>NC_071993.2:88762500-89442500 GCF_028885655.2 Pongo abelii | reverse complement strand
AGATTGATGTTCACATTGTTCCAGTAAAAAATTAAATAAAATAGTACCAATTGACAAGGTGTGTTGTTTCATATTTTCTTCCATAGCCCTCTCTTCTAAATGTAGCTATGTTCAGAGAAAAGAGATAATTCTTGAACTGTTTATAGAATAAGTACTAATATTCATAAAATCAATTTGATTTTCTTCTTTTTATGTAGTATGCAATTTTGTCAGTAAATAATCAAAAATATAATTTCATAGGTCAATTACCAAATAAAATTATTTTGTCATTCTGTAGGCACACATCTTGAAACTACACCTGTAACCTTGGCAGAGTTACCTATAGTTGACACTTGTAGCAGTGCAATTAATTTATGACATTCAGCACTCTATCAACATGCTCTGACTGAAAATCCAAGCAAACTTCTTAAATAGACAAATTTACTCTGATTTCTGAAAACCTCTAGCCACTTACATGCACTACATATAATTGCAAAGCCATAATGAAATTCAGTATTTCATTATAAAATTCACTTTGAATTTCACTATTGAAATAATGAATTTCACTTTGAAATTACTCGAACCTTATTATTTCAATGAAATATATGAAAGTTCATAAAATATTATGAATGAAATTACATCCATATTATTTTCTTCCTCAAATTGGAGAGCTGAGACCTGCTATTTTCACGAGCTCAGTGCCAGTGTTGATTCACAGGCCATGCCAAAAAACAAGTATCATTCTATTATCTAATACAGGTGACTAGACCCCATAAGTATTGTGTATTATATATAAAATTTCAAAAACTATTAGAAATTGTTTTCCATAACAGGACTTGTCTATTTCAAATCTGTTTGTTGAAATTATATCACATATTTTGAGAAGATACTACATGGTAAACAATGAGTTATATAAACTAATGATTTTTTCTCCATGAGTGGCAGATTCATTTACATTAATAAATTATCCAAAAAATAGCATTGTCCTTCAAATGTGCAAACTCAAAACTATGCAGATTGAACTTACATACACTTGAGATAAAATATTCTTTAAATAACTGCGAATGTTCATAATTATTATTTTCCATTCTAAAGGTTAAAAAAGAGTTCTACTTTGCCAAAGAAGATAGTATCTTACATAAACAGCAAAGAATAAGGTATATTTAATCATGGTATATAAAATTAATACTATGTCATAACAATAGTCTAAGAGATGGAATTATTGGTAAAAGTTGTTAACATTATTATACTTTTATTCAGCAATTATCCAGGACTATTTAGTAGTAATACTTAACACACCTTGAATATTTAGTATATATCATCTAAACATGCTGTTTGGTGGGACGAAAATAGTTGACATTGAGAAATATTGTATGGTTCAAACCAATATTTATGTCACTTAAAACTTTTGTTAGAAAATATTAGTGTAACAATACTATAGATGAGGAAACTGAGGCATCATTGAATATGGAATATGCTTGCAATCAAACAGTGAATGGTGGAACCAGGAAGAGAACCTATATCTGTCCAAAGCTGAACCACTGTGTTATACTGTCACTAATTAGATGAAGCAGTTTGGTATGACAGAAAAAAAATGCCCTATACTGAGTCATAAGACTGCTATTTGTGTTACAGTTCTGCTCCTGGCCCAGTGATCATTAACAAATCATTTAACCTTTATAACTTTCAGTTTTCTAACTACCATGTGGGGATAATTACACTTGTGTTCTCTACTTCACAGACATAAAAATGAAGTGCAAACTTCAAACTAAAGTATATGAATTGTATAGGCGGAGTAAATAAACTGAAAGGGATGAGAAGAATTTGGGCAAAAAAAAAAAATCAGTAGTAAAGAAAGGAGGTTAGGAGAATCCTTCTGAGGATAATGCAAGCAGAAATTGAAAGTGTGGTAGTCATATAACATTCAGTTTGAGGTTTGGAGAGCAAAATGCTCGAACTTTTTCTTAAGTTCAATATGAAAGACAGCATTACAAAGAAGTGTGTGTGGTAGGATAAAAGTTTTTTTTCCTCCGCTTCAAAAAGAACAGGTTTAGAGCAGTGAATATATGGCTGAGTAGCATTTTAAGGGAAATAAATAAGAAAAATCCCTGAATATAGCATCAGTAATTGCAATACACATTTCTCAAGGAGCAGGAAAGAAATACTGTAACTGTAATACAGAGATCAAGTGGAATGGTACTGGGGTGGTAGATCTCTCCACAGCAGGAAGGAAAATGCCAGAAAATACAATGATCAAAATGAGGGAATGTATCTGAATTATTTAGATCTCTAACACATCCAATTATCAGAAGCCACTTTAAGTTTGAGCAGTTAAAAGGTGAAATTTATAATTGATATAGGAGATCAGAATATGACATCCCAAAATATGCCACTTTAGCATAAGAATTATTATGAACTAAAGGAAAATGACAAACACATGGAAAGCTCTCTGCCTTCTCCCTGTTTGCCTAAAAAGCAAGACATAAATTTACGAAAGCAAAGGGATGCCTCCTTACCTCTCTACCAGGAAGAAAAAACGTTGACCCACTGAAGACAACTTTAGACCCTTTCAGTTAGAGACCAAAAGAATCTACATTAGCAAACTTTACTAACTCCTATTCTCAAATTTGCTGTGCCTAAAGATTCAAAGTTCTTTTCATTTGTCTTATCACTTCTCTAAAAATTTACTGTTTTTTGTTGAAGATGCTATATAAGCTAAAATTCAAAACGACCTCTTTTAGAATTATTCATTTCCTTGGTATCTTCCATGTATATGTGAAGTATACACGGTAGTAAATTTGTATTTTTTTTTCTCTTGGTAATTTGTCTTTTGTTACAAGGGTTCTTCTCAGATAAGAAGTATGAAGGATAAAGAGAAAATTGGTTTTGTCTCACCTACATCACCATGGTATCCCGTGAAATTCAAGGAAAAATCAAACACAAGCAAACACAACCTAATAAAACAAATGCATTCAAAGTCACTTTAAGAAGACGAAAAATAATCAAACTTTCGTCAGACAAAAGATAAAACCCAAAATAATGAAAGAGAACTGTTATTTGACTCTCCCACATGCATTAATATAATTAAAACGGCATTTTCAGTTATGAATTAAACATTTAAATATCAAAGATAGAAACAAACAATAGTAAGATTAGAAATGGAATCTAAATAAACTCTGAAGAAGCTGAAGAAAAAATTATCTCACCTCAGAATTTAAAAACAAAGTTGCCAAGTATAGTACAACTTACTACACAAAATAGTATGATAGAAACTAGGAAAGAATAAAGCCAACACCATGGAAACAGAGCATAAAAGAGATGAAATGAAACAGAGGAAAGGATAGTCAAAAAAAAAAATACCCCACTCTCCAAAATGACCAGAATACTTAAAGCAAAAGTTCTAGATAATTTTCATAAAAGAAAAGACATCCCCAATATGCATATTAAAATGACACCTATGTTCTTTGTAAAACTGACTCGGAATAGTTCATACCTTAGACATACTGCCGAGCTTAGGAAAAAGTTATAAATGAGCAGTAACATGAGGAAATACTATACAAATACGACCTTTTAAGGAGTCAACTAATGGATACCTTATATTCAATGAAGAGTTGAATGGGAAAACTTAAAATAACTATAAGTGAGTATGAGTCACTGGGTAAATGAAAATCCAGGAGTTCACAGTGATCATATAAAGACATGAGATGGTAGGAAGAGAAGAGGAAAAGGATGAAGAGAAAGAGGAGAAGGGGGAAAGGAAGAGAAAGAAAATGAAAACAAGATTTGCTGTCATTAGAGTTTAGTATTATTCTAATAATTTAAGATAAAAATAGGTAATGGAAAAAAATAAGCATTAACTATTCCTTTTTACAAAGAACCATATTACTTTCTCAGGAAATGAGAGAGGAAATTACATAGAAGAATGCCAACTAATATATGTAGAACGAATGATTGAATTCGAAAAACCACCATTTTGCAAACTCTAATCAAATAATTAGTACAAGTAAGAATCACAAATAGATGTTACATCTATTAATTTTTGGGAACGGGAAAATTTTAAGGTGAAAAGGTTAAGCAGCAAAGGCTACTTGCTAAGATCCACAGAAAAACTTATCTTTGAAGTGAACACATTTTATAATCATTATCTTATGCAAGGAAATTAATATCACTAATAGTGAGACAACATGATATTATCATATGTGCTTATCAATGTGAATTATTAAGTGATCTTTAAAATAATCTCACAAAAAGTTTAATCTGCATCTAACCTAGCCTTTATGTCTATCATCCGATTTACAGGACATAAAGGAATAGCGTGGAAGACACCAAGAGGAAATAATCAGACAAATAAAAATTATTCTGTAGGAAAAATTGTCAAGTTTTCTCGTAAAAAAATGTCATGAAAAAATAAAGTGAAGCAATTGCTTTAGAACAAAAGTGACTGAAAAACAAACAATAACCTATCGGTTTGTTGACTGTCATCCTGATACGTATCTGGTTAGGCCAATAGGTGAGGCAATGATGTTTAGAGACAATGCATACAGAAAGGCTGGGAACGATCATAGTAGTAGTAATAGCCTTTTGGTCTTTGAAAATTTGTAGTTTACTTCTTTTGACTCAAATTTGAAGCATCCAGTCTTATGACCTTTATTTTTCTTCATTATTCTGCTTCACCTGGAAAATGCTCTATTCTTGAATTTATAGATTGCTTGAGTATGAATGACTTTGTAGTCTGTATTTTTATATCTGTATTAGGTTGTAGTATCTCCATCAGTGACTATCTAGGCAAACTTTGCCCAACAATTTAAGTTGTACCTTAGTCTGATTACATATAATATAGAAATAAAAATATGAGGCTGACTTACCTCAAGAGTCTATTTTAATAAGCTAATAAGGGAATATATGAAAAGTTCTAAAAGCTGTGAAATAATGTGCTTATGATAATTTGCTTAGTCTTCCCTCAGGTGTATGGATATATAAATTTCCTTCATTGAGGTGGACAGTATTTCACACAAAGGTGCACACTACCTTCATAGAGAGCTAATAAAAAAAATTAATACTCTTGAACTTTCTACCCATGCTATTTTCTTGAGTTCCCATGTGATTTATGGGCCTTATTTCAGTCAATATGTACATAATCAAAAAAGATTAAGTAACACCCAGTCCTTGTTTTCCATAACTAAATTAATCAATTTTAAAATGTCTTTTCTCAACCCAATATTAAGAAGGTCAAAAATTTCTTTTACAAAAATAATTATATGGTTGAAATTTGTACCTATAGTAGAAATATATGACTGAATGCTTTTTTATAACCTTTGCTCCTTTAAAAGAAATTTAGTTATCATAAAATTTAAAAGGTACACTGAGCCAATTTTCCTAGGCATGTACAGAAATATAGTAATATATCCACAAGTCTACAATGTAGGCTGGTGTATTCCAGAATAACAGATTCTGATAACAGATTAGAGAACATCCTATAACACATAGGCACACACACTGCAGGCCAATCACAACGAAATTAAAAACAGGCCTATTCTGATGCTATGTTTGTGCTTAAAACAAATCAATGCAAAGGCAATAACAATAAGAAAGAATTTAATAAAAGTATTTAGAACACTGCAGGAAAAATATATATCAAACTGATGGTTGTGGCCGCCCGTCTGGAGCAACTACTACAGTGATGCCAGCTGCAGTGTTGGAGGAGCAGACAGGGATGCATGCTCCCTGGTGCCCACTCCAGTGTGGAGCATAGTTGTGACTGAGCCTGGGTGCTGTTGTGACCTGGCCAGTTGTGCACACACTCCAGGCAGCACTGACATTCATCCATTCTAGCCCCCTGCCACCATGGCACCCTCCAGACTTTGGGCACTGACAAGTGTGGGAGGGAGGCTGGGGGCTGAGGGTGGCTCAGTGCCAGCCTGCAGGAGCCCCTCCACATGAACAGCCTGGCTGCTATGGACAGCACGTTGATGATGGCGAGAGACAGGTTTTTAGGTGGGAATAGGCAAGTTTTCAGTGAAGCCCCACCTTCAAGCCAGGAACGGCCTGAGGCCTGAGGGCTGGGCTGCCAGTTCTGGAGTAGGAATTTATGTTACTTTTTCCAGACCCACCCATGGCTGCCCATGGACCAATCAACATGCACTTCCTCCCTTCTGAGCCCATAAAAACTCCAGCCAGACTCAGATATTCTTTAGGGCGACCTGCCTGCTGGTAGGAGCTACCCACTTTGGGCCTCCTCTACAATTTTCCAGACAACTGCCTGCAGTTAGAAGCTACCCACTTTTGGTCTCCTCTATACAATTTGGGATGATCTGTCTGCAGAAAGGTCCTAATCACATCTGGTCTCCTCTACTCTCACTGGGACAACCTGCCTGCAGATAAGAGGTACTCACTTTGGGTGTCCTCTACATTCTTTGGGATGACCTGTCTGTAGATAGGAACTACTCACTTAGGGTCTTCTCTACTTTCACTGGGATGACCTGCCTGGTGATATGAGTTACCCACTTTTGGTCTCCTCTACACTCTTTTGGATGATATGCCTGCAGATAGGAGCAACCTACTTTGGGTCTCCTCTCTGCTGAGAGCTGTTCTGTCACTCAATAAAGCTCTTCTCCACTTTGCTTACCCTCATTCTTCCTGGATGTGGGACAAGAATTTGGGACCCACTGAATGGTGGGAGTGAAAGGAGCTATAACACTTGTCTGGGCAGCTCATTGAGCTGCAGGCAGTGACATGCTCCCGGACTGTAGGAGTGAAGAGTGGTGACCTTTCTGGGAGCCCAGACCTTGGTATTCCCTAAGACGGAGCTGCCCTAACATTATAGTCCTCCTGCTCTCTGCTGGCACTGGGCAGCCGCCCCACATGATGGGAAGCAGTGGTGGGACTGGACCAGCCCAGGAGCTGTGGGCCAGAGCAGGGTGGTGGGACTGAAAGAACTGTAACATAAATGGGCTGAAACATATCTCCCCCGATTTGCCACACTACAGGCAATGCGAAGGAGAGAAGAACTGGGGCCCTTCTGGGAGCCCAGACCTTGGGCCTCCCTGAACCAGGGCTGTGACATACTGTGACACTTTTGGGGGCTCTGTGGTTCCTGGCATCTTTAAGATTTTGGGTACCACAGTGTTCCCCTCATCTAGACATAGTTGCCAACAGTGGAAGCTGCTTGCTGTACATCTGGTCCAGCCATGGCCTCACACAGAACTGGCACTTGTGCTGGCTCCTGGAGCTGCCCGCCTTGCCACAGCAGCCGGGTTGCTTGACTGTGCACAGTGGCTGGACCCCTTGCTTGCTCATTCACACACCCCTCTCTATTACACTCCTGGCTCACTTTTAGCAGGCATGGGATCCGGGATAGTACTGCAAGCCAAGCACAGCCTGCTGGGCCAAGCGGGTGGAATGAGCCCAGCAGGCATGAGAAATACTCAGGCAGAAGGCACCACCAAACACAAAGGTTTCTGGCTAGTGAAGCAACACTTGAAGGATCCCGTGACAGAATTGAACTCGTTTATGAAAAATGCATACTTGAAAATCTGAGAAGATATGGACTTGACTAGTCAATTCCAGGTCAAGTACATCTAACTATGACATTTACCTTAAGATAACACATCTAATTTAATGTCATAAATCTCTATGTAGAAGGTTGTTAAATACAAGGGTTTTTTGTTGTTGTTTCTGCAGTGATTATCAGGTGCTTTATGAAATAGTTTTTCTGACATTTAAGGAAAATTGTGAGTCCCATTGCCCAGTAAATCAAACTAGCAATTCTCATCCCTTCTTTCCTGAGCTGCTACAATAATTCTAGGCTTCAGTTCCACTGGCTGTAGGTAATAAAGGCAATCCTTCCTGGAAGGTGTCAGTGGCAAAAAAGGATAGAATATCTGCTTAACTGACATAAAATAATGTCTTTTTTTTTTTTTTACTATTTTAATGGAAATAGATTGGGTTGAGCCCCTTATCCCACATTCTTACTAAAATATATGTATATTTCATATCTCAGTAACATTTTGCCTCCCGTATTTTTCTGTTTCATTTTTTTTCTGTAGCAACTCTTTGTGTAAATTAACCAGTGTTCATGGATTTTCCCTGAAAAAATTCATTTGACTGAAGATGTTAAGATGATAAGTTTGTTTCATCATGCAGCATAATACAAATGTAAAGGTGAATATTAGGCAACACTGCATTTAAAAATCCTTTACCTTCCAACTGAAAGTTATCACCAGCCACATCTTCGAAGGATCATAACCCAATTATTTTGCTAGAACTCCCCTCTTCAACTTAATTCTCTTTCAATTTTCCTATACAGACCACTTTATCTCTGTACACTGTATTCTTTTGGATGTAGTCCTTCATTAATGTGTTTGCAAAATCAAATGCCCCAGTACAATTCCAGGGTCTTGTTCTAGGTCCCATTTCTCACCAAACAGAAAGGCAATTACTGTGACAAAAAATTGCCAGGGAAGAAATTTTTACTTGGATGCTACAGCTGAGACAATGGTGATGGGAGGTCAATCTCAAATCCATCTCCTGAAGAGGCTAAAACTAGAGAAGGGATGTAACTATGTGTGGGGAAAAAGGAATTAGGGACAGGTAAGGAAGAGGAGTTAGCAACAGGAAGCAGGTGGTCAGTTAAGCCATCATGACTAGTGAGGCGTCTTGGGTCTCATTGTTCAGATATGGTGACCTGGTCAGTTTCATTTTCGTGGTACTATCTGGAAGACCTGATGGTTGGCTTCCTAAGAAAGGAACTCAGATAAGACAAATGGAATTTTTTCAAGTTTTAAAGCTGGCAGAGTCAATTTCTATGTTTATTCAAAAGAAACCATAAACATTAGTTCTATGGGGCAATTGGGCTAGTTTCAATACTAGGACTAAACATTGTCAGAAGAACTGGCAAATATTTTGGAATGTAAGTACATCTTTGACCCTAAGTCCTGAAACACTTAGAAAGTAGCAGTGACTTTAATCACTTTTCATGTAATTATCCTCACTCTCCTATTATAAGAACAGTTCATGCCAATTTTATAGGAGGAAACTACACTAGCCTGGAAAAATATGGTTTTTCTGTGATCCCTCTGATCTCATGTGCTCATTACTGGAGCACATATTCTCAAAATTGTATAAAGGGTGTGGTCCCATTGTTTCCACAACAAGATCCAGATATGAAGACAACCTGTTCCCTTTCCATCTATCACACTGTGAATATTCAAAAACCTATAAGATCCTTAAACATTTAGAAGACAAAATTATGGTAATAATATCACTGATAGAGTTTGCAAGGGAACTCCAGGAAGTAAGAGGCCATTTTCTCTGGGGCTTAAAATTACATTATTTTTCTGGAGAGGTCAAGTTCTGAAAGGCAATAAAGCTCTTAATTACAATTCCCCTGAACCACAAGGTGGGAAAAGGTATAACTGCCTCAGAGACCACTAGGAAGGCACTAATGAATGATAATGTATTCTCAGCAGTCAGAAAGAGCAGCCAACTCTGAGACAATGTGTTGCAACTTCCGTAGCTTTTGCAAACACATAGGAAAGGTTTTGTTAATTTGTAGAATACTTGAAGTACCATTTTAAATATATTTGATACATTACATTTTACTAGAGGTCTGACACAAGAGAATATCAGCTATAATATGCATATTAAATATATACATATTAATCTAAGCATAATCAATGTGTTCTAACCCATTCATGGGCAAGGAATGAAGTTACTGCTTTTTGAACAAAATACAACATTTTGTAAGTAAGGTAGAAGGTAAGGTAGTATAATTACCAACATGTATCTCACATAGTGGTATGGTTTGGTTGTGGCCCCAACCAAATCTCATCTTGAATTGTAGTTCCCATTATCCCCAAGTGTCATGGGAGGGAACCAGTGGGAGGTAACTGAATCATGGGGGTGGATTTTCCCCATGCTATTCTCATGACAGTGAATAAGTCTCATGAGATTTGATGGTTTTATAAAGGGCAGTTTTCCTGCACACATTCTTCTGCCTGCTTCCATGTAAGACGTGTCTTTGCTCCTCCTTCACCTTCTGCCATGATTGTGAGGCCTCCCCAGCCATGTGAAACTGTGAATCCATTAAAACTGTTTATAAATGACTCAGTCTTAGTGGTTTCTTCATAGAAGTATGAAAATGGACTAATATGCATAGTACAGTTTTGTGAAACTTTGCTTCATATATATGTGTGTATATATATATGTGTGTACATATATATATATATATATATATATATATATATATATATGCTTGGGTATATGTGGATTAGCTTGCTATGTCTTTGAAAAGCCACATTAATTTTTTTCATAACAAAACCACATTTAAATTTGAAACATTTCCTCACTGGGGTAATCCTGATTAAAAACAACCTTTTCTCTGAATCTAAAATAAAATAAACTAATTAATATGAATTCACATAGCTTAACTCTTCATGTAGTTTACTCATGAAAAACAATAACAAAATCATTAATATCACATAGATACCCACACACTCATATATATGCACACATATAGTATATTATATAAGTGTATATTATATAGCATATGCATCACATATTATATAATACATAATTATATAATAGACCTTCTATAATAAATGCATATTATATATTCATGTATTGTACATACATAAATACATCATATACATTCGTATTAAGTGGGAACAAGTAAAACAGAAATATAAATCACTAATCATACAGAATATTCTATAGGAACATGGTCAACAGCATTCAAGTAACTACTTAGACTTCAGTTTTGCTGAGTTGAGAATGCAGGCTGAGAACAGAAGCTGGATTACTAAGTAATTTCTTTAAAAAAATATTGTTTTCGGCATGGTAGGGAGAAAAGATAGCAGCAAGGTAAAAAAAAATCCGGAAAGAATAGCTAGTTTCTGTTTTTGTTTACTTATTTTATTTTTATAGCTTTATCGAGCCATAATTGACACACAGTCATGCACTCCTTAAACATGGGGATATATTCTGAGAAATGTATGGCTAGGTGATTTGTTCATTGAACATCCTAGAATGTACTTACATAAACCTAGATCGTATATCCTACCGCATATCTAGGTTACACGGTATAGCCTATTGCTTCTAGGCTACCAACTTATACAGTATGTTACTCTACTGAATACTATAGGCAATTATAACAAAATGGTAAGTAAGAATGGTTTGGCTGTGTACCCACCTAAATCTCATCTTGAATTACAGCTCCCATAATTCCCACTTGTGGGAGAGACCCAGTGGGAGATCATTGAATCATGGGGGCAGTTTCCCCCATACTGTTCTCATGATAGTGAATGAGTCTCATGAGATCTGATGTTTTTATAAGTGGTTTCCCCTTTCACTTGTCTTTCATTCTGTCTCTTTCCTGCTGCCATGAAAGACACGCCTTTCATCTTCCACCATGATTATGAGGCCTTCCCAGCCACGTGGAACTGTGAGTCCATGTTAACTGTGTTTTCTTTATAAATTACCCAGCCTTAGGTATGTCTTTATCAGCAGCATGAAAATGAACTAATACAGTAAGTAATTGTGTATCTAAAAATATCTAAACATAGAAAAGGTCTAGTAAAAATTCACTATAAAAGATAAAAAATGATACACCTGTATAGGGCAATTACCATGAGTGCAGGCTGCAGGACTGGTGTTACTTTGGGTGAGTCAGTGAGTGGTGAGTGAATGTGAAGGCCTAGGACATTACTGTACTCAGCTTTAGACTTTATAAATGCTGTATATTTAGTCTACACTAAATGTATAAAAAAATTACAATGTTACAGTGGCTACAAAGTCAGTAGGCTATAGGAATTTTTGAGCTCCACTATAATCTTATGGGATCAACTTCATATATGTGGTCGGTCATTGACTGAAACATTATGTTATGCATAACTGTGTATTAAATTGCACATATTTTGAGAGTACCACTGGATAGGTGTTGAGATACACACACATGCACACACACATGAAACCATAACCACCATCAAGGTAATTGAAGTAATCATCACCTCCAAAGTTTCCTTGTACTCCTTTGTAATTCCTCCTTCCCTTTCTTTTGTCAGTGTAACAGTGTTGACTTTTTTATAATTACATATAAATAAAAGTATAAATTATGTATATTTTGGCTTCTTTCACTTGTATAGCAATATCTAGCTCATATATTTTAATACTTCTGAGTAGTATTCCATTGCATTTCTTTACCTGATGATAGATATTTGGGTTGTTTCCATTTTCTGGGTATTATGAATAAAACTGTTATGAACCTTCCTATATAAGCTGTGTTAGTTTCCCAGGGATGCTATAACAAAATACTGCAGACTGGATGCTTTGAATAACAGAAATGTATTTCCTTACAGTTCTGGAGTCTAGAAGCTCAAGACCAAGGTGAGAGCAGTTGTGATTTTTTCTGAGGCCTATTTCCTCAACTTGTGGACAGCTATCTTTTTGCTGTGTCCTCAAATGGACTTTCTTCTGTGTGTGCACTTCATTGGCGTCACCCTATGTGCTCAGTGTCTTCACAGAACACAACAGTCAAATTTAAGTAGGATCTACCCTAATGCCCTCATTTTAAGTTAATAACTTTCTTAAAAATTCTTGTCTCCAAATACAGTCAGACTTTAAGGTATTGGGGGTTATAGTTTCAACATACGCATTTGGGGAGTCACAACACAACCTATAACACAACCATTTATGGCCATTTGCATTATTTCTTACACTTATACATACATCTAGGAATGGAGTGGCTGGACTTAATGGTAGACATATATATGTACATAACTGTTCATTAAACTGCTAATCTGTATTCCAGCGTGGCATATTATTTCCACCAGCATCCCACTGTCTACTTATTATATCAATTAGTAAGAGACAGGAGTAGAAATGTTCAATGCAAAATTTGGCTTTGTCATTGTTTCCCTGCAGTTCTAACAGATGTTGTTTCATTATTGTTAACATGGTATATAATTTCATATCCTTTTATTACAACCTATTTGTTTTGGTATTCACCTTCATTTTTGAAAGATATTTTTACAGACTATGGTTTATAGATTGACATTTTTTTTTCTTTTCAGGATTCTAAAGATGCTTCTTGGCAGTCTCCTACCTTGTATTGTTCCAGATGAGATATCTGCTGTTATCTTTGACTGCTTTATTCAGACTGCTTTTAAGTTTTAACTTTTATTTTTGGCTTTGAAAAATTTTATTATGATGTGTCTTACTGAAGTTTTCTTCATGTTTTTCTCATGCTTGGGATTAGTTGAGCTTCTTGAATCTGCCTGTGTGTAGTGTCCATCAAATCTGGAAATTTGCAGACATTGTGTCATAAAATACTTTCCCCTTCCTCTTTTAAGAATATCATAGCCATTTGACATTGTCCCATAGCTCATGGATGCTCTGTTTATTTTGGCTTAGTTTATTTTTTCTCTGTGTGTTTCATTTCAGATAGTTTTTATTGTTCTATCTTCAACATCTCTAGCCTTTTCTTCAAAAGTGTTTATTTTTGTTAATCTGTTAATCCTATCCAGTATATTTTTCATATCAAACATTGCGTTCCTTTTTCATATATTCCATGGCTCTATTTATCATGCTCAAACTTTCTCTATCTTCATGTACATTTAGAAAGTAATAACATTTTAGTGTCCTTGGCTATTAATTCTATCATATTTGTAACTCTGAGGTCTGTTTCTGTTTTTTTTTTTTTTTTACCACTTAATGGGTCACAATTTCTCGCTTTTTAAAATACCTAGTAATATTTCATTGGAATATTAGACATTATACATTTTACCTGGTTACATGATAAATGTTTTTCTATTTCTTCAGATACTCTTGAATGTTGTGCTAGGAGAGACGCACATTACTTGGAAGCAGTGTGATCCTTTTTGGTATGGATTTTTTTATTTATAAGCTGTGTTAAGAGCAGAACTCAGTAGTAGGACTAATTATTTCCCTCTACTAAGTCAGACTCCTTCTGAATACTCCAACCAATGTAGAATTTTTCCATTCCGAGAATTAACTTTCCACCCTGGTTAGTTAGAATATAAATTATTCTTAGTCGTATATGAATGTTGAGATGATTTTTCTGTTCTTTTCTGGTTCTTTCCATAGCCTCAGGTAGTTTCCTTAGATATCTGTGCCAATCAACATTCAACTGCAGACTTAAGGAAGACTCTGAAAATCTCATGGGCTGCCCCTTTGTACAGCTGTTTTCTCTCCAGTATTCTGTCATATGAATTCTAGCTGCCTTAGACTTACCAGTCACCTACTTTTGCCTCCTAAACTCAGAGATACCTCCACGCTTCACCTGGATTACCTCTGAAAAGTAGCTCAAAAGTATCTTCAGAGTATAATCCAGCATAACCACAGTGTTCACTTCATTTGTTTCTCCTCTCTCAAGGAACACTGTTCTGATAATCAATATATGAAAATGTGTTTTAACTAACTTCATTTCATTTTGCAGTTGTTTCAGTCAGATAGGAAAATATAGACTCTATTACTGTATCCTGGATTAAAATGAAAATTCCCCAGAGATGTTCCAATTATTTGAAGAATTTTTTGTTGTCTTTTTGCAAGACTTCCTATGGTTTGAATACTTGTGTCTCTCCAAAATTCATGCTGAAATGTAATCTCCAATGCAACATTATTAAGAGATGAGTTCTTAGGAGATGATTAGGCCAGGAGGGCTTCATCCTCCTGGATTGGATTAGTACCTGAAGAGAATTAGCTAGGCCCTTTTGTCTTTCTGTCCCTTCTGCCACGTAAGTACACAGTGGCCCTCACTGGACACTGAACCTGCTAGTACCTTTATCTTGGATGTTCAGCCTCCAGAATTGTGAAAAATAAATTTCTGTTTATATAAATTACCCTGGATTCTGATATTTTGTTATTGCAGCACAAATGAACTAATACATAAATTGGTACCAAGAAGTCAGGTATTTCTATAATAAACACCTAGAAATATGAAAGCAGCTTTGGAACTGAGTGATAGCCACAAGTTGAACCATAAAGTGCTGTCTTGGGGAGGGCTCAGAAGAAAAGGAAAGCTTTGAAGAAAGCCTGAGATTAAGTGGCTGTGATTAGAACATTGGTGAAAATGTAAAGACAATTCTGATAAAGTCTCAGATGAAAATAAGAAACAAAGTACAGTAGTCTCTCATCTGTAAATTTTTTTTTCTGCAGTTTCATTTATCCGTGGTTAACTTTGGTTTGGGAATATTGAATGGAAAATTCCCTAAAAAAAAAACCATAAGTTTTAAATTGGTTACCATTGTGAGTAGTGTAATAAAATCTCTTGCCATCCTGCTCCATGTTCCATCCTACCCTGGATGGAATCATCATTTTCCACACAGTATCCACACTACCTTTGCTACCTGCCTGTTAGTAACTTAGTCACTTTGATTTGTCTCAAAAATTATTCACAGGCCTCAAGATTTAAAGTTGTTTTCCTTGTGGGGTTTTAGACTTCCTTGGGTCCCGTTACCTCTTTCTCTATTACTAATTCTTCCTTTTGAAATAAAAACATTTATCATATGTTTGTTCCACCATTGAGTTTTGGAAATACCTAACTTGTTTGATTTCACAGGTTCACAGCAGAAGAGCAAATTTCCTCAGAATGAATTGTGCCTTGATCCTAACCCATATCTAATTTAGATGAGACTCTAGACTTTAGGATTTTGAGTTGGACCTGGAATGAGTTAAGATTTTGGAGTTAATTAGATGGAATGACTGTATTTTGTACATTAGAAGGATGTAAATTTTGGGGGTCCAGAGGTGGAATGTTATAGTTTTAATGTTTGTGTCCCCTCCCAAATTCATGTTGAGACTTAATTCCTAAGGCAATAGTTTTAGGAGGTGGGGCCTTGAGGAGGTTCTTAGGTTATGAGAGCAAGCCATCATGGTTGGATCAGGGCCATAGGAAATGGCCGAGGGAACTGGCTGGGTCCTTTTGTCCTTCTATCCCTTCTACCATGTAAGAACACAGCATTTCTCCCTGCAAGTACCTGTCAAAAAAATGCCATCTTGAAAATAGAGCCTGGGCCTTTACTAGACAACAAGTCTGCTAGCACCCTAATTTCAGTTTCCAGTCCCCAGAACAGTAAGAAAAAATTTCTCTTCTGTATAAATTACCCATCTAAGGTATTTTATTGTAGCCGCACAAAAAAAAGACAGCAGTACAATGTAAAATCTTTCATATCTTCCCATGAAATCTTCAGTAGAATAATCAGTTAATAACAAAGTGTGAAACGTATTTTGGCACTTCCTCCCACTTCCTCCCACTTCCTCCCACTTCAATAACTACAATACAGATGTAAACTTCAAATTAATTTGCATATCACCAGAATCTACAACTATATTTGGTATATAGTAAACACTTAATAGATAATTGATGTATAATGTAAAGGCAGCCATGGCTAAGAACTAAATATTCCCATACATATATATAAACTCAAGTTTTCAGTTTAGTATAGATTTCTAAATATAATTTGTCATTAAGTTCTCTGGTTTAGAGTGATTAAGAAAATGTTAACACTTTCTATATCTACATTTGGTATACCTGTAGAGTTAATTATGCCCCACCTTCCCCAGGCAGGACACTGTTGATTCCCTGATGTCATTAACTATGGATACAAACACAATCAAGAAGGAAAACTTGATAGGCATTCTGAGAAATTGCTTTAGCCGTAGACAGTTAGAACCACTCTCCCATGTACTTCCCACAGGGCTTCAAAAAGGGAAAAGTTCTGTGCAAGGTACAATATAGGAATAGTACTTCAAGATACACCAAATTATAAACTTTTATGACTTTGTGACAATCTAAGTTACAATAATGCCTCATAGAAAGCCCTTTTAATATGTATTTGATATGATTTATAAGAATACTTGGCTGGGCATGGTGGCTCATGCCTGTAATCCCAGCACTTTGGGAGGCTGAGGCAGGCAGATCACCTGAGGTCAGGAGTTCGAGACCAGCCTGGACAACAGGGTGAAACCCCATCTCTACTAAAAATACAAAAATTAGCCAGGCATGATGACAGGCACCTATAATCTCAGCTACTCAGGAGGCTTAGGCAGGAGAATTGCTTGAACCTGGCAGGCAGAAGTTGTAGTGAGCCGAGATCGCGCCATCGCACTCCAGCCTGGGGGACAAGAGCGAGACTTTGTCTCAAAAAGATTAAAAAAAAAAAAAAAAAAAAAAAAAAAACAATTCAGGCCATACGTGGTGGCTCACGCCTGTAATCCCAGCACTTTTGGGAGGCCGAGGCAGGCAGATCGCGAGGTCAGGAGATCGAGACCATCCTGGGTAACACGGTGAAACCCTGTCTCTACTAAAAATAGAAAAAATTAGCCAGGCATGGTGGCATGTGCCTGTAGTCCCAGCTACTTGGGAGGCTGAGACAGGAGAATCGCTTGAACCCGGGAGATGGAGGTTGCAGTGAGCCGACATCGTGCCACTGCACTCCAGCCTAGGCAACAGAGCGAGACTCTATCTCAAAAAAAAAGAATACTCAGAGATATTTACCTAGAAAATACACTCCTTAGAATTACTTTATAAAAAAGAAGGCGGTATTATTACAAAATATTTAATAACAGTGATAAGTTAAACTTACAAGAATAACAATGATATAATATTATTAAATTATTAAAATTATAATGATGAGTGCTTTGTGGCCACATGGAAATGGTTATGATTAATAAAGTAAAAATATACAGAATACAAAAATCAATCTATGATGCTATGTGAAAATATGAGTGAACATGAATAAGGATTGGAAAAGGAATGCAGAATAATAAAAATAACTGGTTTGTTAATATGGCTACATTGTGAATAATTCTTTACAAACACACATATTTAGAGAAGAAGTTGCTATGCAAAAGGCTGTATGCAGATCAAGTGTATATGTTAAGGCTAGGTTTAATGTGGGTTATACACATTAAACCTAATGTGGAAAATCAGTTTTCATTCCTTGAAACCTCTCTCAAATTAATTCCTTATATATAACATTAGAGATTAAAATTTTTAGGTTGCATAAAAATATGCACATTTGTAACCCAAGGGTGTTTTAATTTGCATCTGTGCTTGTTGCAGAAGCAACACTGATAATTTGCTACTATTTTGTGCAGTTAGCTCTTAAGGCCTTTGGAATCTTTATTTTTGCTCCCACTTTAGAATGCCCTAATCATGCCTGCTTGCAGTAGTTTCAGAATTGGCTCAACATTAGTGTAGAAAACAAGGGTGACTGATCAAGCTTCATTATTGCTTACATGAGCAGACAACTGAAGTGACAGAATTAGGACTAATTTAAATGAAACATGTGCCTTATCTCATGTGAAGAAAATGTAAGGCTTACTGACATCATGACAGTTAAAATTATCTAAGGGAGTTGAAGCTAGATCTGGAAAAAGAAACAACCTCTATCATGGAATAAATAACCCAAATAGTGGTAAACATATACACAATACACAACCACACACAATGTATTTGTAAGAGCAAAAGAATTATCTCTAATCATTAAACTCATATCTCTAAAAATCTAAAATTAAAAAGTAATTTCCCAAATGTAGATAAATATACCATTTGTGCATTTATTTACTAAACCAGGAAGTAAAGCAAATAGGCTAAATGATCTTATACTGGAGACTCTCATACTACCTCTCTCTCTCCTTCCTTCTCTCTCTCTCTCTCTCTCTCATACACACACACACAGACACACACACACATACAGATAATATAGGCACAATGGCACAGCCTAGGAGACTAAAGCAAATCTCTTTCCAATTAAGATAATACATGGTAATTTAACAGTCTTTGACAAAACTCAGTGAACACAATGAAGCTAAAGAAGTATTATACAACTGAGCATATACTATTCTCCACTAAGAAAACTCCTTTTACACTGATACTTTATGTCTATAAAAAATTTAAATATATTAATGGGAAATAATTCATGTAATATACATGATATGTATGCATATAATTTAGCATACTATGCTTCACTAAGAAAGCTCTATTTACATTGATACTTTATGTCCACAAAAAATTTAAATATATTAATGGCAAATAATTCATGTAATATACATGAACGTGTGTGTGTATATATGTATATAATAAATATATACATATATTATATATAATGTACATATATACTTGCAAATTATTTTTATACTCAGGCAATGCATAAAAATATTTCCACCTACCTTTTTACTTTCTTAACATTGAAATTCCCTGGTCTTCTCTTCTTAATGAAATGATTCTTTTGATCTCAGTAAAATAAATATATATTTCCATGAAAACCCTTCAGAGTTGTAAAAGGTTGAATAAGTTCAGAATTCTGAGCAGCTATCATATACCCTTTGATACAGTTTGCCCTTACCATGTAATTATTTCTGGTGTCCCAGAAATAATAAAGTTAACATTGTCCTGTTAATGCATATAGAAAGTAGACATGAATTTTAGAGAACTTTTTCATGCATATTTATTTGGGTTTAAGGTAAATCCTAATTCTTATTTTTATAGAGGATTTCAAGAGTTGATAAGTTTCCATAACATACTTAGAGGTGTGCAGTGTCATAAATATAGCAAAGTAAGGCCTCAGGTCAAGTCCTACAGGGCAAGCAAAACACACATCTTCTCAGGTACTAGCTCTTCTATTGGACACCTCCTAAAAGTGATTAATTCCATCAGTGAATACCTTGAGCACTTTCTACATGCTGAGCTTTTGGTGTGTAAAATTAGAAATATCTCCAATATATTCTCATTTGGTCTATTTGCTTTCTGTTATCTCATATCTTGATTATTTGAGAAATGCTTTTCCTATTAGATTTTTGAAGGTATTAGTGTAGTCATTAGGTGCCTATAGCAGATATTCTTGAGGTCACTCCTTGATACCTGTGTGATCTTTCACAAGTTACTTAAGCCTTCTGTGTTTCAACTACCTAATTTAGGTAACTCTTTAATATAGACGTAAAGAAAAGAGCGTGTATGCATAGTCTAGAAGAGTTGCTGGCACATAATAAGGACTTAATATTTTATCAATATTTTTTCCATACTGTTGTTAGTGTTTTGCGGAACCGTAGATATGTGAACTGACTGTTAATATGGTGTGTGATACATAAATCATATAGGGAGGTAGAAGAGCTCATAGCAGTAACAACTAACAGAGACAAGGTAGATGGAGTGATGAGAAGTGGTGGTGGCAGCAAAGGCTTTCTAGGAGAGGTGACTTTTGAGATAAACATTAAAGATAACTAGAAGTTAGTAAATGAGGCAGAAAGAGAGAGACTTAAAAAGTAAGGTCACGAAGTCTCTTAGTTAAGTGAGATATAGCATATGATAATATGGTATTTGTATGATAATGGAATTGAAAGTTTAGTATGGCTGGGAAAACACTGTAGAATAGAAAAAAGGAAAGTGTCAAGGAAACAATAAGGCTATATCATAAATTACTATGAAATTTATGTAACTTGTAAATTAGCACACTGGGGAATCCCTCAATGACTAAAATTGGTTATGCTGTCAGTTATGAATTTTAGAACCCAAAGTTTTTCTGAAATTTTATTGTCCTTAAGTTGAAGTGAAGTGTCTATGGTAATTCTGTTTACCCTGAACCATTTCTTCCATCCTTAAGTGTATCATGGAATTTTAAAAGTGTATGAAAACAACTGGTTACCTGGAATTAGGCAATCTCTCAGCCTAGCAATTATCTTTTCAAAATTATGAGAAAATTTCCTCAGTTCACTAAATTACTAATATTGATATTTGAGGAATTGGAGTAAAAGTTGTAGAAGACAAGAAAATGACGAATATTAATTTCAAAGAAAGAAAACAAAATATCAGATATAGTCTTAAAATCAATCTCAAGATTGGTTCTAGAACTATTTGTCTAATTTTCCAACAGTTTCTTCCTGCCTGCTGCACAGACAAAACCAATTCACTGAGACCATGGTATTGTAGTTAAAAAAGAGTTTAATTTATGGTAGGCTGGTCATGCAGAAGAAGGAGTTTTACTCAAATCAGTCTCCCCAAAGGCTCAGATGTCAGGGTTTTTCAAGCATAGCCTAATCGTCAGGAGACTAGGGAAAGGATGCTGCTGATTGGTTGGGGATGGAATACTAAGGGTGTGGAAAACAGTTCTCATGCACTTATTCCATCTCTGGGTGGTGCCACAGAACCAGTTGAGTCATGAGTCGTGAGTTGTGGTAAGGTCAGTCTGAAAAATATTTCAAAAGACGAATCTTAGTTTCCACAATAGTGATCTTATCTATAGGAGCAACTGGGGAAGTCACCAATCTTGTGACCTCTGGCCACATGGCTCCTGAACAGTAAGGGATTGTAGAAATTCTGCCTACATTTTAGCAGAACTTAGGTTCCTTCCATAATTCTAATTTTGTTTACTTTCATTATTCTTACAGAGGTGGTTTCAGCCCCCAAACAAGGAAGGGATTAGTTTTAGGGAGGAACTGTTATCCTTGATTCCAAGTTAAACCATAAGCTAAATTCCTCTCTTAGTTAGTTTGGTCTACACCTAGGAATTATGAAGAAAGCCAGCCTGTGAGGCTGGAAGAAAGGTGGAGTTAGCATATTAGATTTTCTCACAGTCATAATCTTTCAAAGGTGGTTTCATTTGTTCAAATAATATTAAAATGACCATAAAGAACAATGATTCACTGGTAACTTGCACAACTGCTTTAAGAGTAAGTTATAACAGATTGAACTCAATTATTTCTTAAATTTAAGAGATTGGAAAATGATGAAAGTGTCAGAGGCTTTCATACCAGCGGGATTCCATCTTGAATAGGGTCTGGGTAAAATGAGACTGACACTTGCTGGGCTGCATTCATAGGAGATTAGGCATTCTTACAAGATGAGAAAGAAGGTCATTAGGACTGGTTTCATAAGACACAGGTCATAAGATACAGGTCTGCTGATAAAACATGATGGTAAAGAAGTTGGCCAAAACCCCTCAAATCCAAGATAGCTATGAAAGCGACCTCTGATCATCCTCACTGCTGATTATACTGTAATTATAGTACATTAGTACACTAAAAGACACTCCTACCAGTGCCATGAAAGTTTACAAACGCCATGGCAATATTCAGAAGTTACCCTATGGGGTCCAAAAAGGGGAGAAACCCCAAACCTCAGTTCCAGGAACTCTCCAATCTTTTCCTGGAAGACTCATGAATAATCCACTCCTTGTTTAGCATATGATGAATAAGTAACAGTAAAAATGCCCAATAAGGAGCCCTTAGGGCTTTTCTGCCTATGAAGTAGTCATCCTTCATTTTTTTTTATTCTCCAATAAACTTGCTTTCACGTTACTCTGTGGACTTCCCCGAATTCTTTCTTGTGCAAGATCCAATAACCCTCTCTTGGGGTCTGGATCAGGATCCTTTTCTGGTAACAAAAATACAGTGTCCTTGTGTATTTGGTATTCACAACATTGTATTTATCATAAAGATATTTGACAAATTCTTACAGAAACATTGTAAGCATATAGCACATGTTAACTAACATAAGGACATTCAGATAGAATAATTATCGGAAGGACAATATTGAAAACTATCTAAATTATGTACAATTTTATTCTTTGGGAAAGCCTCTCATAGCATTTAGTCAATTTATAGTCTTAGCCTAGTTCTTAATATTCTTACCTATAACCTGAATTAAATTCGAGAAAGCACATCAATCATACATGTGAATGTATATTGATGACAAAATATTTTTATAAAAACCTAAATGCATGAAATGATAATGTTATGACAACCAAACTGGCTAAGGTGAAACAACAAATTGAAACTAGTAAAGGTAATACAGAGAAGGTAAAGTTTAGCACTAATCTCAATTATATAAGTACAAAGGGAGTCTGGGTTTAGCAATTATACCTGTGAAGTAGTGGGGATTCAGTTTGGAATTTTAGTGATAGTCAAAACAATATGAGTAGACTATGTATTATAACTGATAAAAATCACGCATGTTATATGACTACTTCGAATGAGGGTAGAGATAATTTTACAATTATTATAATGTCAATAATGCCCAAGACTTGCATAAGTGTATAAGAGATTAGAATATGCCATCCAAATTGCGCCTATTTGCATAAGAACTATTATGAGCTGATTATGTTGGGAAGCTGTAGGCACAGAAAAAGCTTTAAAAACAAAGTTACCCTTTTGTAGGGAAATTTACATCTATGAATAAAATGTCCATTTTTAAGTGGGTCTCTCTCTCTTTTCCAAGAAGACTCACTGGAGAAGATTTAATAGACACTGTGATCAATGGAAAAGGCATTGACTTAAATCTGCATATCAAACCCTACCTTTTTAACCTGCTTTTTGGTCATCTTCCCATAATTGGCCCCCCTCAACATTCCTGTTACTTTGTTTTATTTGAGATGCTATTTAAGCCTGAGTTCAAAGCTATCTCTTTAAGATTTACTAATTCATCTACATTTCTTCCACATCTACAGGAGGTATACATGTTAGTAAAATTTTGCTGATATTTCTCTTATTAGTCTGTCTTTTGTCATAGGGCACCCCAGCTAAGAATTCAGAATGAGTTAAAAGAAAATCACTTTCCTTCCTCTATAAGTGCTATAATAAAATGAATTTTTGTAATTTTAGCTACAATCTTGTGATGTAAATATTATTTATCAATTGTATAGGTGAAGAAACAGGTGCAGAGAGATTAAATAATTGCCCAAGGTCACATATGTGGTAAAGAACAGAGAGATATGGCTCCAAAGCTAATACTCTCAAGCAAGACACTACATTTTTTAAAGATAAAATGACCATTCAGAAATGATTTGTTATGGTGATAACAATGCTATATGAGGAATGGATACTTGAAATAGAAACAAAAGTTTATAGAAGAAATTACTGAAGTTCATGTTAACTGACTTCAAATTATTTGAATAGTTCTCTTGTGAAAAGAAGCTGGACTTGTTTCTGTGGCTTCAAGAGGGAGACTAGGATCCAAAAGAATTTTATTTTCCTGCCAGGTGAGGTGGCTCACATCTGTAATCCCAGCACTTTGGGAGCCCAAGATAGGCAAATCGCCTGACGTCAGGAGTTCAAGACCAGCCTGGCTAACATAGCGAAACCCCATCTCTTCTAAATATACAAAAATTAGCCAGACGTGGTGGTACGTGCCTGTAGTCCCAACTACTAGGGAGGCTGAGGCAGGAGAATCGTTTGAACCCAAGAGGCAGAGGTTGCAGTGAGCTAAAATCGTGCCACTGCACTCCAGCCTGGGCAACAGAGTGAGACTGTGTCTCAAAAAAAAAAAAAAAAGAATTTTATTTTTATCAACAGAAAAATGGATAAAGAAAATGTGATATATATACACAATGAAATATTATTTAGCCATAAAAAAGAATGAAATCTTTTATGGCTAAATATTATTTGCCATATTCTATGCGTAACATATAATATGTGTAACGTATTGTAACATAAAAAGATTTTAAATACTTTTTGATGCAATACTTGCCTAAGATAAATTTTGGTTAATGATATATAAAATTGTAGAATTGCAGAGTTCCAGGAATGAAATGTAGATAAATGCGTCTTCAATAATAGTGACAATATTTTGTACTATATTTAACATTTGTGAACATCTGCAATTGCTCTCCTTAACCACTAAATGGGCAATGATTGGTGGTCATCCATTATGGATTTAAAACCTTAACCCATTTATGCCTGAGGTTGCAATTTCTTGAAATTTTGCCATCAAACCTTGGAGATGACCTTGAGCAGTAGGATATAAACAACTTTCACATGCTTGGCATTCCAATAATGGAATACTAGGCATAATTAATACCAGCAGACAGTCCATTTCAAAAGAAAGATTAATGTGCTCACGAAGCCAATTAGCATGCTCTAAGTGTAACATTTGCACGTATCTATATTTAATTTTCCTTGATGTATCTTCAATTCATCTAATGAAGATAGAGTAAATACTCTCTTTTTTTAATTAAAAAATATCACCAGGCAAAACATTTCTTATTTTATTATAATTCTTATTTTATTGAATTACCATTAAGTCATTATCCCTAAACATAAAATTAGTTTCTGTTTTCTACATTTTCCTCTCTTTTTCAAGTATTCTGCATTTAGTAACATATTTAGGCTGCCCATTTTTCTCAACCTATCTGGATAATTAACTATACACCCTAGATTTTTAACTCTCATTTTGACATACTATATGTGGTAGTATATTGATATACTATAAACATTATCAAATTCACAACAGTCTCATTATGTCTTTTACTTTCTGAGTATTTTCTTTTGTTTGATTCTCTACTTTTCTTTATGTTACACTTTTCAATCAAATTCATTTATAATTTAAATTGACTTTTTTCAAATTTAGGTTTATTATTCCATTAGGTAATTTATAATAGATGATTTATTGATATTAAAATTGTACCATGGCATACCATAAGGGTCTTGAGTTCATTTTTTCAAAGTATAGAAATTGAATATAGAAATGAGTGAAAAAAATCTACCTGATTTTCATAGAAATTGCTCATAGAAAGAAAGTGAACTCTCTTTAAAAGATGTATAAAATGAAACATACATCTTCTGTTGTAACCCAAGTTCATTTGGGCCATTTTGAAATGTGTTTCCATCCATCAAAGTTAAAAAAAAAATAAATTGACAAAAAGCATTTAATACTTTCAAATTGTATCAAAATCCATGAAGCAAAATATATCTACATTTTGATTCTCCTCAGTGGGGAACATAAAGTAATGCTGCAACAAACAAAAACTGGAAACGAATCTTTTTTAGATATATTTCACCTTCCCAATACATTTCATAGCAGTAGGTGAAATCTCCAGCTTCCTCCCCTACTCTCATCAATGTAAACCCCATGGATGTGTTGTTCACCAATTAAAATCCTTTTGTCCTTGCCATACCAAATTCCATCACTATCATGAGTCTAAATCCCTACCTTCACATATCTTGCTCACTACCCTACTCCCTGGAAAATTCTGATGAATACAATTTTTTATCCTGCATACTTCTATAAGGAGGTATTGGCTATTTTTGTATCCTGAAATCAACTATGATGTAACTACTGGTTAGTTAACACAGAAGTCAGCACCTGCCAAAACAAGACTGATAAAAATTTCTAAATGGTAGGGCTTATTGCATATCAAACCAGATTGCCAAGAGATAATAATGAAGAGATTTAAAATTAAACTAAACAAAAGGGTTTTTTTCTTTGAAAACTTAGCCTAATCGTAAGGAATATTTCTTGTGTCAATATATTCTCCATTCTTTTCTGCAGCATCACGATAAGTAATATTGCTGCAATTTGCTGCCAAGCTTCAGAGTTTGTTTGTTTACATGTTTATTTATTTTTCCTGGCACCCCCCACCTCCTTTAATTAATTAATTAATTTTGTGACAAGGTCTCATTCTGTTGCCCAGGTTGCAGTGCAGTGGCCCAATCATAGCTCACTGCAACCTTGAACTCCCAGGCTCAGGCAATCCTCCCATCACGGCTTCCTGAGTAGCTAGAACTCTTGGTGCACATTTTGTTTTCCTTTAATTTTTTTTATTTTTTTTTCTTTATAGAAGAGACTTCACTTTGTTGATTAGGCTCTTCTCAAACTTCTAGGCTCAAGTAATCCTCATGTCTTCGCCTCCCAAACTGCTAGGATTACAGGAGTGAGCCACTGCTCCTGGCCTGCCTAGAACCTTGGATTTACAGACGATCTTCTCCTTACCTCAGAGCCGTTCAAAAAACAAAGCTGTTATAAATAAACAGCAATTACGCATAGGTATCTTTCAATAAAGAGACGTAAAGTGATAATAATAATCTTGAATATTATTGAACTCCTCTTATCTTCAATATTATATTTCAAATGCTAGAGGCAATATAGATACAATCCTATGGTTAGGGTGCTTGAAAAACAGTGAAGATAAACTAAACAGTATGTAGAAAATTATAATTAAACCTAATATATGAGTAGCCTAAACACAAAACTATATAGCTTCAAAAAGAGTCAAAGTTTATCTATATCAAGATTGTAAATCAAGCAAGCATCAGAACATTATTCACTTGAGATAAAACTTGAAGAAGAAATATTATTTGCATAGGTAGGAAATATATGTTAGAAGAGAGAAACACAATTTACCACTCATAATCTGATGATGATTAAAATTCAGGTTCACCTCTTGCAAATATGTATGAAATATCCTAGGGCTTTGACGAGATGCTAAAGGATAATGATAAATACATTACACAAAAAGAGTCCAACAATATGGTTGCTAGAGTGAAGATTTGGGGCATTAGTAAAATCTTGTAAAATCTATTTTCTAAGAATTTTTCAGCAATAACCTAGTATTAACTGCTTAAGTTTTGCATTGCTTCTTTGTTAATCTAGCAATTTTACTGCTGATTTTTACCCTCAAAATGTAAGCATTATATTGATAATATCTAGCAAATATTAATAATTATGTACTACACACTGGCATCTATTATCAAACCCAATCTTCACAAAACCCCTGGAGCTAGATTCTATCCCTGTGTTACAGGTATATAAACAGAGACTCCAACAGCTTGAGTAATTTGACCCCCCAAAATAGAGCTAACATAATGTAGCGCCTACTTACAACATTCAGTCTGAATTTACAAGTTATGTTCTGAACAATCAAGGAATGATTTAAGCTTCTCTGAGTAGGCATATATCAAGTTTATTAGGAAACACAAACACTACCAATAAAAAGCCTATTCAAATATATGCTAAAACTAATTTAAATATTATAAATATTAATACTTGATTTATCCATCAAATCCCTTTGAAATTATAAGCTAATTTTATCTCAACTGTTACTTTAGGTACTTGTCACCTTAGCATAATCAAATAAGACTAAGAGAACAATCAGGTAGTTCTTAGGCTGATCTTGTTATTTCTGAACAATATGATTGTTTAGTTCTATGTGAAGGTCAAAATAATATAAAAATTGACCAATAGTGTGAAAACCTTGTCATGAAAAAAAATTTGTAAACGTATGCTGACAGTAAATGTATGCTGACATCATGCATGGTGAGTGTCTCACGATTTTCTACTCCATAACGCCAGAGGAAATAGAGCTTAGCAAATTATTTGTCCTGGAGACAACTAAGTGTTCTTGGAATAACCAGGCCTGAGAAGAGATAGTAACCCAGGGTCACTATTGATTAATTTAATTTCTATCCCAAAGTATCTCAGTAAAAGAGTCTGAACCTATTGTTCACCTCACTAAATGTTATTATAACCTTAGCAGTTCATGTTAGTATGATTCTTAATCCTAATGTAATCGGGAAAAATACTATTAATGATGGCTGGTGTTGATCACCTGAGCTGATCCCAGACAGAAAGAAGCTATTTCTTTTGGTGGGATCAAATTCCACGGGGCTCTGTTTGGCTACAAATGATTAAAAAGTGAGTTTATTCCCTGTCTCCCAAAATGTCTCTTCAACTCTGCACCCTCTCCCCATTCCCTGTAAAAACAGAGATAATACAATTGATAGAAAGTGATTCAAGTACTCCACATTAGAAAGTTAGAAAGTAGCATAAACGCTATATATATGGATTTCTGGAATTCCAAGGATTGAGGAAATGAGGAGGAGGTACCTAGAAAGTGTAAGTAGAGAATTATAAGAAGGGGATTAAAAGTAAAGGCTTTAGATCATGACTAGAGATCAATTCCTATGAAGGGACTGTCAGGGCTCAGAAGCTGACACCCCAAAGTATGGTGGCTTGGCATGCTGAATACTTTAACCTGAAGATTTGAAAGGCCTGAGAAACAAGGTCCCTCTGATCTTCTCCTGCCCTCTTGCCTCTACCCCTGTTTTCCTCTTCTCCCCACAAGTGAGGGAAACCAAAATTTACCTTCCCCAAGGGGATATCATTGAAACTAGAGCTCCTCTCCCCACGCAAGTCATAAAACATACAGTAGTCACTCTCTCCCTTCTCCTTTTTCCCTTGGAGACTCATTACAGAGAGATCCTGCCCCATACCTGTGAGGAAGAAATGCAACACAGAGAAGCCAAGAATCTGAACAGACAGGCCTTGCTGTGTTTCTCAGTCTATTACCACCAGCATATCCTTATCACATTTTCTACATGGTTGTCCATTCTTAATTGAACTTAAGCATAAAAGTAGACAGTTTTTGGCTGGGCACAGTGGCTCATGCCTGTAATCCCAGCACTTTCAGAGGCTGAGGTGTGAGGATTGCTTGAGTCTAGAAGCTTGAGACCAGCCTGGGCAACATCGTAAGACACTGTCTCTACAAAAAAAATTAAAAATTAGCTAGGCATGGTACATGCCTGTAGTCCCAACTACTCAAGAGGCCAAGGCAGAAGGATCCCTTGAACCAAGGAAGCAAGGCTGCAGTGACCCACGTTCATATCACTGCAGTCCAGCCTGGGCGGCAGAGTGAGATCTTGTCTCCAAAAAAATTTTTTTAAAGACAGTTTTCCCTGAGTCCTTTGGTCTCCCAGTCCTTCAGTCTCTTCTGAAGTCTTTTCTGTCACATGAAAATTTGATTAAGTAATTTTTTAAGGCTTTTCTCTTGTTATCCTGACTTTTGTTATAGGAGTATTAGCCATGACCCTTATGATGGGTAAGTAAAAGTATCACACACCTTTCCACCCTCCCAGGGCTTTGACCAACATTATATGACCCATATGTTAGGCTAAGCCACATGTAAAAATGAATATATTAGAGCATTTTTGACCTACAAAATGGGCAATTTTATATTCTTCACTCTAATAAATTAATGTTTAACATTAGATTTGCAATAATTAATCTCATGCCTTAGGTATATTATGGTATCCATATACAATTTGTGAGTCTTAGTAAACTTTTAAGGAATTGAAAACAGATATGGACTCTCAATAAAAAGGGATAGACGTTTGATATACCCATATATTCACATACATATATTTATGTGTTTATACTCAGATGTATGCATATATATATATATATGCATAAGTATTTAATATGTAGTATAGATGCTCCTTGACTTACAATGAGGTTAGATCCTTGATAAACCCATTGTAAATTGAAATATCACAGGTTGAAAATTTATTTAATACACCTAACTGAATGAACATCATAACTTAGCCTAGCCTTGTTATATGTGCTCAAAATACTTACATTACCCTACGGTTGGGCAAAATCATCTGTCAACGTATTACACCATACAGTACTGATTATTTACCCTGATGATCAGGTGACTGACTAGAAGGTGTGGCTAGCTACTACCACCTAGCATCAAAAGAGACTATTGCACAGCATATTGCTAGCCTAGTAATAGAGAAAATTCAAAGTTCAAAAGTAAAGTTTTTACTGAATGTATATCATGTCACACCAACATCAAATTGGAAAATTGTTAAGTTGAAGCATTATAAGTCAAGGATCATATCCATATCTCACATATCAATAGGATATTTATGGTTTAAAAATAATAATAAAGTGAACACACTTTTACCCTCTCACAACAAACAGGACATGCCTTATTTGAATAGAATTAAAAGTTGACACTAGGTGGCATTAGGCCTTAGAGACATGTGATTTAAAATAACACAAGGCAAAATTCAACCTGTGGTTTGAAGAAAAGGTCTATTTTTAAAATCCTCTGTGGAATTTCTTTCTCTTGGCATTTTTGACAGGAAGAAGAAATTTGGAAGAATATCTTGTTGTCTTATTCTCAAATGCAATGCCCTGTATTTTTTTTTTTTTAAGAAGTGCAATCTTGGAAATGTACTTTAGCTTTGCCCTAGCTAAAGGAGGGCATCAAGGGAAGTGCGGAGGGAGAGGCTATACCCATGGGTACTATGGCGGGGATGCACTGTAGCTTTCTGTCAAGTCAAATAAGTAAGGAGACAAAACTTGAAATATGTAGGTACCAAACAAGAGCAAAATACAGCCAGAAATTCATCAGGCACACATGATTGAGAAAACAAAAATATGACATATATTTTGAAAAGTACAATTCCAGAGGGAAAATATGTGAGTTAATATTTTATTGATATCTGATTTTGTACTTTTCTATACTGAATTTTTCCACTAGATATAACTCTGAAAATTCAAAATAAATCTGTATTTGAATTATTTAGCAGGAGTGAGAGAGTCAGTGTTTCAATATCATTGTCAAGATGCTAAGTTAGTAATTATATTAATAGATAATGAATGAGTGCTATGATTATCTCCATTATAAAGGTAGGAAAACTGAAGCTCAGAAAACTTTCAACAAAGCCACATGGATAAAATGTGGTGAAGCTGAATTTTTAAGCCAAGCTATTAAACTTCCGTGTTGTGTTCATAATCACTGTTTTACAACACGTTATTGTAACTACTGCTTTGATGTGCCTGTGTAACACATCATATTTTTCTCATATGTATATCATATATATTTATCATGAAATTTTATCATGAAATTTACGTAGTAAAACTTGCCATCCCTAGAGTTATCAAGCAAATATCTATAATATCCTGAAAAACATTTTTTTTTCATTTTACTTTAAGTTTCAGGATACATGTGCAGAATATGCAGGTTTACTACATAGATATACGTGTGCTATGGTGGTTTGCTGCACCTATTAATCAGTCATCTAAGTTCCCTACACTTGCCCCCCAGCCAACAGGCCCCAGTGTGTGATGTTCCCCTCCCGGTATCCATGTGTTCTCATTGTTCAACTCCTGAGTGAGAACACGTGGTGTTCAGTTTTCTGTTCCTGTGTTAGTTTGCTGAGAATTATGGTTTCCAGCTTCATCCATGTCCCCGCAGAGGACATTAACTCATCCTTTTTTAAGGCTGCATAGTATTCCATGGGATATATGTGCCATATTTGCTTTATCCAGTCTATCATTGATAGGCATTTGGGTTCATTCCAAGTCTTTGCTATTGTGAATAGTGCTGCAATAAACATATGTGTCCATGTATCTTTATGGTAGAATGATTCATAATTCTTTGGGTATATACCCAGTAATGGGATTGCTGGGTCAAATGGTACTTCTGATTCTAGATCCTTGAGGAATCACCACACTGTCTTCCAAATGGTTGAACTAATTTATACTCCCACCAACAGTGTGAAAGCTTTCCTATTTCTCCACAGCCTCACCAGCATCTATATTTTTCTGGACTTTTTAATGATTGCTATTCTGACTAGACTGTGATGGTATCTCATTGTGGTTTTATTTCCATTTTTCTAATGATCAGTGATGTTGAGCTTTTTTTCTTTTGAACTTCCATACCCAGTTTTATTTATTTATTTATTTTTTAAGGTTTATTTCTTACTTTGCTTTTCTTCTTTTTTTTTCTTTTATTATTATTATACTTTAAGTTTTAGGCTACATGTGCACAATGTGCAGGTTAGTTACATATGTATACATGTGCCATGCTGGTGTGCTGCACCCATTAACTCGCCATTTAGCATTAGGTATATCTCCTAATGCCATCCCTCCACCCTCCCCCCACCCCACAACAGGCCCCAGAGTGTGATATTCCCCTTCCTGTGTCCAAGTGTTCTCATTGTTCAATTCTCATCTATGAGTGAGAACATGCGGTGTTTGGTTTTTTGTCCTTGCAAGAGTTTACTGAGAATGATGATTTCCAATTTCATCCATGTCCCTACAAAGGACATGAACTCATCATTTTTTATGGCTGCATAGTATTCCATGATGTATTTGTGCCATATTTTCTTAATCCAGTCTATCATTGTTGGACATTTGGGTTGGTTCCAAGTCTTTGCTATTGTGAACGGTGCCGCAATAAACATACGAGTTCATGTGTCTTTATAGCAGCATGATTTATAGTCCTTTGGGTATATACCCAGTAATGGGATGGCTGGGTCAAATGGTATTTCTAGTTCTAGATCCCTGAGGAATCGCCACACTGACTTCCACAATGGTTGAACTAGTTTACAGTCCCACCAACAGTGTAAAAATGTTCCTATTTCTCCACATCCTCTCCAGCAACTGTTGTTTCCTGACTTTTTAATGATTGCCATTCTAACTGGTGTGAGATGGTATCTCATTGTGGTTTTGATTTGCATTTCTCTGATGGCCAGTGATGATGAGCATTTTTTCATGTGTCTTTTGGCTGCATAAATGTCTTCTTTTGAGAAGTGTCTGTTTATATCCTTTGCCCACTTTTTGATGGGATTGTTTTTTTCTTGTAAATTTGTTGGAGTTCATTGTAGATTCTGGATATTAGCCCTTTGTCAGATGAGTAGGTTGCAAAAATTTTCTCCCATTTTGCAGGTTGCCTGTTCACTCTGATGGTAGTTTCTTTTGCTGTGCAGAAGCTCTTGAGTTTAATTAGATGCCATTTTGTCAATTTTGGCTTTTGTTGCCATTGCTTTTGGTGTTTTAGACATGAAGTCCTTGCCCATGCCTATGTCCTGAATGGTAATGCCTAGGTTTTCTTCTAGGGTTTTTATGGTTTTAGGTCTAACGTTTAAGTCTTTAATCCATCTTGAATTAATTTTTATATAAGGTGTAAGGAAGGGATCCAGTTTCAGCTTTCTACATATGGCTAGCCAGTTTTCCCAGCCACCGTTTATTAAATAGGGAATCCTTTCCCCATTGCTTGTTTTTCTCAGGTTTGTCAAAGATCAGATAGCTGTAGATATGCGGCATTATTTCTGAGGGCTCTGTTCTGTTCCATTGATCTATGTCTCTGTTTTGGTACCAGTACCATGCTGTTTTGCTTACTGTAGCCTTGTAGTATAGTTTGAAATCAGGTAGCGTGATGCCTCCAGCTTTGTTCTTTCGGCTTAGGATTGACTTGGCGATGTGGGCTCTTTTTTGGTTCCATATGAACTTTAAAGTAGTTTTTTCCAATTCTGTGAAGAAAGTCATTGGTAGCTTAATGGGGATGGCACTGAATCTATAAATGACCTTGGGCAGTATGGCCATTTTCACGATATTGATTCTTCCTACCCATGGGCATGGAATGTTCTTCCATTTGTTTGTATCCTCTTTTATTTCATTGAGCGGTGGTTTGTAGTTCTCCTTGAAGAGGTCCTTCACATCCCTTGTGATTGGATTCCTAAGTATTTTATTCTCTTTGAAGCAATTGTGAATGGGAGTTCACTCATGATTTGGCTCTCTGTTTGTCTGTTATTGATGTATAAGAATGCTTGCGATTTTTGTACATTGATTTTGTATCCCGAGACTTTGCTGAAGTTGCTTATCAGCTTAAGGAGATTTTGGGCTGAGACAATGGGGTTTTCTAGATATACAATCATGTCATCTGCAAACAGGGACACTTTGACTTCCTCTTTTCCTAATTGAATACCCTTTATTTCCTTCTCCTGCCTAATTGCCCTGGCCAGAACTTCCAACACTATGTTGAATAGGAGTGGTGAGAGAGGGCATTCCTGTCTTGTGCCAGTTTTCAAAGGGAATGCTTCCAGTTTTTGCCCATTCAGTATGATATTGGCTGTGGGTTTGTCATAGATAGCTCTTATTATTTTGAGATACGTCCTATCAATACCTAATTTATTGAGAGTTTTTAGCATGAAGCGTTGTTGAATTTTGTCAAAGGCTTTTTCTGCATCTATTGAGATAATCATGAGGTTTTTGTCTTTGGTTCTGTTTATATGCTGCATTACATTTATTGATTTGTGTATATTGAACCAGCCTTGCATCCCAGGGATGAAGCCCACTTGATCATGGTGCATAAGCTTTTTGATGTGCTGCTGGATTCGGTTTGCCAGCATTTTATTGAGGATTTTTGCATCAATGTTCATCAAGGATATTGGTCTAAAATTCTCTTTTTTGGTTGTGTCTCTGCCAGGCTTTGGTATCAGGATGATGCTGGCCTCATCAAATGAGTTAGGGAGGATTCCTTCTTTTTCTATTGATTGGAATAGTTTCAGAAGGAATGGTACCAGTTCCTCCTTGTACCTCTGGTAGAATTCGGCTGTAAATCCATCTGGTCCTGGACTCTTTTTGGTGGGTAAGCTATTGATTATTGCCACAATGTCAGATCCTGTTATTGGTCTATTCAGAGATTCAACGTCTTCCCGGTTTAGTCTTGGGAGAGTGTATGTGTCGAGGAATTTATCCATTTCTTCTAGATTTTCTAGTTTTTCATATGTTTTTTGGCCACATAAATGTCTTCTTTTGAGAAGTGTCTGTTTATATCCTTTGCCCACTTTTTGATTTTTTTTCTTGTAAATTTGTTTAAGTTCCTTATAGATTCTGGATATAAGAACTTTTTCACATGGGTAGATTGCAAAATATTTTTTCCCCATGTTGTAGGTGGCCTGTTCACTCTAACAATAGTTTCTTTTGTTGTGCAGAAGCTCTTTAGTTTAATTAGATCTCATTTGTCAATTTTGCCTTTTGTTGCAATTGCTTTTGGCATTTTTGTCATAAAGTCTTTGCCCGTGCCTGTGTCCTAAATGGTATTGCCTAGGTTTTCTTCTAGGATTTTTATGGTTTGGGGTTTTACATTAAAATTTTTAATTCATCTCGAGTTAATTTTTGTATAAGGTATAAGGAAGGGGTCCAGTTTCAGTTTTCTGCATATGACTAGCCAGTTTTCCCAGCACCATTTACTGAATAGGAAATCCTTTCCCCATTGCTTGTTTTTGTCAGGTTTGTCGAAGATCAGATGGTTGCAAATGTACGGTTTTATTTCTGACTTCTCTGTTCTGTTCCCTTGGTCTATATGTCTGTTTTGGTACTATTACCATACTGTTTTCGTTTGTTTTGGTTATTATAGCCTTGTAGTATAGTTTGAAGTCAGGTAGCACGATGCCTCCTGTAGAGTGGGCTGCTGCTATAGATACCCAAAAATATGGAAGTGACTTTGAAACTGGGTAACAAGCAGGAATTGGAACAGTTTGGAGGGCTCAGAAGAAGACAAGACGTGGGAAAGTTTGGAACTTCCTAGAGACTCATTAAGTGGCTTTGGCCAAATGGTTGATAGTGATATGGACAATAAAGCCCAGGCTGAGGTGGTCTCAGATGAAAATGAGGAACTTTTTGGGAACTGGAGCAAAAGTGACTCTTGTTATGTTTTAGCAAAGAGACTGGCAGCATTTTGCCCCTGCCCTAGAGATTTGTGGAATTTTGAACTTCAGAGAGATGATTTAGGGCATCTGGAAGAAGAAATTTCTAAGCAGCAAAGCATTCAAGATGTGACTTGGGTGCTATTAAAGGTATTCAGTTTTATAAGGGAAGCAGAGCATTAAGTTCGGAAAATTTGCAGCCTGACAACGTGATAGAACAGAAAATCCCATTTTCTGAGGAGAAATTCAAGCCAGCTGCAGAAATTTGCATAAGTAACAAGGAGCCCAAAAGTTTATCCCCAGGACCATGGGGAAAATGTTTCCAGGGCATGTCAGAAATCTTCACAGCAGCCCTCCCATCACACACCCTGAGGCCTAGGCAGAAAAAGCGGTTTCTTGGGCTGGGACCAGGGTCCCCATGCTGTGTGCAGCCTAGGGACTTGGTGCCCTGCCACCCAGCCACTCCAGCCATGTCTGAAAGTGGCCAACATAGAGCTTGGGCTGTGCCTTCAGAGGGTGCAAGCCCCAAGCATTGTCAGCTTCCATGTGGCGCTGAGCCTTCAAGTGCATAGAATTGGGATTTGGGAACCTCTGCTGAGATTTCAGAAGATGTATGGAAACACCTGGATGCCCAGGCAGAAGTTTGCTGCAGGGGTGGAGCCTTCATGAAGAACCTCTCTTAGAGCAGTGTAGAAGGGATATGTGGGGTCAGAGCCCCCACACTGAGTCCCTACTCGGCACCACCTTATGGAGCTGTGAGGAGAGGGCCACTGTCTTCCAGACCCCAGAAGGGTAGATACACTGACAGCTTGCACTGTGCGCCTGGAAAAACCACACACACTAAATGCCAGGACATGAAAGCAGCCAGAAGGGGGGCTACATCCTGCAAAGACACAGGGGCGGAGCTGCCCAAGCCCATGGGAACCTACCTCTTCTATCAGCATGACCTGGATGTGAGACATGGAGTCAAAGGAGGTCATTTTTGAGCTTTAAGATTTGACTCCTCTGCTGGATTTTAGACTTGCATGGGGCCTGTAGCCCCTTTGTTTTGGCCAACTTCTCCCATTTGAAATGGCTGTATTTGCCCATTGAAATGGGTAATGTATTTACTCAGATGAAACAATGGACTATGGACTTTTGAGCTAATGCTGAAATGAGTTATAACTTTGGGGGAATGCTCGGAAAGCATGATTGGTTTTGAAATGTGAGGACATGCCATTTGGGAGGGGCCAGGGGAGGAATGATATGGTTTGGCTGTTTCCCCACCCAAATCTCATCTTGCATTCTACACCTTGTGGAAGGGACCCAGTAGTAGGAGGTGGTTGAATCATAGGGGCAGGTCTTTCCCATGCTGCTCTCATGATGGAGGTTAAGTCTCACAGGACCTGATGGTTTTAAAAAGGGGAGTTTCCCTGCACAAGCTCTCTTTGCCTGCTGCCCTCCATGTAAGATGTGACTTGCTCCTCCTTGTCTTCTGCCATGATTGTGAGGCCTCCTCTGCCACATGGAGCTGTGGGTTCTCCATTAAACCTCGTTCCTTTGTAAATTGCCCAGTCTCTGGTATGCCTTTATCAGCAGCATGAAAACAGATTAATACACAAAGCATAGCATTTCTTAGAGATCTCTTATGAAAATTGGCTTACTGAAGGCCTTAATAAACTCTGCAGTAAATATATCTTTGTAACTTTATTTGTATCAGCATTTCCCATGCTTACTTGAGTGGAAACTACCATTTTTTAAAATGACACATCACATTTCAAAAAATAGTGCTTTAAAGGTATTAAATAGATTACTGGATTTAGAAAATGTCCTCTAAGCATTTTACAGTTCAAGGAATGTCTGGTAAGTCTTAGTATTCCACATATGGAATACTAAGTAGGAATTATTAGACTCATCTATCTATTTATAAATTTAGCTTCTAGCTATTTTTCTCTATTTTGAAAATCATGAATTAAAAATAAATAAATTTCATTGAAATTGGTTACCACTTTTTCAAACTCTTTTCAATTTCTACCCAGTGTTGTTTGTGGAGAGATATTTTTAAAATTAGGTAATACATATAGTACATGTTTAGATAAACCATCATTGCTAATTAGAAATTCTGAGATGACCAACAAGATGTTTATGTTCATATCTGTTGCCGTTTTAGTCAGTTTTTCAAGGATCCTGGCAATATTCAAATCTCTCTTTATCCTTTCAGTTTTAAACTGGATTGATCTCTGGTCAGGTGAATGACAAATGAATATATCTGAATGTTAAATAGAAAGGAAAGGAAATCCCCTCAGGATAATAATGTTGTTTTAGTTTTCTCATAGTAATTTACAAAAGAATATTAAGTAGTTCCAGTTGCCTGCTCCAAACTATTATGGCAATTCAAATCTTCCCCAATAAAATTTTAAAAGAAAAAAAAACAAATCTAATTCCTAGTAATAATCATTTGTAAAATAATAAAGCTCCACAATATTTTTGTAAGTTTCTATTTATTGCTTTGAAGTCCCAATTTACTTTCATTTCATTTGCATTTTACATTCTATTGGACATGATTGTGAAAGATACTTTCTAGTGAATGAATGCTTAGCATGGATACTTATTTGTGAAAATGTTGTTTAATCAATAGTACTGACCACCGTCTTTTTAAGAACGCTAGTTTCTTGCATAAAAAGCATTATTACCAACCAAAGGGCATAATTTGTCTTCAACAACATTAATGTAATGTAACAATGATAACTGACTTCATTTAAATATGTTGTTCCACTTACTGAGTAGATGGATGTAATTGTCTGAGGAAAAGTTCTTTTCTCAGCCTTAGAAGTAGAGGTAATTGAAAAAAGAGAAAAGCTGGGCATGTATACTGTATATAACCAAACATTTTACTTTAATGGGTCAATAAAAAGTAAATAGATATAAACTTGAACCTGAAGACTATCTTGGCCTTTCAAATAATTACTAATTTTATATACACAGGGTCACAGACATAATTAAAACATGGTTGATCAGAAGATGAGATTTCTGGGTTTTATCCCATAATTTTTCGTTAAAATATTACTAATGTCTTACATACCTCAGGTGCTTTTCATTTAAAAGACAGCAGCTATGATAAAAATTTTGACCTTCTCAATATGTCTATTAGGGATAAATGTCAAAAGTTAGATCAGCTAGGTGAGGAGATATTTTAAATCACGACTTATTTATCAGTGGAGCTGAAAAATAAACCTGATGTCTTTTTACAAACTTGCTTTATAATATTATGCCTTATTGAAATATATTCTAGCTGAAAAGCAACTAAGTAGGGCATACTGTTTCCAAAGGTGCTTTCAGTATATATTTAAAATATTAAATAATTGATATATTAGAAACTCAAAACTATTATTTAAGTTTACAAATAAGACAATGGCTAACATATTTTATATAATATCTTTCAGTTTGTAACATGCTTTCTTATATTATTTCCCCAAAATTAAAATGCCTACTTGTTTGATGCACATGTTACTATGATGATAATATTTAACTATATTTAAAAGAAAAAAATAAAGAATTTTTAAAAAATCACTCTACAATATAAACCTCTAGAAGGAAAATTTATTATTAAATATTTTACCAACCCTGCACTACTTATTTCTGAGAAATCCATCTTCACTTCTATGGAAAATACACTTCTCCACCACCCTGCCATTTGATCAATGTGTAAACGGCAATTGTCTGAAGTGAAAATGTCCTGCTGATCATAACTACTGGTCAAAACGTGAACACTTGATCCAACCTGAGGCAATAACTTCATAACGAAGGATACAAGGATGAGCATGCAGCTCAAGTCAGTTGTCTTAAAGTTTTCAGGACAGAAAACCAGACCTGCCCTCAGCAACATCCTCTTATACCTGAGGATCCAGTGAAAAAAGGTGAAGTCGATCGGGCGCAGCGGCTGATGCCTGTAATCCCAGCACTTTGGGAGGCCGAGGCAGGCAGATCACAAGGTCAGGAGATTGAGACCAGCCTGGCTAACATGGTGAAACCCCGTCTCTACTAAAAATACAAAAAAATTAGCCGGGCGTGGTGGCGGCCGCTCGTAGTCCCAGCTACACGGGAGGCTGAGGCAGGAGAATGGCATGAACCTGGAAGGCAGAGCTTGCAGTGAGCAGAGATCAGGCCACTGCACTCCAGCCTGGGCAACAGAGTGATCCTCCATCTCAAGAAAAAAAAAAAAAGTGAAGTCAACATGAGGACAAGCAAAAATAATAGATGGAGAGATTTCCTTGCTAGCTTTTGGGTCTCTGGTTTGCTTTACTATTTATTTATTTATATTTTAGAGATAACGGTCTCACAGACTTATCACATGACCTTATTTTCAATGCTAAAAGATAATGTTTGCTGCTCTTTATAGAACTGGTTGAACATAGTCAGAGTAAGTCAGGGAAGTTGGAATAGCAGAAACTCCACCAAGATGGTGATCTTGGTGTAGTATTGATAGATCTTGACTATAGCATTGTAAAGGAAGAATTATGGTGGCTTAGCATGGTGTGGAGACACTAAATATAAAGAAAAACAGATGCATATGAGATTGGTTTGAGATACGACTGAAAGGACTTGGGGACAGATTGAATATGGGGGTTGATGAGGGAAATGGAAGAATTCAAAGAAATTTCCAGGCTAAACAAACAATTAAAGACCTCAAAGTCAGAAGAATAAATAAAGACCTGAAGCTGAGTTGCTTATAGCCAAATTTGATTAGCCATAGAACTGAAAGCTTCTGAGGTTGGGTGTGAGAGTCCGGGTAGGTCATCTGCTATATGCAATATGAGAAATGCAACCACAATATCTACATTAAGCCACAAATCATGAATACCTGCTTGACTATGTCCTCTGTAATGGAATTATGAAACATTCTGTCGACTCTCTTAAGAAAACATCAGGAAATCTTGTAGAAATAGAGGGATCCCTTTTTTTTGGATGACTTAGACTTTTATTTCCAGAGGTATCTTGTATTTAACAAAATGGATATTGGACAGCTACTTAAATTCACACTGAATTTGAGTAGCTGATGAATGAACTAGTGGTAAAAAAGTAGTAATACGCAACACACAACACATTTCATGAGTTTTGCTGTGAAAAAACACAAGTGAGGTAGAGCCTCTTAAGACACCAGATAACAAGAACATGCTGAGATATCTCTGGAAATGGTGCTAAAAAGAGAGGAATTAGTAATACAGAAATGAGAAAATCTACAGTGAAAATATATTTCTTGTTTGTTACTGAATAAAATAAATTTTACTTTAATGACATGAAAATATCAACCATCCCTCATCCAACAAATTAAAAAGTCAGAAATTATCATTTACAGCAATGACAAAAAGTGTTTCTCCTTTATAGTTATTCCGAAAATAAGAACATTCTTTCAAACACTGTTCACCTGAAATCTAACCAGACTCATGTACATAATTTTGTTGTTATTAAAATTTACATTCACTTGAAAGAAGCAAAGTTTTAAACCCAGATGTAAAAAACATGACACTAAATTCCAAAGAGAATCCATAGATGTTGAGTCTCTTCAAAATTTAAAATTATGTAGCTTTTTAAAAAATGATGTTTTCTCTTTACTCATAAGAATATTTTATTACTGCAACCTGGCTTCACCTTACTCTTTGTCATTCCTAATTAATGTCCTAATTAATGACTCTTTGTCATTCCTAATCAATGTAGAATGTGTACAACAAATTTCAGTTTCACAAAGACAAATCCATAAAAGCAAGTGCAGGTGTTTAAACCATGAATTTGGGGCAGTTACTTCAGATGTCAAAAATAACAGCCTAGTATCTGCAAAGCAGTTGCCTGATACAAAGAATTCTTAAGAAGATGAAGTTTTATACCAGTAATGAAAAAAATACTATATCTAGAAAATATAAAGTATATATTTCTAGGTATAGTCTATAAATACAGTAAACTTTTGTGATCTCTGTGAGTTCTGAGAAACTTGTTGATAGTTTTATTTTCAGATTATAGAAGTTTACATTATAAAATTTATTATAAACTTTTGTTATAACTATTATTATAACTAGCATAAAAGATTAGTATCTTTGTCAGACAATGCTATTATAAACCAAGTGTATTTATAAAACCTATGTGTATATATGTATATGTGTGTGTGTATAATACCTATAACTTCATATAAAATAGCCATTTACTTGGGATGCATTAATATTTTGTTAGAAGAAACACAACCTAATCTATAACCATTACATAGGTTTTTGCTATTTGTGCTTCTTCTACTGCCTTTCTAGATCTTTACTTTGATTACATTTCTACAGATTATATGTGATAAATTATCAGTGTATTCCAACATAAATTAATCATTTAGAAACAAAATAGTAATATCATAATTACATTAAAGTTTATATCTCCTTTCAGAGATCTAAGAAAACCTAAGGTTTGGTGTTTCTTTAATGACTAAACATCTTAAGATACAAGAATGTAGGTAGTTATGGTAGGTTTTATGATTATTGTGTATTCTGGGGAAAAGGTTTAGAAATTAGTTTAGGCCGGGCGCGGTGGCTCACATTTGTAATCCCAGCACTTTGGGAGGCCGAGGCGGGCGGATCACGAAGTCAGGAGATAGAGACCACCCTGGCTAACACGGTGAAACCCCGTCTCCACTAAAAATACTAAAAATTTGCCAAGCGTGGTGGCGGGCGCCTGTAGTCCCAGCTACTCGGGAGGCTGAGGCAGGAGAATGGCGTGAACCCAGGAGGCAGAGCTTGCAGTGAGTAGAGATCGTGCCACTGCACTCCAGCCTGGACGACACAGCAAGACTCCGTCTCAAAAAAAAAAAAAAAAAAAAAAGAAATTATCTTACTTTGGAATATCATAAAATCATCATGAAGATTTTAAAAATTTTGGTCTGGTATATTGTATGAATCCCAGGGATTAAGAGAGGAAATTTTGCCCAAAACAACTTCTAATATTCTCTGTGCTAAATGGTGTCAATGAAACTGGTCCAACTGTCCCATAGAACTGATGTTTATAGTTTCTTCTGAATAAACATATAAATTGACCACCCCCCCGCCAACACACACACACACACACACACACACACACACTAGTCTCAAACTTAAGAAAGTTACGTTTGTCTTATTGAGTTCCTTTCTCAGGAAACCACCAATGGGGCTTCACAGAGACTTACCAGATTACTGCATCTGGACGATGAGACACTAGATCCCTCACCCATCATGACTGTCTTACCTACCACCTGTTGTCTGTTGACAAACTCCTCTTCCTTACATCTCCCTAATTCCTATTTTCCCACACATGGTTACATTTCTTTCCTGTTATATAAATCCCTAATTTCAGTTGAAGAGATAGATTTGAGACTCATCTCTCATCTCCTTAGCTGCAGTACCTCATTAAATTCTTCTTCCCTAGAAATATTCATTGTCTCAATGATTGGTTTTCTGTGCAGTGGGGAGCAGGACCTAGACTGAACCCCTAGCATTTCAGTAACAGATTTTGGTTTCCTGACCAGGAATACATTGCTCATGGCTCAGACTGCAGTAGGCCAGGAGTTTCAGAAACCTTCCTAAACAGTGGCTTCACCATTTTTTGGCCAGAGCTTTGTCTCATTCTCTCTTCGGCCCTGCCACTTCTGGCCCCAACCACACTTCTGATTGCCTAGGAAGAATAGCCTTTGACATCTGACATCTGAGTTTGGATGGCTGAGTGTCTTTTGTAGGTACCAATAGCTGGATCTGCCGTCCTCAATTTGGGGAATGCCGAAGGAATTTCCATTTGAAGGTTGAACAAGCCCAACCAATTCAGAGAGGAAAACACCCTGGCTGTTTCACTTTGGACACTTGGGGCTAGTTTGTTGCTCAGTATGTGGATTGTGTTTTGGTTATTGTTTGTGTGTATGTTGATGTAGTCACGGGAGGTCAGTGTTCTATCCCAGAATACAGCCCTTTTGGGTGCCTTCTTCATGGTTGGTCTGTATGGGCTTGTGAGCCAGGCCCTGAATGTGTCTATCACATCTGATCTTTGAAGGTCTTTAATTGGTACTGTTGTCTTACAATTGGATTCATTTTGCTATTGAATGGGAAGGCAGGATGGAGTTTTGTGAACCTAGGCTTTTATGCTGCTGTTATAAGCAGGGATTGGTCAGGTTAGTACATGATGTTCTTGTGAGATGCTGTTTGGCCTGAGTGTTCTTTGGAGTCTGGGGAGGTTTGGCTTTTAAAAATCAAACTGCAGGCTGGGCGCGGTGGCTCACACTTGTAATCCCAGCACTTTGGGAGGCCAAGGCAGGTGGATCATGAGGTCAGGAGTTCGAGACCAGCCTGGCCAACATGGTGAAACTCCGTCTGTACTAAAAATACAAAAATTAGCTGGGTGTAGTGGCGGGCGCCTGCAATCCCAGCTACTCAGGAGGCTGAGACAGAAGAATTGCTTGAAGCCTGGAGATGGAGGTTGCAGTGAACCGAGATCACAACACTGCACTCCAGCCTGGGCAACAAAGAGCAAAACTCTAGTCTAAAAAAAAAAAAAAATCAAACTGCCTTGGAAACTGCTGCACCCAAAATATTGGTACAAAACCTTCACTGGATTACCTATGGGGGCAAACAAAGTTTAGCCATGTGACCATATTTGTAAACTGGTGAGTTCATGTTGCTATCTGATGGCTAGAGTTTCAAGGTAAAAACTATTGGATCTTTGTGTGTGTATATACATGTTTAGATGTGTTTATCATATGTTGCATCTACCAAATTGGCTTTTAAATAAGAGTGCTCATAAGTTAAGTCCAGGCAATTTTCAAATTCATGTGACTTAAGTAAATCTTAAATAAACAAGTTAGCTTTACAATTATTGGTAAAATTAAAATAAAAGTTTCTTAGGAATCATCAGCATACATTTTCATCTGGGTTTTATATTTGTCTTTGCTAGATATTTTGAAATATCAGAGTTTGGCACAGAAGGCTATAAAACTATAAAACCAACCAAAACAAAATGATCTTTGTGCAAATTTATTTGACAAATAAAACTAATATGTTTTTGGTTTAATAAAAACAGCTAAATCTTCGGAATTATTGGCAAAATAATCCATGTATTTAACTTTAAGGTTCTTACTATAAAACCTAATATTTACAGGTTATAAAATGGTTAACAAGGAAATGCTGATTTTGTCTAATACCTCAGTTCTTATAAGCAATCTAGATAAACTGCTAAAAAAAATGAAAGATTCCAGTACATGTGAACGGTATTAGTGCTTGCTGGTGAACTTTTTGTAGAATATAAAAACAAAATTATTTTAGATGATCCTTTGATGTCTGGGTCACTTCCAATTAAGAAAGGGTTATGATATGCAGAAATGTATTTTTTAAAATTGTAGAATGTTCTCATGTATAAAATCCAATAATTGGTAGAAGTTCAGGATTTCTTGCTTCCTAGGCTTTCACTAAAATGTAAGGGTACTTAGAATAAGAATTCTAGTTAATATATCATTCTGTATATACAATGTGCCAAAGAAGATGTGTTCTTACTGAAATAAACAATAATTTTGTCTAATTCACAAGTCATCTAAAGGTTTATTCAAATTATGGACTATGGCAAAGTTTTGCCATAAAATAAAATGAGTGGTTACTTTTAAAAAAAATTAGAATAAAACAGAAATTCCAAGTATGTCATTGTCTGTGTAAGTCATAAATTTTTTTCCTGTTTCTCTGTGTGTCTATCTTCATGGCCATTCAGAGAAAATAAAAAATTGAAAATGTTTAGATAATAAAATATTCTTTGAAGCCCAATAGATAATTGGAGACATTTGACTAATTAACATTGTTCATAAATTAAAGCTCTTAGTGTTTATGCTCTTAGTGTTTATGTGTTAAAGCTCTTAGGGTTTATGCTCTTAGTATTTATGTGTTAAAGCTCTTAGTGTTTAGTGTTAAAGCTCTTAGTGTTTATGAAGGTAAAATAAGAAATATTGTAAAGAAATACATTGGCAATTTGGCAATTCTTTTTTTAATATTGTTAAGCATGAAGCTGGATTTAGCATGGAGCCTAATTTCACATAAATGCTTGCTTTGTTTTATTTAACACTAAATTTGCTATTCTGTTTATTAATACCAGCACTACAACATTTACTTGTCAAAAGCCTGAAGAAAATTTCTTAATTGCATAAAATGCATTGTGGTATTTTTTAGACTTAAAGATATTCAGTTGTGTATCAGGAACAAAATATCCACCAAGTGTATGTTTTTATGTCCTGGATAACACTGTAGTCTCCAATGTAAACTGAGTAAGATAAAATGTGGGGGTTGCTTTCCTGTTTATTTTGTTTTGCTTTTAATTTTTATTCATTTTCTGTTTTTTCTTAGTTTTTATTTATATATGTATATATAAAACACTTCTTTGTTGTTTTTTTGTCTTTTGGTTTCTAACAGAATGCTCATGTTTGGCTCCTTGAATAGTCATTTTGTTTCCTATACATTTCAAACAATTCATCATTTGTTCTGTTTATCAAAAGTCCCTAAGTTACCTTTGTCAAGCCTCCCAAAATTGATAGGACAACCTAGCCATTTAAAATTCAATATGTTTTGCTTACCTCTGATGACCTAGAGAGCTTCAAGAGCTTTGAGGATTCTGGAAATAAATGAATGAAAGATTTTTTTTTAAGTTCTGAACAGGAATAGTACATTATTTATTTTGTTATTTGGAAAAGTAGTTAGGAGTAGAAATGTTTAAATGGTATTTATTTTCAAGGTAACTTAATTCAGTCCATAATTTGAGTTGGTTTTTGATCTTTTCCTTTAGGTAATGAGGAAAAACTGATACGGTTACAAAGTTTTAATGTTCGGGAAAGATTGGCCTTGTTCTTAAGATAATAATGATGGCTGCGATGCTGTGTGTGGAGTGGCTGCTCTAAGGATCCTGGCTTCAGTGTGGGAGGTGCAGCCGGGGCTGCGTGCTTCAGAGACGGTGGGAGCCAGGAACAGGTGAGAGCTCTGCCCCCTACTGAGTTGGCAGGGCAGGAGGCCACAGTACTGGGTGGAGCGATACTGGGGGAAATTCAGCCAGATATCAGGTGAAATTCACCCCCGATATTTCACGTAGGTTATTTTCTATATTCCCTAAGTGTCAGATGGTCTGAGAAATAAAGGGACAGAGTACAAAAGAGAGAAATTTTAAAGCTGCGTGTCCGGAGGAGACATCACATGTTGGCAGGTTCTGTGTTGCCCCCTGAGCCGTAAAACCAGCAAGTTTTTATTAGTGATTTTCAAAAGGGGAGGGAGTGTACGAATAGGGTGTGGGTCCCAGAGATCACGTGCTTCACAAGGTAATAGAATATCACAAGGCAAATGGAGGCAGGGCGAGATCACAGGACCACAGGACTGGGGTGAAATTAAAATTGCTAATGAAGTTTCGGGCATGCATTGTCATTGATAACATCTTATCAGGAGACAGGGTTTGAGAGCAGACAACCAGTCTGACTAAAAATTTATTAGGCGGGAATTTCCTCGTCCTAATAAGCCTGGGAGTGCTATGGGAGACTGGGGCTTATGTCATCCCTACAGCTTTGACCATAAAAGAGGGCCACCCCCCGAAGTGGCCATTTTAGAGGTCTACCTTCAGGGAGACATTCTCTTTCTCAGAGATGTTCCTTGCTGAGAAAAAGAATTCAGCGATATTTCTCCCATTTGCTTTTGAAAGAAGAGAAATATGGCTCTGTTCTGCCCGGCTCACTGGCGGTCAGAGATTAAGGTTATCTCTCTTGTTCCCTGAACATTGCTGTAATCCTATTCTTTTTTCAAGGTGCCCAGATTTCATGTTGTTCAAACACACATGCTCTACAAACAATTTGTGCAGTTAACACAATCATCACAGGGTCCTGAGGCAACATATATCCTCCTCAGTTTACAAAAATGACGGGATTAAGAGATTAAAGACAGGCATAGGAAATCACAAGGGTATTGATTGGGGAAGTGATAAGTGTCCATGAAATCTTCACAATTTATGTTCAGAGATTGCAGTAAAGACAGGAGTAAGAAATTATAAAAGTATTAATTTGGGGATCTAATAAATGTCCATGAAATCTTCACAATTTATGTTCTTCTGCCATGGCTTCAGCCGGTCCCTCCATTTGGGGTCCCTGACTTCCCGCAACAGAGCTGCAACTGTCCAGTCACAGTCCACACTCCAGCAACCCTGAACTCTTGGGGACCCAGAGTGAGAACTTCTTTGATGACTGCTTGGCAAATCTGATGTTGCTTTTTCCAGGCCCATTTGTGGTCACCCATGGACAAATTAGCATGCACTTCCTTCATTCTAAGCACATTAAAAACCCCAGGCTCAGCTAGACTCACACACTCTTTGAGACGACCTGCCTGAGGAAAGGAGCTACCCACTATGCATCTTCTCCTCTCCTCTCTCCTGAGAGCTAGACACTCATAGGGACAACTTGCCTGTGGAAAGGAGCTACCCACTCCGGGTCTCCTCTCTGCTGAGAGCTGGGCACTCATTGGGATGACCTGCCTGCAGAAAGAAGCTACCCACTTCACGTCTCCTGAGAGCTGTTCTGTTGCCCAGTAAGGCTCCTTTCTTCCTTGCTCACCTTCTAGTTGTCTGCATGCCTTATTCTTCCTGGATGCAGGACAAGAACCTGGGACATGCCGAATGGTGGGACTAAAATAGCTGTAACACAAACAGGGCTAAAATACCCCCCGCTCCACACACACACTTGCCACATTGTGGGTGACGAGAAGGAGCGAATAGCTGAGGCCCTTCATGGATTCCAGACCTAGGGGCTCCCCAAGGCAGGGCTGTGACACCCTCGTTGGGGTTCTGTGGTTCCTAACATCTCCAAGCCTCTGGGCAAGGCTGTCGGTGGTATGCCTGTTCCACCCACAGCCTTGCACAGAGCTGGCACCTTTGCTGGCACCTGGAGCTGCCCACCCTGACACAGCCAGCGCCCTTGGCTGTGTACAGTGGCGAGACCTCATACTCACTCACTCACACACCCCTCACTGATCCCTGCCTGGCTCACCCTTGGCAGGCGTGGGATCCAGGCTGGTAGCACAATCCAAGCACAGCCTGCCAGGCCAAGTATGTGGAATGAGCCCAGTGAGCCCAAGCAAAACTCAGGCAAAGATGCCACCAGCCACAGAGGTTTCTGGCTGGAAAAGCAATGCCCTAAAGATACTCTGACAATTATATTGACTGGGATTTCTCTAAATTGCTTTACTTGTATTTACCATTATTAAAATTATGTGATATTCAAATGGATTAAGTAGTAATAAAAAATGTGAGACTTTCTGGTAATTTTTTTGATCCCAAGATGTTTATCACTGATGGGCCTTCATGTGTCTTCACGAAAACAAAATATGTACAAGTGTCACACTAGCTTGAAGATTCTACTGGTGGAAGTTACCTAATTAGTTTTTAGTACTGTACCTAGAAACTGATCTTGGAAATGTGTGATGATACTCTTTTAAATAGCTTAAAAGAAAATATTGTGTGGTTATTCTTCCTTTGTGCTTGTTTTGCTGCATAGTCTTAAAGTGAAAGATTATTTACTTTTAAATAATCTTTTAAATAGCTTAAAAGAAAATATTGTGTGATTATTCTTCCTTTGTCCTTGTTTTGCTGAATAGTCTTAAAGTGAAAGATTATTTACTTTCATACTGAATTTCCAAAAACAATATTTGCATTTACCATTTTTTAATGATGAGGAAAAGTTAACTGTGTTACTTGGCAAGTTTGCATTGAACCTATCACATTTTTTAATGCTTTGCTCACAGTACTTTCACTAGAGTGCTAGCAATTAGATGTATGCAAGGAGTAACCTTACCACATTAATACAATGTTTTGCCTAGACACCAAGTCATAGTGTTTTAATTTGTGACGTGTTAGAGAGAATGATAGGACTTTCTTCAGTATAAACGTCCTATTAACTAATCCTTGTGATGTTAAGTTACAGGGCTTTGAGTCGTCTAAGAAAAGGCACTGACTTCTGCCAAACCTTGAGCATTGACAGCAGCCAAAGCCTTCTCTTCAGACCAGGGAAAAGGTGACAATCAAAATGGACTACTTTCAAGAGACTCAGGGCCAGAAACTAAAACTATTCAGTCCCTTTAGGCCCAAGGACTATTATGGAAGAAGTGGGCATGTGAGATTGTAAAAGCCAGTTCCAGGGATAAAAGTAGTTCAGAGTTTTTCTATAAATTAAACATTAATAGCAAAAGGACACTGATGCAAGCCAGCATTTAGGTATGTGTGTCAGAATAACAGGGTTTTCTTGGAGCATTGATCTGATCTTTAATAGCAAATTTAAAAAAGTTATAAAAGGTTTATGAAATTCTTACCTTATGGTCAAACTAATTTCAAATGTGAGGTGGTTTTAATTTTCTTTGAGTTATTTTTATATAGATGTGTTGTTAATATGTGTTCCAGGATTGTATGAGATTTCTGAAATTCTGATATGTTTTAACATATGTTGTCAGTAGTGATTATCATTATTATTCTAAATTTTTTATATGCCACAGAAATAACCAAATTTTATTGTCAAATGTGTCTGTCCTAAGACTTTTGTTATCCACAATGTTTTGTTTTGATTTTTCTAAAGAGCAGCTTGTAATTAGCTACAGCCCAGGGCTTGCTTCTTTCAGGGAGTTCATGAAAAGGACTCTGGAATGCAGTTTTCTGATAATGTTTGAGACTGTGCCATTAGACTAGAAAGAAAATTTCTAGGACACAAATTAAAAGGCTTATGTTTTCATAAAGATTGCTAACCCAACATGAAGTAGATCAGGAGTTGATTGCATAGAATGAACTAATGGAGGACTGAAATAATATTGAAACATTGCTGATTCTTTTCTTTTTTCAGAGTCTAGAGAATTTTTTTCTTTTGAACTATTTATAGGCTTTAACAACTGAGTATACTTTTGTAAACAGAATTTGAAGCATGTTTCTCTCTCTTCCTGATTTTTCCAGAATTCAGAAACTGTGAATATTCTTTATTCAGGACAATGTGGTTGTTTGCATAAGTTCAATAAGAGTATATTTTATGTTATAATAGGACACAATTGTAGGAACTAATTATTTTCCCAGGGCTTTGACTGAAATGTCATGTTTTCAGATATGAGCAGCCTGCTTTGAGAAATTGCTATTAACTTTATAGAGCTGATGAGACCCCCTTAGAAGGACTGGCCTCATACCTTGTCTACACATTCCTTTGCAGGGTTTCTGGCCTGTGGTAAGTTGACAATTTCACTTTCTGACAGGTCTAGGAACCTCAAGTTTCTCAAGTTGGGGCCTGGAGAAAAAGGGGTTCACTGAATACATGCAGGTATCTGCAGGCGCAGATAGATCCCTGGCTGGGCTTGGGAAACCTTTGGAGGCCAAGCCTGAGATTCCTTGTGAGAGGTTCCAATGAAGCCAACTTAGGAGAGGTATATAGAAAATGATACTTGCTATATTTTGTGTGAGTAATCAGGCCAAGTGTAATGGGACTGAAGTTTATTTTGCAGGTAGGTTTATCCAGCTGTGATTTGTCTTTGGTGGAAGTGGGGGAATGGAGAGAGAAAAATTGCATTTCAGAAGAAAACTATATAATTATATTAACCGTTGATTCCTGGGTGGCCAGTGGCCACCCCTGGTATGAAGTTGCCCACAAAGACTCCTCAGCATAAAGCAGGCAGAAAGATCCATGATGAGATTTCTCACAATTGTGAAATTGGTAAACAGCAAGAGAAATTGGTAAACTGGCCCAATTGTTTCATAGAACTGATGTTTATGGTTTCTTCTGAATAAACATAGAAATTTACCCTCCATGTCTCAAAACTTACATTTGTCTTATCTGAGTTCCTTTCTTAGGAAAACAACCACCAGGCCTCCAGATACTATCAAAGAATTGAAACTTACCAGATCACAACATCTGGAGACACCAGACTCCTCACCTATCACGATTGTCTTACCCACCATCTGTGAACTGTTGATCAACTCCTGTCTTGCTTAACCCTCCCTAATTTCTGTTTTCCTGCACATGGTTACATTTCTTCACTCCTATATAAACCACTAATTTTAGTTCAGTTGAAGAGATGGATTTGAGACTGAACTACTGTTTTCCTCAGCTGTGGCACTTGAATAACCCTCTTCCCTAACAACATTCATCTTAATGACTGGTTTTCTGTGCAGTGAGCAGCAAGACCTACACTGAATCTCTGGCATTTTGATAACATCAATTATAATTTTTATTATCTCTGTATGCTAAGGACAATAATTTTGAAATATGGGGATAGTTTCAGTATTAAAAAAAGAAAAAAAGTGGCAAAATTTTTTATATCAGAATGGGTAGTAAAATTTGTGTAGCCCCTCACAAAGAACACATTGGTGTTCCAATGATATAAAACCTTCTGGGAACATGAAAAGGCTGAAAATTTCAGACTTGATAAAAAATGAATAAGATAGTGTTGAAACCATTTTTAGTTTCTATCAATAATAATGAATGGAGCGAGGGGTGATGGTACATGCCTGTAATCCCAGCTACCTGAAAAGCTGAATCAGCAGGACTTTTTGAGCCCAGACATTTGAGACAAGTCTGGGCAACATAGTGAGACCCTGTCTCTAAATAATAATAATAATAATAATAATAATAATAATAATAATAATAAATGGAGCCTCTTGGTAGAATTGTATTTTTATCTGTACTCCAAATTGTCCATTACTATGTGGCCACCACCCTCTAAATCAAGAGGAATTATATTTCTACATAAATTATCTTCCATAGTATGTTTTCACATGTTCCAAGATCAATTATTTTAATCAAAAATAAGGTAAATTTGAATTCTTTTAGCAGATGATTACAACTTTAAGAAATTTTTAATCTCAATTTTATGTTTATCAAGATATTCATTTCAAGGTTCATTTAGTATCTACGTGGATATGCATCTCTTACTAATTGATTTCTGGAGACAAATCATTTTCTGAAGGACTTATCTTTTATTATCTCATAGATTTCTTCTTTCCCAGTCATCAAGCTACTGCAACTGTATTTTCCTTCTCTACTTTGACTTCCACACTTTTTTTCTTCCATTCTTCTGTAAGTTCATTTATTGTTAACACCCAGTGTCAGTGTCATTAGCACTAATTTTATTCTCTTATTTTCTAATGAACAATTATAGCAGCATTTCTAAAGCCATATTGATGTAATAACAAAAAAATAAAAATTTAATAGGTATATAGGGTAAGATTTTTTACCAACACTTTAAAATCTAGCTTGATTATCCTGAAGCAAAAAGAAAACAAAACAAAACAATGGTAACTAGAGCAGAACTCTTTTGCTCTATAAATATTCCTGTTTTGCTCTATAAAAATTATCTGCATAATTCAGAGTTGTCTGTTATAAACACTTATTCTGTTTTTATTTATTTTAATTGATAAATAATATTTATGTATATTTATATAAATACAATGTACAATGTGATGTTTTGATCTACAAATACGTTGTAGAAAGATTCAATCAAGGTAATTAACTTATCCATCACCACACCAATTTATCATTTTTTTGGGGTAATGGGGAAGTTAAACATTTATCCTTTTAGCAATTTTCAAATATATAATACATTCTTATTAATTGTGTTAATATGCAGTATAATAGATCACTAAATCTATTCCTCCAGTCTTACTGAAACTTTATATCCTTTTATCAATACCTCTCAAGTCGTCATCACTCCTTCTCCCACTGCCAACCCCAGCCTTTCGTTATTACCTTTCTATTCTATTTCTATGATTTATTAATTTAAATTTCCCTTAATGTATTATTAAGCCATCCAAATAAACCACCAAAATAATATCTAATTTAAAGCACATAAAAATTTAATTGTTTAAGGCTTATAATAGTTGTTAGACATGTTTTAACTTGGACATATTTAGGAAATGCAAGGTATACTTACAAGCTAAAAGGTAGAAGGAACATTGGATTAAGAGTCCAGATAAATTATATTCCTCTAGGCTAATGCAGGTGGATACTTCATGGCTTGGGACTGTCTTTATGATAGTGAGTTTTCAAGAGGTCTTGTCATTTAAATGTGTATGGCACTTCAACAAACTGTAAGAGCAGCCTGAGGGGCTGAACCCTGCAAAGCCACAGGGGCAGAACTGCTCAAGGTCTTTGGAGCCGACCCCATACCAGTGTGCCCTGGATGGAGGACATGGAGATAAAGTAGATTATTTTGGAGCTTTAATATTTAATGACTGCCCTGTTGAGTTTCAAATTTCCATAAGGCCTGTAGCCTCCTTCTTTTCACCTATTTCTCCTTTTGGGAACAGGACTGTTTACCCAATGCCTATACATTCCATTTCATTGCTGTAGGTGGGGCCTGGTGGGAGGTGTTTGAATCATGGGGGAAGATCCTTCATGGCTTGGTGCTGTGTTTGTGATATTGAGTTCTGGTCGTGTAAAACTGTTTAGCACCTCCTCCCAACACCCACAACCGTCTATCTCTATCTCTCTCTCTCTTGCTCTTGCTTTCGCTATGTGATGTGCTTGCTCCTGTTTCATCTTCCAATATAATCGTAAGCCTCCTCAGGCCTCCCCAGAAGCAGATGCCACTATGCTTCCTGTGCAACCTACAGAATTGAGAGTCAATTACACCTCTTTTCTCATAAATTACCCAGCTTCTGGTATTTCTTCATAGCAATGCAGTAACAGCCTAGTACTGATACTAAAACCAATTTGTGAAAGAGAGACAGAAAATGAGATTTCCAAGGTGCCTAACTATTACCAACAGCATTATTTGCTAATTTCAAAGAGAAAACACACTTTCAGAAAATAGTGTTGTGGCTGTCATCATCTTAGTTAAATTCTCATAAATAGCATATTTGTATCAGGTCAACTTTGCTTCCTGAGGTAATGTCATATGCAGTTCCCATTAAACTGATAAACTAATATTGTCAAAATGTCTAACATGAATTTAACAGTATATGAGGCTGGCAAAGTTTTTATCTAGAGGGTAGGTAGTAAATATTTTCGGCATTTGGGTCACATACTGGCTATATTGTATATTGTTCTTTTTCTTGTTTGTTCCTTTACATATAAAACTCTTTCTTAGTTTGAATGTTGTTTAAAAATAAATCACAGCCTGGGGTTGTCCTACAGGTCATATTTTATTGACTTCTGGCTTGAAGGACTACTTGAAAAACCCTACAAGAAAGTGATCTGACAAATCTAAATTATAATACATTCTAAAAGACAATCAATGCTTCTTTCTTCAAAATGTAAATGGTATAAAAATATAAATAAGGGGAGAGGACGGTTTAGCCATAAATATGACTAAAGAGATAAAACTAAATACAAAAACCTGCATACTATCCATGAAATTGGATCCTGCTTCAATAATATTTTACAACTTATAAAAGACATTTTAGAATATTTTCCTTTATTTCAAAGAAAATATTCATTATTTCAAAAAATGTTAGTATTTAAAGTAGTGATTACTTCCCAGTATTTCTTAATATTAGTAAAACACTACATCATCTGAAGAAATAATTGCCACATATTTGAAAGTCTATGTCTGTTCGTTTTAAATAGTAGATTTCGAAATGCCTAAAGTTGCAAATCTGGACTACTCAAGTCAATAGTCTACTTGAGAACTGGATAATTTAGGCATAGATATTCCACTGATATATTCTGGAGCACCATGTAGATAAATCTTTGAAAAAAAAACAACATTCTCAGTCTTCTCTTTATGTTTAACTCTATGGGCACATGTCAGTAATGAGCTTAGTATCGGTAATCACAGAGGTAGCATGTGTAAGCAGAAGCTTGAGATCAGCTAGATCATTTCCTATGGGAATTTACAAGGATATGTTGCTCCTTTCTTTTCTTTACTTGTATATGAATTACTTGATACAGGTTTGGATAATTTAAATGTTTTCTCAATCCTCTGCACGCCTCTGTTCTCTCACTACAGCCCAAATAAAGATGTACATTGGTCTTTGTAAGATGAGTTATGTGATTCAGCCCTGCTAACTGCAGTATTTGTAGAGCGGCAGAGTAACTATTTCAAGCTCAAAGTCATTAAAAATGTCATCTGATATCTAACTGACTTAGGGCATAATACCCCCAGCAACAAGTAAATCCGTGGACTCAAAGACAGGTAGGCCTCCAATTAACCCTCCCCAGCTACTAAAACTGAAGAACCACCTTTCATATATTGTCATTGTGTTGGTGATTAGTCAAATAATTTATGAAAAAATATACATAGTTATTTGGAATAAATGAATGCTGAAATTACTAAACATCAACAGCTACAGTGGTTACTGCTGCCCATTCCTTGATCTTGGTTAAAAAAAAAAACAAAAACAAAAACAAAAAAAAACTCTCATGATTCATATTAGTATAAAAGATGTTTCTGATGAATTGTCAACCCTAGATCCTCCATACTTGTCTCACTCTGGAAGAAAACAATAAAGACCTCCAAACGCCAAAATAATTCTGTACTATCCGGTGCTTTGTAAATTAATATGTACACAAACACCCACTCAGAACTACACATAAAACAAAGTCTTCTTTTAAATTATGACAGATCTTTTCAAACTTCATGTTATCCCTCTAGCAGTTTTTAATGTAGCATCAACCTTAACAAAAACAGTCTTGTGTTGTGAAGACAAGAATTATTTCCTGAAATTTTCTTTTAATTGCACACACAGATGTGTGTTTGTATGTGTGTGTGTGTGTGTTTGTGCCTATGTGTGTGCTAAGTGGCAATGGAAATTTGTAATTAGGATACAGTAAGGAAAAGTTCGAAGGTTATAATACTTGAAAGGATAACAGCATTAACAAGACTAGATACTTTTTCTGCTTTTACTACCCTAAGAAGAATAAGGGCTTTAGTAAAAGCCATCTACTACCAAAATTTTAGGATTATAAAATATTCTATTCACGAGAGTTGTAGTTAGAGAAAATTCATAGAAGCCACCTTCTATTTCACTTATTGAGACTGTAAGCAAAATTCATAATTATTATTTTCTTTTATGATTTCTTTTTATGTATAATTTCAATTTTTCATTAATGGCCATTTTATGTCTCATTATTCTTCATTATTCTTTACAAGAATTATTATTATTTAGGTGTTACCTGTTCCAAGACTAAAAGAAATAGCTATATTACTAAGCATGAAAAGAAATCTAGTTTAACTTTGCAATTGAAAACTAAAGAGCGAAACAGAATCCTTGATTAACAACCAAAGCTTCTCATTTTGTTTACAGCAAAAATGATTAATTGTCTTCTAATGGGTAAATCAATACTTTGCTTAATGGTATCTGTTTCTCAGAACTGCATACCTCTAGTTCATTAACTCTTCTAAATAGCATCCTGCCTTGGAAAACTGCAAAAAATGTGTTGATGTTTCTTTTAAAGTCTTGATAAATCTTCTGTTCTCTTTGTCTTAATCAGACTTTCACTAAGTCTGCATTACTAACAATACAAGTATAGTGTTTTAGTATTCTGATACAGTTTATATAAATAATAGGAGAAAAAATGAGACGACTATTGTTCAGGGACTTATAATAGCAATAAGGGTAGCAATGGACCAATCACTCATTACAGAAACCCATTATGCACCATCAAGTCTAATAAGATTGTACAACCTGAAGTAAAAAAATAGAAAAGGAAGAAATAATAAATAAATAAATAAATACATTGATGGAGTTTTCCAGTATGCAGATAGACTACAGGGCTATTATCCATTAATTTAACAAGTATGCAGGGAGGCCTGACTATGTGATTGGCTAACATAAGTAGCAAAGACAAGCAAAGCCCCTGAGCTCATGGAAATTACTTTCTAGTGGGTGATTTAAACAATAGAGAAGCCCATCAATAAATTAACAAGATAAATTCATTTAGAATAAGTGCTATAAAGATAACAAAGAGGGACTTTGGGTAGGAGGCATAATGTAAATTTGGCTTGCAGCGAATAGCTCGCTGAGGCAGTGATGTGTCAGCAGAGGCTGACTTGAATGACAAGAAGTCAGCCATGTCATTCAGGCTGAGGTGGCAACAGGTCCAAAGGCCTTACACAGAAACAATCATGGTACAAATAAAAACAGAAGGAGAGCAGTCTTGTTTATGCATGGCAAATGCAGAGAGGAGACTTATAATCATTTTGTCAATATTATGTTTTTAAATATTCTGTTATTTCCTTTGAAAAGTATTATGTGGGTAGTGAATAAGACTTTAGCTTCTTTCTTTAGATGAAATTAAGTATGATTTCATGTCCTCTATTACTCTTGGCTGATGTAAAATTTACTGTCATTTTTGAGGCATCCAGTAATTCGATGAGATTCTTATACCTGGGTTCTCAGTGGTTCCTACCGGATTGCCCACTCTTTCAGTTCTACGTGGCTCCTTGAGGAACAGTTACATATACATGTATATGGGGCACCAGTATCTTTGTCAAGTCCGGAAACCTGTTGCTCAGGTTGTAAAAGGTAGATATTCTACAGCCATTTTTGTTGACCACTAACCTAGGTTTCTTAATCTCCATGGAACACAGCAAAAAAAAAAAAAAAAAAAAAAAAAAAAAAGGCATTTATATCACAATCCATCTCATAATATTATACCATCTCTCTAGTCTCTGGACTCTTTCTCTTTTTCAGGCTGTTAGCAACAGTGCTTCCCTTGTTCTCTTCTTTCATAGCAAAACCCATTCAAATAAAACAAAAGCCAGAAATACAAGATTAATACTTTCAACCCTAAAGAATATTGCTCCCTTGAATCAACAAAATACATAGAAAATACACAATTTTTGAAGAGGAATAACTGAAAGAGGATAAAAATATATCAAGAGAGTAAACACAAATAATCTCAAATGATTTTCTTGTTACACACACACACATACACATGCACACATATGCATTTTAGACAACTATGATATGATTAATGCAGGAGATAGAAAAACATATAACTACACATACTGAAAAAATTGTTATATTTATTAACAGTGGACAAAGTGGAGAAATTGCCAGAAAATATATAATTAAGATTTCAGACATAAAGAAACAAACGACCAAATGATCAGTGCTTCTATTTCTGAAATTGAGATAGAATATAAGCTTAAAGCAAAGCTGCTTAAGAAATTATGAAATTAAATTATGGAAGACATTTATAATGTCAAATATACTTAGCCATGGAAATTAGTTAATTAAAGTGCTATGGAGTCTTTTCTTAAATGGAAAACTAAGGTTTCTTCTAATTGTGATTGTGTTACTCTCAATCCCTGATACACAGATTTACATAGAAGGAATTCTAGGTTGTTTGACTTAAGATTTTACATACTTTAAATTATTCATGGTTAAAAATGAAAACAATTGAAACATAAGAATTAATTATAAGACATTTTTGTTTTCTTTCAATTTTTCAATTTAAACAAAACAGACACAATACTTAGGAAATAACGGGGAAGAAATAGAGCTATATTAATAGGTCATGATGTCAATAAGAGGAGTGGAAAGACAGAATGCAATTTCAAAGAAAATTTTAAACATCGAAATAAAAAAGAAAATGAAAAAAGGGATCAAGAAAATGATGATGAAGAGTCATATTACAGATTAACTCAAAAAATGGCATGATGAGGACTTGAGCCACTGTGTATGAAAAACATACTAATAGAGACATAGCACACAAAACTAAGGTAAGAAACCAATTTTCGATGCCTCCAGAACATCCAAACAATACTAAGTCTTTTGGTCCATTTCTGACAACAGGAAGAGCCAATTAAAAATTGCCTCTTAAAAAACCATTTCTCCCTTGGCATGAAGTATATTTCTGAAGCCAATTTTGGGAAACACCCCCATCTTCTTCCTTGTAGGTCTTAATTTTTCTGAAAGTTACTTTGTATTGTATCTCTTCCTCTTTTATTTAAAAATAATCAAGTTGATACTTATTAAATATTCTATTTCTTGCTTTATTATTCATAGATATCAAGGATATGCTTGCAGTCAAAAAAGATATATTAAAAATATTGTTTGGTCATTTAAGAACTCAGTCATACAAGTTTTGAGTATACAGTATTGCAATACACATAATTGTTTTCTAAAATGTTCAAAATTAGGATATTTGGTTATAACAATTTAAAAATTAGATATTTTAAAAAATGATAAAGATCTGTTTTGCCAGGTTTTATTGTCAAAAGGTAATTTAGCTATCTAACTGTGGCCGTATCTTTCTCCTCTCTAGAGCCAATGTTTCAAAATTTGTTTTTACTTAGTGATTCCATTTCTTCAGCTCTAATATAGTTGGTAGTCTACAGTGCCCAGTGAAAACATTCCACATCAAGGTCATCAAATGTCTTCTGTATTTCTAAATTCAATGGTGCTTTATAAAATAGTCATCTTGAGCTTTCTTCAGTGTTTGTCAGAGCCACTCACTATTTCTCTCTGAAACACTTTTCTTTGCTTCCACTAAACCATGTCTTTTTATTTATTCCTTCTAAATTTCTGACTCCTTTGAAGACTCATTTACTTAACAACCATTACATTTTAACATATGTCAAGACAGTGCAAGGCCCCTTTATCTTTCCTCTTCAGACTCTCTTCTTAGAAAAAGGTACCATAATGTTAACATTTACATGGGTATCTATTCAATAAATGACTCTAGTCCAGACTTTTCTTTTAAACTAAGTACCAATATAACTAACTGCCTATTAATCATCTCTTTGCATGTGTCAAAATTACTTCAAGCTCAATATATCCTACATTAAAGACATAATTTATCTACTTCTGGGAATCAAATTCTCTCCAGAGTTCTCAAATATCATGGTTGGGATACTGTGCATTTATTGCCCCCAAGCTGAAACATAGGAATCATATTTGATAACTTCCACATCTGTATTAAATTTGTCACTAAATCCCTTTGATTTTACTTTCAAACTACATCTCACAAATCCATTCATGTATTCTCTGTCTACATTTCCCATCTGGATGTGGCCTTTTGCATGAGATATGAAACTGCACCCTAATGGGTAGTTCTTCATCATCTATTAGCTCCTCCAACAGTTCTGTGCATGGTACCTGAAAAAATATTTTGAAAATGCAAATGTGGATATGTGTTGCCAATTTTTCCTAAGATAAAAAACACAATTCTTATCAAAATCTAAAATTTCTGCAAGAATTGGCAACTGGTTATCACACCAGGCAATTTGAACCTCTTTTTCTCTCTCAATTACTGTGTTTCCACCACTCTGACCATGATTTATCTCACATCAGGGCATCTGCCTTTCCCTTAACTCAGAATATATCAGCAACCCTCTTCCCACTCCCTCTGCTTAGTAAACTGCAGTACCTACCACCAACCTCAACTCAGTGATTCTATAAAGAATTTCAACTCTCCTTGTAATGTGCTTCCTTATATACCCATATTTTTATTTAAATAAATTATTAATGTATAATTAAATTTTTATGTGATTATTCAATTAACATCTGTCTTCCTCACTAAATTGCAAGATTCATGAGGTCAAATTCAAGACGTTTGCTTAACATGTTATCCATAGGAAATAAAATAGTGCTTGGCTCCAAATAGGTACTTAAACATTTTAAAATCAGTGAATATGCAAATGAATAAGAAACTGAATGAATAAATATAAAATTTCAACCCTAGAACAGTATTCAAACTATCAATTATATTCCTAAAATTTAGGCCACTTTAATCTCATTGAATCTTCTAGTCTCTATGAATTCAATCTCACCATTGAAGTTTCTTTTAGATTCTAGTATTTATTTAGATATTATGATATAAAAATATACTGAACAGTTAGCTTATAATAAATAATTACTTAAGGCAAAAGGCAAAAGTAAGAAGAAACTGTATACTACCATTAAAATCTATTTACATTTTTGCATAAATGAGAAAGTAGTTCTGCGTTTCAAAAGTTGACTGGATAATACTAACTCTCTCAAAGGGAGGAAAACACCTTGAGATTTTTTTTTTTTTATAATTACAAAGTGGAACTTTAATAGCAATAACTTATGCTACAACTTGTTTAAAAGAAAAATACATGTGTCTATTATAAGGAAAAAATTAGGTGAGATGCAATACACAAACTTATTTCTTCACCTTTGCTAATTGTGACCCCACCCTTACAATATTTACAGTCATTTTCTATGGGCCTCACTTTCCATTTATATGGGGAAAAATAAATTACATTGCAAATGGCAAGTTCTGCTCTTATTTGCAAAATATATAAAGAAATGATGCTTATAACCAGACCAGAGTGCTGCTCTTCAATAAAATTTTTGTACTAGTGAGCAGCACTTCTATACAGTGAAAAAATGAAAAAATGAAAAGATCAGAGAAATAAAAATATATTTTAGAAAGAGGATGTTATATTCGTTTTGCTACAAGCTACAATGCAAAATGTATAGTCTTGTCTTTCTAATCCATTGAATAACGAAGAAATCAGCATGTTGATTATAATGAATAAAAAATGTTTCTTTAGACTACTCTGATCAGATACCTTACCAGAGACACATGCTACTTTACTATATTTAATAACTGTGTAACTGTAAAAATACTTTTTTAATTGAAATTAGTCCTCCAAGCATCACACTATATAAAATGTTTCTTTTATAAGAAATACTTAAAACTATTGTGTCGCCATGTCCTCAGTTCCACAGTGTCAGTTAAAAATTTTCTCAATTTAATATTGTCTGTCTCTGGCTAGGCACAGTGGCTCACACCTGTAATCTCAGCACTTTGGGAGGCCGAGGCGGGCAGATCACTTGAGGTCAGGAGTTCAAGATCAGCCTGAGCAACATGGTGAAACCCCATCTCTACTAAGAATATAAAAATTAGCTGGATATGGTGGTGTGTGCCTGCAGTCCCAGCTGCTTGGGAGGTTGAGGTGAGGGGATCACTTGAGCCCAGCTACTTGGGAGGCTGAGGTTGCATTGAGCCAAGATCCCACCACATTTTAAACTTAAAATATATTTAAATTTATATTTTAAATTTATTTATAATATAAATTTAAAATCTATTTCGTCTACCTCTTCTTTCTTGGCCAGTAGGCTTCACAGAGAACACTTTTGCTGTCTATCTCCTACCACAGGGACTTATTCTACCTCAATGCCTCACTAAACTCATTTACATTATTTATTCATTATAGAGACACAAAGCCTGGCAAACGCAGACATACTTCTATAAAATACAATCAACCCACTTTTCCCAGCAGTGCATTTAGGAGGTGGGTTTGAGTACTGAGCGCTGTTCAATGTACTTAGGAAGTCCAGTCAAAAATAAGCGAGGATGGGTCCAATTGCTGGGTCCTTGGCAAGATTATGTTATATGGTCAACCGTTACTGACAAAGAGAGTGTCTGTCATGGTCCTGGCAGAAAGCAGAAAGTCCACTAAAACTGGGTAATTTATGAAGAGTTTAATATAGTAACTATGTGAAAGATTTGGACAGAGAATGAGGAAACCACAGGAGAAGGTTGTTCCCTGCAGCTAGTATCAGTGGGCCAGTTCTGATTGTCCTGCAGCAGATGCGCTAGGTGCCTTGTTTTATGTCCCCTTAACCTACCTTTGATTTCAGCTTAGGGAAGTTCGACAGTTCTGTGCGCACTGCAACCCCTCTTCATTTGTGTTTTGGAATTTTTCAGAAGCCACAGGAGATCTATGAGGGTAAAAACTGCATAGAAGAGCAGGGGAGTTAATATTCTAGAATAAATGGGGTGGGCTGGGAATTTGTAAGGGCCTATGCTTTCCATCCTTCAGAGAGAAAATCCAGAAGAACATTCTACATGGTTCCTTAGAAAGTTCTCAGCAGGCTTCAGTTATAATTGACCAAATTTTAACCACCTCAATTACCTTTTTTTTTTTTTTAAAAAAAAAAAAAAAGACTGTGGGTACAAACTAGGTGTATACATTTATGGGGAACATGAGATATTTTGATACAGGCATACAATGCATAATAATCACATCAAGGTAAATGTATTTAGCACCTCAAGCCCTTATCTTTTCTTTGTGTTAAAAACAACCCAATTACACTCTCCTAGTTACTTTATAATGTACAATAAATTGCTGTTGACTGTATTTACTCTTTTGTGCTATCAAATAATAGATCTTATTTATTCTATCTAACTATATTTTTGTACCCATTAACCATCCACTCTTCCCTACAACCCATCACCTTCCCAGCTCCCGGTAACTGGCATTCCACTTTTTATCTCCGTGAGTTCAATTGTTTTAATTTTTAGCTCCCACAAATGAGTGAGAACACGTAAAGTTTGTCTTTCTGTGCCTAGCTTATTTCACTTAACCCAGTAACCATCATAACCATTTTTGCAAATGACAAGATCTCGTTCTTTCTTGTGCTTGATTAGTACTTCATTGTGTATATGTACCAACTTTTCTTTATGCATTCATCTGTTGATGGACATAGGTTGCTTCCAAATCTGGGCTATTGTGAACAGTGTTGCAATAAACACAGAAGTGTGGACATCTCAATATACTGATTTCTTTTCTTTTGGGTATATACCTGGCAGTGGGATTGCTGGATCATATGAACCAAATAATCCAGTAACATACCTTTTATTGATTTTCTCTTCTGTCTTGTCTTGATTCTGGGATAATTTCTAATAAACTCCTTCTACTCATGTATTTTTCTCAACTCTTCATGGGAGAAAAAAATAAGATACACCCCTGGGCCCTAATGAGTAAGAGCATAAAGCAGTTACACTCACACGCACACACAGAGGGAGAGAGAGGGAGAGAAGTGAGTGCAAAAAGCTATCAGATAGAAGTTCTAACATTAGTCAAAGAAGGTATGTGCATGCATCTATCACAAACAGGAAAAAGGGAAATAGACACCCCAACTTTACTTTCTTCCTTTTCTCAAGACTGCTGGACTTCCCTATTGGCCGAATCAACCAAATTTCAAAAGACAGGAAAACGCATCTGTGTAGTTCCTACAAGTCAGCCACAGAATAAAGGGGCAAATAGAACACCTCCATTCAGCACAATGCAGAATCTACATTCCAAACCCAAATTAATTATGCCTCCTTCTAGTCTCTCCCATAACTCTATTTCCCCTCTTGCTGTTCTAATATAGTTTAACTTATATGATAATACTAATGGGAGTGTATTATGTGTGTAAAACATAGTTTGGAAAAATAACACAAGATCTTCCCATCTATATATGTTGAGCAACTTTTTCCTGTTTTATGAATGCACTTAAGTTCAATATCTCTAGAGATTAAAGATGAGATAATTGCTAATTAAAATAATAACTGGAAACATTTCTACCATAAAAATACATTTTGTTGCCTGACAGTGTAATATGTGGATGCTTAAATCCAAATATGTAAATTACATGTATTATTGAATAAGCATGTTCAAGAGTAGAATATCCTCTATATGCCCAAGAGAAATTTTACAATAATATGTCTCTGGAGCTTTAAGTATTCAATAAATTATTATCTAGTGGCTACAACATGTAGACTTTGACTTTGAGGGAATATAAATATATAACATACAGTAATCTTTAAGGACAATTATAATGGGATAGTATACCTCCAAAGGCCTATTAGAGGTGAATAAAAACTCAGTGGTCTATAGACTAGTTGTTGTGTGTTCAGTAGTGAGATGATGGGAAAAATGTTCCCACAATTATCAAATTTTAATTGTATATCAGTGGCCAGCTGACACTCTTAACTCTGAATTAGCTGACATTTATTGTTAGCTCTCATATAATGGACAAATTAACATATTAAAAAACCTTCAAAGTAAGCATCAATTTAATATTTATGTTTGTACTCCAAAACAGCAGTAAAGACTAGAAATTGGGAATGTTATTTTCAGATAAACTTGAGGTAAGAAGAAATTTGTCTTGAAGAGTAACCAATTTTCATCTACCCATTAACCTATTGATGTTTAGAGGCCAGTAATATTTTAAGATTAATTTTGCATTGTAGTATAATCTGGAAAAAATCAATGCGAAAAAGTTGATCTATGATGAACATTTAGGGAACCACAGTTGTCTTTCAGTACAAAGAGTGGGGATTGATTCTAGGACCATCACAGATACCAAATTCATGGATGCTTGAGTCACGGATATAAAATGGTGTTGTATTTGCACCTAACCTATGCACATCCTCCATTATACTGGAAATCTTCTCTAGGTTATTTTTAATACCTAATACAATGAAGACATTTTGTAATTAATTGTAATACTGTATTCTTATTTTTATTATTTTATATTGTTGTATTGTTATTTTTTACTGTTCGTTTTCAAGTATTTTCAATCCGTGGTTGGTTGAATCAGCAGATGTGGAACCCAGGGATACTGAAGAATAACTGTACTGCAATAGTCTATGAATAAGGAAATAAATGTGTCTGAATGAGGATAAGGTAGGGATAAAGAAAAGAAGCACTATTTGAAGAAACTTTTTAAAGAAATGAAACAATTGTTATCTCTAAAACTTTTAGGTTTGGAAGTCAAGTGCTTTATAAAAATAGTAGTTAGAATAATGTGATAAATATCTTTTGTTTTTCAAGAGCAGATAGAACGTTTGTTGATATTGAGGCTAGATGTTGTGGAATTCCCAAATTATGTTAGCACACTGATAAAATATATACCTCGTATTGGATAAAATACTGTGGATTTCTCTAGTGTATCTTAGAATATAATAGATGGCATAATTTAATATAGTTTTCTTTTCTCAGCAGAAAACATCCCTATCAAGTATCATAACAAAAACCACAATGTTATCAATTCACAAGATCCCATAAGTAATTTTATTCTTTTAATTGTATTCAAAAATACCTTATTTTGCAGCTCTTTATCACCTTTAAAGAAATGCTCTAAATCTTTTTTTATTGTAAGATTACATTATCAATCACTAACACAAATTCATGAGATTTTAAAGTTCTATATGACCTAATAGTCAATTCCTTTTTATTACAGATGAATAAATTTATTTCCACTAAACTTACATTACATCAAGAAGTTAATACAATAAACTCTAATTCCCAAGTTTAAACATTTACCCAGAAATTACATGTAGATATTTAATCCTCTCACTTCAAACATAATACAACATTTGAACTCATGTGTTTTTGTTTGTTTGTTTGTTCGTTTTTAACAAGCCACCTTTATCTTTTAGAAGACAATTCTCCATGGTTCTCTTGCATTTTACATGACTTTCAAATGAGACATGGACTACCCCTTTTTTTCCTTAGATTTTTTTCAAGTTCGTTTTCATAGCAAACAACTGAAAACAACTCAGGGTCTAGACCTGTAACAAACTGCACTGTGTGCAAGTGCCATCTGGCCCTCTTCATGTTAACTTTTAGAAACTGGGGCTAGGAGAATCACACAAAAATTCTGATGCTGTGACTCCTGCTGTACTAAGAAATAAACTGCCCTTTGTCTCTGACCCAGGAATCCTGCATCTGTTGCCAGTATTCACGAAACTGTGGCCAACTAATTTGTCAGTCTGAAAGTAGAGCAACATCTCATACCCTTCAGAGTTCTTGGCACTTCTCACTTCCGTAAATTAATCCAGTCTTAAAAGCCTAAAACTGAAATCATCTGTAATAGTATGTTGAAGTGGAATTATTTCTGTTTCAATACTCAACACAATGTCAATAGAATAGATATTAAGAATAAAAATAACCATAAGACAAACATAAATTGCATTACTAGAAGGGAAGCAAAAGAAACTCTTTACTAGTCTTGAACCCCCAGCCAAATCAAGGTAACAGAAAGAAGTCACAAAAGAGCTATGTCATTTTTGGAAATTCTCAGCAGAGTAAGTTATACTGAGTGTCTTTATTTCTTCTCAAAGAAAATTGTAGTGGATTAATATTTTTTTCTCTCTCTCTCTCTATATATAATATATCTGTATAATTACATATATATATATAATTTCTTATCCTTCTTCCACTCTTCCTATAATATTCAATTAATCAATTTGAATAAGCTTGGATTCAGGCACTTTTATTGAGCACTTACTATGCAAATACTCCATGCAAATAATTTAGGGAAACAAAGAGAATAAATAATCCCTTCCTACAAATAGCTGATGAGGGGATTTGGGCATGTAATAGTAATTAATTGAAACACAGAGTGTAGTAAATGCTGAAAAGATGGATAAATATAAAGTAATGAGAATGCAAAAAAAAAGACGACTTGATTTCACTTGGAAGATGGATGCAAATTTTTTTACGGGCTTTGAAAGCATTGGTTAGATTTTAAATGAGTATGTTGTAATAGGAGAGAAAGATAAGCAAAACAAAGGGAAAAACAGATATATGGTTAAGGGATTTATTTGATAATCTATTACTACATTTTTTTCATTTATCCTTAGATCATTTTGTGAAAGGGAAATACATCTTGGGATCCCAAACTCATTAAGCCAGAGGGAAAAGTCAAGCTGGGAACTGGGTCACACAAATCTGCATTCGCCTTTTCGTTCCTAAATAAGATGGCTACAAGATGAAAGGATATACACCTCCCTCATGTTTTACAGATGAGAAAATTCTAGTGGGCTCCAAGATCTTAACTGTAAAGGTTTTCTGTTAAAATTTACCATGACAATGTAAATTGATGCCTTATCTTCACAGGTGCTTAGGACAGAACTCAAAGTCATCTTTCTGCCCACCTCACACAAATGCATATCTGACTGTACCCCTTGCCCTATTATCTATCTTATCTTATGCAAAAATGCAGATTCACAGAGCCAGACAAAGGCATAAATGACTATTGCCCCCTACCCACCTCTTACATGAAAAATGTTTATTTCTCAATATCCCGCCATTTCCCTTTTAAATTTGGAGCTCTCAAAATCATCTTCAGAGAAAGGCATAGACTTGTCTCCCAGGTGTGTCCTTAATTTTGGCAAATAAACTTCCTGAAATGATTGAGATTTGTCTAGGTCATTGCTCTTGATTGACAATTTAAACATTCTTTTAACTGGCCATTCTTTATATCTAACCTTTGTTCAGTTCAATCTATCTTGTTACTCTTCCACCACAAATATGTTACTAAACCATCTCTTTCTGGTATTATTTTTCTCCAAAAGACTTAACATGGTGTTTCTCTGATGGGGGACATTTAGAACCTCACAAAATGACTTCCCTCTTTAGCTTTCTCACATTAACTACTGTTATTTTCCACCAAAAAGTTACTGAATACAATGTGTAAGTCTGAAAGGTTTATTGGAAATAAGAAGGGATGGAGAGGAGCAAGTCACAATGGCAAATTATAGGATGTGTTTGGGTGTCTTTCTCTCCATCATCTTTCAGAATTTGGTCTTTTTTGAAGGTTTTGTCAATCCTATTTTTCCCTGATTACCCCTGAAAGAAGTGAGTCTTGACCTTTAGAATATCCCCATAATATGTTAAAATAAAACTTTAAAATCTCAAATTAAAGTATAGATATTCTTCTTTCAAAACAATAGCATAAATGTCTGGCTGTTGATGTCGATGTTGGGTTCATGGGCAAGTTCAATTTGTGAAAATCCAATAAGTGATGTAAATCTGTGTACTTTTCTATATGTATCTTGAACATCAATTAAGAACATACTGTCACTTGTGAAGAAAGGCACATTAAGAAGTAATAAATGGGTCTGCATATTTGCTAACTGTTCTTTTATTATAGTAAATTTGTTTCAATCAAGGCTATTTAACAACCCGGAAGAACCTGAGGGCATCATGTTAAATGAAATATGCCAGGCACAAAAAGACATATACCTCATAATCTCAGTCACATGGTGGAATCTAAAAAAGTTGGTCTCATAAAAGTAGAGAGTAGAATGATAGCTACCAGAGGCTGGGGTGGTTAGTGGGGCAGGGGAATGGGAAGGTGTTGGTCAATGGATATATAAAGTTAGATAGGAGGAATAATTTTCAAAATATCTATTTTACAGCAAGGTAACTATAATTAATAATGATATATCGTATTATTCAAAAATGTAGGCCAGGCTCAGTGGCTCATGCCTGTAATCCCAACACTCTGGAAGGCCAAGGCAGCCGGATCACTTGAGATCAGGAGTTCAAGACCAGCCTGGCCAACATGGTAAACGCTGTATCTACTAAACACACAAAAATTAGCTGGGCATGGTGGCACACTCCTGAAATCCCAGTTAATCGGGAGGCAGAGGTAGAAGAATACTTGAATCCGGGAGGCGGAGGTGCTGTGAGCCAAGATCATGTCACTGCATTTCAGCCTGGGTGACAGAGCGAGACTCTGTCTCCAAAAAAAAAAAGGAAAGAGATATTATGTATTCTTACCACAAAAATGCAAACCATGTGAGGTACTGCATTTGTTAATTAGCTAGATTTAACCAGTCCAAAGTATATATTTATGTCAACACATTATGTTCTACATAAAACACACAATTTTTTTCTGTCAATTTAAAAATACATATTTTAAATCATTATCTCAGGAAAAATAACTTTTTAAGATGTTTATTTTATTTGATAAACTGCTAAAACATGAATTTTATTTTTCTTTTTTTTCTTTTTTTTTTTTTTGAGACGGAGTCTGTCTCAGTCGCCCAGGCTGGAGTGCAGTGGCGCGATCTCGGTTCACTGCAAGCTCCGCCTCCCGGGTTCACGCCATTCTCCTGCCTCAGCCTCCTGAGTAGCTGGGACTACATGCGCCCACCACCATGCCCAGGTAAATGAATTTTATTTTTCAAGGCTCAGAAAAAACTTACTTTATTTTTATTGTTTTATTTTATTTATTTATATATACATTTTTGTTGAGAAGGAGTCTTGCTCTGTCGCCCAGGCTGGAGTGCAGTGGCTCCATCTCCGCTCACTGCAAGCTCCGCCTCCCAAATTCACGCCATTCTCCTGCCTCAGCCTCCCGAGTAGCTGGGACTACAGGCACCCGCCACCACGCCCGGCGAAGTTTTTGCATTTTTAGTGGAGACACGGTTTCACCATGTTAGCCAGGATGGTCTCAATCTCCTGACCTCTTGATCTGCCGGGCGTCTGCCTCCCAAAGTGCTGGGATTATAGGCATGAGTCACCACACCCGGTTTATTTGTTAAATAAAATTTAACAAATTTTATTGCTTGCAGTGACAGTTGATTTCCATAATTGTTAAAAAAAGGTAACTTAAGTGTGTATCTCTTGTTTTGTGAAGAAAACTAATATTCAAATAAAACAAACGCAGGGTAGATAAAATCCCAATGGCAATTTAGAACCATTGTCGATAGAAAAACATTTTAATATTTAATTTTAACACAAAACATCTCTTAAAAACTACAATTTTACATGTAAAGTCTAGATAAATTTTGTAATTACAATAAAATAAGCATGAATTTTTAAAAGATGCTGTGATATAAACTAGTATACAAATTCTAGATCGACTATTAATCTTCCTCACCACACACACACACAGACACACACACAAGTGTTTGCTAAGATGAAAGGCAGTATTTCTGCTATTTATATCTCATTATTTGAAATGGCAGACCTATTTGTTTCCTGCCTTCTTAAAATCTAATTTACTTACTGCTACAATAAACACAGGCTTCTCTGATTATTTGCATCCACACACAGTGTCTCAAATATCCTATATTTGTGTCTGTGTATAACTGTGTACACATATACATACACATATATATTCTTATATATATATTCCTTCATATATATATATACACATACACTTATATATATATGCCTATATATATATATTCCTTCCTATATATATACATGTATATATGTATGTGAGTGTGTTTCTGTATACATCTGGACCTGTGGGTCTGGAGTTTACATCTGAATCAGAGAAAGAGATTTTATATATACGATATATATATATATCTCATATATATAATCTTTTTATATATGTATATATAAAATCTCTTTCTCTGATACAGATGTATATCTGTGTACACACACTCATATATATATAGGAAGGAATATATTATATATATAGGAAGGAATATATATATATGGAAAGGAATATATATATATATAGGAGGGAATATATATATAGAGGAAGGAATATATATATATGGGAAGGAATATATGTATATATGAAGGAATATATATATATATAAAGGAATATATATATATTTCTTTCTCTGATTCAGATATGTATCTGTGTACATACACACTCATATATATAGGAAGGAGTATATATATGTGAATATATATATAAGATGGAATATATATATATATTCCCATATATAGGAAGAAATATATATGTATATATATATGAGTGTGTGTGTGTACACAGATATACATCTGAATCAGAGAGATTTCATGTATATATAGAAAGAGATAAAGGGATTATATATTTTATATATATACATATATATGTATATATATATACACACACATATATAATCTTTTTCTCTGATTCAGATGTAAACTCACAGGTCCAGATGTGTAATCAATGATATCATGTACATATCTCATTAGCACATCAAATCTAACAGGTTTAGAACTGAACTCATCTTCCTCTTGCTTTCTTCCTCTATGTACCCCATCTCAAGAAACGGCATTATTATTTATTAAGTCAACTGACTTAGAAATCTAAGAATTATCCTTACTTCCTTATATTCTTGAAAGCTCATGCCTAATTGGCATGCATTCTCATCACCTCTACCTTTATACACTTATGAGTGTGATCCCCTCCTGCCATCCCCACTGCCACTGGGTTTGCTTTATTTCAGGCCTTCATTATTTCTATTCTAGATTGCAGTGACAACGCCTTAACTTGGCTGCCTGCCAGTAGTCACCGCTGTTCCTCTTTAATTCATTCTCCAGGCTGTGGCAAAACCATTTTTTTTAATCAAAATAGGATTTTTAAACATCTCCTTGACAGCGGAATCTGATTATATGACTCTTCTACTTAAGGTTTGCAGTGTCCATGGGATAAAATCTAAATTCTTTAGGAGGCATACAACCTCTCTCCCTGTATCTCTGATACCTTTTAATGTCTCTTTTCATACATTATGTTGTAGCCACACCCCAATTCTAGTACTTCTGTGTATGTATGCATGTGTGTGTGACTGTATATGTGTGTTGAGTGAAAATAACAGCAACAAAGAAAGAGAGATGGAAAGATGAAGAGACAGAGTAAGACTAGAAATAAAGAGACAGAAAAACCAAAATTTCATTGTACTTTTTGATCTGGCTGATGAGATTTCAGATGGTTTTATGTTCTTCTTTGTGTTCCCTCCTATTTTCCATAATTTCTCAATTGTCATGTGTGTTTTGCAATTAGAGAAATAATCTAGCCTTATACGACACAATTGAATATTTCAAAACTGCATAGTTTTTGTTTCATTTTAAAGTCCACCTCATCTATTTACAGCCATTCTTTAAAGCCATATGACAAATTGACTTTAATCATTTTGAAAATTATTATAGTCAGTTACTTTTAGAACTCCTATATTCTTATTTTATAATTCTTCTGTGAATAAATATTTACTTCAAGACAAAATATGTAGATAAATTATAGCTTAGTATGACCTTTATACATATTAGAGGAGTTACAAAATATATATTTTATCAAAGACTATACTCTTAGAATGCAATAACAGATTTTTATAACTTATTTATACTTGTATAGAAGAGTTACATACATATAATATAGTTTATTCAATACCATGTGATTAGAAATTGAAGTTCCATGATGGTTTTGATATTTAGTATATATTAAATGCTCTCTACAACATAAAACAGAAAGGTTCCTGCGATTGAGGTACAGATCAAGTGTAAGGGGACTTTAGAGTCAGTAAAGATTATAAGATTACATTTGATCTAACCAAATGATTATTTGATTAGATGGCAGAATATTAAGATGAAAAAAATATCGGGAGTAAAATTTAGTTTGAATGAAGTTTTGACAAAACATATTAAAAGTGAGAGATAAGCTTGTAATTGGTTAAAATGAAATTGTAAAAGTCTGAATTTCAGGCTAACAAGGTTTCACATTATTCTACCGCACAATATAAGTCATTTCAATATTTTCCACAAATGGAAGACAGGATTCACATTTCTGAACAGGAAGATGAGCTCTCATAATTATATACAAAATAGATTGCAAATTTATGGAGGCAACTGTTAACATAGATAATAATTATTCTATGATAATGACATTAGGTAGCAATATGTATCAAATGTTTAACTATAGTCTATGCAGTGTGCCAGAAGAGATACATACTGCCTGAAATGCACACATATTTAACATTATGTATATAATATTATGTCATATATTATATAACAACACATTCTGAATACTAAAATTCACTAAGAATTAGTGTTTTCTTACTGGTTTTCAGATAGGGACATTGACTTAGCTGGCTTAACTACATATTCACAAAACCAATACTTTGTAACTTATTTGGAATTCAACTACAAAGAGAGGAATACAGAAATACAGTGCAAGGCAGGAGGGAGGTAAATTAATGTTATGAGCAATATGGACCTGGGCCAGGAAAGTAGCCTTATACTAAGTGGGAAAGCATAGATGATAGAAATTACATCACTTAGGTAGTTGTGGCTTTAAAGAGAGAATGAGGGGGAGGAATTGAAAATGCCTGAAAGCTTGAAGGAGAAGTCAATATCTGGAGGATATTTTTATGGGAAGACAGATGGCATAGTCAATTTTCATTTTCAGGTATCAAAAGAATAGCCAGTTAGAAGAAGTTTAAAATATAGAAGTTGGACTTAAGGGAATGAAGAATATAGGAGAGAGGAAAGAAATGACATCTTACTACTGCACATTTTGTTTTGGAAAGTGTGTATATTGGGATGATAATTAAAGCCATTATAGTCCAAGAAAAGGGCATATAAAAAAACAGGCATGGGCCAAAGATAAATTATTAAAGAACATCTGCATTTGGCGCGTAAGAGAGGGATGGGATAGGAGGATGTGAAAGTTGAGTCACAATGTAATGGATGAGAAGTTAACTGGTAGTAGTAAAACAGAGATAACAAGCAAATTTTTAAAATAGTTTTTAAATCATGAAAAGTAAGATAATAATGCAATAACTTCAGAGGGAAAAAGTACGAGGGAGTTTTGTGTTTTTTTTGGGAAAGGACAGGAGGGTGACATGCTTTACAGTTACAGAAAGAACTAGTTGGCAATCGAAATATTAAAAATGCAAAGAGAAAAACAAAAGAAAATTGCTAGAGTGGGATCTCAGAAGGGAGGAAATGAGATCAAGAGCAAAGTCACACTGTCTAGATTTAAAGAGATCTATTTTCTTTTCTGAGACAAAGAAGAGTAAACTAAAAATATATCAGAGGTGAATGAGGGGGTGGGGAGTTCCTGTTGAATGATTTCCCCAACCTTGACAGCTAGAAATTTCTGTCCTATGAAAAGTAGGTGAAGTTGGATTGTTATTGAGGGCTTCTATTTGGGGTGAAAACGTTTGTTAAGAGTCTATATGAGAAATGTGAGGAGGAACAATCAAAGTTGAATTAAAGAATGTTACATAATAGAGCCTCACAACTTCTCTTCCCCTGTCATAGGTATTCAGTATGCATAGATCATAGTTCATAATATAGCGATAGGACTCTAATTTAGGGGAGTAGTTTTAAAATACCACTCTGGTGTTTATTTGCTGTGTTTATAATTCTTGTTCAATTAGATTAAATTTGTCATTTACCATAGCATGTGTATCATCCAAGTAGCTGAGGTAGTATAATTTTTTGTCAATAATATTTTAATATTTTTCAACATACTGATTCATTCAGCAAATAATTATTAAGTGAATTTCTTCCTATTCAATCTTGTGTTAAGTATTGGGGAGGAAAAATAGAATGTTACTTTGATATTTCAGCATGATAATAAGTATTAGTCTTACATGCAACCACAAAAAACTCAATCTGTGCCAGATTTTACTTTAAAACCTCAAGCAAAGGTCAGTATCAGCAAAAGTAATTGAACTCATGTATTGATCATTTACTTTGGGATTCATTTTCTGCTAAATATTTCCATATATTCTCTCCTTAACCCTCAGGTTAACTGTATGACGTAGTACTATTATTTTTCTCATTTTATAGTAAAGGAAACCAACAAAAGAGGTTAAGTAAATTGCTAATGATAATATGGCTAAAAATAGTGGAACTAACTTGAACCAAATCTTTGTGATTCCCAAATTGGTTTATTTTACTAGGGCAATGCTAAAGAAAATAAAAAGTAAGTAAATCTAAGAAGAAAATTTCAAGGGATGAATGACTCTTAATAAGAATACCATCTGAGCTCAACGACACGTCTAAAACTAAAATCAAACAGACAAAATGACCTCACATGCACAAACACATACTACCTGAAAAAGAAAGCATTTATCTTTATAACAAAGACAAATTTTGAGAATTTGGAAATTCAATAACATATCATGACTTTATAAAACAGCTACATTTAACTTTAAATATTAAAAGAAAAAATATGGAACACAAGACTAGCCAATATCCTGACTTGGCGTTTTTTTCTTGAAATGTGATCATTACCTCTTCATCTTCCAGTGATGCTCATCTGAGCATAAAAGGAATTGACAATTCATGAAGATGCAACCATATTCATGTCTAAGTTTCTCTGGCAAATTATACAGATTCTCTGAAAATTATACAAATTTTTAGCCTGTTTTTGTCTGGTGTAAGCTACATGAAACTTTTAAAGATCGTACATGTTTATCTGCTTCTAGTGATAGATAACTACATATCACCAACAACTTTCATATATCATACTTGACAACATTGTTAAATATTAATCCATATTCTGATTTAAAGTGCTTTTTCTTTTTCACGTAATCATAGTGAAAACATTTACTTAACAATTTTAAAATTGCATTCAAATTTTTTTTGTCTTTCCATAAACTTGGGAAACAATTAAAATATTATTAATACTCCATTGTACCAATAAGGAGAGCGAGACTTTGAGTGATTGAGTAACTTGCTGTAAGTTGCCCTGTACGTTTGAAAATTGAGGGCTGTAATTAAGAATAAATGTTTCTGTATCATCATTCTTACTCTTCAGCATTGTTCTTTAAATAAAATTCCCAGCCATATTTTCTGTCCTTGTACCTAGAACAAACATCTACAGGATAAGAATGTTAGGTTGTTCCTTTTACATATCCCAAATACCCAAAATAGCATCTGTTATGTTTTATATAAATATGTGTATATAATATACATATATATATGAATATGCATGTATGTATATAAATTCAATTGTCCTATCCACTAGTAATTTTGCTTCAGCAGATGTAGTATGGTGCTGACAATCAGGTTTAAATAAACAATGTAGTTTTCTAAAGGCAGAAATTTGATTAACTCTTCTATATGTACACTAGACTCAACACTTCTGTGCTGAGCTGAAGTGTAATGAATGCAGATAAAACAAAATAAGAAAAATAGGAGAGACAAGAAAACTTTGGTAAAGGATATTAGGGGAGAAAATCAAACTAAACAAAAAAAGTGAAACAAAACAACCCTAACGGCCTAGAAAGCACCCTAACATGGTCTTGGTCAATCAATGGTAACTGCCTGTTCCTTCTATTCCTGTTGCCCACTCTTGTGTATTTGAATTCGTAGAAGTGCTGCACCAACTTTTCTCTCTGCTTAATTCTTGACACTTCTATGTAGACAATGATGGGTAAGGGAATGTGGTTGAGGAGAAAGGACAAACTAGCTAAAGAGCAACAAAAGTTGAAGCAGCCAGTTGCTCCAAGGCCCAAAAGAACTTGACTCTGAGAAAGAAAAGACAGCCAATAGTGATGAAAGAAACTGAATTTTCCTAATCCTAAAACAAGAGAGTAATGACGTGGTTCCACCAAGATTTCAAAGAGGTGAATAAAAGCTTATACTCTAACTATATTATTATAATTTCTTCAATTATTCTTTAAGAAATTGATGGAATATGAGTTTAAAATATTTTGTCTTACACAAGTTAGGCTGATGAGCTGGTTAAGATTTTATAATGTTTTGGACACATAGAAATTAAGTCACTTTCCAAAAATATGAATACTCATATGTAGGCGGCTGGTGTAAATTAGAAGTTGGGTGCCAACATGTGCCTCTCTTTACTTTGCAATGCTGTATTTACTGCAAAGGAGAACCACAGAACAGCCATTATCATCATGTGTGGGATCTTAACACGTGCCAGAGGGCTGAGGAATCATACAGAGAGCACGAGTCTCAGTTTCCTCAAATCATCTGTCTGTTTGATTTTTCTTGAGAAATTTCTACAGTGGTGAAGTTGAGGGATATTTTGTAGAATAAACACAGCTAATATTTCTAAGATTAAAATGAGCTGCAAAAGATTCCTGGATAATACAAGGCTTAGCAAATTGAGTCATGACTTAAGAGAAACAATCTGGACGCTGAGGTCAGAAAAGAACTAGGAAAGACAGAAAAACAATTAAATACAACAAAATCTTTTTGGAAAAGTTAGATCAATCAAGTAAGAGAGAAACATATCACAATTCTTAAATTTATATTTTAAACCATCAAATTAGAAACTTAGTAAGTTCTGTTTTGTTTATTTAAACTAATAAATATTACTTACAATGAATCACAAATTGTCATAGGCAGCAATAAAGAAACATTCTGTGAATTTTCACATGAGTAGAAAAATTGCATTAGAAATAATGGGAGCAAATCAAATAAATGGATCAGAATAATGATGTTTGCCGAAGTTAGGGGAAGATAAAATAATTATACATATATGTATAGAAAATAAATGGCAAAAGAAGTAAGCTGTAAATTTAAACTTCCAAAATAATGCTAATGCAAAAATACACTAATTAAATACAATTTAGGGTAAGAGAATTGAAAAAGAAAAAAACTATAAATAATGCTATTCCTTGAAAAGAAATGCAGATTTTTTTTTCAATCACATAAAATGCTCAAAGTAGGCACACAAGACCTTGCCTAGTGGAATTCCTTTATCCCAAACAAATTGATGACACTGTAAGATTTGTTTATGCCTGCCTTGTATAGTTTAGTGGTTAAAGGCAGAAAGACCTGAATTTGAAATCCGTCTCCACCTATATTTTAAGCTAGTGTTTTATTTGCATGCTGATTCTAAATGAGCAAATACATCATAATCTGTGTTGTTAGGAAACAATGTTTAAAGATTTAATAAAAAATGCACTGGTATACAGTTTATAACTCCATGTACATTGTATTCATAGTTTCTGTACTATGAATTTATAACTCCAGTTTATAACTCCAGTACATTGTATTCATAGTTTCTGTACTAGCCAGATTACTCCCAGCTAAAAGTAAGACAATCACTAATCAAATTAGTTAAAAATAGAGAAATTTATCATCTCATATAAAAGGAAGCAGGGTAGGCTTCAGGATTATTTGGTTTAAGTTGGTTATTTCAAGACCTCATCAAAAGTCAAAGCTTTTCAACTTTGTGGGCATGGGTCTCAGACTGGCATTAAAAAGACAACTGTAGGGCTTGGTGTCAGATTCAGGAAAGGAGGTGCTGTGGTTTGAATAAGTCCCTTCTAAAATTCAGATGTTGCCAATGTGATAGTATTTAGAAGGTGAGGTTTTTTAGGTGATTGGGCCATAAGGCCCAATCATGAACTGTGCCCTTATAAAAAGGTTTGACTAAGGGAGTTTGTCTTTTTTGCCATTCTACCTTCCACCATGTGAGGATACAGTGTTCCTCCCCTCTGGAGGACGCAGGACTCACCAGACAACCATACCTGCCAGTGCCTTGATCTTGGACTTTCCAACCTCCAGAGCTATGAGAAAAACACATTTTTGTTCTTTATAAATTACCCAGTCTGTACACACACACAAATGAATTAAGACAGAAATTGGTAAGGGGATTGGACTATTGTTGTAACAAATATCTAAAAATGCGGAAGCAAGCTTTGGAACAGGGTAATGTGTAGAGACTGGAAGAGTTTTGAAGGGATTGCTAGAAAAAGCCTCTATTGATATAAACTGAAAATTAAGGGGGATCTACCGATGGCTCAGAAAAGGAGAACTGTACGGAAAGCCTCAGTTGTCTTAGTGATTACCTAAGTGGTCATGACTAGAATGCTGGTTGAAATATGAACGATAAAGGCCATTCTGATTAGGTCCCAGATGGAAATGAGGAATATATTATTGGAATTTGGAGAAAAGGCTATCCTGGTTTACAAAGTGGCAAAGGCTAGGCTGTCTGTGTCCTAGGACTTTGTGAAAGGCAGTACTTAAGAATGACTAATTAGGATATCTGACAAAAAAAAATCTCTTAGTAGCAAATTGCTGAAGGAGATACCAGAGATCTGTTAACTGATTATGGTAAAATGTGAGAAGAGCTAAAAAATTAAAAGACAGAATTTAACCCATTTACACCTAGTGTTCCATTATTGGAATGCTAAGCTTGTGGGAGTTATTTATACCCTGCTTCTCAAGGCCATCACCAAGGTCTGATTTTTGACAAAAATATTTGCCACATATGGCATAAATGAGTTAAAATCAAAAGGAAAGCAAAATGTAAAAATCTGTAAAATTCCCAGGCTGGCCACATAAACAATGAAAATAAAAATCTGTCTAGCAGAGAAAACCAAGGGAGTGGGTCATCTACTATTAGATAAGGAGACTAGTTTGGATAGACGGGTGCCAGGTGCTATTCATCAAGACAGTGGGAGAGCGACTCTGAAGACATTTCAGGGTTTTTTAATGCTGTCATGCCCACCACAGGTCTAAAGTGCCAGGACCTTGGTGGCAGAACAGTTTCAAGTGAGGAAGAGCTCAGGTTACCTGTGGAACTTCAGTACTCCAAATGTTCTTGAAGCCCAGAACTCCTTCAAGTCTCTGCACCCACTGTTTTTGTGCAGTGCTAATTGGCTGCTTCAGTTGTGGTGTAGGTGGCCCAGTTGTGCCTGAAATCAATGTTCCAGAGGGTGCAAGCATTGAGCCCTAACCATGCCACCATGATGCTAAATCTTCAGGCTAGCAGAGTGCATGAGCTGTGGAGGCTTGGATTTCAAGTCATCTCTACCTGGACTTCAAGTGATACCTCAGAGAGCCTCAGGTTCTAGGCAGAGAATTGTGTCACGGGCGGGAGCACCAAAGAGAGTCCTCAAAGGGAGAGGCATAGTGCAGGAGTGGGCAGGGGGACTGCTACATCACAGAGAGCACCCACTAGTGCAATGATTGATGGAATTGTGGCAACAGGGCTGCTCGAGAGACCAAAGTCTGGGAGAGCCACAGGCACTGAACTCCAACCCATGAGAGCTGAAGGGAGCTGTACCCAGCAGAGACATGCTAATAGGGTCCTCTGGGGCATTTGGGGCCCAACCCTACCCCAGTGTGTCCAGGAAGTGGGCCATGGAGTCAAAGATTGTTCACATGTGGTTTGCCTCACTGTGTTTTGGACTCACTTGGGATCTATTACCCCTTTCTTCTTGCCTACTTCTCCCCTTTGGAATATAAACGCCTGTCTTGTGTCTGTCTTACCATTACATTTTGAAAACATGTAACTTGTTTGCTTTCACAGGTTCAGAGCTGGAGAACAATTTACCCCAGGATGAAACACTCTTGGGTTTCACTTATATGATGTTTAGATGAGACTTTGGACTTAGACTTTAAAGTTGATTCTGAAACAAGTAAAGAGTTTTTGGAGCTATTAAGATGGAATAAATGAATTTTTTTTAATGTGAGAAAATCATGAATGTGAGGGAGCTAGGGACATAATGCTATGGTTTGACTGTGTCCTCTCCGAAATTCAGGCATTGCCAATATGATAGTATTAAGGGGTAGGGCCTTCAAAAAGGGATTAGGACATAAGGGCTCTCCCCTTCTGAATGGGATTAGATGTCTTTATTAAAGGGCTTGATGGAGGGAGTTTGTCCCTTTTGTCCCTCCACCTTCTATCATGTGAGGGTACAGCATTCCTCCTCCTAGTGGATGTGGCCTTACCAGACAACCAAACCTGCCAGTTCCTTGATCTTGGACTTCTCAACCTTTAGAACTCTGAGAAAAAAAAAAAAAAATTGTTTTGCTTTTATAAATTACCCAGTGTGGTATTTCATTATTGCAGCCCAAAAGGACTCAGACAAATAGAGTTCAGAGTGATAAATACACTAAATTTTCTTAAACTACTTTTTCTTTAGGAAGCAAGAGATTACCTACTGACCCAACAAGTGAAGGGTTATAATGCATAAAAATAATACTTTTTCCTGTGTGATTTATTTCTCCTGAATGACAAAGCATTCCTAACAGTGAGAGTTGAATGTTATTTCAGGAAATAGGGAAGGTAATGTGCCCCGTCACTGACAATGTTAAAATGATCAATTGCAGATACTCTAGAGCAGACTCAAGAACTTGAGACAAATATATAAATCTTAGATTACTTTGGCATATTTTTTTTCTTTTCTTTGTAAGTTACCATTTATTAAGCATGCATTTATTGACTGCCTACTATAGGCCAACCAGTAGAAGGACACAATTATTTCACTTCAGACACAAACTCAAAGTAGGCACTGGAGATACAAAACATGAATAGATCAATTCCTGTTGGCACTGTTTAGAAATTAAAGAGAATCTAGAGTCTAAACTAATAAGAATAAATAAAATATGTCATTTACATTTAATTTCTAGAATGAAACACAGTAAACAGACATTCTAAAAAATACTTACAATTATGTTTTATAAAAACCTGTGATATGTCATTTTGATAAACACCCTTTTTGGTGAAATCTTATATTGCAATTATTGTATTTATATTTATTAATGCATTTTATACATGTTAGTTAAATTTACTACTTCATATAAATATCTAACATTTAGATTCCAAATTAAGCTCAAAATAATGGAAAAGATATTGGAATGAGGAATAGGAAAGAAGAGGCTGATAATAATAGCCAGTTTCTCTGGAGGAATGATCTGGGAGGATACAGTTGCTTTCCTTTAAGCACAAACCTTAGTGGCCAGTGTCTTCAGAAAAGAAATGTTTTTATGTATCTTTACATGAAATAGATACTATTTTAAATTACAAATTAACTCCAACATAGGGAATCTTAATATAATGATCAAGGTATGTAATCTAAATCTTTTAAAAAGAACTCTAATCTTCATTTAAACCTAATTTCAAAATGAAGAGTAAACATTAGCATGTTGAGTGGATAATTAAAAAAAATTTATATTCTTATAGCATTCTTTTTGCATGCAATTAGCATTGCATTCTCTGCTTGAAGGATACTTCATACAACCCATTGCCCTGTCCCAAATAAAAACTTCCTGGGCATAGCCTATCTTGTCTTTCCTTACACTGATTCATTTTCTGGAAGGCCATTTTGTTCCTTTTTCCCTTTTTCTTACTTGTGAATTTTTACGAACTTAAGGCCCAGTTCATATTATCCTCTCTATAAAGACTTCCCTTGAGACCAAAATAAATTTTTTGTTCCCTCCAATATGTTCATAATCCTAGTATACCATGCATCACAGCGTAATAAAGTTAACTATTCATGGTACTCTGGGATTTTCTTGGGACAAAAGCAAGAGCAACATTGCATTTAATTTTGCATTTTTTAAACTATTATAGATACTTAGAAAAGGAAGATGCTCAATAAATGCTTATTCAGTAAATGAGGTATGGATAATTATGCAAACAGCCAAAGGCATTACTTAAATTTTGGCTGAATGGAAGGACATCACAGACAAAGTTTTTCATAAATTTTATGAATATGTGTGATAATGTAAACAAAATACAAGAGAAAAATGCTCCACTAATGGCCACAGGGGGTAGCCACAGTGTGAATGTCTGATTTTTTTATAATACTTTGGTCATGACCTATAATTGAATAGATGTATTAAGAATGAGAAGGAATAAAATTATTGGTCATATTTATTCTCTTAACAATTAGTTAATTGTACACCTTGCTATGGTTTGAATGTGTCCCCCCAAAGGCATATGTTAGGAACTTAATTCCCCAAGGAACAGTGTTGAGAGGTAGAGACTAATGGGAGGTCTTTAGGTCAGAGGGCTCCACTCTCATCAGTGGATTAATGGATTAATGCCCATTATGAAAGGACTTGAGACAATGAATTCAGTCTCTTGCTGTATATCACCATTTCTTTTCCTTTCCGCCATGAGATGATGAAGCAAGAAGGCTTTTGCTAGATGCTGACCTCTTATTCTTGGACTTCCCAGCCTCCAAAAACATGAATCAATAAATTTCTGTTAATTACAAATTACCTAGCCTGTAGTGTTCGGTTATAGCAGTACAAAACACACTGAAATAACTATTACACTTATTATGCACAAATCACACTAAAGCCATACTGGTTTATTTTAGAATGTACAATTTCCCCAGATAAGACAAGCTCTGGTATGTTAAGAGACTTAGCTTAGACAGATTCTGGTTCCCTACTCTGTAGTATAGAAATTTGATCCACTTCCAGGTACCAGAAAATATGAGCTCTGAGTTTATGGTCCAGCTCACATTTTAGCTCGCACCAGCCTGTGGAAGATTTGTGGCAGTATATGCCTCCTCAGCCACTCCTTCTTAAGGTCTGTACTCTGAAAGTAACTACAATTTCCTTGACTTTTGCTGCATCCAGCCGTAAAAGTATATTTGTCCTCAGAAGATCTGTTAACCAATGTGTAACTCTAGCTTTCCATGTGTTTCTCAAAAACATATTGTATATTTATCTAAACTATAAACAATAAACTTAAAAAACAAGCATATTGTTAATGACTTTAGATGAAATATCCATCTATTATTTTAGATGGATTGTTTAAAATTCATCTTGTATGAGAGAAATTAAAAGGCACTTTATCTGTGTTAGTATACCTGGGAACTAGTTAGAGCAAGCTGGTTTTGTTTTGCTTTCAAAAAATTAAATATTCACCTAACATAATTTTTTTTTGTCTTTCAGATCAGACTTCTGATTCTAAAAACATGGAAAATTGAAAATTAACCTGTCACCCCTGAAGATAAATAGTTAGACATTTTTCCCATCACAGAATCAGAAGACATAATGTTATTTTCCAAAGAGTTGGAAGGTAAAATTCAAGCTAATCAAAACTAATTATCCCCTCCCAATAGAAAGAAGAAAAATATCATAAAGGATCTGATCTTTTCAGTTTTAAATATGTGGGTCAATTGTTAATGACATCTTAATTTTTTTTTTTTTTTGAGATGGAGTCTCGCTCTGTTGCCCAGGCTGGAGTGCAGTGGCGTGATCTCTGCTCACTGCAACCTCTGCCTCCCAGGTTCAAGCGATTCTCCTGCCTCAGCCTCCCAAATAGCTGGGATGACAGGCGCCGGCTACCATGCCTGGGTAATTTTTGTAGTTTTAGGAGAGACGGGGTTTCACCTGTTGGCCAAGCTGGTCTCGAACTGCTGACCTCGTGATACGCCCATCTTGGACTCCCAAAGTGTTGGGATTACAGGCGTGAGCCACTGCACCCGGCCAATGACATCTTAATTTTTAAGAAATCATAAATGTATTTGAAAACCACAGAAAAATGTCTTTACAGATAGCTATTTGAGATCGTGGATCTGAAATTAAGGACAACTAGCTGAAGTATTAGCTTAGAAAGAAAGTTCTGTTTATGAAGATTGTAAAATATCTGCGGACTCATGGCAATGTTACCTTTTATTTGTGACTCTTAAAAAGTATACTGTTTGTCCTAATGATTCGTCTCACAGTTACGCTATTTTCGTTCAATATCTAATAGTTTTAGCATTAAGGTAATTATCTGTCATCTTAAATGTAACATCTTTATTCTTATCAAAGTGTTATCTTGGAATGACATATATTATCATGTTGATATTCTGTGATATCTAGTGCATATGACTTTCAGAAGTTTGTACCCATATTATTTATTCTGCTTAAATTAATTTAAAAAGCAAAACCCACAAGTAAATTTTAAATTAAGTATAATGTGGCCACACAACAACACAGAAATGATCTAGATAAAATATATTAAACACTTGTCTGGATTTCAAATTACTTACGATTTATTCTGAATTTATTATATGGCTGTCAGTGGCCACTGAGCTACCTGTTTATACACACACAACACATATATATACACCATATTTATCTATATACATATTCAAAAGAGCAAAACAATAACTAAACATTTATGCTTATGTGTTTGCATGTGAGTATAGTCTTCTTTGGAATTTGATTAATAATTTCAAAATAAGAAAACTTTTATTTTCTCCAAGAGTAAATTTTTCTATAAATTGTAAAATAATTCATAATAGATATTTAAAGTACACAATCTTGCAAATAGAAGTAAAATATTAGTTCCTATTTTGATTTAAAATGCAATATTTAAAACCTATATGGATCAGAGAATACTTTGTACTGGTCAAGGAGAATCAAAAATTGCTAACTTGTTTTCTTATGCTAACCAATGGTTGTAGGCCACACTTAAAGTGAGGCAAAACTGGAAAACATTCAGTAAGCAGAATTTAACTCTTTTTATATGAGTCTGGTTATATCAGGATTTGCCTTAATTAAAGCTTCTGAGAAAGTGGGCAAACCCTTAATAACCATTTGGATTATCCAGATCTTCTGTTCTGATGGGCAGTTGTGGGACGGGGACTCTATAGTAGTAATGATCGCCACTGTTGAGTGGCATGTCCATCCAATTTGGGTGGTGAAACCCGAAACTTTTCAAAGTAGCAGTGTTGGAGGGGATTCACTATGATCATCATATTTCAAGGGTGGAAGCAGGAATTACTGAAATCTTACCTGTAGGAAGCCATATTGACCTAAACAAGAGAATTCCACAGTGTAAAAATTCTCTGATCTTAAATCAGGAATGGGAATAAAAGAGTAAAAAAAGAATAGTTTATTCCGCTTTGTCCACCTTAACCACTATATAGGCTTCTTTATTATTATTATTTCTATTTTCTTCATTTCTTACAGGTGCAGTTCTAAATTGTAAATGTGGCTATCTTTTAAAAATTTTCTCATTAATTATCCCATATCTCAACATCTCTTCTCTACCATCCAAACCAGCATATTCCCTCTCTCCACCGCTGCCCAGGTTCCGATCCAAACCTCATTACAGAAAACTAAATTAGAAATTAGATTGGAAAAAACTTGTAAATCTCTCCCAGAATACAGAAAAAAAAAGAGAGAAAGGTAAAAAATTAAGAAGATGTGAGATACTGAAGGCAAAATCAGAAAGAGCTTGTTTTAACTGTGTTCATGAAGAAGAGACTAAAACAAAAAAAGACATGAGCAGACATGAGCAATGAAGAGATTAAAGAAATGAGAAAAAAATGAATCTTTAAATGAATCAATAAGGGATACTGATTTTCAGGAAAATTTGAAGAGTGATGCAAATTCTAAGAATATTCCTCTTCCAGTAGTTATGCATATAAAAAGGAGAGTGATGAGAATTCTAAGGATCTTCCTCTTCCAGTAGTTATGCATATAAAAAGGAACAGAGATGCTGATAATTTTAACATAGTTCCTAATGCTTTGCCTGCTTCTCAGAAGCTATGATTAAGGCAAATTCTGAGAAACTCTTGAATACTCCCAAATTGGAAGAGAAGTTTTAATAAAGACACACCAAGCAGATTTTCTTTTTCTTATTGAAAAAACTTGAGGGAGATGGAGGAGAAAGTAAAAGTGGCAAGTGTGGAGAAACTAGTGAAAAAGAGAAATCATACAATCCAAGACAAGTTTTGATGAGTGATATGTTACAGCGTTTATAAATGATTTAGTAAATTATGCCAATTCCTTAGGTAGAATGAAGTGACTTTGAGCTAAATGACCAGACAAAAAGCACAGGACTCTGTACTAACCCAGTAAGTGTCAAGTCTACACAAAAGTGACAAAACAAACAAACAAAAAAAAACCACCATCAAACCATAGGTATCCCATATGGGAAAAGGAGTAATGGAGCATTCATCCATAGTATTTTACAACAAATGGCTGTAAACAGAATTACCCAAATTTAACATAACCAAGAAAAAATATATTAAATTATAAAAATATATTAAATACTCTAATAAGATCTCATGGCAATAATAATAGAAATAATGTTCTGAGACCCTTACTGAGTGTCTAATTTACAGGACCAGAACTGTAAGATCATGTGCTCTTGTGGTTGTGCTCTTAAAAGCCAATAAGTAGGCGATAATTTGTCAACGGCAGCGATAGGAATTTCATATGTAACTGAAGGATATTTTACATACTCAAGCTGTGTCCAGAAAGAAAACAGACAGGCAGACACAGGCTTTAAAGAATGGTGGGCACTTTCCTGGTTGTTCTAATGGGGTTGACTGCGAACTACAGGCCCAGACTGTTCTTCCTTGTTTTACATTTAAATGTCTAAGGGGCAGTGAGATTTCCCAAGGCAGTGAGTGACTTGAGAGGCAGCTGGATAACACGAACCAAAAAAAGAAAAAAAGAAAAAAAACACATAGGAGGAAAGAAAGAATGTTAAAAGGAATTAGCATTCTATATTTTCTTGTCCTCTTTTTCCATCGGGAAGACTGACCATACTGTACATATTCGAAAATTGTGATTTAAACATTTGCATGGACACTTACATGCACACATACACACAGTCTTTAAGAACAATGTTATTATTTTAAGAACTCATTTAGAAAATAATATCTTGAGGTGAAGAAAATGTTTCTAAATTTCAATATATAATAGTTTTATTTTTCATGTTCTGTAACACTAAAGTAAATTAATTTCTCTATCTAGTTCTATTTGTATGATTTTTTTCTCATTTCCATTTCTACTTTATTTGTATCTGCAGAGAGAGATGAGATCAACATTGTGAAGTGATAACCATGTTCTTTATACAAATAATTTGAAATAAGAAATTCAAACTAACACATAAAGAACAAATGGCAGTAGATTCCTTGATTATATTTATTAGCAATCCAATTATTTTAGGATAAATATTTTTCTCATACTATTAAACCTACATTTAAATATTATTTATCTTGTATATGAAAAATGTGTGATATATTTAAGAATATTTTATTTTACTAATGTTTAACCCTTACCCCATGTCTATCATCCTATAGCAGCCAATGACTAAAGGCATTTCTATTTTACATATCAGCTATTTAAAGTAAAACATGTATTCTCACCATCTTAACCATAACAGAAAGGCAAAAATGAAAGTAGTCACTTTCAATATATAATGAAAATCTAGCTAAATTACTTATCAAGAGCAGTGCTAAAAGTCTAAAAGTTGTAGTGACAAAAACAATGCATCTACATCTTTCAAGGAAATTTCCATCTAGTTTTGGAGCTAGAATTAATGTGTGAATCATGTAGGGAATCATCATTAATCTGAAGGGTTCTTACTCCAAATACAACTGAAATTGCATTGGTTAAGTGTTTAATACCCTACTTCCAAAGTCAACAGGAAAAATAGAAATCTCCTGATATTTTATGAAAGCAATCACATTGCAATCTTGTGAAATGTGCTGCATTTTTTTTTTCCCTGGAGTGTTCCTGAATCATAAATGTTTAAGAATGGCAGCAGGCAAATCTATTCTAAACAGGACAGCAAGGGGGAATATTGGTTACTGTTCATTTGATCCTGGTGTCTTGGTTAAACAAAACTCTTTTGTCTAATAACTTGCCATCTTCTTATTCAAGAATATAAATACATTGGGATTAGTTTTATGGTGCCCCAATATAATTTTGCTTGAATTGGGATTTAGAAATAAACTTTTTTAGAAAACCAGATTTTAGGATTTTTCTTTTTTTTTTTAACTTATAAACAAGTTCTGCATAGAAGCTGAGCAGATAGTGAGCACTCATTGCTTAGGCCCTAAATAGAATACAAATACATAAATCATCATTCTTATATGAGACTGTCTCATTTAACTGAACATATTATACTAGCATACCCAAAATAATATTACACAGTGTATTACTATTCATGATTTAATTTGGTCTTCACTCTATCATAAGGCTTATTCAGATACAAGGTGGGAAGAGTTAGCACAGCCAGTGTGGTGAGCAAGCCGTTCTTGAGTATTTGAGATAAGATTTTAGCTGGGTCTTAACAAATGGTAGGATTCTCAGACATGAAGATGAGACTCTAGGAAATTCAGAGTGAAGGAAACCATGTTTATAACCCTCTGAAGGAAGAATAGGCATGCCGACCTTGTAGGGTGGTGACAACATGAGCTCAACAAATTATAGTGCAAATATAAGGAGTAGACTACTTGGAGAGGGCCTTGAAAACAGAATTCTGACATCATGAAATAGAAACTATTAAATAAAATATTTTGGCAGGATATGACAACTAAAAATGGTGCTTAAGAAAAATTGATAATGAAGTGGTGTTGGAGGGGAGATGAAGTATATAGCATATAGTGAGATCATTGCAGTAAAACGATATTATGTAAAAGAAATAAAGATTTAGTGATACATATTTTGCTGCAATAAATCTATTCATAAATTTGGAATAAAAGCAAGAGACATTATTTATGTATTGAGACATGTTTTTAGTCTTGTCAAATTATGCCACTCTGTCATACAATAATTCAAAATACATTAGTGTTAATGGTTGTTGTTTTGACCCAAACAAGTCAAAGGGATATATTTTTTTTAATTAAAAGTCATTCAAAGTCATATCTTTCAGTGAATTTATGCACAGGCACTAACTGGATAAGAAAATGAAGTGCTGGATCAAAACAGTGACAGAGAAGAGGCCGCCTGTTTTTTGACATAATTATACAAACCCATGGTATGATCTGCCTTCCAGTCTTTCAATATGAATTTATTTAATGCATTTTGATATTTTAAGACTCCTGGAAGCCATATTTAATTTACATGAAAATTAAGTGTGTGGTTGGCCTATATGTGTAAGCTAAAAATAATTTTACTTGTATGTGTGTGTATGTGTTGCATGTCAGTCCTTGACATTCTCTTTGTCTTGTCTGTATTCTGTTTTGAGAACTCATTCATTTTCATCACTTTGTTCATTACCTCTTCGCTGGTAATCTAAAATACCGTATGTGTTGCTCCTAAGGAATGTTTTTAGAACCTTTGTTTTCTTTTTGTTTGTTTGTTTTAAGAACTTATTTTTTTGGTGAGGGGGAAGTCGATTTTTTTTCTAAGTGGAATATTGCATGGAAGCCAATAAATTTCCATAACTCTCCTCTCAATTCCTACTGTTTCTTTATTATAACCTTATTTTCAAGTTTCCACAAGATTTTTATCTTGGAATCATCTGTCCTTTTTTTATAGGTGAGATGAAGGGTTATATCTGGATGCACTCACCTGACTAATTTCTCTGTTCTCTCATTGATTCTCTTAAAAGTATCCTCTGTCTACATAAAAAACAGGAAAAACAAAATAAAACAAAAGGCTCGGCACAGTGACACCTGTAATCTCAGAACTTTGGAGGACCCAGGCAGGAGGATTACTTGAGCCCAAAAGTTGGAGACCAGCCTGGGCAACATAGTGAGATCCCGTCTCTATAAAATTTAAAAAATTAGCTTGGCACAGTGGTGCATGTCTGTAGTCCCAGCTACTCGGGAGACTGAGGTGGGAGGTTCACTTGAGCCTGGGAGCTCGATGCTACAGTTAGCCCATGATTGTGCCAGTGCACTCAAGCCTAGGTGACAAAGTGAGATCCTGTCTAAATAGAAAATAAATAAATAAATAAATACATAAATACATAAATAAATAAAAGATTAAGAAAAAGAAAAAAACACTCAAAGAAACCTCTTACATGAGTGCAGGTAAAGACTATCTGGATACTTGCTTACATAGCCAGTTGCTCTGCTAGCAAAGAATCAATGGCAATGGGAAGGGGAGCAGAAAAGAGGGGGGATATGAGAGGGTATTTGAATGGGTTAAAAACTACAGACCAGATACATCAAAGATTGAATGGTAACGAGCATTTGATATAAAGACCAGAAATAATAAAAGAGACTCAGAATATAGGTCCTCCAATAACAAATTGCTTGTGGACAGCCACTATCCATCAGCTAAAATATTTAAAAGTCCCTCTGATCAGACATCTTGGAACTTCAACACCTGTATAGTGATGGAGATATGAAAGGACATTTTTGATGTCTCAACAAGGTGACAATGTCCAGAAGCAGGTGACAATCTCCTCATAAACAAGAACAACTAGGTAATACTACCACCGTTGCACAGTTACTAGAAATACTGCACCATAGTCTTTCTTTCAGATGTCTTTGGTTTTCACCTAACCAGTTTTCAAGTTTACAAATCTATTCTGTGTATGTAGTCATGTCACAGAAGTAAACACAACTTTCAATTGGTTTTTCTTCTTTGAACAATTGACAATAACCTCCTAGTATTAGATAGAAAACCTAACACATATGAGAACATTCAAGGTTTTCAACACTGTGACTCCACTTATTTTCAGTATTTCACAAAATGAGTTAGTTCATTTTAGCCTACCAATTTCCCTAAAAAACCTACTACCTCCATATTAATTTTACATATTATGTCAATTCATAGGAAATCAGAGGTATTGACATACCTCTACATTCTCTAGACTCTGAGCTAATGTAAAAGGTTCAGTTCCCAGAGATCTGCAGTCAAATAAACTATAATTACCTTATACAATTTAGAACTTAATTATGTACTATATGTTTATTGCTCACTATTTTTATATACATGAGTCTACACTGGATCCCTCCAATTCCCATTAAAAAATTCCTAGTATAAGTTTTCTAACATTTTATTTTATCACTAAACAAATACTTATTGAAGGCTTGCCATGTGTCAGGTGTTATTCAATGTCTCAGAAATATAGGGAATGAGCAAATCACACTCCCCTCCCTCAATGGACTCATCTTCCAGTGATAACATTAGATACCCATTCCTTCCCCAACCTTATCAGGGTCAAGCTGTTGAATATATTTTTTTATTAGTGGGCTTACCTGACCTGTGTCCAAGCCTGCAAACCATACTCATTCTTTAAACACATCTCAAGTGACACATTTTTACAAAATCTCTTCTGACATTTCTCTATTAGATGCAATACCATGCTGCTCTAAAAACACCAAATATTGTCTTATTAAACTCTCTGATAAAATTATTACTTGTATATTTAATTTTATCCCTTCTCCATTTTGACTGTATTTCAAAGTGTTCATGTCATACTGATCTTTACATTTCCTTTGTACCCAAGCCTCATGTCTTATAGAACGTAGATGACTCAATATATGTTTTACCATTGATTTTGTTCTTTATTCATTTTATCCAATAAACATTTTCTTAGGTCTGTGTCAGATGTTGTGGAAAAATTTACACTTCCTTGATGTCAGTGTTAAAATAATCTATAATTGAAAATCAAATAACTTACTCATGTCCTAAGTACTATAATAAAGCATGAAAAATATAGGGAGGAGAAGTCTTTATTCAGAAGTCAATCTGTTTCACAAGATCTTTGTGGGTACACAATCATGACATACCTTTTTATTTACTTCAAATGTTTCATATTTTATTCTTGTTCACAATGTTCAAATTGTTTTTTGAATTTACTAAAGATAACTGTTTTGCCATTTAGGTTAAAGTTGGCCAATATAGTTTGACCAATACTATCTACTTCTTTAATTCTTTAAGAGAACAAAATTCTGCCAATGTAGCACATACAAATGAATGATAAAATTAATCCATGTTCTTATAAAGAACAGCTCATGATAGAGCATTTTCAGAAAAAAGTAAGGCCAGTAATGTCAATTGGTGATGGAGAAAAATTCAGAGATACTGGAGATAACTTTCCTCTATCATCCTGAAGCACCATGACTCTTACCACAAAATTAATGTCTTTTTCCCCGACTTTTCACTTGGAAAAAAGGTAGAAATATGCAGTATAGCTGTAAAATAATTGTTCTCCAGTAGGACTCATCAAAACATGTGTGAAACTTTCCCAGACATGCAAGTTTTATTGCATCAAATGGTATATATTAACTTTAGTGAAATTCTTGTTCACAAATTCTGCTAGCCTCTGTTTAATATTACTAAGCAAACAGAGGGATTTGTTCACTGTAGCTGCCTCAAATTAAGCAAAACAGATTTTTATTGTGCTCAATGATAAATAATCATTTTCACTTCTGCCTTAAGAAGGCTTGCAAAATACAGTCTGGCCTCCTTGGAAGGAAATATCCGCTTGTGAGGAAAATTGTATCTAGCAGCCCAAAAGAGGAGCTTCAAAGCTCCTCAGGCATACAAAAAACGAAAGAAATCTCACAGATATTTCACAAATCCCATGTGGTGATATCTGAATGGTGTGTACAATTGTTTTAAATATAGATTAAAAAGGTAATAAAAATCTCTTTTAACTGGCCTGTAAGGCTCTGGGTAATGAAAACTTCAACTTCATTATACATTTTGTAGAAACTGACATTGGGCCTGATCTAAAGGAGGGACTCAACCCTAATTTTGGCAAGCACATAATTAAAAATAAGGTTATGAAAAGGCAGAGAATAATTTACATTAAATGATATAGATCTGAGAAAATTTCCAGACTGCTGACTTGCATTGGAGTTGCAAGCTCAGCAACATTTCATAATAAGTAGCTCCCACAGCACATAAACTGAATCACTTTACAAAAGGCAGATGAGGAATTTGAAACCACTTTGGATTTGACATTTTTGTTGAAATTTAATTGAAAAAGTTATAGAAGTGAAGATAATGTGAGGAAGCAGTGCATAAATTATGGCATCTCTTTCACACAGTTGTATCACATGGCCTCATCACCTTCCTAAAAAATCACATCACTGATTTCCCAGACTCTTATATGACTAGGGTGATATAGATCACATCTCAATACATTATTAATTTAAAGTAATGAGGTTGAAAGCAAAAAGAAATGACTCTTTTAAAATTAAATATTCATCTATATTCAATGTTGTTCTTGTTAGTAAAAACATGACAGCTTGCAGCATTTTTTTAATCTCGATTACATTCTAGACAGTCTCATGCTTCAGTTGAATATCTAAGATTAATTAGAAATTGTTTAGAAAATTACATGAAGGAACAAAATGTTATCTGATAAATATTCATCAAAAGTGTCAAGTTCTATTGTATTTAAACTTGAATAAGCTAGTCCATTATTAGTATGGTTGAAATATTTAATACTATTTAATTCTTGGTACATAGCAAAGATTCACTCATATATAGTAAGAAAAATAGACATAAATACAAAAAAATTGGTTACTAATGGTAATTAAAATTATCTTTTTAAAGTATTATAAGTAGAGCAAAACATATCCATTACGTTGATTATTAATAATAAAATTATGTAAAGTCTTTGTAACTGTTGCTTAAATGTAAAGACTTCAATTCATTTGAATTAACCAGATCAGATTGCATCTTAAACTTATATATTATCCTCTGCAATTCAGATATTTTCTTATAAAAGTAACTTCTACTTTTGAAGAACTCATAGCTAACTGGGAAGAGGAAAAATAAGCAACAAATTAAAGTGTAGTCAGGAAAAAGTAGGAATAAAGAGGAGGAAGTGACAAGCACTAAGGTTTGGAGAGATGCAAGGGTACTTTAAGAGGTATGAGTAGGAAAGTATTTATGGAGAATGAGTTGGGGAAATTGATTGTAGGTCACATTTTTAGCATACAATTCCCATACTTTCCAAAAAAATAAATATTTTCCTTCTCATTTTTTAATGGAATGTCTTCTGAACCTACTTTTTTTTCAGTTTTAGAATCTGAAGTTCCATATTGAGGCTTCATCATAATTTCAGTTATCAGAGAAATCTAGTAGAAAACTTATTTTCTTTGAATATCGGAAATAAAAATGTGGACACATTTTAATCAGTAAGTGTGTTGATTGTGTTACTAAGTTGAAAAGTGGTAATCAATAGCCAAACCTTCATCTTACAAGCAACGGTTTATCAGTACTATGCAGGGTTACTATTTAAATAAGAGTATTTTACACATTAGCCGAAGAAAGATACCATAAAGCAACAGGTGCTCATCAATACTGGCACTTTGAATGACCTGATACTTCTCACATGTTTAAGAAAAAAGGAGGAGAATCATGAAAAAGTCACTTTTCTAAAAGAGAGTTACTGAAAACTATAAGATAAAGGCATAAACATATGGTCCAATGCTTTAAACTTTCAACCTGACTTCTGTTCAATAGAAATAATTATATGAGTCCAGTAAATACTTTAAGAAAAAACAACATTTTATAAAGGAGAGTCACTGAAAGCTATAAGATAAAAGAGTAAACATATGGTCCAATGCATTAAACTTTCTTTTTTATTATTATTATTATTATTATACTTTAAGTTTTAGGGTACATGTGCACAATGTGCAGGTTAGTTACATATGTATACATGTGCCATGCTGGTGTGCTGCACCCATTAACTCGCCATTTAGCATTAGGTATATCTCCTAATGCTATCCCTCCCCCCTACCCCCACCCCACAACAGTCCCCAGAGTGTGATGTTCCCCTTCCTGTGCCCATGAGTTCTCATTGTTCAATTCCCATCTATGAGGGAGAACATGCGGTGTTTGGTTTTTTGTCCTTGCGATAGTTTATTGAGAATGATGATTTCCAATTTCATCCATGTCCCTACAAAGGACATGAACTCATCATTTTTTATGGCTGCATAGTATTCCATGGTGTATATGTGCCATATTTTCTTAATCCAGTCTATCATTGTTGGACATTTGGGTTGGTTCCAAGTCTTTGCTATTGTGAATAGTGCCGCAATAAACATACGTGTGCATGTGTCTTTATAGCAGCATGATTTATAGTCCTTTGGGTATATACCCAGTAATGGGATGGCTGGGTCAAATGGTATTTCTAGTTCTAGATCCCTGAGGAATCGCCACACTGACTTCCACAAGGGTTGAACTAGTTTACAGTCCCACCAACAGTGTAAAAGTGTTCCTATTTCTCCACATCCTCTCCAGCACCTGTTGTTTCCTGACTTTTTAATGATTGCCATTCTAACTGGTGTGAGATGGTATCTCATTGTGGTTTTGATTTGCATTTCTCTGATGTCCAGTGATGATGAGCATTTTTTCATGTGTCTTCTGGCTGCAGAAATGTCTTCTTTTGAGAAGTGTCTGTTCATATCCTTTGCCCACTTTTTGATGGGGTTGTTTGTTTTTTTCTTGTAAATTTGTTTGAGTTCATTGTAGATTCTGGATATTAGCCCTTTGTCAGATGAGTAGGTTGCGAAAATTTTCTCCCATTTTGTAGGTTGCCTGTTCACTCTGATGGTAGTTTCTTTTGCTGTGCAGAAGCTCTTGAGTTTAATTAGATCCCATTTGTCAATTTTGGCTTTTGTTGCCATTGCTTTTGGTGTTTTAGATATGAAGACCTTGCCCATGCCTATGTCCTGAATGGTAATGCCTAGGTTTTCTTCTAGGGTTTTTATGGTTTTAGGTCTAACGTTTAAGTCTTTCATCCATCTTGAATTAATTTTTGTATAAGGTGTAAGGAAGGGAACCCACTGCTCAATGAAATAAAAGAGGATACAAACAAATGGAAGAACATTCCATGCTCATGGGTAGGAAGAACATTCCATGCTTATGGGTAGGAAGAACATTCCATGCTCATGGGTAGGAAGAATCAATATCGTGAAAATGGCCATACTGCCCAAGCTAATTTATAGATTCAATGCCATCCCCATCAAGCTACCAATGACTTTCTTCACAGAATTGGAAAAAACTACTTTAAAGTTCATACGGAACCAAAAAAGAGCCCGCATTGCCAAGTCAATCCTAAGCCAAAAGAACAAAGCTGGAGGCATCACGCTACCTGACTTCAAACTATACTACAAGGCTACAGTAAGCAAAACAGCATGGTACTGGTACCAAAACAGAGACATAGATCAATGGAACAGAACAGAGCCCTCAGAAATAACACCGCATATCTACAACTATCTGATCTTTGACAAACCTGAGAAAAACAAGCAATGGGGAAAGGATTCCCTATTTAATAAATGGTGCTGGGAAAACTGGCTAGCCATATGTAGAAAGCTGAAACTTGATCCCTTCCTTACACCTTACGCATTAAACTTTCAACCTGAGTTTTGTTCAATAGAAAAAACTATCCAAGGCCAGTAAATACTTTAAGAAAGAACAGCACAAAAAAATAGAGATGGTTGATGGATAAAATAATTAATAAAGCAAATAACACTTTATAGAAAATGTTATGCCTCTTATAGCATTAATTGTTTTTAAAAAGTTACACAATATCATAACTGAGAAAAATAACATATCTTAACTGCATCTTGTGAACTCTCAGTCAAGTGGTGTGGCATGGCCATTTTTAACCCAAATCTGTACTTTTCCTAATTTTATAGATTTAAAACACATATTCTAAGCCATTTTTACAAAGAATTTTAATTTTAAATCAGTGGATATTTATCATTGGTTTTTATTAATATATTTTTATTTCAATGTAACTGCCTCTCAACTTAGAAATGATATTTATTGTACCTTTCAGCATTTGTATTATTTCAGTTTTTGGCACAGCTTAATTTTTATTCATTTCAGCACAGAAATATTCCTTTTATGTGTAAGATAAAAAGCAAGATCTTAGAGGTTATAAATAGAAGTTTTCATGCTTTTGTGCTATTTTCATTCATCGTGAGTCTGTCTTGTTATTCAATAGTTTATTTAACAAATAACTGTGAACACCTGCAACATGTTAAGTCATGCTGCTCTAATTGCTGAAAAACAGCCTAAGACAGAGAGACCATTTCTGCACTCACCCACTCAAATTTCCTCATTCTTAGAGTGACTTTCCAGGGTGAGTACAAATGATCAGAATAAATTTTCAAATGAAACTCTTAGTCTTGTGGTCACAAAGTCTTAAATTTTTGATGTTGTTTATATCTTCAAACGACCCAAGCTGTTGTTCAGCTTGTGAATTGCAAAATAAGTTCTAATATAGCACTAAAAATAACGGCTGTTATATGCAATAGGGGCATTAGGTTATTGGGCTTATTTGTGTATGTCACTTTCTTGAACACAGCATGCAACGAACACTTTAGTCATACAGACTGTATCTTCAGACAACATGAAAGCTCAAATATTTGCTTCTCGGAAATGCAGTGAGGAAACTGACTGTTGAGCTATATCTCTTTTTCAGAAAAAAAAGTAACATCTTAGTTTTTCATGATTATGGGGGCTGCATTCATGAAAAAAAAAGGATTATGGTAACCCTTCTTATAATTTAATAGCCTCATGGAGAAAAGTGCAGGGCTGGGAAAAACATGAATAGAGAACTCTTTCATTCTTTCATATATTAATTTATTGAACACATAACTATTTATTAGCAGCTATGTGGCAGGCAATACTATAGATAATAAAATAACATCTTGACCAAAACAAACAGATGTGGTGACTGTACAGGTTAGTTAACTTATAAAACAGTGTTTTCATAATTTAAAAATCTATTTGTAATAAATTTTCCTGAGCTTACTTAAAAAATATTGAATAAAGAAAATATTAATGACATTCCTGTTTCTTAAATAATAATATGAGTTGTATAACTATTTTGCATCCAGCAGAAAATCTGCTGACATGCTTACATTCCTGGCAATTTTGCAAAATTCAGGTAAGACTATTTTGCACTGAAACAGAGTTTTAAAAACTCTACCACTCCCTTTGATTTTTAATTGGAAATTTCAATGGCCTTTTGAATGTATATTTTGCAGTTGTTGATCTATTTTCCAACATAGTTACAAATATGTTTACCTGGAAGTATGGGAAACAAAATATTTAGATAGATTTTATGTAGTCTATTCAGTTTGGTACAATTGAAGGGGAACATTATGTCCATTTGAAAATATTTATCAAAAATTATTCTCCAATGCATGGATGTATTGTTTAACCCATATAGAAAAAAATATAACAGTTTTTCGTGAGCTTTCAGGGTTAGAAGTCCTGGGTTTGATTCTCAGTTTAGCCGCTTGCAAGATATGAGATTTTGGCCAACTTTATTAAACATTATGGGTTAGCAACCTTAATGACACTAATAATTGTATCTAATTAGATGTTTTAATATAATAACAAAGTACCTTGTATATTAAATGTCCAATATATTTCAGTAATCACTATTAACATTCTCTATGATAAATTTAGGTAAAAGTGCATCAAAACAAAACAAAACACTGTCCTATGAGCTTGTGTCCTATGAGATGTTTTAATATAACAAACTACCTTGTATATAAAATGTCCAATACAGTTCAGTAATTATTATTAACATTCTTTGTGATACATTTAGCTAAAAGTGCTTCAAAATAAAGCAAAACACTGTCCTATGAGCTTTATTTCCCTGTATTTATTCCAAAGCTGTATTGGCATATCCTCTATATTGAGGATATATCCTCTACTTTATGGTTTATTTTTCTCCTTAAAATCCCTTCTTATCTCTTTTATATATTGCCAAAAGGAATAACTGGCAGTTCCTGCATAGGCAGTCTGAAAATCCTCCAGTACCCAAAGTAAATTCAAGTTTTCAAGGACTTTTCATATTGCAAATTCATGATGCAAATTCAAGAACTTCTCATACCGCAAATTTCTTCAACTTACCATGATAATAATGAACATTTGTAATACTGTCAACATTTAATGCATTGGTTATCAGTAATGTTTCTAATAATAGTATGAAGTGCTTTTCCATAATTTTGCCTCATAATTTTCACTTTAAGAAAGGCTACATCACTAGAATTTCATGCCATGTAACTACTGCTAATTGTGTACAATATCCCATATATTTATGGTGATCCTACATCTTACTTTGCTTGAAATCATCTGGATTTATACCTTTATCTTTGGTATAGTCTCAATTCCCAGCACTGTGATTCATGGTCACCTTTCATATATTAAATAATGCAATTATTATAATGATATATTAAAAATGCAAACAGAACTATTTAAGAAATAACTAACTTCCTTACAGCTAAACTGCATTATGAGGCAAGTAATATCAAGTGGAAATGTTATAACATAAAGAAATAGATATAGTCTCTAATGTAGAAGCATTTAAAGTCAGATAATTAGATTCATGAAACTTTTGTTATGACTGCATTAATGTATTTTAATATAGTAAACAGTAGCAATACCATTCTTCATTTCTATTAGTTTGTTTTAAAATATTTATTATTTAAATAATTTAATCCATTTATTTGTACCAGGTATAAAATGATACAAAAAAGTATAAATTAAAAGTAAATCTTTCTTATTCCTGAATTCCAGTTATCCTACTTTTCTCTCCAGTCCTAAGCACTTCTTACCAGTTTCTACTCCTTTCATTTCAAGTTTGAGACTATTGTCTGACTTTCATTTTAACTGGAAATAAAATCATAGATTTTTATAGCATACAGAAACCGTAACAATCACTGACCACAACTCTCATCATCTGCCAAAGAGCATAGTCGTAAAAATGTTAAATGATTTGCCCAAAGTCAGATAGTGACAGAGCTCAGAATTTTCCTGGAAATGTATTCAATTGTTTCTCACACTTGAGTGTGATCATTTGTTAGTAATAAGAGAAATTTAAGTATATGAACACACAGCCAGAATACTTGGGCTCCAGTGCTCATTTGGTTTCTCATGTTTCTGGCCTTGGGGAAATAGACCATTGCCTCACTCAGCCTGCTCCAGTGATGTATATATACCCATAGATAGGGTGGATCAAATGAAAAAATAAATGTGAGGATACCGTAAAAGATAAGAATTTGTAAAAAATAAAAACGTCACAAAGTCACAGTAAAAATAGGCAGTGACATTATCAAAATAATCAATACGATTTTTTTTTTTTTGAGACAGAGTCTCGCTCAGTTGCCCAGGCTCACTGCAAGCTCCGCCTCCTGGGTTCATGCCATTCTCCTGCCTCAGCCTCCCGAGTAGCTGGGACTACAGGTGCCTACCACCACTCCCAGCTAATTTTTTTGTATTGTTTTAGTAGAGACGGGGTTTCACCGTGTTAGCCAGGATGGTCGCGATCTCCTGACCTCGTGATCCACCCACCTCGGCCTCCCAAAGTGCTGGTATTACAGGCGTGAGCCACCGCACCCGGCCAAGAATCAATAGGATTTTAACCCTACCCATTGATCATTTCAAGAAACCTCTGTTTACTGTGTGGCACCCAGGCAAAACATGCTCCACAAATTCAACTTGTATATTTGGCAGATTAAACTTGACATTATCGTTAAAAAAATAAATATATATATATGAGGCTAGGTGTGGTGGCTTATGCCTGTAATCCCAGCACTTTGGGAGGCTGATGGAGGCATATACCTTGAGCTCAGGAGTTCAAGACCAGCCTGGGCAACATGGTGAAACCCTGTCTCTCCAAAAAAAAAAAAAAAAAAAAAAAAATTAGCTAGGCATGGTGGTGGGTGCCTGTAGTCCCAGCTACTCACTAGGGAGGCTGAGGTGGGAGGATCGCTGGAACCTGGGAGGCAGAGGTTGTGGTGAGCCGAGATCACGCCACTGCGCTTCAGCCTGGGCCACAGAGTGAGACCCTGACTCAAAATAATTAATAATAATAATTATAAGCATATGAAAAATACATTAACAAAATATGCTAAGGTCAAGTCTCTAGTGGCTCATCACAAATGATATTTGGACTATTTAATTATAGGAATTTAATAAATCTTCTGTCATCAAAATCAAAAGTGACTATGGATACATAAACCTTAAATAGAAAGAGCATCACAGTAAACACAGGCTGACAAATAATGAAATTTGACATGCAGGAGCAAAGACTGAAATTGAACATTTCAGGGAAGGACTGTCTATAAATGTTGACATTGTTTCAATGTAAGCAACCAAGTTGGTGAGAGACAAGGAGCCTCATCTCTAAACGTACATGACAAGAACCTAGCATTCAAATAGCATTCACGAAAGGACATTATAATCCTATTATATGTGGCTGACAAATTTCAAACCTTCCAGAGCCTATAACCTACAAGATTAAAAAAATCTTTCAACATGATTTTTTTATTCAAGACCTCACATTTGACTGTCAGCCTAATTGGAAACTACTATAGAAGTTCGTATGATACATATCTTAGCACAAAGTAGTGCTCTGAAGGTCTAGAAGGGGTTCAAGTCTCAATTTCATAGCATTTCATTTCCAATTCCACTTGTATAAAAGCATGCTAACCCAGCACCGACAGAAGCAGAGCTACATCAAGACGGTACATGAGTAGGATTCAAATAAACCCTCTGACAGGAGAAATCACTCTCTTGTTCAAAGTATTTGTGGAAAATATTTGACTTCAACATTAACATAAGGGACAAAAATGTCTTTATTAAGAGAAGAGAAATGCTGCAATCACATGCAAGTATATTCACAGAAACTATGTTAAATATATTAGAAATGCTGGGATCTAACATACTGAGGCAATAAACTTGATCTCATTGGCTTTGTATTGTTTGAATTTGAATTCTGCCTGACTTATTTGATAGATTCCTAGTTACTCTGAGCCTCAGTTTCTTTATGTGCAAGTACAGGTCATAATGGTACAAGCACCTCGCAGAGTTGATGACAACTAATTAAGAAAACACATGGAAAGTGTCCAGCACACTGTTAGTGTTCAGAACATGTTAACTATCGTCATGAAGATGTTCAACAATTTCAAATAAATGAAATAATCATTGCTTCTCTTCAAAAGGCATTTGTTTCTTAATTTACCTAGATCTATTTTATTCCCTTAATAGCCATTAGAGAAAAGCGAAGAAAACTAAAAACTATGAGCAGTGAAGGGAATAATAAGTCTATTTTTAACTTTTATTTTAAAGTCAAAGCTACATGTGCAGGTTTGTTATATAGGTAAACTTGTGTTATGGGGGTTTGTTGTACAGATTATTTCATTACCAGGTATTAAGCCTAGTACTCACTAGTTATTTTTCCTGATCCTTTTCTTCTGTTGGAAGGTTTACTTAAATCCTACTCATGTACTGTTTTGATGTACCTTCCACCCTCCACCCTCCGATAGACCCCATGTCTTTTGTTCCCCTCTGTGTGTCTGTGTGTTTTCATCATTTAGCTCTCACTTACAAGTGAGAATAGGTGGCATTTAGTTTTCTGTTCCTGCATTAGTTTGCTAAAGATAATGGCCGTCAGCTCCATCCATGTGCCTGAAAAGGACATGATCTCATTCATTTTTCAGCTGCATACTACTCCATAGTGTATATGTACCATATTTTCTTTTTTGAATCTACTGTTGATGGGCATTTAGTTTGATTCCATGTCTTTGCTATTGTGAATAGTGCTGCAATGAAAATACATTTTCATGTTTCTTTATGACAGGATAATTTATATTCCTTTGGGTATATACCCAGAAATGGGATTACTGGGTCAAATAGTTTTTTCTATTTTACAGGTCTTTGAGGAATCTCCACACTATTTTCTGCAATAGTTGCACTAATTTACACTCCCACCAACAGTATAAGCATTTCTTTTTCTCTGGCAGCATTTGTTATTTTTTGACTTTGTAATAGCCATTCTGACTGGTGTTAGATGGCATCTCATTGTGGTTTGATTTGCATTTCTCTAGTGATCAGTGATGTTGAGCTTATTTTCCATATGCTTGTTAGCCACATATATGGTTTCTTTTGAAAAGTGTCTGTTCATATCATTTGCCCAATATTTAATAGGGGTTATCTGTTTTCTTCTTGTAATTTGTTTTAAGTTCCTTATAGATGCTTGATATTACACCTTTGCTGGATGCATAGTTTGCAAAGCTTTTCTTCATTCTGTAAGTTGTCTGTTTATGTTGTTGAGAGATTCTTTTGCTTTGCAGAAGCTGTTAAGTTTAATTACATCCCATTTGTCAATTTTTGCTTTTTCTGCAATTGCTTTTGGCGTCTTCATCATGAAGTCTTTGCCCATTCCTATGTCCAGAATGGTATTGTTTAAGTTATCTTCCGGAGTTTTATAGTTTTGGGTTTTACGTTTCAGTCTTTAATCCATCTTGTTAATTTGTGTATATGGTGTACGTAAGGGATCCAGTTTCAATCTTTTGCATAGGCTAGCCTGCTGTCCAACCAACATTTAGAAAAATAAGTCTTCTAATGATTGATTAGCTCAGTTAATTGGAGATGTATGTAAGAAGTAGTAATTCAGATACTCAACAAATGAGTACCTGCAGAAGAAACAAACCCTGAATGATATTAGTTACTAGACAACTGAGCAAGCTTACATAAGAGTGCCTTTTGCTATCTCTGAAAGGAGAACAACATTAGCCTTTGTATATATCCATCTGCTTACCCCTACTGCACATTTTGAAACAACATAATATTCTTCTTGCATGAAAACAGGGTGAGGTTTGGTGAGGTGGCTCACACCTGTAATCTCAGCACTTTGGGAGGCTGAGGCAGGTGGATACCTTGAGTCCAGGATTTTGGTACCAATCTGGACAACATGTTGAAACCTTATCCCTTCAAAAAGTACAAAATTTAGCCAGGTGCGGTGGCGAGTGCCTGTAGTCCCAGCTACTCAGAAGGCTGAGGCAGGAGAATCGCTTGAACCCAAACTTGGGAGGTGGAGGTTGCAGTGAGCCAAGATTGTGCCACTGCATTCCAACCTGGGTGACAGAGTGAGCCCTTGTCTCAAAAATAAATAAATAAAAAAGAAAAGAAAAAAAGAAAGGAGGGTGGCTCAGAAATAAAATATAGACTGGCAAATATATGTTTTGTTTTGATAATGTTCAATCTAAAGAAAACCATTTCTAACTTAAAAATAAGGAAAATAGTATAACTTGAAGATGTACCTTTCATTCATACCCAAATATATTAATTGGCACCCTTTTACATTTCTTCCCATCTCCATTGTCACAACGCTAACCCAATGTACCACCTTGCCAAAGCCTCCTAAATGCTTCTACTTTAGTTGCCTTACCATCTAAATTCCTCATACGGGTCAAAGCATTCACTTAGCAATTTAAATCTCATGATGTGATTCCCCTGATTAAAGACCCTCTATTAACTTTCCACTGTAATCAGAAAAGAGAAAAATAAATGAACAACAACACCACTAAACATTAAAGCTAATTAATATTAAAGTCTCATAGGTATCAATCCTTTCCCATTTTTCTGATTTCATCTCAAAATACTCTCTCGCTCTAGTTTATTATACTCCATCATGATCATTATAGTCCAGCCAAACAAGTCTTTTTATTCTTCAGAATACCTTGTAAGTTTTTGTACTTCTTATTAAAATCCTATTTTAATGAAAATCTGCTTCTCAAAATTTTCATTGAGTCACCATTAACTTGCAATTTAAGTAGGTGCTCCTCACAGAAATTCTTGACTTCAAAATCTAAGTTTCCATTCTCTCTCTCCACCTCAATAAGACTCTGTTTCCTTCTTCATTGTTTTTAATCACTATTTGATTTATTTTTATTTTGTTTTATGATTATTCTTATTATTTTGAGATGGAGTCTTGCTGTCTAGCCCAGGCTGGAGTGTAATGGTGTGATCTTGGCTCACTGCAACCTCCGCCTCCCAGTTTCAAGCGATTCTCCTGCCTCAGCCTCCCGAGTAGCTGGGATTACAGGTGCATGCTGCCATACCCAGCTAATTTTTTGTATTTTAATAGTAACAGAGTTTCACCGTGTTGTACAGGCTGGTCTCAACCTCCTGACCTCAGGCAGTCCACCCGCCTCAACCTCCCAAAGTGCTAGGATTACAGGCATGAGCCACCACACCCTGCCATTTTTATCACTATTTGAAATTACATTTATACAATAATTTGTTTATCATTGTTGTTCAGCATAGCATCCCCTATATTTAATCACAATTGATTAGTAAGTTTCCATTAATATATTATTAAATGAATGAATAAACAAATAGGCCTGAGGAAATGAAGAAAACATAAATAGATTTTATATTATCGGCTACCCTGTGCTATCATCAGACAAGGACCTACACTATAGAGACTCCTGGGTCCAACCAAAATCTCAGACAACTTTTTATTTTTCCTTCTTTTATCATTTGGTCTTTAATCTTTTCAGCTATTTCTTTCCTTTAGTGGTTGTAATTTTTTTCCCTTGATTTCTGTATTTTGGTATTCCATGCAATTGTTAAGAGCAAAACATAAAATAAAACCAAAAGAAACAAACAAAAACACCCTGATGCTTTTCTTCCTGTAATACTACTAGTTGGGAATAAATTTGAATTTTGTCATTATTTTATTTCCATTTTTCAAGTTATTAATAAGGTTGAATAATTTTTCTTATGTTTCTCAGGAATTTGTTTTTACTCAAGAAGCAATTTGAGCCCTGATTTCCTTTCCTGGTTCCCTGACAGCACACTCTACAAGTTGCTGTGGGAAGCTTGAAGACTGACGTACAGAACGCATGGTTGCAGTGTTCTCAGAACTGAGGCCCAACCTTTTCTTCCTAACCTCTTCCCCTATTCTGAATGCTAGAATCCCTTTCTTATCCTCTCTCCTTTCTCCATGATTTAAGCCATTGACTTAAAACCTTGTCCTACCAACTTAGACTACTTTACTTTATCTTTCTCCTTTTCAATCCTCCTACTGGAGAAATTCAAGCCAAAAGAACTCAAGTTGCATTCACTAGATTCTACTTATCTTTCCTCATCTTATTGTTATACCTATTTTATTTTTATTGGCATTCCATTCTTTAAATGATCTTTCATTTGTTAACATATACACATTTTAAGCTTATTATCAATTAATGCTTGTTCTTTATATTTTAGGGCTCATATTACCAGGTTTTAAATGTTTTGTTTTATTAACTTGGGCCTTATATTTTCTTTATCTTAACTACATCTTCTTTTTAATCGTTTGCATTCTGTACATTTTATATTTTAACTCATTCAAGTGTATTAATGATTATGAAAGGGATTTAAAAGGATGCTAGATACAAAATAAAAACTACATATTCATTCAAATGCATCCATGTGTAATTTTGTTCTTTAAGCAATAATTATCTTTAATTATATTTTGTTCTGTAGTTTATTTTATTTTATTTTATTTTATTTTATTTTATTTTATTTTATTTTATTTGAGACAGGGTCTTTCTCTGTTTCCCAGGCTAGAGTACAGTGGCAAAATCACAACATGCTCTAACCTCCATCTCCTGAGCTCAAATGATCTTCCCACCTCAGCCTCCAGAATAGCTGAGACAATAGGTGCACCCACAAAGCCTGATTAATTTTTGTATTTTTTGTAGAGATGGGATTTTGCCGTCTTGCTCAGGTTGTTTTCAAACTTCTGAGTTGAAGCGATCCACCTGTCTCGGCCTCCCAAAAGTGCTGGGATTACAGGCTTGAGTCACCATACCCGGCCTATTTAGTCTATTTTAAATTGCAAACATCCACTTATCACTCTCCCTTCTTTGTTCTAATGTGTGCCGTGTAGAATATTACAAAACACAGAGATACATACAACTGAAATTAATACACATAATGTATGTTTATCTTTTTGTTATGTATGTATATACATTTCAAATTTGTACTAATATTATCATATTTGGCAGGTCTGAAAATAGATTCTCTCCTATATCATATTGCATCATGTGTGTTCTAGAAAGGTCACTTGTGGAGGCTAGTATTCATTTTACAAAGCATGCTATCAGTGTTCTTTATTCTGCCTATTGGATGGATTGAACTTCTCATAACCCTGTCTTTCATTTACACTAGTTAGATACAAGATTAAATTTTCGTAAATGTTTGATTCCCAGAGCAGCTTGTCTATGAGAACATTTCAGTTGACGGCATGAATCACTCATTAAATCAGGTATTGAATCACATAAAACCACAAAGCAGAGCAGTTTCCAACGGTAATGAAATCACGGTCCCTGAAATCACGTTCTAGAGCTGGAGCTAATTACTGCTTTCTGTGACTACTGCTGCAACATGGTCACTGGAGCGTAGGAATAAAGTCAATACCAGATTTACCCAAAGTTAGATGGCTTTTAAGAGTTAATATGTGGAAAGTTCTGAAATGTGTGGCTGAAGGCCATGTGACTATATAAAAAAAGGAGGCCATAGTACTTTAAACACCTTCCTACCAACCCATAAAAATATGAAGTGACTGATTACTACAAATGTTGTCATTTATAATATATATATTTTATGCCCACTGTACGTCCACTGTCTATGTTGCTCAAAGACAATCCATGTTTCACTTTTCTATCTGCCACTACATTAATTCTATGGGGAGAATATAATAAATGCCAAGTTATTATCTAACAAATGGACAACTCAATATATGCTATTATTTGAATTTTAATCCAATATAGTTGCCTACTTAGCATCAATTGTGCTAAACAAAATGCATTATTTGAGAAAGCAAGGGGTAACTCACATGAACAATAGATAAATCAATTAAAATATATATCTGCAAATCACAAAGGTTTATTCCAGTGTATGTCTCTTGCCAGCTGTGTGAAGATCTTAGGAAGGCTGAATGCCTGTTTAGAGTTACAAATTTTCTTGCTTATAATTCTGATATTTTCTGACATTTCTGACATTAATCTATATTTGAGAGAGATGTAATGAAGTTTAAGAACAATAATGCCTGTAAAATACTTAGAAATTGAAACACAGGCACTGATAAATATTGCTGGACATACAATAAGCACCTAATAAATGTTATTTAATGACCTTGTTGAAACAATAATAATATTGCATGTGATTTTAAAATTATAGACATAATTTTAAATAGAATAGATGAATAGAAATAATATCATAAAACTCAGGCTAAATATCCACTTGGTAATGCAAATGTTTCTGAATGTAGTGTTATATAAAAAATTTTAAAAAAATTAGTTGAATTGGAACAACTTAGTCCTTATTACATATTTCCACTGTTCAGCTCTACTGCAGATTGTATCACCATACAGTCCAATGTAATAATAGAATACACATAAAATAAAGCACTAAAGTCTCATATGATTCGTGAAAATATTATGCTTTTTGGAAATTTCCTTTTCAATTTTCTCACTTATTACTGCATTAAATAGTCTCAGTTTATTGATCTGGGCAAGGAGGGTTAACCCAAGCACTGATATCATATGTGGATTATTACTTTATTCAATGTGCACAAAAGTATTTATTGATATTATTAATCAAACGGCATTTTTCCTAAATTGATTTGGTTTATAACATTAGGAAGGTTTAGGTTTGAAATCTGAAGGCCTACACTTACTATTGATCACTTACTATCTGCATAACCAAGTGCAATGCCTTAGTTGCCACATCTCTAAATGGAAAGGAAAACATAAACATGTAGTTTGGGTTTATATTCAAAGTCAAATGAGCTAATTTTGTGAAAGGACCAACTATTATGTATAATTAATTTATACAATATATTATAGATCACAGAATTCTAAGAAATATATAGATAATTAATATTTCTCTGAATTTCACATAGGTGCCAGCAAAAATAGGTTTAATGAATACCTTTCACAAGAAAAATGGAAAATAGGGGAAGCAAAATAAAATGAGAAGAAAATTAGAAAACAATTGTTTTCAAAAAAACGATTTTATATGCTAAGAAGTTTCTCATGGACTAATAGTATTTGATAGTGTTTTTGAAAAATAATAAAAGAGGATACAAACAAATGGAAGAACATTCCATGCTCATGGGTAGGAAGAATCAATATCATGAAAATGGCCATCCTTCCCAAGGTAATTTACAGATTCAATGCCATCCCCATCAAGCTACCAATGACTTTCTTCACAGAATTGGAAAAAACTACTTTAAAGTTCATATGGAACCAAAAAAGAGCCCACATCGCCAAGTCAATCCTAAGCCAAAAGAACAAAGCTGGAGGCATCACACTACCTGACTTCAAACTATACTACAAGGCTACAGTAACCAAAACAGCATGGTACTGGTACCAAAACAGAGATATAGATCAATGGAACAGAACAGAGCCGTCAGAAATAATGCCACATATCTACAAGTATCTGATCTTTGACAAACCTGACAAAAACAAGAAATGGGGAAAGGATTCCCTATTTAATAAATGGTGTTGGGAAAACTGGCTAGCCATATGTAGAAAGCTGAAACTGGATCCCTTCCTTACACCTTATACAAAAATCAATTCAAGATGGATTAAAGACTTAAATGTTAGACCTAAAACCATAAAAACCCTAGAAGAAAACCTAGGCATTACCATTCAGGACATAGGCATGGGCAAGGACTTCATGTCTAAAACACCAAAAGCAATGGCAACAAAAGCCAAACTTGACAAATGGGATCTAATTAAACTAAAGAGCTTCTGCACAGCAAAGGAAACTACCATCAGAGTGAACAGGCAACCTACAAAATGGGAGAAAATTTTCGCAACCTACTCATCTGACAAAGGGCTAATATCCAGAATCTACAATGAACTCCAACAAATTTACAAGAAAAAAACAAACAACCCCATCAAAAAGTGGGCGAAGGACATGAACAGACACTTCTCAAAAGAAGACATTTATGCAGCCAAAAACCACATGAAAAAATGCTCACCATCACTGGCCATCAGAGAAATGCAAATCAAAACCACAATGAGATACCATCTCACACCAGTTAGAATGGCAATCATTAAAAAGTCAGGAAACAACAGGTGCTGGAGAGGATGTGGAGAAATAGGAACACTTTTACACTGTTGGTGGGACTGTAAACTAGTTCAACCCTTGTGGAAGTCAGTGTGGCGATTCCTCAGGGATCTAGAACTAGAAATTCCATTCGACCCAGCCATCCCATTACTGGGTATATACCCAAAGGACTATAAATCATGCTGCTATAAAGACACATGCACACGTATGTTTATTGCGGCATTATTCACAATAGCAAAGACTTGGAACCAACCCAAATGTCCAACAATGATAGACTGGATTAAGAAAATGTGGCACATATACACCATGGAATACTATGCAGCCATAAAAAATGATGAGTTCACGTCCTTTGTAGGGACATGGATGAAATTGGAAATCATCATTCTCAGTAAACTATCGCAAGAACAAAAAACCAAACACCGCATATTCTCACTCATAGGTGGGAATTGAACAATGAGAACACATGGACACAGGAAGGGGAACATCACACTTCGGGGACTGTTGTGGGGTGGGGGGAGGGGGGAGGGATAGCATTGGGAGATATACCTAATGCTAGATGACAAGTTGGTGGGTGCAGCGCACCAGCATGGCACATGTATACATATGTAACTTACCTGCACATTGCGCACATGTACCATAAAACCTAAAGTATAATAATGATAATAATAATAATAATAAAAGAAAAAAAAAAAGAAAAAAAAAAAAAAAAAAAAAGAAAAATAAAACTGATTGTAGTTGATACAGGAGAAAAAACAATACAATGAAGAAGTGATAGCCGTTTCAACTTAGGGCATATAGTTATGGAGTAACTGAACACCACATCAAAAACAAAAAATGGAATCTAGGCATAGGCCTTAGACTTTCACAAAAACACAATCAAAATTAATCACAGTCCTAAATATAAAATGCAAAATTACAAACTTCCTAGAAGAAAATATAGGAGAAATTCTTGATAACTTTGGGGTTGGCAATGATTTTTTAGATACAAAGCCAAAGGCAAATTCTATGAAGAAAAATTGATGAACTATACTATATTGATATTAAAATTCTCTGTTCTGCAAAAGACAATGGCAAAAAAATGAAAATATAAGTCACAGAAAATATTTGAGAAGACACATCTAATAAAGTAATGTTATGCAAATATACATAGAAACTTTAAAAACTCAACAAAAAGTAAGCCATCCAATTTATAAAAAGCGAAAAACCTTAACACCTCACCAAGGAAGATACATAGTTGTCAAATAAGAATATGAAAAGACATTCCACATCATACATCACAAAGGAAACGCAAATTAGAACAACAATTAGATGCTACTATATACCTTTTGGAATGGTCAAAACCCAGAACATTGATTATGCTGGCAAGGACATGGAGAAACAAGAACTCCCTTTCATTGCTGGTGGAAATGCAAAATGTTATAGCCACTTTAGAAGACAGTTTGACGGCTTTTTACAACATTAAACAGCCTTCACCATATGATCTAGCAATCACACTCCTTGGTATTTACCCAAAGGAATTAAAAACTTATGTTCATAGAAAACCTGCACAAACATGTTTATAGAACCTTTATTTATAATTACCAAAATGTGGAAGCAACCAAGATGCCCTTCAGTAGATTAATGGATAAACTGTGCTACATCTAGACAATGGAATATATTACTCAGGGCACTAAAATGAAGTTAGCTACTGGCCAGATGCGGTGGCTCATGCCTGTAATCCCAGCACTTTGGGAGGCCAAGGAGCGGGGGATCACGAGGTCAAGAGATTGAGAACATTCTGATCAACATGGTGAAACCCCGACTCTACTAAAAATACAAAACTTAGCTGGGCATGGTGGCGAGTGCCTGCAGTCCCAGCTACTGAGGAGGCTGAGGCAAGAGAATCACTTGAACGCAGGATGGGGAGGTTGCAGTGAGCCAAGATCGTGCCACTGCACTCCAGCCTGGCAACAGAGCAAGACTCATTCTCAAAAAAATAAATAAATAAAAATTAAACAAAAGATAAAAAAGACATTAGGTAGTAAGGTGCAATGGACTAATCTTTCTTCCCCAAAATGTCAACATTCAAATATTAAATCCTAACCCCAAGGTGATGGTATTAAAAGGTGGGGTTTTGGGAAGTGATCAGTCATGAGTGGAGCTCTCATGAATGGGATTAGTGCCCTTATAAAACATTCCCAAGATAACTCTTTTGTCCTTTCCACCATATGAAGACACAATGAGAAGGCACCCTCTATGAATCAGAAACCTGGTCCCACTGACATCAAATCTGCTGGTGCCTTTATCTTGGACTTTCCAGCCTCCCAAACCGTAAGAAATAATTTTTGTTGTCTATAAACTACCCAGTCTATTGTATTTTGCTATAGCCATCAGAATAGACTCAGACATGAGCTATGAAAAGAAATAAGCAAGTATATTACTAAGAAGCCAATATGAAAATGTTACATGCTGTATGATTCCACCTATATGACATGCTGGGAATGTCAAAACTATGGAGACAGTGAAATGATCAGTAATTGCCTGAGGCTGAAAGGAAAAATGGATAAATAGGCAGAGCACAGAGGATTTTTAGGGTAGTGAAACTATTCTGCATGTTGCTATAATGGTAGACACATGTCAATATAAATTAGTCTAAACCTATATAATGTACAGCACTGAGAATGAGCCCTAAGGTAAACTGTGGCTTTGGGTGATAACGAAGTATTACTATAGACTCATCAATTGCAACATATATACCACTCTAGTGGAGGATGTTGGTAATGGTGGAGGTTGTGCATTTGTTGGGGCAGGGATATATGGGAAATCTCTGTACCTTCCTCTCAATTTTGCTGTGAATCTAAAACTGCTTTAAAAAATCTTTAAAATAATAGTGGCCAATATTTTTTGACACTGTAATAAAAGATGTATGTGAATTGCCTCATTTATCCCCAAAACAACCCTATGAAATACATATCATCTTGAATCTCATCATTATGAGCCCCATATTGGCTTTACAATACCTCAGTTTCAGAACAGCTATTCAAATTGTCCAAGGGAACATTTGGTAAATTGTCCACTCAAACTTGTGTTGTGTGACTCCAAAATCCATACTTTTAATCTCTATAATTTAATATGTCTCTATTTTTTGTTAACTGAAAATGTACATAAGTAGACTCTCCTAATAATTTTCTGAATAATACTTTCTACAACTTAAAAAACCTGGACGTTTTATAAAATACAGTTTCTCTTCACCAGTACAATGTTTCTAGCAGTGTCATATAAAGTCATTATAAAGCAGTGCCATAGTATAACTCAACATTCCTAATCTCTCTATTTTTTCCTCTCACATTTCAATTCTGAAACAATATATCTGTCACTTGTCAGGGTGATAGTGAGAATATAATTTTATATAAACATTGAAACTCTCTGCCGAATATAATTTTATTGTGCCATTTTTCCCTCATACAAGGTGTAAGGCACTAAGGAATGGACATGGGGAGAATTACTATCTTTTCCTGTATATGTGTGCATGTTTGTATGTATTTCTTTTGAAGGGGGCATATTTCTTGTATTACTAAAATTAATTGGCAGGTTTACTGAAAAGTAGAACCAACAGATGTAAATAAACATTATAAATCACATTAACAGTGTTCAAATCAACCTGTTTATTTCATTTTATGATATTACAAGTCGAGCTCTCCATAAAGCTGTCCAAATTATTTCTGCATTCACACATGCTTCATAATCTGACACTCAGATAAAAAGAATCATGCTTCTGGGACTCCAAAGTTATCAGAGGGTAAACAAACAACTGGTAGAAAGTATGCTGTTTATCCTGTGATAAAGGCTGTTGGCTTGAATATTTCACATTTTGCTGGGATCAAATCAGGATATTAAATATTCTGTTTCATGCCTTTAGATGAAGCAATCCTGAGTCAAGTTACGCAGCATGATCATGTTATGTACAAGGAATAGTTCCTATTTTTCCAGGTTTCTACAGTTGTGAGAATCTAAGTAGAGAAGCACTTTCAAAAAGCAATGGGAAGATAGTAGTCACCATAAATATATGTGGAAAAATCTCCTAATGAAAAGATTCTCAAGCAAGTGTTCTATTAGAGATTATTTTTGACTCTTCCTAGGGCCTGACATACAAGTAATTATCTAGGAGTTACTGCTACTAGCACTATAATTACTACCGCTACTGCTACTTGTGTAAATGACTGGATTTACTCATCAAAATGACTTAATTGATTGATACTTTTAACAGATTTAATAGATTATCTGACATCCTGTAGATAAATGCATAGTCTGCTGCTACCTTTCCTTTCAGCCATGGTAGTGACATGTAACATCATGCTTGAAATCCCTTGCACGTGCCTGAAAAGCACACATGTGTGCACACAAAGGTACTCATATTAGGTTGGGGCATATAATCTCTATTATACTGAGAAAAAAATGGAATTCATTGTCATTTGATTAATAAGTGTCTAGTTTCTGCACCTCTGATTCTTAAAATATAACTTTTTTTTTTTTCACTGAGGGGATAGCTACTTATACTAAAATACCTAAATCTGTTAGCAGCATATTTTTCTCAAAAAGGTACTATGAGCCAAAAGACCTAGGATGTCAAAAGCAAATCAAGCATAATGTAGTTACAAGTTTTCATTTACTTCTAATTCTCTTCATCAGTAAAGCTTTGTGATAATTTTGATAGTACCAATTTATACTCGTGAAGCAAATGAAAACGAAGACATTTTAACTGTGAGTGAAAATAACAAAGGTGCTATGCTAAACTATTCTCATTTGAGACATTACAAGCACAATGATCATTTTTGGGTGACTTTTTAACAGGCTCCCAAATCATTATCACAATACATAGAATATTTTTAAAATATCTCAATGAGATGTTATTTTTCTTTATCATCTGTCCTCTCCTTGCAGTTTAATAGCAAAATATCTGGATGAAAGATGAAAATATTCAGCCAGCTAATTAGAAGGGCTGTCCATAGGAAGCTCAGCAACAGGACTTGTCTACAGATGTGAGACACAAATAAGAATCACAATTTAAAAATAGAAGACAAATAATGTCACTCCCCTGATTTCTTGCTACATTTAAAATAAATACAAATTCCTTATCTAGAAATAAAATTTCCTGTCTATAGCTCTGATCGTATCTCCTACCACCTACTTCCAATCCCCATTCTTATCCTCTAGCACAATGTCCTAATCTGTTCCTCAAATTATTGAACTCCTTTTCCCCTTTCATCTAACCAGAAAACGTAATGCTCACCTTTTCTCCCAGTTATGGTAATGTTGACTCTGAATCATTCAGGTTTTGGTTCAAAGGTCCCCTCCTTAGAAAGGTCCTGTCGTATGACTCTACAGTAAGGCAACCTCAGCACTATCCAGTCACTCTCTATCATGTCTACCACTTTGCTTTGACTTTCTTCAAAACACATGCTGTTGGCTTAAATAGTCTTGTATGTATATGTTTACATGCTTTTTAACTGTTTTACCGCTCTATGAACCCAGGAGAGTAGATACTGTTTCCTTAACAATGCCCCTCTGCCCAGCATCTAGAAGAGCTCCTAGAACTTTTAAGAAGTCAAAATTATTTGTGAAATAAGTGAAATAACAAAAATAGTGGATTCTTAGTACACTGTTAATAAAAACTAAAGCTCCATTAGAATAGTTAGACCAGTTTATTTATAGTCTATGCTTCTTGTTTAGTTTTCTACAAGTTCTTTGGCCCGTCTTTCTCCTTCTTAAACTTTAAAGTTCTCTAGACAATGCTCAGATATGTGTTATTTCATACCGACTAAGAATAATTTGGTCAAATGGAGGTTAAAAACTATGTCGTGATTGTGATTCAGTTTTTGTTACTGTTATTGATTGCTTTGATCAAAATAGAAAGGGCCACTTTATACATATAAGTCCCACTATTCCCCAAACACAGTATTTTCCATAATTTATTAATTTTTATTTACACATTTATTTTTGTTTACATATATCAGGATTTTTTTTTGCTTTATTTATATGCTATTTACTTATCACAAAAATCATCAGCTTATTATATTTTTAATTGACATATAAGGGTATTTTCTTAAAACTTTTTTTTCTTAACAGCGGTTCTCTCTTATTTCTCCCTTAATATCTGTTTCTTTTACCAGGATAAATGTGTGTGATTTTATTTTAATTTTTAATAAAAGAATCAATTCTCTGGTTAATCAGTTCTCCTTTTTTAATTAATTAATTTATATTTAAAGTTTTCTACTGTTCTCTTGGGATTGATTTGTTTTAGTCTAAGATCTGTAAGTGAATGCAAAAGTAACATTTTTTTTTTGAGTATTTGAGTTATGTTTCTAATTAGAGATTGGACTGTGAATTTGATATGCAGTGTTCTCTGTATCACATTTTATAAATATTGTTCCTTTCTCTCAAAACTATTTTTTAAGTTTTCACAAATTACATGAGGTTTTTATTTTAATTTATTAATTTATAAATGTATAGTCTTATTTGTGAGCGAATAAAGTTCTAATGTTCGATAGCAGACTAGAGTGACTATGCTTAACATTTTTTATATTACAAAATAACTAAAAGTGAGAACTTGAAATTATACTAATACATAAAAATGTTAAATATTCAAGCTGTTGTATGCCCCAAGTGCTCTAACTTGATCATTACACATTCTATGCATGTAATAAACACTCACACCTACTCCATAAATATGTAAACTATTATGTATCAACAAAAGAATAAAAGAGAGACATGAAAGAGGTGATTTCTCTCTTGACCATGTGCGGATACAATACAAAGATGGCTATATACAAACCAGGAAAGGTATAATTATAGTTACTCTAGTCTGCTGTCAAACATTGTAACTTATTTCTTTTATTTAACTGTATGATTGTATTCATTAACCAACCTCCCTTCATCCCCACAACAGTTCTCAGACTCTAGTATCTAACCTTCAACTCTGTATGTCCATGAGATCAAGTTTTTTGTCACTCATATATGAGTGAGAATATGTAGTGTTTGTCTTTTTGTGCCTGTCTCATTTCACTTAACATAACCTCCAGTTCCATTCAAGTTGCTGCAAGTGACATGATTTTATTCTTTTTTAACAACAGAATAGTATTCCATTATGTATATATACCACGTTTCCTTTATTCACTCATTCATGGGTAGACACTTTGGTTGATTCCATATCTTTATTATTGTGAATAGTGGTTTGACAAATATGTGAGTGCAGGTTTCTTTTTGGTATACTGATTTATTTTTCTTTGAATAAATACCCAAATACCCAGCAGTGGAATTGTTGGATAATGTGATAGTTTTATTTTTATTTATTTTTATTTTTTTGAGAAACTTCCATGCTATCTTCCACGGTGGTTGTACTAATTTATATTCCCACCGACAGTGTATAAGAGTCTAATTTTCTCCGCAACTCTGCCAGCATCTGTTACTTTCTGTCTTTTTAATAACAGTCATTGTAACTGGGGTAAGATTATATCTTATTGTGGTTTTCATTTGCATTTCCCTGATGATTAGTGATGTTGAGCATTTTTTCATATGCCTGTTGGCCATTCGTATGTCTTTTTTTTGAGAAATGTTTATTCATGTCCTTTGCCCATTTTTAATGGGATTATTTGTTTTTTACTGTTGACTTGTTTGAATTTCTTGTATATTCTGAATATTGTTCTCCTGTAAAATAGGTAGTTTCAAAATATTTTCTTCCATTTAAAAAGTTGTCTCTACAGTCTGTTTGGCTGTGCAGAATCTTTTTACTGTAATGTAGTGCATTTTGTCCATTTTTGTTTTATTTGCCTGTACTTTTGAGGTCTTAGCTGTAAAATCTTTGCCTACGCCAATGTCCTGAAGAGTTTTTCTTATGTTTTTTTGTTATACCTTTGCATCAACATAATACTTGTATAGTTTCAGATCTTATGTTCAAGTTTTTAATCTATTATGAGTTTATTTTTGTATATGATGGGAGATAGGGGTCTAGTTTTATTCTTCTGCGTATAGTTATCCAGCTTTCCAAGATACATTCATTAAAGAGACTGTCCTTTCCCCAGTGAATTTTCTTGGCAATTTTATCAAAGATCAGTTTCCTGTAAGCATGTAGATTTCATTTTGGGTTATCTATTCTCATTTATTGGTCAATGCATATATTTTTATATAAATGCCATGCTCTTTTGTTTACCACAGACATGCAATATGCTTTGAAATAAGGTAGTATGATTCCTTCAGCTTTGTTTTATTTTGCTCAGGATTTGTTTGGCTCTTCTGGATTTTTTTTGTTTCAAATGAATTTTAGGATTTATTTTTATTTCTGTGAAAAATGATAGTGGTATTTTCATAGGGATTACATTAAATCTATATATTTCTTGGGGCAGTATGGTCATTTTAACATTAATTCTACCACTCCATGCCCTTGGATGTCTCTCCATTTGTTTGTATCCTCTTCAGTTTCTTTCATCATTGTGTGTGTGTGTGTGTGTGTGCATGTGTGTGTGTTCCCTACAGATCTCCTTCACCTTTTTGATTAAATTTATGAATAAGTTCTCTTTTTTGTAGCTATTGTAAATGGAATTGCCTTCTCTGCTCCTTTTTTGGTTATTATTATTTTTGAGACAGAGTCTCACTCCAACACCCAGGCTGGAGTGCAGTGGCGCAGTCTCAGCTCACTGCATCCTCCACCTCCTGGGTTCAAGTGATTCTTGTGCCTCAGCCTCCCAAGTAGCTGGGATTACAGGTATGTTCCACCATGTCCAGCTATTTTTTTTTTATTTTTTGTATTTTTAGTAGAGATGGGGGTTGCCATATTGGCCAAGCTGGTCTCAAACTCCTGTCCTCATGTGATCCACCCACCTTGGCCTCTCAAAGTGATGGGATTACAAGCATAAGCCACTGCACCCAGACTGTATTATCTTTTTGATGTGCTGTTAGATTTGGTTTGCTGGTATTTTGTTAAGAATTTTTACATCTATCTTCATCAGGGACATTGGCCTGTAGTTTTCTTTCTTGTTGTGTCTTTGTCTGGTTTTGATAGCAGAGTAATTCCAGCCTCATAAAATGAGTTAGAGAGAATTCCCTTCTCTTCAATTTTTTATAATACTTTGAGAAGAATTGGTATTAGTTATTCTTTATACATTTGGGAGAATTCAGCAGTGAATTCATCTAACCGTAGGCTTTTTTTGGGGGGAGAATTTTTATTACTGATTTATTCTCACTACTTCTTTTAAGGACTACTTTTCCTAATGCTCTTGCTCCCCCCACAACTCCCCCGACCAGGCCTCAGTGTATGTTGTTCCCCTCCCTGTGTCCACGTGTTCTCATTGTTTAGCTCCCACTTATAAGTGAGAACATGTGGTGTTTGGTTTTCTGTTCCTGTGTTAGTTTGCTGAGGATAATGGCACCCAGGTCCATCTATGTCCCTGCAAAGTGCATGATCTCATTCTTTTCTATGGCTGCATAGTATTCCATGGTATATATGTACCACATTTTCTTTATTCAGTCTATTATTGATGGGCATTTGGGTTGATTCCATGTCTTCGCTATTGTGAATAATGTTGCAGTGAACATACACATGCGTGTATCTTTGTAATAGAATGATACAAAGGAATATCTTTATATTCCTTTGGGTATATACCCAGTAATGGGATCGCTGGGTAAAATGGTATTTCTGGTTCTAGGTCTTTGAGGAATTGCTACAGTATCTTCCACAATGGTTGAACTAATTTACATTTCCATTAACAGTGTAAAAGTGTTCATATTTCTCCACAGCCTTACTGACATCAGTTGTTTCTTGAGCTTTCAATAATCACCATTCTGACTGGCATGAGATGGTATCTCATTGTGGGTTTGATTTGCATTTCTCTAATGATCAGTGATGTTGAGCTTTCTTTCATATATTTGTCGGCTGCATAAATGTCTTCTTTTGAGAAGTGTCTGTACATGTACTTTGACCACTTTTTAATGGGGTTGTTTATGGGTTTTTCTTTGTAAATTTATTTAAATTTCTTGTAGATTCTGGATATTAGATCTTTGTCAGATGGATAGATTGCAAAAAATTTCTCCCACTCTGTAGGTTGCCTGTTTGCTCTGATGATAGTTTCTTTTGCTGTGCAGAAGCTCTTTAGTTTAATTAGATCCCATTTGTCTATTTTGGCTTTTGTTGCAATTGCTTTTGGCGATTTCCTCATGAAATCTTTGTCCATGCCTATGTCCTGAATGCTATTGCCTAGATTTTCTTCTAAGGTTTTTATGTTTTTGGGTTTTACATTTAAGTCTTTAATCCATCTTGAGATAATTTTTTGTATAAGGTGTAAGGAAGGGGTCCAGTTGCAGTTTCCTATGGATGGCTAGCCATTTCTCCCAGCACCATTTATTAAATGGGGAATGCTTTCCCTATTGCTTGTTTTAGTCAGGTTTGTCAAAGATCAGATGATGTAGATGTGTGGTCTTATGTCTGAGTTCTCTATTCTGTTCCATTGGTCTATATGTCTGTTTTTGTACCAGTACCATGCTGTTTTGGTTACTGTTATTCTCACTACTTCTTATTGATCTATTTCAGGTTTTCTATTTTTTCTTTACCCAAACTTGGTAGGGTGTGTGTTTTCAGGAATTTTTCCATTTCCTCTAGGTTTATAAGAATATGGTGTTCATAACAGTCTCTAATGATCCCTTTTATTTGTGTGGTATCAATTGTGAGGCTCGATTTTGTTTCTTGTTTTGTTAATTTGAGTTTTGTCTCTTTATCTTTGTTAGCTCTACAGCAGATTATCAATTTTGTTTAAACTTTTTTTTTTTTTTTTTTTTTTTTTTTTTTTTTTTGAGACGGAGTCTTGCTCAGTCACCAGGCTGGAGTGCAGTGGCGCATTCTCAGCTTACAGCAACCTCTGTCTCCCGAGTTCAAGTGATTCCCCAGCCTCAGCTTCCCAAATAGCTGGGATTACAGGCATGTGCCACCATGCCCAGCTAATTTTTTGTATTTTAGTAGAGACGGGGTTTCACCATGCTGGCCAAGATGGTCTCTGTCTCCTGACCTCCTGATCCAGCCGCCTCAGGCTCCCAAAGTGCTGGGATTACAGGCATGAGCCACTGCGCCTGGCCTGTTTAAACTTTTCAAGAATCAGCTTTTTGTTTTACTCCTCCTTTGTATTTTTTTTTCAGTCTTTATTTCTTTTACTTCTGCTCTGATCTTTATTGTATCTTTTCTTCTGCTAACTTTGGATTTGTTTTATTCTTGGTTTCCCAGTTTCTTGAGTTGCATCATTAGATTTTTATCTGAAGTCTCTTTTTTTATTTTTGATGTAAGTATTCAGTGTTATAAACTATCCCTTATAGTACTGCTTTTGCTGTATTTCACAGGTTTTGGTAGATGGCATTATCATTTTCATTTGTTTCAAAATAATATTTGATTTTCATGTTAATATCTATGTTGAACCAGTGGTCATTCAGGAGCATGTTGTTTTGTTTCTATGTATTTATACAGTTTCCAAGGTTTTTCTTAGAATTGATTTCTAGTTTTATTTCATTGTTGTCTGAGAAGACACTTGACATGATTTTATTTTTAAAAAATGAGACCCGTTTTGTAATCTAACATATGGCCTATTCTAGAGAATGTTCCATGTGCTGGTAAGAAGAATGTATATTTAGCAGTTGTTGGATAACATGCTCTGTAAATGTCTGTTAGGTTCATTTGCTCTAAATTCCAATTTAAGTCCAATGTTTCTTTATTGGTTTATTTCCTATATGATCTGTCTATTATTGTATTGGAGTCCATCTTTCCCTTTAGTTCTAGTAATATTTGTTCTATAAATCTGGGTTCTCCAATGTTGAGTACATATATATTTAGAATTATATCCTCCTCTTGCTGTGTTTTTTTGTTTTTTTTTTTTAATCTTCTTGGTGACTTTTTTTTTTTTTGGAGACAGTGTCTCACTCTGTCACTGAGCCTGGAGTGCAGTGGTACGATCTCAGTTCACTGCAACCTCTGCCTTCAAATGGTTCTTGTGCCTCAGCCTCCAAAGTAGTTGGGACTATAGGTGCACACCACCATGCCTGGCTAATTATTATTATTATTATTATTGGTATTTTAGTAGAGATGGGGTTTCACCATGTTGCCTAGGCTAGTATCAAACTTATGAGCTCAGGCAATCCACTCACCTCAGCCTCCCACAGTGCTAGGATTACAGGCATGAGCCACTGTGTGTGGCCTGTGGCCTTTTTTTTTTTTTTCTGAGATGGAGTCTTGCTCTGTTGCCCAGGCTGGAGTGCAATGGTGCGATCTGGCTCACTGCAACCTCTGTCTCCTGGGTTCAAGCAATTCTCCTGCCTCAGCCTCCTGAGTAGCTGGGATTATAGGCATCTGTCACCACGACTGGCTAATTTTGGTATTTTTAGTAAAAACAGGGTTTCGCCATGTTGATCAGGCTGGTCTCAAACTCCTAACCTCATGATCCGCCCACCTCAGCCCCCAAAGTGCTGGGATTACAGGCATGAGCCACCATGCCAGCGAAATCTTTTTATCTAATATAAGTATAGCTACTACTCCTTTTTTTGGTTTTTATTTGAGTGGAATATCTTTCTCTGTCACTACTTTCAGTCTATATGTATCTTTACAATTACACTGTTTCTTGTAGGCAGCCTATAATTGTATCATTTTTTAATCCATTCAGCTTGTCTATAACTTTTAAGTGAATAATTTAATCCATTTACATTCAAGGTTATTGATTTGTGAGGTTTTCTTCCTTTCACATTGTATTTGTCTGGTTGTTTTGCATGTGTATTCAATGTTCTTTTCATCTTATTTTTTTGTCCCTATGGTTTGGTGGTTTTCTCTCTTCCTTCCTTCCTTCCCTTCCTTCCTTCTCTTCCTTCCTTCCCTTCCTTCCTTCCCTTCCTTCCTTCCCTTCCTTCCTTTCCTTCCTTCCTTTCCTTCCTTCCTTTCCTTCCTTCCTTCCTTCCTTTCCTTCTTTCTTTGAGATGGAGTCTCATTCTGTCACCCAGCCTGGAGTGCAGTGGCACAATATTGGCTCGCTGCAAACTCCACCTCCTGGGTTCAAGCAATTCTCTTGCCTCAGCCTCCCAAGTAGCTGGTATTACAGGCATGCATCACCACACCTGGCTACTTTTTGTATTTTTAGTGGAGATGGGGTTTCACCATGTTGGCCAGACTGGTCTCAAACCTCTGACCTCAGGTGATCCTCCTGGCTTGGCCTCTCAAAGTGCTAGGATTACAGGCGTGAGCCACTGTGCCCGGCCAGTGGTTTTCTCTAATGATATCATTTCAGTTTTTTCTCTTCTTTATTTGCGTGATTACTTTATGAGTGAGTTTTATACTTTTGTGTATTCTCATGATGGCAACTCTTGTCATTTTACTTCCAGGTTTAGAACTTCTTTCAGCATTTCTTGTAGGACTGGTCTGGTTGTAATGAATTCATCAGCATTTGCTTTCAGGGAAAGGCTTTGTTTATTTTTCATTTATGAAGTATCATTTTTATGGAGTTAGTATCCTTGGGTAGAATTTTCTTATTTCAGCACTTTGAATATATTACCCCATTCTCTCTTGGTCTGTAATGTTTACATTGAGAAGTCCACTATTAGTCTTATGGGAGTGTTTTGTAGATGACTAGATGATTTTCTCTTGCTGGTTTTGGAATTATCTCTTTGTTTTTGACTTTTGAGAGATTGACTATAATGTGCTGTGGAGAAGATATTTTGGCATTGTATCGTCTGGGGATTGCTTGGCCTCCTGTATCTGGATGTCTAAATATATTGCTAGACTTGGAAAGTTTTCATCTATTATTCATCAAATAGGTTTTCCAACTTTTTCATTCTTCATCCTCTGAAATATTGATAATTTGTATATGTAGTCACTTTATGATGACCCATATATTATGAAGTCTTTATTCATTCTTTTTTATTCTTTTTTCTTTATTTTTGACTGACTGGGTTATTTCAGAATACCTGTCTTCAAGTTCTGTGATTTTTTTTTCTTTTGCTTGAGATAGTCTATTGTTGAAGCCCTTGAATATAATTTGTATTCTTTTATTTCAATAGTTTTAGGGGTACAGGTGGTTTTCGGTTCTGTGGATAAATTTTTTAGTGTTGATTTCTGAGATTTTAGTGTACCTGTTACCTGAGCAGTATCACTGCACCAAATATGTAGTCTTTTATCCCTCACCTCCTTCCCAAACCCCCCGTGAGTCCCCAAAATCCATTATATCACTCTTATGCCTTTGTGTTCTCATAGCTTAGCTCCCATTTATGAATGAAAATATATGACATTTGGTTTTCCATTCCTGAGTTACTTCACTTAGAATAATGGCCTCCAGCTCCATAATTTGCATTCTATTCAATGAGTTCTTAGCTTCCAGGATTTCTTTCCTTTTATAATATCTCTTTGAAAAATTTCTCATTAATAGTTTCTTTGTATTGTTTTTCAGAATTCTCTTGTATCTCACTGAGCTTCTTTAAAATCAATATTTAGAATCCCTTTTTATTCTGGGATTTTGGGACTTTCTTTTTTATTGTGATCTGTTGCTAGAGAATTATTGTGTTCTTTTAGGTATATTCTACTTCCTTACTTTTACTTGTTTTCTCTGTCTTTATGTTGATATCTATGCACCTGTTGTAATGCTCACTTCTTCCAATATCCTGAATTTGTTTTCTTTGGGGGATGTTTTTGTGAAGATGAATCCATGTTTTGTAGGGTCATTTAGCTCTGATTCTGCATGCATTCAGTAATGTAGTCTCTGTATGATTTCTTTGGCCTTAAACATCACCTGTAACTGTGATGTCCTTGGTGACTTAGAATGTGGTTATTAATGGAGGCTCTGGTAAAGTGTAAAGTGTTGCTGGGAACAGACATTGCAGGTAGTCTAGTCCTTAGCCTCAGTCATGACAATTGTGGGTTGATCATGCCTGTCCTTGAACCCCAGGGTAGCTTATTGATACCACCATTAGGTGGTCCAAGCAGGCCATTTCTCAGGCCTCCAGATGGCTTCCTCAGATGCCAGCAGTGACAACAGTGGACCAGGTGGGCAGGCAGGCTCTTAGGCCCCCGGACAGCTAGTGTGGCATGGGCAATGGCAGTAACGAGATGACTCTCTGGGTTCCAAACAGTGAATGTTTGTGTTGGCAGTGGCTTTAATGGACTGGAGGGGTTGGTCCTTAGGCTTCTATATGGTGTATGTGAGTGATCCTGTCTTCAGGTTCATGAGGAAAGTACACTGATGCCAGAGGTGGCACAATAGCTGGAGTGATTCCCAGGTCTTCAGAAGGTTTGCTCAGGCTCTGGTGGAGAGGGACTGGTAAAGATAAACTGATGGTGTCTGATCTCAGGCCCCAGGTAGTGTGCAGGGGCTTAGGCTCTAGTAGGTAGAACAGGGCATTCTGTGGTGGTGGGTTTGAAGAATCTGGCCTCAGGGCTCAGGCTACAACATAGCAGTCCTGCTATTTGTGTTGGTGGGATTGTCTTCAACAGTCCCATGCAGGCACCTCTCAGGTTCTGGGGAGTGCACACTTTGTCTCTAGCAGGAGCCATGGCCACAGCGGTGTGCACAGGGAGCCTGTACTCAGAATGTGCACTAGAGCAGGGGTTCCCAACTCCTTGGCTGTGAACCAGTATGGGTCCACATAACAGGAGGTGAGCAACAGACTAGTGAGCATTATCAACTGAGCTCCACCTCCTGTCAGACCGGCAGTGGCATTAGATTCTCATAGGAGTGCAAACTCTATTGTGAACTGTGCATGTGACAGATGTAGGTTCCACACCCCTTATGAGAATCTAACTAATGCCTGATGATCTGAAGTGGAATAGTTTCATCCTAGTCTGTGGAAAATTTTTCTCCCAAGAAACCAGTACCTGGTTCCAAAAATGTTGGGGAGCACTGCACTGGAGTACAGAGGCCATGCTGTGTGAGCAGGGTTGGCACTCCCAGCTCCAAATAAGGTGCCATCTGGGAGTCCTGGGTAGTACATCATCTGGTCCCTGGCTGCTGCAGTAATTGCAGCATTGTTTGGAGTCGAGGAGGGATCTCGTCCTTTACACACACAGGCATAAGCACGGAGACTGTGCTACCAGAGTGGGTAGGATCATCACCCACAGTCCCAGACAGGCAGCCCTCCAGCTCACCTACCCCAGTCCCTGGCAGCATCAACAGCAGTATGGCTACAGTGGTATGCAGAAGCAAGGAAGGGACCCTGCTCACTTTCTACATGTGAGCCAGAGTACAAATGCTGCTCTGCTATGGAGGGTGGGGTTGCTGCTCCCAGCCCCAGACAGTCAGTTGTCAGGCTTGCCCACCTCCACTCCCAGTGGCAATAACTGCTGTAGCAGTATGCGGAAAGGGAAAAGAATCCCATTGTTAGATAAACCCAAGCAGAATCTGTGCTGCTGCTGGGGGTGGGGTCACTTCTCATAGCCACAGACAAGGAGCTTTTGGGGTCTCCAGATCAATGCCCATGCTAGTTTGAGTATTCATGTGCACAGAGGAGGCTTCTTATGGTCAGGACTGCAGCAGTCAATAGTGGAATGCAATGGGGATTCCCTTCAGGCTCCCAGCTGATCTCAGCCAAGCTGGCCACTTTCTTCCATCTCCTTCTCTGCCTCAGATGTTTCCTATGTTGAGCTTCAGTGTTGTCTTTTAGATGTTCTAGTTGATGTATGATTATCTCTTCACAGTTTTGTTCTTTTTTTCTGGAAAGAATGAGATCTGATGTCCCTAGTCAGCCATCTTGAAATAATGTCCTCTTGTCTCTTCTTATAGAGACGCTAATCTCATTTATGAAGGCTCCACTCTCATGACCTAATTACATTCCAAGTGCCCTACTTCCTATTACCATTACCTTGGGAGGTAGGATTTCAAGATATAAACTTTGGAGTACTTTCATCTTAATGTTTGTTTACTCCCAAAGTGCGTACATTGAAATCTTAACCATACCATACCAATGTTAGGAGGCAAGGCCTTTGGAAATGATTAGGTCATGATGCCAGAGTCCTCATGAGTGTTATTAGTGCCTTTATAAAAGATGCCTGAAAGCTCCCTTGCCCTTTCGCTATGTGAGTTTACAAAGAGAAGATGCTCATCTTTAAAGAAGAGGTTCTTCCCCACAAACCTTATATGCTTGAGCCTTGATCTCAGACTTTCTGGTTTCCAGAACTGTGAGAAATATATTTCTGTCATTTATAAGCTACTTAATTTATGGTATTGTGTTATAGCAGGCTGAATGGACTAAGACAAAGAAGGTCACTATATAATAATAAAGGGGTCAATTCAGCAACAGTATATAATAATTATATATGAACCAAGTACTGGAGCACCCAGACATATAAAGCAAAAATTATTAGAACTAAAGAGAGAGGCAGACCCCTATATGATAATAGTTGGAGACTTCAACACCCCCACTTTCAGCATTAGACAGGTTATCCAGACAGAAAAGCAAAAAAAGAAACATTGGAATTAATCTGCACTATAGACCAAATGGACCTAACAGATATTTATAGAACATTTCATTTAACTGCTGCAGAATACACAATCTCTTCCTTAGCAAATGGATCATCCTCAAGGATAGACAATATGTTAAACTACAAAACAGGTCTTTAAAAATTCAAAAAAAATATATCAAGTATCTTCTCTGACAACAGTGGAATAAAACTAGAAATCAAAAACAAGATAAACTTTGGAAACTATAACACATGGAAATTAAACATTATGTTCCCAAAGGATCAGTGAATCCATGAAAAAAATTAGAAGAAAATTAAAAAGTTTATACAAACAAAAATGAAAACACAACATATCAAAACCTACACATATCAAACAAACACAATACTAAGAGGAAATTTTATAGCAACAAGCAATCACATCAAAAAAGCAGAAAAATGTTAAATAAACAACATAACAATGCATCTTAAAGAATTAGAAAAACAAAACAAAACCAAACCCAAAATTAGTAGAAGAAAAGAAAGATCAGAGCAGAAATAGGTGAAATTGAAATGAAAAAAAAACATGCAAAATATCAACAAAAAGAAAAGTTGCTTTTTAAAAAGATAAAATTGACAAATCTTGAATCAAACTAAAAAAGAAAAAAGAGAGAAGACTAAAATAAATAAAATTAGAGATGAAAAAGGAGACACTATAACTGATCTGGCAGAAATTCAAAAGATAATTAGAGACTACTATGACCAACTATATGTCAATAAATTGGGAAGACATTGATAAATGTCTGGAGATATATGACTTACCAAGATTGAACTATCAAGAAATCCAAAACCTTAATAGACCAATAGCAAGTAATGAGATCAAAGCCATAATAAAAACTCTCCCAGCAAAGAAAAGCCCAGGAACTGATGGTTGCACTGCTGAATTTTATTAAACATTTAAACAAGACCTAATACCAATCCTACTCAAACTATTCCTAAAAATAAAATAGTTGAGAATACTTCCAAGCTCATTATACAAAGTCAGTAAGTATAGTACTGATAACCACAACCAGACAAAGATATGTCAAATAGAAAACTATAGGGTAATCTCCCTGATGAATATTGATGAAAAAATTTGCAAAAAAAAATAGTAGCAAACAAAATTCTACAATACATTAAAAAGATAATTTATCATGACCAAGTGGAATTTATCTCAGAGATGCAAGGATGGTTCAACATATGCAAATTAATCAACATGATACCTCATATCAACAGAATAAAGGACAAAAAAATGATCATTTCAATTGATGCTGAAATACTGAAAAAATACTTGATAAAATTTGACATTATTTTATAATTTAAAAAAAGCTGCACAGAGTATAGAAAGAATGTACCTCAATACAATAAAAAACACATATGAGAGACTCACAGGTAGCATCATACTGAAGAGTAAAAAAATGAAAGCCTTTCCTCTAAGATCTTGAACAGGACAAGGATGCCTGTGTTCACCATTGTTATTTCCATAATACTGGAAGTCCTAATTAGTGCAATCAGACAAGAGAAAGGAACAAGGGGCATACAAATTGAAAACAAAAGAGTGAAATTATCCCTGTTTGCAAATGAAATAATCTTATAAGTGGGAAATACCCAAAGACTTCACACAATAAAACCAATGAGAACTGATAAACAAATTCAGTTAAGTTGTAGGGTACAAAATTGATACAATGAAATCTGTAGCATTTCTATATGAAAACAGCAAACAATCTGAAAAAGAACTCAAGAAAGTAATCCCATTTACAATAGCTACAAATAAAACAAGACGCCCAGAAATAAACTTAACCAAACAAATGAAAACTATAAAAACTACAATAAAAACCATAAAACATTGACACAAAAAATCAAAGAAGACACAACCCAAAAATGAAGAGATATTCCACATTCATGGATTGAAAAAATCAGTATTGTTAAAATGTCCATACTACCCAAAGCAATATAAGGTAATGCAATTCGTATCAAAATATAAATGACATTCTTCACAAAAATAGAAAAAAAAATTCTAAAATGTATATGAAAACTACTGAAGACCCAGAATAGCCAAAGTCATCCTGGGAAAAAGGAAGGAAACTGGAGGAATCACATTAGCTGACTTCAAATTAATACCACAAAGCTATTGTAAACAAAATAGCAGCTATTGTAAACAAAGTGGTAGACAAAAAAAAAAAAAAAAAAAAAAGACATAGACCAATGGAACCAAATAGAAGACACAGAAATAAATCCATAAATCTAATTTTTGAATAAGGTGCCAAGAACGTACATTGGGGAGAGAACAGTTTCTTCAAAAAAAGGTGCTTAGAAACTGGCTATTCATATACAGAAGAATGAAACTAGACCCCTATCTCTTGCCATATATGAGAATCCAATAAAAATTGATTAGACTTAAATCTAAGACCTCAAACTGTAAAAAAAAAAAACAAAAAAAAAAACAAAAAAACAAAACAAAACAAAAAAACTAAAAGAAAACTTCTGGAAACCTCTCCAGGACATTGATCAAGGCAAATATATTTTGAGTAATATTCCATAACCATAGGCAAGAAAGCAAAAATAGACAAATGGGATCACATTAAGTTAAAAAGCTCCTGTACAGCGAAGTAAACTGAACAAAATGAAGAGACAACCCACAAAATGGGAGAAAATATTTGCTAACTATCCATCTAACAAGGGATTAATAACCAGAATATATAAGGAGCTCAAACAACTATATAGGAAAAAATCTAACAATCTGATTAAAAATTGGCTAAAGATCTGAACAGATATTTCTCAAAAGAAGACATACAAATGGCAAACAGACTTATGAAAAAGTGCTCAACATCACTGATCATCAAAGCACTGCAAATGAAAACTACAAATGTATATCATCTCACCCCAGGTAAAATGGCTTTCATCCAAAAGACAGGCAATAACAAATGCAGATGAGAATGTGAAGGAAAGAGACCTCACATACATTGTTGGTGGGAATGTAAATTAGTACAGCCACTGCAGAGAACAGTATGGAAGTTCCTCAGAAAAGTGAAAATAGATTTACCCTATGATCCAGATATCCTATTGCTAGGCACATACCCAAAGAAAGAAAATCAGTAAATCAAATAGATATCTATACTCCCATGATTATTGCAGCACAATTCACAATAGCCAAGATTTTGAAGCAACCTAAGTATCTTTCAGCAAACAAATGAATAAAGAAAAGGTGGTATGGGTACTGAAGGTCATTGTGTTAAGGAAATAAGCCAGGCACAGAAAGACAAACTTTGCATGCTGTCACTTATTTGTGGGAGCTAAAAATTAAAACAGTTGAACTCATGGAGACAGAGAGTAGAATGATGGAATAAGTTTGTGGTGGAGAAGTGGCAATGGTTAATGCATACAAAAATATAGCTAGAATAAATAAAATCTAGTATTTGATAGCACAACAGAGTGGCCAACAACAATTTACTGTACACTTAAAAATAACTAAAAGAGTATAATTGGAATGTTTGTAACACAAAGAAAGGAGAAATGCTTGAGGTGATAGATCTCTCATTTACCCTGATGTGATTATTTTGCATTATATGCCTTTATCAGAATCTCTCGTGTAACTCATAAATATATACATCTACTACATACCCATATAAATTAAACAAAAAAATTATTAAAGTTAAACTGTTCTTATGCCTCAAAATTATTAGAATCCTATGAGACTTTCATATATATAGTCAAATTAAGTGAATAAAAAATTGGTCTGAGCAAGTTTAGAAGTAGTTACAGATGAAAAGTCCTTTTCCTATTGAAATACAGCATTGAGTTTAATCAGCTAATAATCTGTTTACAATGACATCAAAAATATTAATTAAAATTAGGTAATTTCAATATCCATGTGTAACTATATTAATAAAGACACAATAATATATGTTAACGACTATTTAGTTATATGTATTTGAATAAATATTCTTATATCATCCATCGAGGAGTATGAATGTCGTTCTAGCCTTGTCTCTTAATATTCAACTATTCTTAAATTATATACATATACAATCTTCAAAAAATTGTAATTTGGGGATATATTTAATGTGTATTATTTTTAAATTTTCTAAAAAGCTGGAAGATATTTAACTCAAGCTAAAAATTACCAAAGATCATAAATCAGCTCAAGCATAAAAATTACCGAAGATCGGCTAAAAATTACCGAAGATTTAATTTACCTGGCTTGAGAAATATTAATGCTAAAACTTTCCAGGGAATAATTATTTCACTGCAGTACCTCATTGTAATCACTCTCATAGTTTGAAGTGCCATTTAATTATTTTCAGATGAAAACTATATTAAATTGTATTCTCTATTGTATAACATATATGAGAAATATATACGTATATATAAGATTGTCTGAATTTTGTGTTTCTTACATAGTTCTATGATCAGTAAAAAGTGATAAACAAATCAAAAATGTAAAGTAAATTCTCCATAGTTAAAAATTATCACTATAAAATAACATAGGTTCTCTCTTCTGTTTTACTTTTATGTTTGCAAGTCCTGGTATAAGCGTTAGACTATGCCCCCTCTATAGATATATCTTCCACTGAGTACACATCTACCAGAGCTAAACCTGTTGTATAACGTGAGCAGTCAGACTTTAAAGGTTGAAGCCAAAGGAAAGAGCAATGAGACCAGTCACAGAACCGGCAGACTTTTTAAAGACCAATTGAAAGGCCCTAGACTCAATGGAATTCTGTGAACATGAAGACTTTCCCCAAAATGACACACAGTCAATTTCCTGCCATTTCTAATAGATGAAAAACTATATCACACATACTTTAATGTAGATAAACAAATAAATATTACAAATAGGTAAAAGTTTGATATTTAGATGGTTTTATTATTCATCAGTACTAATTTTCTGATTTTGGTGGCTGTTTGTGGTTATGTATAAGAACGTACTTGTTCATAGAAAATACTCTCTGAATTATCTTAGGATAAAGAGACATTGTGTTAGCAACTTCTCAAATGGTTCAAGAATAAAAATGTTCTTTGTAGTATTTTTGCTAGTTTTATATCAATTCTAAAATTAAAGTTTTACAAACCAAAAGAAAGCTGTTCTCTCAAGTATTTAAGATATTGCTTGGTGCCCCATATAATATACATGAGTAAATTACTTGAGTGCTAATCTCATTAAAATATACTTGTTAAAAGAATGTGAGTTTTATACGGTGTGGAGAGACTTTAGATGAATGCCTTCATTGATTTTCTCTGAAAACGGAAGAATATTTAGTCAATAATTTGCTCACATATGAAATTACATGCTACTTTGACATTCTGAATCCAAATGTGAAGACAGTTAATCAGGACTTCTAAAGAGAATTCTTGATTATGCCTTCAAAGATCTATGTCTTCAAGGATAACCTGGTAGAAAGAATATGAATATACACTAATAAGAAAACATAACTATGAAATGTGAAATGTTTGGCTGATAAGCCAGATAAGTTCTGCTTAGACATACCAAGTTGACAGGTGCTATTTTTGGTATAATGAAATGGAAGAAAGAGATGCAGAGACATTGTTTGTAGAGTTTGGAGAACATCAATAAGAAATTGTTTCAGTAAAACAATGGGTTTTTTATCCTGCTGGGTGGAGGCTTCCCTAGATTATTGTTGGCATAGCTAAGACCAGAGAACAGTTACAGACTGTTATGGTAAACAGGTATTGTGGAGATGAAAGCAGGTGGTAATGGCTCCCAAAGGGAAAAGACAGTGTGAATTTTCAATTCTGCAGTGGCAGAACCGGAAGATATTGGATCACAACAGGATATCTGAAGCCCCAGAAGTCAGAACACAGAGTCTGCCAGTCCAGAAACACTTTATAGTTGCAGGAAAAAAATAACAAATTCATAGTGTAATTCTACATGGTAGTCTAACGTTAAAATCTAATAAAATACATGAGTGAATTAGATTAAATTTAGAGAATAAAAGATTTATAGATATTACTAATATTCACTATTAAATTACCTTACATGTGCATTATAATTTATAATCAAGTTAATTATCTACACATGTTACAAAAACTGGAACTAATAACACAATGTACATGATTAAATGCTTTATGTTTATATTCTAAACCAAATATTAATTGTCTGGCTTTCTTAATTCTAATACACATAAACTACTCTTGTGTCATCTTGAATTATCTATGTCTATCATATGAAATTGACCAAAATGTAAAGGTCCTTACATATAGGCTATTCTAGGTCACCTAAATATTACATTTTATTATTATACAAGTATTAAGTGATTGGTCATCAATTAATAACACTACTATGGAAACTTTTTTTTTTTTTTTTTGAGGCAGAGTCTCACTCTGTTGCCCAGGCTGGAGCGCAGTGGTGTGATCTTGGCTCACTGCAACCTCCGCCTCCCACATTTAAGTGATTCTCCTGCCTCAGCCTCCCCAGTAGCTGGGACTACAGTTGTGCACCACCATGCCAGGTTAATTTTTTTATCTTTTTTTAGTAGAGATGTGGTCTTACCCTATTGGCCAGGCTGGTCTTGAATTCCTGACCCTAAGTGATATGCCTGCCTTGGCCTCCTATAGTGCTGGGATTACAGGCATGAGCCACCACTCCCAGACTAGGAAGCATAAATTTAAAAATAATTTTGTATATCTGGTGAGATACTCATGGAGTATATTGCCACAAAAGAGCAATGTACAGGTGGAATTTATACCTATGTATATGTGCACGTATATTTGCATATTCATTATTTTATAAGCATAAGGTTAATGAGCCTATTTTTAATATATTACATATAATATCAACACACAATTTAAAGAATACCTTCATAAATCAATAACATATTGACCAAAAGAACTGAAATTTATATTTCTAGTTTTCCAAAGAGACTCACTTTCCATTTAGAAGTTAACTCATTGATATTCATATCAGTTTGAATTTTAAATATTTAGCACCCTAAAACATATATATTTGAATTTGTATGCAGAGCTCAAAGCATTTCTTTAACTACTGTTTGGGAGAAATATATATTCTAGATAAACTGATAATTCTTGTTTTAAAAGAAGATGTTATGTTTCTCTAATTAGTTATTAGCATGGTGAAATATTAAGAAAGAGGTTAAGAGCTTTGAATAAGATTATATGACTAAAATTTCTATTTTCTTCAAGTATTTTAAAATTGTCCAGTAGTCTAATGTTTCGTAAAACCAAATAATCACATAATTCATAAGATTTGATCATTAAATAATTAAAGCATGTTATTTCACAATACAATCATCAAATCACAACTTGGACTTACTTTATAAAACGGTTTGTGAAAGGGAAAAAGAAGCAGTCACAAGAGACTTCAACTCAACCCTTGTTATCGTCTTGTAATAGTTAATAATAAGTTAAATAATACTAAGTACTCATAGATAAAATCAACAAAAATAAAAATATCACTTTCTCTACTTGATATCTGTCTGATGTAATGTTACCACATTTTTTTTCAAGTGTCTAGCAAAAATTCAAACTAAAAACAGCAAAATAGTCCCAGAATCTGATGTCTGAAACTGTGTGGCTCTAGAATCTCATTTTGTATTTTCCCATGATTGAGATTTTTCATTAAAATAAACAAATTCTGCTTCTTACATAACAACCTGAAGAATTTGTATCATTCCAAATTGAAAGCAACTGGGATTCTGCTTTCCACATTTAGTCTCTGTAAAATTCAAATACAAGAATATCTGAAGAAAATATTTAGAAAACACACATCTTATTTCAGAACTTGTAAAATAGGGCTATAGGTTAAGCCCTGGTGAATGCTTCCATGGAAATCCCATTAGAACATCAAAGAAGAAAGCCCCATGCCTTTCCTAGAGGCCAGTTTCCTGGAAGGATATTTATTCAGGAAGTTAATGTTCCTCTTACTTCTGGTTTTCTAAAAGTAATAAGCATTTTTTTTCACAATACACCCCTTACAAAAATTGTTCTAACTTTTAGTTATCAGTGTGTGTGGGGAGGTATAAAACCTATATTTAATAATGGAGGTCATTAACTTGTTAGAGGCTAAAATAATGAAGTTACATTTAATGAGTAGTTAAAAGATTAAAAATATTGAATATTTTTAAGAAAAATAATGTCCGCAAGAAAGTTATGAAAGTAATGGTAAATTCTGCAATATGCTGAATAATAATTTAGTTTATTTGAAAAATATTTTAATCGGAAAAATTAATGTTATAGAAAAGATGAACTATTCATCAGTTATCAAAGAAAAGTATTAAACTTCTAAATTTTTTATTAGTTACTGGGATCTTCAGTATCCAACTTAAAAAATACCAAAACAAGAATTATGCAATATTCATTTCAGCACAGAGTAGAGCCTTAGGGAGAAATCCTGCAATAATAGTTATATATTTTCGTTGTCATTTAACAAAAATGAATAAAGTCTTATACTCAGGCTTGCTCACGATCTAACTGAGAAGAGGGCTAGGATCACACCCTTTTAGATCTCACCCTGGAGCTAAATCTGTATTTAACAGCAGGGTAAAATTGTTGTGGCTGTAGGTAGCAGCTTAAAGGTGCACATTAAAGTCATATAGACCTCCTTCCATAAGCGGTAGGAGACTACAAGACTCACCTTCAAGAAGAGATCCTCCTGTTCCATGAACTTGAGGGAAAAATAATCTGCCTTATTCTATCACCACATTCAGCTCTTTGACATGACACATTTCATCACATACATCAACAAACACGCAATGTGGGAATCAGAATAAAGCATACAGAGATTTTGAAGAAGTGTGAAAGTCAGGATTTTTCACATTATTTCTATATACTGCAGGCAAAAAAGTTCTGCACTGATTTGGAAGACACTGCATTTTATATCCTTTTCTTAGAAATTCAGACATTAGAATATTAAAAGTTGCTAAGGCATTCTAGAGTAAAGACGTCATTTTAACTAATTAAAATGTATTATTTCTTTTTTTTTTTTGGACTAAAGTACTTCTTTATAGTAGAATATCTATTAGCATCCTGCAGAACTGCGCTCCATGAAACAATGTCTGAGATCATCATAGATACTGTTTACTTTATGACATGTTATTTATTTTTTCTACTATTGTTTCATAATTTTCAAATGCAAAAGACAGTTTTAAAAATAAAATAATACACTATTTCTTGAAATAAATCCTTGCAGATCAAATTTGTAGTAAAATTATTGAAACATAATGACCCTCAATTATACTTCAGGTGGATGAAACAGTTAATGATCCTATGTTGTATGTAGATAATTTAAATACAAATATATTTAAGTATTTAAGTATACTGCATTGTATTGAATATTGAAAATTATCTTTTGTCAAGTAAAGTCTAAAGAAACTATCTGGGATTTCATTAAAGTGAACTATGGCAAGTTTTGCATTCTATAGAGTTTGCTAATAACATTTTACACCAGTTTCTATAGGTTTCCTATACCAGGAGTCTTACAATGCACTTTTTAAAAATGCTAATTCTACAGTAGAGATCTAAAGTGAATTAATCCGTATGGGTAACAATTTAAGTAGATTAAGCAGTCAGTGATGCATAACTTTCAAGAGTTAAATTACCAAGGGTACAATTACTAAAACAAAACAACTTCATTTCTAATGACACATATAAGAGTTGAAATGTTTATTTTCCTAGTTCTATGAAAGGTAACTATAATTTAAATATGAGGAATAGTTATGCTGTTTATTATATTTGTTATGCGGGCATATCTACTCATTCAGGATTTTTGTCAATTATTTTTACTACATATTTCCTAGAGATACCAGCCAACACAAAATTTAATTCTTAAGATTCTTGTTTTATTCTCATTTATTACCTAACTTGGTAAGGACTCCTGTAATTATGATACAAATCCTTACCGAAAAACAAACAAACAAAAAACATTTATTAGCTGAGAATTGTATAGTGAACTATTTATCTTACCACTAGGGGTCGGTGTGAGTGCATGCCAGAGACAGTGGGTAAAACCAAGATTTTAGTTTGCTGTTATAATTTGATATTAAAATATGAAAATAACTTTATGGCATTCCCCCTCATTCCATTTTTCACAGAAATCTATTCTAATATTACTCATAAGAGTATAAAGAAAATGTTCCATTGTAAATTATCTCTAGAAAAGCTCAGGTACTAAAATTTTTATGTATTGCCAATGAAGAATAATTGTCTTAATTTTCCTTGCGCTAATATTAACTTCAAAAGAAATAACGGAGACGGAAAATATCAAAATCAGATAACCTTCCCTCTCTATAAACTCACCCTTTACAAGTAATAGCAGCACTTGAAACAACCAAAAGCAACACAGCTTCCAACCAGAGACAGTAAAGCTATGTCTCCTCAGGTACTATACGAACTCTGTAGATTACCTATTTTTTCTTTTTAAGAGCAGCTTGTGAGACTTCACTTATCTTTCATGAAAACTTGAAGAAAACATGCTGTTCTTTAAAGAACTGCCATAATGCCAAAGGTATTTAGAAAAAAATTATGAATTCTAAACCAAGGGTGCAGATTACCTATTTTTTCTTTTTAAGAGCAGCTTGTGAGACTTCACTTATCTTTCATGAAAACTTGAAGAAAACATGCTATTCTTTAAAGAACTGCCATAATGCCAAAGGTATTTAGAAAAAAATTATGAATTCTAAACCAAGGGTGCATGAAAAATATGTCATATTTGGAAAGGCACTTTAATTAATATTGTTAATACTAATATGTAGATGGTAGTTAAAAAGAGTCCTATCACATTTGAATAAACTGCCTTTTTCACCATAAAACAAAATGGCTCAATATGGTCTTAACTGACTTGAGAAGAAAACAAATCAGTGATAAACAGATTAGAATGCACCAATAAAAACCTACACCAAGAATTGTTTTAGAAAACATGCTTATTGGTCTGTTTATTTCTATTCTCTTTGTCTCATATTCTATTTAAATTTTGAAAGTAAGTTTATGTAATATAAATAAATTGATCAATTAACAAAAATACATAATCCAGACTCACATATTAAAACAACAAAAGACACACACACATCACAAGTAAGAAACTGGAAAAAACATTCTCATATCTAATGCAGATGTTACTCACTTTTAATACATATATCTGAACATGGATTAATATAAAACTAAAACTAAAACAAAAACAAAGCATTCTTTGGATGTGAGATGCTATTAATAAATTAAATCTTACAGATAGATAGCACAATGAAGATGAACTGTGGTACCAGATAAAATACTATTGAATCAAAATTTTAGATTTCACAGAAAATGTAAAAAATATGAAATACTCTACAGACTGAAAATACATATGAGATATTATATGGTATCCATTATAGTTTGGGCTGTCAATTTAAATAAAAATATCCACCAATATTTATTTATCTGAAATTTAACTTGAACTGGGGTATCATGTAATTTATGTGATGAACCTAGCTACTACATAATGTGTCACAAATTGTAATTATGAATAGTTTGTTTTTTCAGTTTTACCTATGTCAAATAATGGTGGTTATTTTCAAGATGCCAGAAAAAGTCTTTAAAAATTAGGTAGCATTCTGGATATTAGCCCTTTGTCAGATGGGTAGATTGCAAAAATTTTCTCCCATTCTATAGGCTGCCTGTTCACTCTGATGGTAGTTTCTTTTAATGTGCAGAAGCTCTTTAGTTTAATTAGATCCCATTTGTCAATTTTGGCTTTTGTTGCCATTGCTTTTGGTGTTTTAATCATGAAGTCCTTGCCCATGCCTATGTCCTGAATGGTATTGCCTAGGTTTCCTTCTAGTGTTTTTATGGTTTTAGGTCTAACATTTAAGTCTTTAATCCATCTTGAATTAATTTCTGTATAAGGTGTAAGGAAGGGATCCAGTTTCAACAAATTTACAAGAAAAAAATCAAACAACCCCATCAAAAAGTGGGCAAAGGATATGAACAGACACTTCTCAAAGGAAGATATTTAAGCAGCCAACAGACACATGAAAAAATGCTCATCATCACTGGCCATCAGAGAAATGCAAATCAAAACCACAGTGAGATACCATCTGACACCAGTTAGAATGGTGATCATTAAAAAGTCAGGAAACAACAGATGCTGGAGAGGATGTGGAGAAACAGGAACACTTTTACACTGCTGATGGGAGTGTAAACTAGTTCAACCATTGTGGAAGACAGTGTGGCGATTCCTCAAGGGTCTAGAACTAGAAATACCATCTGACCCAGGGATCCCATTGCTGGGTATATACCCAAAGGATTATAAATCATGCTACTATAAAGACACATGCACTTGTATGTTTATTGTGGCACTATTCACAATAGCAAAGACTTGGAACCAAGCCAAATGTCCAACAATGATAGACTGGATTAAGAAAATGTGGCACATATGCACCATGCAATACTATGCAGCCATAAAAAAGGATGAGTTCATGTCCTTTGTGGGGACATGGATGAATGAAGCTGGAAACCATCATTCAGAGCAAACTATCGCAAGGACAGAAAACCAAACACCGCATGTTCTCACTCATAGGTGGGAAATGAACAATGACAACACTTGGACACAGGGTGGGGAATATCACACACAGGGGCCTGTTGTGGGGTAGGGGGATAGGGGAGGGATAGCATTTAGGATAAATACCTAATGTAAATGATGAGTTAATGGGTGCAGCACACCAACATGGCACATATACATATATGTAACAAACCTTCATGTTGTGCACATGTACCCTAGAACTTAAAGTATAATAAAAAATAAAATTAAAAAAAATTAGGTAGTGTTGGCAACATGGAAATAAGTAAGTTTTTTATTACAGTTTACAATAATGTTTTAAGATGAAGGCTTATATATAGGTTGCCAAACTGTATCATATTTCAATGTTTTTAGCATTCATGGTTTTATTTCATATTTCAAATCTAACGAAGGAATAGAGATTAATTTTCCCTACTCCTTCTCAGTCTCTACAACCAGCACTATCATCAGTGCTTACATATAATCTCATTCAGTCCTCAATACAACCCAGTAATTGGGAATTATTTCTTATATTTACAGATGAGAAAAACAAAAATCTGATATGTTAATATACCCAAAATGACATGATGAAAACACACCAAAAAACAAGCTCTATATCCAAATTCTTTTTTTATTTTTTTATCTCACTGTGTCACCCAGGCAAGAGTGTAGTGGAGCAGTCACTGCTCACTGCAGCCTCAACCACCCTGGCTCAAGGGATACTTCAACTTCAGTCTTCCAAGTAGCTGGGACCACAAGTGTGTGCCACCACGCCTGGCTAATTTTGTTTTTGTTGTTATTTTTATTATTATTTTTTGTAGAGACATGGTCTCCTTATATTGCTCAGGCTGCTCTCAAACTCCTGAGCTTAAGTGATCCTCCCACCTCAGCCTTCCCAAGTGTTGGGATTACATGTGTGAGCTACCACAACTGGCCACTGTAGCCAAATTATTTAAATCTTCCACTATATTATGATGTCATCTTAATAATGTATTTAAATATACTTGTTTATTTTAAATATATTAAAAAATAAAATTAAAGTGTTAAATATATTAATTTTGAGGAAAATATTCAATATCCAAATTATTTTCTCTCAATTTAGTGGCCTTTTATATTTAATTTTGAAATAAGTTATACAAATTTGTATTTGGTTTATTACTTGGATTTTCTCTCATATTCTCAAATACAACTAAAATCTTCCACGCTTTTGTCCTTCTTTTCTTTCTACCTCAAAATAAACCCACTTGTTGCAAGTTTAGATGTTGTAGAGGTTTTGGAAGAATTGTTAACTATTTTACAATTGCCTAGTTTTCAAGATTATTTAATTATTATGTATTTGCAAAAGATTAAAATTACTTTCTAGGCCAAATACTGAAAACATGGCCGGAAGCTTCCCAATAACATTTTTGACATTTGGTTTTACTTCACCAGTGATAACAGGTAAAAAATTGTGCTTTATTTATCATATGGCATTGAGATTAATATCACAGGAAGTCATATAATATCAAATCTTCAAATTTTAAATACCTGGAAGGATTCATGGTACCTATATTTTTATACTCGCAAAAGTAGTTACAGATTTTTAAGTGATTAATTGAAAATCAGGAGCTGTGGGTCCTATTGATTCTTTTTTTAGCTAGATAATAGGATCATGTAAAATTCCATTGAAATAACTGAATCATAACGACCCTATCTGAAAATCAATGTGTGTTGGGCCTTGACATATTTAGCAATCTCCCCAGTTCTAAAGCCATGTGATTATTTGATTGGAAACAAAAACAAAAACAAACACAATCCTTGGGTCTGATTTTACAAGTCAACTAGGTTCAATGCACATCGAAACATGAAAAAAAATTCTATAATTTCCATTTTGCCTGAATAATTCTCATGACAGGAAACCATCATCCCATGGGGAAAATCAGCTGTTTTCCAACATCTGTGATAGTTAAAATGTATTTTCTTAGACATTAACTCAAATGGTCTCTCCAAATTCCATTCATGGGTTTAGGTCTGACATCTGGCTTTATACTTGTTACACTCAATCGGTATAATTTTCAAACATGGTTTTTTTCAGACTGTACAACATGATGTTTTGATACACATATATATAGTGAAATGATTACCATGATCAAGCTAATTAACATATTTGTCCCCTAATACAGTTAGCTTTTGTGTGCGTGTTGTAAGAATACTTAAGATTTACTTTTAGCAAATTTCAAGTGTACAATACATTTTTATTAACTGTTGTCATCCTGCTGCATATTAGGTCTCCAGAAATTGTTTCTCTTATAACTGCAAACATGTGTCCTTTGATCAACATCTCCTGATTTCCCCTACTACCCTTGCCTGGTAACTCTCATTCTATTCTCTGTTTCAATGAGTTTGACTTTTTTTGGATTTCACATATCAATGAGATAATGCAGTATTTGTCTTTCTGTGTCTGGCTTATTTCGTGTAGCATAATGTCCTCCAATTAATACAACTTTTTATATAAGTAAAAATTTATTCATCTGGATCCTTGATTTTTCTAAAACTTTTAAAGAACAATATAGATTGTAGAATTAGCAAACTTCCAGTATCAGTTAAATTTACACATGAAAATAAAAAAATATTTCAGCTGACAGCTCACATATCCCAACTGAATATTGGAAGGTATAATTGCTAATACCTGTCACAAGAAAATGCACACATCTCATTACAATTTCCCTAATACCTAAGCTATTGAGTGATCTGATACAAGGAATAAGAAAACTATACTGTTATGCCTCTTTAACAAATAAAAAAGTTGTCAACTAGTGTTTTGTAAGGATTTATTATGTGCCCAGTACTTTACTAAGCAAAGCACTTACTAACCAAGTATAAATCACATGTATTTTAATGGTAAACTAATAGCTTTAATTATTCTTGTTTTGTTTTTGCTATATCCTGTCACTGTGTAAAACATTACATGCAACTTAATTCAAATAATAACATTATAAGGTGGGTGTTTTCTAATCAATCATGCCTGATGAGAAATTAAAGCTTAAGAAGTATAGTAACCTGCCTGAAGGTACATAGCTGGGATTTGGGGGAGCTAGGAAGTGAAAGTGGGTCTTTAGTCTTCTGACATGTTCAATGACATTGAACCATTAAACTGTAAACTCAAGCTCAGGCTAAGAACAAGAGACGTCCTAACTTCTGAGTGGTCAGTCCTCTCCAGTGGGGGTTTTGTACTGACAAAAGATACCATTCTATAAATTAAAGGATAGATAACTAACAGAAGACACATTCCTACAGTGCACTTACAGAAAGTTATATTTCTGTATTGTAAAACCCAGAGCACACTTAAGATTCACAAGTAAGCACAATTAAGGTTTTCCGGAAGAGGTAAGAAGTCACCAGATATATATATATATATATAGAGAGAGAGAGAGAGAGAGAGAGAGATAAAACAGAATCTTGAAGAGTCACACCTGTAATTTTTCCTCAGAAAATTATCCTAAGTAGAAAATAGCTGTTGTTGAACGCTTTGTAGTTGAGAGGGAAACACTCTGTACTTTAAAGACTGACTTTCATTATTTTTTTATTTACAGAAAAATTGAGTTCTTGGTAACAAGTGTATTTACAGTATCCTAAATATGATTTCAGCACTCAATATTACCCTCAGAAGCAGACAAGATAATGAAAGAAGAAAATGAAGTTTCCAAAAAAGAACAGAGGCATTGCCTAGTCATGCATGACAAATAATTTTACAGAAAGGAAGAACTGGATGTGAAAAAACATTGCATGATTTTTATATATTGATTTTACTGATATCATTTCTGCATATTATTTAACAAAGTCATATATAGAATTTACAGTGCACTACATAACTAATTGAAATCTCACAAAAACCTTCTAAGGAATATTGTATTATCAATCTCTTTTCCAGATGAGGAAATTAAGACACAGAAAGTTGAAGTAACTTAACTCTGAAGTAGTGGAGGGCCATATGTTATTAAATGGAAGAACCAGAATCAACCTCAAGAAGTCTGGTTTTGGCATAGGAGTTAAAAAGAAATTATTTAGGTAGGTAGTGAAGGTAAGGAAGTCCTTGGTAAGGTTTTGCTTTTAATGAAAAGCAGCCCCCAAATCATTTTCTCTTCTAAAAAAGAGTAGCCTGTGAAATCCAGCTGCACACATAGACAAGCAAGCTGGAAGCTTGCGTGGGTGAATGTCAACAGTTGTGCCAATAGGAAAAGGCTACCTCAGACTACACATGTTCAAAATGGTGGCTCCATCTTCCCTCTGTTTGCCAAGCCACGTTTTCAGTAAGGAGAAGACAATATGGAGCCAGCCAGACAATGACCCCATTTGCATAAGATTAGGGTGGGGTGACCAGCCTTCCCCGCATGCTATGTAAACGTCACACCTGGTGGAACCAATTTGTGGGCTCTATGTAAATCAGACACCACCTCCTCAAGTCTGGCTACAAAATCTGGTATAGTTTGCAGTGGGCTGGTTTTTCACTTTCGGAAGCGTCTCTCTCTCTTTCTCTCTCTCTCTCTCTCTCTTTGAAACAGAGAATATAGATAATGCTTTTGAGTTCCATGTGTTCTTTCATTAAAACTTCAATGAGAGAGAGAGAGAGCTCTTATCCTTTCTCTTTCTTTTGCCTATTAAACTTCTGCTCCTAAACTCACTCCTCGTGTGTGTTGCGTGTCCTTAATCTTTTTGGCTTGAGATGATGAACCTCAGGTATTTACACCAGACAGTGATGCTGTTTCAGTTTTAGTGTCTGTATTCTTTTTAAAAATTTTTATTTTATTTTATTTTTTTGAAGAGATGTTGCTCACGCTGGTCTTAAAGTTCTGGCCTCTAGGGGTTCTCCTTTATGTTGGTTTTTCCTATGTAGAAAATGTGCTACACATAGCCACTCATTTATTGTTAAATCAATCTACTTATAGCTCCTTCAAATTTCATATTCATTATTGTCCAAACACACATAAGTAGAAAAATATATGTAATGGAAAGATATAGAAATTTGAGAAGATGCAAAGTCAATGTTGATTGGAGAAACTGGACTTGACTATCATAAGCTGCTACTACTAAATTACAATTAAAAAGAAAAAAATCTGAACTAAATGAGAAACGTCACAGGAAAACAATAAAGAATTATATAATATGTCTCATCCTTGGTGAATTATTGCAATGTAGTAATCATCTGATAAAATATGTTCCAATCACAATAAGCATCAACTTTTGAAGGATATATTGGAATTATCTTCATTCCACATTACAGCAGGTAAAAATTAGAACACTTTCTATTCATATTCCTCAGTAAGATTAATTCTGGATAACAGAACCACATCAGTAATATCAATAAGAGTTGTTTGATTATTGTGAAATTTTTTGTTCATGAAAAAAGTTGCTTTTCAGCCAATAAAGTGAAGTAGCAAGCAAGAGAAGAAGAAAAGCAAACTTGACTGCTAAAAAAAAAAACAGATGACTATATAAGTTAACTTTCTTATTATCAGCTTTCTTCGTTACTCATAGCAGTGGATATACACAAATCCATTTGGGGTAAATTCTAAGTGACATATAAAACAAACAGAAGAGATAACGAATCATTTTCTTCAAATATTCTATATTTCCAAAAAAAATTATAATCCTTAATTTACAAACTCTTAAGCAGTGTTACCTATCATAATGTCTTAGAAGAGGTAAAGAACACATTCAATACAATTTCCTAAAAATTAACTTACTATGTGCCTAGTGAATACTTACCAAGAGCATTTATACAGAAAATACAATGATAAATAATCATTGTATCTCATGAACTGCTACTACCTTAGCAAGAATTATGTAATTTTATTCTTATATGTTCAGATCAGAAAGTTTTATGCAAAAGTATTTAGGCCACTTCCTAATCATGTGTTTTAGAGTCCCTAAACTACATTTCTTTAGCTTTCAAAAAATTTAATATAATTAAATTGAAAGTTTTCTTTAGACATTCAATACATATTTTAGGAACATTTAAACATTAAGCAATAAGTTTATTCAAATAAATTATTCCTACCGATATTTTTTATTTGATCAGCACCATACTCTTGAATCCACAGTGTCTTCTCTGCTGTGTGCTGCTATAAAGAAATACTTGAACCTGGGCAATTTGTAAAGTAAAAAAGTGTATTTGTTTATGGTTGTGCAGACTGTACAAAACACATGGCACCAGCATCTGCATATGCTGAGTTTCAGGCTGCTTCCACTCATGTTGGAAGGGGAAGGGGAGGTAGTGTGTGCAGAGATTACATGACAAGAGAGGAAGCAAGAGAGGGAGAGGTGTTAGGCTCTTTTTAACAGCCAGCTCTCATGCGAACTAATAAAGTGAGAAATCATGCATCCCCACTACTGCCTTACAGAGAAGGCATACATCTATTCATGAGGGGTCAACCTCCATGACCCAAACACCTGTTATTAAGCCCCACCTCCAACATTGAGGATCAAATTTTGACATGAGTTTTGGAGAGGAAAATATCTAAACCATAGCATTAAAGTTCTCCCTTCTGTAAAGGTAGTAGGAAATCAAGATCTGGAATAAGGGAAGTAGGACAAGAGTAATTCACTGCAATTCCTAAAATAGAAATTATCTTCCTCATCTTTGGTGTATTGTGTATACTTTTCCTAAGAATTAAAGTCTCTTCGGTCCAAGTGTTTACTTTTTTTGCTAATCATCACTTATATGTTATTCAGTTCCTTAATTTTTATGACTCATATAATGGGATTCAAATATTTTTATGGGCTTGGCATGGTGACTAATGCCTATAATCCCAGCACCTTGGGAGGCAGAGGAGGGCAGATCACCTGAGGTCAGGAGTTTGAGATCAGCCTGGCCAACATCTCAAAACCCTGTCTCTACTTAAAATAGAAAAATTAGCTGTGCAGGGTGGCACGCACGTGTAATCCCAGCTACTATACCAGAGGCTGAAGTGGCAGAATCAGTTGAACTCAGGAGGTGGAGTTTACAGTGATCAGTGAGCTGAGATTGTGCCACTGCACTCCAGCCTGGGTGACAGAGCAAGACTCCATCTCAAAACAAAAAAAAACAAAAACAATTTTTTTTTTTTATGGTCACTCCTCTTATCTAATAAATATTGTTACTCCACAGCCATGCAAAATAGAGAACAGCCTCCAGCAAATTCTCAGTCTGGGCTACAAAATCTAACGTACATTCTGAATGTGGGAATAAGTGTATTTCCGACTACTTAAATTTGTTGTAGTAGGAAATTTTCGTCACCTAGATAGACTTAACCTTTACTGGCATATAAATTTTTTAAATACTGGAAATTAAATTTTAGATCTAGTTTGTAAAGTATGATTATCAGAGTTTAGATCATTTAAGAATACAATGTGATACAATAGTATAGATAAATAAATTATATACAGAAACATATATAATAAATATATTTTGCATATATATATATATATTTCCCTTAATTTTCAGTTTCTTCCACTGACTACCAGAAAGAACAATTTTAAATACTAAGTGCATTTTCATCATCTTTGAAGTAGATCTATATTTTTCTTACAACTATTTATATAATTATATTGTTAGATATCAATATGAAAAAATAATTACATTTTTAGGATATAATGTTTTATAAAATGTTATATATCTATTTTCATGTATTAAATCCACTGCGATGAAGAGTCTGTTAGTTGCTTTTCTATTCTTTTATTTTCAACTTCTTTATATTTTTGAATATGTTTTAAGACTATGATGCTCATCTTTATTGTACCTTGTTTTTTAAAAACTATACATCATTTAAAAGCATACTTAAACTCATATATTTTTCTGTTTTTTATGTTAATAGCTTGCATAATTAACCTTTATTTTCAGTATATTTTTTCCCTTTACTCTGAATTTGAGGTTTTTTCTTTTCAAGTTCTTGGATATGAACTTTATATTTTCTGTTTCTACTCTGAGCATCTTAGCTGTTGACTTTGCGTTCTAGTTTTATTGACTTCTTTCAGAGAGCCCATTAGAGAGGTCTCCTATTATCCACAAGGGATACATTCTAAGACTCTCAGTAGATGCCTGAAATTAGGGATAGTACTGAGCCCTATATATACTGTTTTTTTAATACATAAATACTTATGATAAAATTTAATTTATAAATTAGGCAGAGTGATGGAATAACAGCAATAACTAATACTAAAATAGAACAATTATAAAAAGACTATAACAAATGTTATATAAATGACCCCTCTCTCTATCTCAAAATATCTTGTATACTGTACTGTACTCTCCTATTTGGCGACTGTAATTGACTGCAGATAAGTGAAAGCAAGGATAAGGGAGAAATTACAGTTGACACTTGAGCAATGCAGGGGTTAAGGCACTGATCCCTGCAGAGTTGAAAATCTGTGTATAACTTTTGGCTCCCCCAAAATATAACTATTAATAGCTTATTACTGACCAGAGGCCTTATGTGTAACATAAACATTTGAATAACACATATTTTTGTGTTATATATGTTATATAATGTAGTCTTATTTTAAAAACTAGAGAAAAAATGTTATTAAGAAAATAAGAAAGAAGAAATGTATTTACTATTAATTAAGTGAAACTAGATCATTATAAAGGTCTTCATCTATCTTATCTTCATGTTGAGTCTGCTGAGGAGGAGGAAGAGGAGGTGTTGTTCTTGCTGTCTCAGGTGTGGCAGAGGCAGAAGAGGTGGAGGATGTGGAAGAGGGGCAGGCGAGGCAGCCACACTCAGTGTAACTTTATAGAAATACATGGTAATTTCTCTCTGATTTTTTTTTTTTTTGCTTTTCCATCTCTCTAAAAATGTTTCTATATCATATCAATCCTCCTTCTACCATTTGTTTCAGCGCCAGTGATATCATGGTAACATCCATGTCATAAAAGGAGTCAAAAGCAGTGTTGAATAATTGGAACACTTCTGCCATTGTCTAATGTCAGTTTATTTTCTGGCATTATTTCTTCTATGTTTTCTTCCTCCTCATCTGATACTGGTTCAGAAGCACTCATCTGCATCAAGTTGTCTTCTGTTAGTCCTCTGCTGGGGTGTCTGTTAGCTTTTGAATTTCTCCAAGATCCATATTTTGAAACCCTTTGCCTCAATCCCTCACCCATGATGTTTTTTGTAATATTCACAATCTCTTTCATGATTTTCTTGATTGGTTTTGTTGTAAATCCTGTGAAGTCATGTATAACATCTGGACAGTTTTCTCTAGCAGAAATTTGTATTGGGCCTCATGGCTTTTGCAGCTATTTCTATAGCAATGATGGCATCTTCATTGGTGTAATCCTTCCTGATTTTCATGATATTCTCTTTATTGGGATAATCTTCCATAGTGCTGTCAGTTTTTTTCCATAGAGTACCATGTGTAGCGAAACTCACAGGTCCTTATGACTCCCTAATCTAGAGGCTGAATTAGAGATATTGTGTTTAGGGGCAAGTAGACCACTTTAATGTCTTTTGGGTTTAACTCATGGGGTTCTGGGTGGCCAGGGGTATTGTCCAATATCAAAAGAACTGTAAAAGACAGTTGCTTACTGACAAGGTACTTCCTGACTTCAAGGACAAAGAATCAATGGGACCAATCAGGTTCCTGTTATTTAGGTTTTCTTGTTTTACAAGCAAGATCTTTAGCCTTAAAACCTTGAGGTTAGCAGGTTTATAGATAATGGCAGTCTTGATTTAAATACCCACACACATACATACACACACACACACACACACACAAACACACACACACAAAATAAACAAAACAATTTCATTTGCATAAAAGAGTAGAATTAGCCTATAACTTTCTGCCCAAAATTCTGATGTTCACTTCTCGTCTCTAGTAATAAATATCGTTTGTAGCATTTTTTTTTCAGAATAGGGCACTTTCTTATGCATTAAAAACCTGTTCATACAAATATCTTTTTTTCTCAGTGACTTTCTTAATGATGTCTGGGAACTTGTCTGCTGCGTCTTGATCAGCAGAAGCTGCTCCTCCTGTTATCTTGACATTTTTTTAAGCCAAACATCTTTCTAAAATTATGAAAGCACACTTTGCCAGCATTACTTCCTCAAGCTTTAGATTTTTCACCTTCCTTTTGCTTTAAGTTGTCATATAATGAGTTTGCTTTTTTAAAAATCAGATTTGAGTCCATGGGTATGCTTTTCTTTTTTTTTTTTTTTTATTATTATTATTATTATTATTATTATACTTTAGGTTTTATGGTACATGTGCGCAATGTGCAGGTAAGTTACATATGTATACATGTGCCATGTTGGTGCGCTGCACCCACCAACTTGTCATCTAGCATTAGGTATATCTCCCAATGCTATCCCTCCCCTCTCCCCCCACCCCACAATAGTCCCCGAAGTGTGATGTTCCCCTTCCTGTGTCCATGTGTTCTCATTGTTAAATTCCCACCTATGAGTGAGAATATGCGGTGTTTGGTTTTTTGTTCTTGCGATAGTTTACTGAGAATGATGATTTCCAATTTCATCCATGTCCCTACAAAGGACATGAACTCATCATTTTTTATGGCTGCATAGTATTCCATGGTGTATATGTGCCACATTTTCTTAATCCAGTCTATCATTGTTGGACATTTGGCTTGGTTCCAAGTCTTTGCTATTGTGAATAATGCGGCAATAAACATACGTGTGCATGGGTATGCTTTTCTTACAGCAATCCTGCATCCACATAAAAGATGCATTTTCATTACAAGAAAAAAGAAGGTATTTCACAAAAAGTGCAAGGTTCTGTGTCTTTTGGTGTAGCTGCAGTGATGACTTCTTTACTTTTTAAAAATGGTCCTAAAATGCTGGATTCATTTATCTTGAAATTGTGGGCAATTGAAGTAGGTACTACTGTACCTCAATTTACAGTACTATCAAGCTATTCAACTTTTTCTTATAATTTCATGACTTCTTTTTTGCTTTCAAGGAAAAAAATCCGGCATCACTAGTAGCACTTTGTATGGGTCCCATGGTGTTATTCAAGGTTTATGATACTGCACTAAACATGATGAACAATATGCAAGAACTTCAGGAGATCACATTTTACTGTGATATCCAGTTTACTGGAGAGATGAACTGCTCATGCAGAGATGATTAGCCTCATGTGGTGTTTTAAGCAGATACGCGCAGCACTTGAGCTCATCCCAATAGCAACAGGAGGTGGCCACAAAATTATTACAGTAGTACAGTATGTACTGCAGTTAATTTTGTGCAGTTATGACTTAATGCTGCATTTTTATGTTTGTTTACATTTCTCTCTGCTGAGAATGGTGTCAGGTATGGTCTGTAAGTGTTTGCATAAGTTTTGATAAATTGTAACTTTTTATAATAGATTTGTGCTTAATTTGTAGTAGGAAATGATAAAATAATATCTACATACATTTTATGCATTCATGACATGCTAATTTTTTTCTTATTTTTTTAACTATTTCTCATATATGTGATTCATCTTTTTACAAATTGTTGTAAATCTCCAAAAAGTTTTCTAAATACATTTTTTGAAAAAAAATCACATATTACTGGGCCTGCATATTTCAAATTCATGTTATTCAAAGATCAACTATACTGTATTTCTAGGGTTTTAAAAATCACAAACAATGTATTTATTTACTATAGCAAATACTAATAAAACTTAAGATGTTTTGTATCATGAGTAAATGCCCACATTTGCTTTTGTCACAGGAACTTTTTTAAGCCTGATATTTTATGTTTATTTAATATTACAGGAGGAGGATCCTATTCATCCTGTGGTTTTCCATACGCAGGGTAGATGAATTCTTCTCTATCCATCTGGCTGTTTTGGAAAACTTAAGTCATAAGCAGCAGGTATGTTTATTGTTTAAAGCTCGTAACAAAATGTCCATTGCTTTATTTACTAAGGCTCTCCTAAACAGAAGAGTGCTCTTCTGTTGTGTGTTTACCTGCATGTGTAACAATACATTTAATATTGGATAATGTATGGTAGTTAGACATTTGACATTTTCTTCTTGAAAAACAATCAGTCCATTAAAAAAAAGTGATTTTTTCTTAAATGGATATTCTCAGATGCACATAAAAAGAGGAAATCCTATGAGCCTTCAATGACTACATGGAATGAGTAATCCAAATCATTTTATCCTGACTAGCTCTCTTTTAGGTGCAGGATTCCATTTTCAATGACAATACTCCTGGAACCTAGAATATTATTCATCTGTATTATGAATTTTTTTTTTGGCTGTTACAACTTTTCTGTTTTAATCAGTGTGTTGACTATTTCAATAGAAACAAGGCACAATAAAGTTTGTAAATCCAGTGACATGCTACAGCTGGTTTACAAGATAGGATTGCAATATTTTCAGGAATTTATCAGGCTGGTTAAACTCTTTGTAACTTGAAATTAGCCATGGTTGGAGTAAACACATGGATATTGGAAAATACTATAAATCAGAACTATTCCTGGTTAATATGACTACATATAAAGACCAAAACACAGTAAGGGTTTCTGTTGTTAGACAAAATCAAACAAAAGGGAAATGTTTTTGACATAAACTATAGAATAAGAAGATATGAAACAAACATAAATATACATTGCATATAATCATTATTATTATTATTATTTTTGAGAAGGAGTCTCGCTCCTGTCGCCCAGGCTGGAGTGCAGTGGCATGATCTCAGCTCACTGCAACCTCAGCCTCCTGGGTTCAAGTTATTCTCCTGCCTCAGCCTCCTGAGTAGCTGGGATTACAGGCACCCACCACCACATCCAGCGAATTTTTATACTTCTAGTAGAGAAGGGGTTTCACCATGTTGGCCAGGCTGGTCTCGAACTCCTGACTTCAGGTGATCCACCTGCCTCGGCCTCCCAAAGTGCTGGGATATTGCAGGCATGAGCAAATCTTCTCAACTATAAAAAAATGGTCCAAAATGGAAATACTAATTCTCCCCCAACAAAAAAAAAGGGAACATCCTAGATTCTTATCCTATTATTAAATCTATTTCCAATCTAGGATTTATCTGCGAATTCCCTAGGTCAACTATGCATATAGCTCAACATGGTTAACTCCTCAACTTAACTCCTCCCAAGAAATCCAATAATACAATGATGGAGAGGAAACAGAAAATGCTAGTACCTTTGGTGAAGGGCAGAAGAATAAAGCAAATGGAGTAATCTTTAGTCCATAATTTATGAAAGACTAATTTCTTTTCAACATAGAAAGCAAGAACTTTGCCTTTGCAATGGATTTTAAGTCAGTTTGATTGATTCAGTTTTGCTCTCTTGTTAGATATATTTGAAGACCACCTCTTGAAATATATGAGTGCATCCAGAAGAATTCTCTTTTAGAGGCTGCAGCCCATTAGCAGTATACTTTCTATTGGTATACACTTCAAGGTCTGGAGATTACCTGAGTTGTTAATTAAACCCAGGAGTAATTACCAGTGTTGTTTCTTCCAATGATATACATTTCAAGCTGCAGTCTGCTGCTGGTTGATTACATGGCATCAATGGCCATAAGTTGGATGAGATATTGAAATGTTAACAATAGGCTTATCAAGACACTTTTATTAGATCATATATGAAAATTTTTACAACATTTAAGCAATAGCAGATGGCCTATGAATTTTTACCACAAATATTCTTAGTAATAGATAAAATACAATTACTGTTTTCTTTTTCTTTCTTTTTCTTTTTCTTTTTTTCTTTTTTTTGAGATGGAGCCTCACCCTGTTGCCCAGGCTGGAGTGCAATGGCGCAATCTTGGCTCACTGCAACCTCTGCCTCCTGGGTTCAAGCGATTTTCCTGCCTCAGCCTCCCAAGTAGCTTGTATTGCAGGTGTGCACCACCATGCCTGGCTAATTTTTTGTATCTTTAGTAGAGACGGGGCTTCATCATGTTGGCCAGGCTGGTCTCGAACTCCTGACCTCATGATCCACCCCCCCACTCAGCCTCCAAAAGTGCTGGGATTACAGGCATGAATCACCACATCCGGCCTTACAGTTACTGTTTTCATAATGATGTAAAAGAATCAATTTGCTTTCTGTTTACACTCTTGCTATTCAACTTATTTAGTAAACTAAATATACTTCTGTTATAGACTGACTATACTTCCCTGCCAGATTCACATATTGAGGCCCTAATGTGATGGTGCGTTTGGAGATGAGACATTTGGAAGGCAATTGGGTTTGAATAATGTCCTGAGGATGAAGCTCCCATGATAGAATTGGTGCCCATATAAAGGGATGAAAAGCCCAGTGTTCAATCCAAACACCAGGTGAGGACAAAGTCAGAAAACAGCCATTTCTGAACAAGGAATCAGGCCTTCATCAGACACCAAAATTGCTGATACTCTGATCTTATGCTTCTCAACATCCAGAACTGTGAGAAATCAATGTTTGTTGGTTAGGCTGCCCAGTCTTTGATAGTTTGTTATAGCTACCTGGAAGGACTAAGAGAACTTCTGAATAAATTATCCACGATACAGAAAGGCCCTAAGCATGCATGTGCTCATTATAGCATTATTTATATTCAAATAATAGTATTTAAATAGAGTTACAGGTTATGGATTTATTACATTTTCTAAGTACTTTCATAATTTTTGTGCACGAAGTAGAAAATAGATTGTAAAATATGCAACAAAAAGCAGAACACAAATGACTAAATATGCAAAGTTGCAGCTATGTAAAATATGTGTATTGATAGGGACACAGACTAGAAGGACATTTGCTATACTGTGAATAGTATTATGGTGTGTGATTAGGTACGATTTTTATTTGTTCTAAAATATACTTTTCTGTTATATTTTATGATATCAAAATATAAACTGTAGCTAATTTCCAATATGTTTCAAATTAACATACCAGTAAACGTAAAGCATTCCTAATTGGCTAGGTTTCCAAATTAAAAAAAAAACCAATAAATTTTAGGTAGGGAGAAATCATGGCAAGTCTATAGTTTCAGGCCTGAAATAGTACTTCCTTCATAATTCCTTGAAAAGAACTTAGTCACACAGTCACACATACAATCAAGTACTGCCTGGAAATGTTGTGACATGCCAAGTTTCTTTCATTATTATGAAAGAAAAGAGAACAGATTTTAGAGGATAGACAGCAGTCACTACCAAAATGATGATCCCCATGTTCAAGTACTTCATGGAAACAACAGAATCTTGCACCTTAAGAGACTAAGATGGGTAGGGCAACAGTGTATACTTATCAGTAACCAGTAAGCAAAGACTAACGATTAGTGACTGGGCACCTGTTGCTTTGGTGCTACCTAATACTCCAGAACACTCACCCAACTTTGTACCCAATGAGTGAGAATGAATTTTCCATGAGCTCAGAATCATAGGCTTCATTCAGATTTATGCTAATTAAAATATTCATTGAATATTTATATTTAGGAACTAAGATTCATAACCACTTCATAGAGTTTATCGAAGAATGTGTAGTTTGCCAAAGTAGTTTAAATTTCGCAAATTTCTTAAATTTTTAAACATTTGCTTCTTAATCCCTTGCATTTCTAACTTCTCAATAGGGTACAACTTTATCCAATAAAACTTATTACCCTAAATTAATTCTAAAATCTAATTCTAAATTAACATGAAGCATCATAAGTAAGTATGACTGGAAAGATTCCACATTAGTTTGCAACTCCATTGTCTAAATGTCTAGAAAAGTTTTCAGCCATGAGATTACAGAGAAAAGGGAAATCAGTATTAAATGTTTTGCTGAAACAAATGAAAAATTGCTCATTTTACCTCCATTCTACTATAAAAATAATTCCACTCTATCCAAAACAGTGAGGGGTTATAAGGTCGGTGAAAAATCTCAAAATTATTTTCATTGTCTAATAAATACAAGCCTGCCTTTTCCTTCTGCTTCCTATGTTGATTTTATTGTACAAGTATGTTGAAGTTACTCCTATTTTTGATTCATTCAGTAATAAAGAAATTTAGGGGAAATAAATTGTTAAATACAAGCCTGCCTTTTCCTTCTGCTTCCTATGTTAATGTTATTGTACAAGTATGTCAAAGTTACTCCTATTTTTGATTCATTCAGTAATAAACAAATTTAGGGGAAATACTTGTTTCCAAATATACATATATGGAATAAAGAAGACAGAAAGCAACAGATTGAGCTTTATTCTCGAAATTTATTATGACTTTTTCCAAATTAACAAAATTACATAATGTAAAGAATGTGGAAATTTCCCCAAAATCAAATAAGCAGAAGAAAAATAAGCACTTGCAAGTCAACTTATTAAGAGATAAACAGTATAAACATTTAACATAATTCTTTCACATATTGAATCTATGCATAAAGGTATATATGTTTTATTTGTTGTATTAATTGTAGTTACTATTGATTTTTAATATTATAGCATAAAGTTTATTAATACTCTAAATAACATTTTCAATGCCTGTATAATATTATATTATAAGACATTTCTAAAAATTACTTAATTTCTTAAAGAGCCAATAAGATGTAGGGAATAAGGGCTGTATATGTTTTGTGTCCTTGCTCTGCCCTCCTCCACGTTATATCAGGTAAGTTCATTATACTTTCTAAGGATACAGAAATCACAACAGGGGTTTGTGAAGTTTTAATGAGATATTCAATGTATATTGGAACAGTGTCTGGTACATCAGGAGTATTTAATAAATAATAGATGTTTTCATTAAGAACCTATAGTTACAGAATAGCTGATTAGCCTTAGTGAGAATGTAGTCCTTTAAAAAGCCTCATTCTATTAGTGCATGTTTACCAGAATTAAGTCTCACTTAACCTTATTCTAAGGTCTTCAAGCTTTGCTTGCAACCAGTTCTAATTCCATAACAATCAGATTTACATGGATTCAAACTTTCAGTTGTTAGATTAGTCTTCTGAGAGTTCTAGAGTAATTGTATCTGCTAATAAACCCTCATTTAAATACGATTAAAATAAAATCACCAAAATAACAATAAAAAAAAACAAAACCAACAAGAGGGTTCCTGTTCCTTAAAAGCAAAGACAGCCTAACTAAAATACAATTCTGACCTAAAAAGAGTTTAAGAAGGATCTGATGGCATTCATTTGGAGAGAATGTACTCCCTTATTGCCCCATGAACCAAGAACAAAAGAATTAGAAAAGGGATAAACTGCATGAAAAAACAAACAAAATATTGTTAGAAATTGTTTCTGTAATTATGACAATGTTGTTGCAGGCATTGACTTATTTTATATTTATTTATTTATTATTTTTTAACTAGTATAAATTATATCAGTTTATATCCTCTATCTCACAAAACAGAGTTTCCTTTTCTTATAGCAATTAGATTGTAAATATAAATGAGTTTAAAACTTTGTTTTGCCTAAATTTAGTAACAAAGTCAATGTCAAACATAGTCTATTTCTGAAATGACTATGAAATAAAAACTTCTTCTTCATAAGGAGCAACATTTGAAATTCACGGAAGCAGTAGAATAAGAAAACAGCTCTGTAGGTTGGTAATATTTTTCTTCATTAATATGTGTCTGAAGACTTATCACAGAAAAGTGGTATAGATTAATTAATCGTTTATTAAGGCAATCTATAAATCCTCTTAAAACAAAAACAATTAGATAATTTACATCTAGTCTAATTGAGAAAGTGTACATTGACCATACAACTTTTTAAAATGAAGATAGATTTCTTTTAATTAACACAAATGAACAAAATAAATTTGTCTTCTGAATTAACAGCCTGAGTGAATACGGCAAGCTTATTTTAAGAAGAAATTCAGGCTAATAATTAATTGGTACTTCAAGTGAAAAGTTCATTTAATTTAATCCTTTACTATTTTATGCTTAACTCAATTGGGAGTTCAGAGATATTATTTAAAAAAAAAAATTAAAAAAAGTTCTTTTTGCCAGGTGCAGCGGCTCACGCCTGTAATCCCAGCAGTTTGGGAGGCCAAGGCAGGCAGATCACCTGAGGTGGGGAGTTCGAGACCAGCCTGACCAACATGGAGAAACCCCATCTCTACTAAAAATACAAAATTAGCCAGTCATGGTGGCGCATGCCTGTAATCCCAGCTACTTGGGAGGCTGAGGCAGTAGAATTGCTTGAACCTGGGAGGCGGAGGTTGCAGTGAGCTGAGATTGCGCCATTGCACTACGGCCTGGGCAACAAGAGTGAAACTCCAACTCAAAAAAAAAAAAAAAAAATAAGAAAGTTCTTTTTCAAATTGCTGTTTCACTGTTATCTGTGTTTCACATTATGATTATGTGCTGCATTCCATAAGGTATGCAAATAGTAATAATACATAATAGTATATTGATAATGATAGTAAATACACAGTAACACATTTATTTAATAAACTTTTTAAGAACTTTTTTCGATTTACAGAATAATGCAATGAGAGTACTGAGATTTACTGTGTTATTACACATCCTGGTTCTCCTACTATTGATATATTTCATTAGTATATGAAATGAACTGAATGTTTGTGTTCCTGCAAAATTCACATGTTGAAATCCTAAGGCAAATGTGGTGTTAGAAGGGTGGGGCTTTTGAGAGGTAAATTGATCATAAGGGTGGAGCCCTCATAAATTGGATTAGTACCTTTATTAAAAAGAAAAACAAAACCCAGAGAGTTTTCTCGCCCTCTGTCCACCATGTGAAGATTCAATGAGAAGATAAAGGCAGTCTGCTTACCACCCGTAAGAGGGCCCTCACTGAGACAGGAGAATAGGGAAAACGAAGCAGGAAAATAGGAAAAATGAGGCAGGAAGAAAGCAAAAGGAATTAAAAGTTGAATAAAGGGCGGAATGAGTAAAAGGAGAGAGAGAAACAAGGTAAAGGTGTAGGTGAGCAAGAAGCAAGATAAGATGCAGAAGTTAAGCAGTCAAAACACAAAGACAGAGAAGTGAGTAAGGACCCCATGGCTGGTGGGATCCAGACCAAACCAATAAGGAGCAGTTCTTCAGGAACAGGCATGCGCATTAAAGAGAAAAAGTAGCCTTAACATGATCCCATATGACGATCAGCTTGTTAAAGCTCATGCATATGGAATGCATATCAGGCACCTACTTAAAATTATGGGATAGAGGCAACAAGCAAGTGCACAGGGACCAAAGTAACTAAGCAACACACTTATCAATCAAAAGGCAGATACTAGCTAGAAATTAGGCAGCCTTGGGAAGAGAAGGAAAACAACATATAAAAAGACCCAAAATATACCAAACTCAGGCTGATCTCATGTCTCATCTCACAGAGGTCAGTCCACTCTTCCTCTTCAAGAGTGTAATACTGCACTTAAAAAACTTTTGCTGCCTTGCTTTGTTATCTGTGCGTGTCTCCTCCAGTTCTTTGTTTGTGACACCAAGAACTTGGAACTGCATGGCTTCATCCTGTAACATCACCAGAACCCAACCACCCTGGTACCCTTATCTCAAATTTCCAGTCTCCAAAACTGTGAGAAATAAATATCTGTCATTTCCAAGCCACTCAGTTTTTGGTATTTCGTTACAGCAGCCTGAATTGACTAAGACGGTATGGAACACTTGTTACAATTAAGGAATTATTATTGATAACTATTGTTAAAGTCCATAATTTATTCATATTTTCTTGGTGTTTTCCCTAATGTCCTTTCCCTGTTGCTAGATCTCATGCAAGACACTATACTTAGTTATCATATCTCCTTGGGCTCCTCTTGCTTGTGATGTATGTTAATTTTTAAGAGCTTAGGTTTTTACATGCAAGTTCCATGCTAAAAAAAAAAATGAAGAATTATATTCCCCTTTCTCATGCAAACTAATTAAAATATATGGAAGAAGGTAGTCATCAAATTCCCAAACTGATATTGTAACTGAGTAGCTTAGCTTCAAAATGCATTTTACAATTTTTTTCTTTTCTCTAGCCTTAGCCTTGAAATATACTTTGAAACTCTTTGTTTTCCTCCACTTCCACTGGAGACTCCTTATACTGTGTTAGCTTATCTAATTACATGCATGCTTACAAATTCCAGGGGCTAATCTTGAAATTCATCAGGTATGAAGATCTAGCTGCAGAATCCTCCCCCATCTAGAGATTACCGCAAGGCAGTTAATCTAAAACCAGGCCATTTTTGAGATAGCACAAGCCCACACTCCTGGTGGACAATAACCCAAGATAGCCAACAGAGAGAGGTAGGTAGATCTTGTATTATCCTGCACCTCTCCCACATACTGTCATGCCAACTTTTCCCTTTTTAACTCCCTCATTCAGCTCAAACTTTGAAAAAGTATTTTATTTTATTTATTTTTTTGAGATGGAATCTCACTCTGTCTGTCACCCAGGCTGGAGTGCAGTGGTGCGATCTCGGCTCACTGCAAGCTCCGCCTCCCAGGTTCACGCCATTCTCCTGCCTCAGCCTCCCGAGTAGCTGGGACTACAGGCACCCGCCACCATGCCCGGCTAATTTCTTTTTGTATTTTTGGTAGAGATGGGGTTTCACCGTGTTAGCCAGGATGGTCTCGATCTCCTGACCTCATGATCCTCCTGCCTCGGCCTCCCAAAGTGCTGAGATTACAGGAGTGAACCACCGTGCCTGGCTGAAAAAGTATTTTAAAGGCATGAGTCTGGCCGTTTCCCAATTGCTAGCCTTTGACTAATAAAACTATGTTCTTTTCACAGTATCTTGCTCCTCCTGTTTTGACTCCCAGTGATGAGCAACTAGATTTGCATTCAGTTACAATATACCTATACTTCCAAAAAGTAAGAAAGAATGATTAATATGGTAAAAGCCACTAGCTTTCTTTCACTTGCCATCTCTCCTTCCATATACTAGATCATTCTGCGTTTTAGCTAAGCACATAGCTATCTAACTATGGTCTGGATTTTCCAGCTCCCCTGTAGCTATGTAAGACAACTATGACTAAGTTAGGCCAATGTGGTATGAAAGAAAGTAACATGGAAGCAACTTTCGGTTTAGCTCCTTCAAATCCACACTTGGATGTCTTCTTTGTCCATGGATTAATGAACTCCCTGCACTCAATAAGGACAAAGACACAAACCTAGGAAATGAAAGAGCTACAAGATAGAAAGGGTCTGAATTTCACGACTTCATAGAACAGATTTTCCCACCATGCTCTGTACTATCGATCTCTAAGCCATTTTAAAAGGAAGAAGTAAACTTCTGTGTTATTTAAATCCTTATACTTCTGGGTGTCTGTCATTGCGATTTGTTATGCACCATGACTGATAGATCCCATAAAATAGATGGCTAGATATTCAAATTTTAAATACACAAATTAAAAAGACTACATTTAAAAATATTAATGAGCATATTGGCAACAATGAAATAATTAATGTTAAGTTATATCAACAGTAGTCTTTTTATACTGCTCGGTTGAAGAGCTTTGAAAAATAAATTAATTTTTATGTAGAACCTCATATCTAAATTTCTGTAAGTAATAAATTCTATACTTGAACCATTTGTTTTCCTCCTGTTAATTATAAATGAATAAAACACTAATTTATTATGAAATGAATTTCAAAACTGCCTTGCTTTTTTCAGTGAATTTCAAAGTGGCTGCCTCTAAACCATTATTTGCCTTAAAGTAAAAGACATTTTAAAAAAATCTTAATGTAAGAGACATTAGAAGAAAAGGCCTTTGACACTGGTAGCATCTATGCAGCTTTCTGTAACAGCAGTCTTCTGTTACTTCATTAAATGTTTAATTTTCACAATATGCTAGTGAAAGCACTCAGCCTTGGAACAACAAGAATAAAAATAGAAGGATATTTTTGTGCATACTGTTTGGTGGACTGTATTGTGACTGTGTATTAGAGCCGAAACCACTCGAACATTCCTTGTCATTTTGATCTTGGCACTGTCCCTGAGGCTACTTAATTGGTTGTATAACCAAGGTGTCAGCTAAGAGGTTCCTGCTCCTTGAAGAACTAGTTAAAATAGGCTGGAAAGTCCAATTTTATAGTCTGTATAAAGCCTTCCTGACAACCTGCTTGTTTCTGGGGACTTTATAATATTGAGCTTAATCTGCTGCTACAGTTTCATCTTCCATCTGCCATGTCACTATAACAGGAATTTTAGCTCCTTTTCTAGATTTCAAAATAAATCCAATTGCATTTTGTTAGTTTTATCACATTTTTAAAAGGGTTGTGAGAATTAAAAGAAATCTTGTATCGAACTGAATAGCCTAAACACAGTAGCTCCATCTTTCTTTTCACTTTGAGAATATATAGTAATTTAGCTATCACTAGCTCCAATATCCAATTTACACTCCCAAATGCATCAAGATTCTCAGAAAGAACAATAGTCCTACAGGTATCTACACACCTCAGAAAGTAGCTAGAGTCAGATATAATACGCTGACCTTTATCCTATTTACATAAATTTGAGGACACTGCAATCTTAAAGGATTTGTTGGTCAGGACCAGTGACTTTAATGCAAGAATGGACATTATGATATGATAGGTAAGTGGAGTAGCTAAAAGATTGTTTATGAGCCAATCTTAGAACCAGGTGAATAAGATGTGCAAGTAAATAAATAATGGCTTATATATTACTATTTGATTTAATAAAAAAAATTTCAACCATTCTGAATTCAGTAACTAAAATCTATTAAGATTATTTACAATAACCAGGCATGCTATTCCTTTGTTTATTTGACTCAGCTATACATAAATGTCATTTTGAATGTCAAAATGTTTAAATATTAGTAATTTCACATAGTTCAATATAATAGGTAAGCAAAATTTTTCTCTTCTCCTCTCTCAATTTATTCTTTTGCTTTTACTAACCTGTAGGTATGCCACAAAGATTCATTGCCCAAGATTCAGGGAAAAGATGGAGATATATGCATCAAGTGAGGGTAAAATTCAAGATGATGATAAGGCACAAAAATTGGCTTAGGATAAAGAAATATGGTGCAGGCAATATACATGCTTGCAGTGATTCTGCTACTTAGGAAATCTTATATAGTAAGTGCTCTGGCAAGCTTCCACAATAGAATCATGGAAAAGGGTAATGAAGTTCAGGACATGCTACCCCAAAATATGACACGTGGGCATTTGAAGAAACAGCAGAAGCAGGAAGGTCATTCTCTGACCTTCTCCATCCCTTGTCCTCTGAAGTAGATTATGAAAGAATTATCTGGCTTTCCTCTGAAGTGGGCCATAAGGTCCTCATTCCAGAAGTACTTTCCACATAATGAGAGAAAAGAATGCCCTAATCTCTGAAGACACACGGAACAGAAAGAATAGTCTAAACTAACAGGCCTTGCTAAATGCCACCTTCCCACCAGCTTATTACCATTAGGTGACGCTTTTGTTGTCTTCTAATAATCTTTCTTCACAACTATCAAATTCTTCATCAAACTTAGCATAAAAATACACAGATTTCCCTGTTTTGGGGATCTTCAGTTCTGAAGGTTCTTGGGTCATGTAAAACTTATATTAAATACATTTGTTATGCTTTTCTCTTGTTAATCGATCTTTTGTCACAAGTGTCTTAGCCAAGAACCTAGTGATGGATGAAGAAAATAAATCTTCACTCCCCTACAAGGGAAATAAAGGCTGTTCTTTTTAAATATGAAATCATAATTGTTCCTGTGGTGAATCTGCAGAGTAACCAGCCTTCTGCTGTATTCATTAGAACCTGGCTCTAAGTCATGCAAATCATTAACATTATCCAGAGTGTTTTAAACAGGCAAAAAGCTATCAGACTCTTTTGTCAACAGAAATACCAAATATTACGCTTCATAGGCCAAAGGAAAACAAGAGTTCTTGCAAACATAGACAAGATACTGTGGGCTTGAAGTATTACGTCCTAGGCTTCAAAGAAAGGAAAGTTCTTTCATTTTCTAGGGGACATAAAAAGTCTGTCCATTTGCTTTCTGACAGTGTCCCCATTTGAACCACGATGCCCAGAGAGAAACAAAACAGCCTTTCGTACTATTTAGACTCAATATTCAGTCTGGAACAAACCTCAGAACCTGACACCAGAAAGGACATCCAGGGAAATAAAGGAGGTAATTTGTACAGGCTCCGTGAGGCAAGAAAATCTAAAACTCAGATGAAAACAAACTAGAACTTATGAGAAATCAACAGAAGAAGTCAAGAAACACCATTACAAGGTACCAAAAGTTGCTCTACAGAGGTCAATTTTGGTTTTTATTTTTTCTCTCATTTGGGAGGATGAGTATTCAGCTTAAATTAGATCTAAGCAGAAAGAGAAAATCACCATGTAATGTATCTGTGCTGTGTGTCTCATTACTGAAAAAGATGCCCTGAAAAGTCTCCTTCAGTTATGCAAATGGAGGACATGTGGAGTCCATTTGCTCAAGAGAAAGCTATAATAAGAAGTTTGATGTCTATGTGGCTTTCCCTAAAATAATATGATGGATAGGAAAATAAGTGAAGATTATAACCTTCTGGAAAAGAGGGATCTGACACCCCAGCTCCCATTTCCGAGATTAGAAGTTGAAGAACACTCTCATATAGACAAATATTATCTTAACCAAGACAGAGAGCTCAGTAAAAACAGACTGAGAAAGGTCATAGGGCTGTTTCAGGGATGAAATTCAAAATACAAAAAGGTTAAATAAAAAATCTGGGTCCTCTAGGTAGACAATGTTGAATCTATGCCAGTTCTCCTTATCTTACTTTATAATCTGTCAGGCAAATGTACGTTGACAAAGCTGGCTTCTAGCTGCTGCATCATGAGGGCATACCATTTTTGGTGCATTGAGTCCTTACTCTCCAGGAAGACTGAACTATGACATTCAACTTCCCTTACAATGACTTTCAACTTTGACTGTAAATTAAAATTTTCTGAGGGGACTTTAAAAAAATCCCAGTGCCCAAACTGTCTTAGAATTTGTGCACGTGGGACTCAGTAATCCGTGTTTTTAAAAGCACCCAAGTGATTTCAATGCAAGAAAAGGTTGAAAACTACCATTTTACAACAGTCCTACTCAGAATTTGAAGTGCTAACTAGCCACCAAAGGGTCTTGTAAAAATGCAGATTCTGATTCAATAGGTTAAGGGTGAAGCCCAGAATTTTACATTATTAATTGGTTCCCAGATGACACCTAAGTAGCAAAGTCTGAAAGAACCTGTTGTGAACTTCACCTCTTCAGCACCTGTGAGAGGAGCTGGTTCAGTGGACTTAGACTCTGATGCTATGTTTCCATACCAGCCTTCAGGTGACAACACTTATAATTGACTTAGGAAGAGATTTTAAAACTTCACTATCAACATACTGTGGTATAGTTAAGTTTTCCTTTGCCACCACATAGTGAATTCCTTACTGATGTCTCATGGTTGCTTGAGGACCATGCTCCCCCTGTTCAATGGGCAGGCAGTTCTCTCCTGGGCCCTGCACCTGGCACTTCTCCTGGTTTAGCATCACGTCCTTTGCTTCACCAGCTGCCTCAGTAGGTAGAAATTGCATGTCCCTTGATGCATGTTTCATTGTCCCACCAGGCTTCACTTAAAAACAAGATAAAATTCTCAATAATTTTAAAATGATGATGGCAGATCATTATACCAAATACAGGTCCCTTCTCAGTATAGGGCCATTTGAGATTGCATAGGTCACACACCCAGGAAGCTGACCCTATTCTTCAGTCTTCAGTGGCAATGTTTCTAACCTGACCTTTGACTTTTTCCTAGTTTTATTTTAAAACTAGCTTAAGCATCTTTCCTCCTACATTTTGCTGGACTGACACACAGAAAAGCCTAATTCTGATAAATGATTTCTAGTAATTATACTACTAATTCTGAGATCTACATTTTTTGCACTACTGAGACGAGGAAGTTAGTCTTTATCATTCATACAAAAAAAAAAAAGTAAGCAAATGTAATTAATTGCACCTGGAAAAGGCAGGGTATTGCATATTCCATTTTGCATCTGCTGACTCTTGCTGTTTTCCATTTTGAACTTCTTCCTCTTCCTCTGACCCTAGCAAGGTTCTGCTCTCTGACAGGAATTGAGTTTACAGATCTTATTTGACAACACATACATCAAAGAACGATGTATTGCCCAAATGGCCTGTAACTATGTTCCTCTCAGGAGGGAAGTAATATTAGGGAAAAAACGTTCATATTTCATTTGAAAATAAATGAAAGCTTAGGTTATGAACTTAAGCAGGAAGCAAGACATCAAAGAGAAAGTTTGTAACTGGTAACAGGTGACAAAAGATGATAGGAGAGACTTAGTATATATGTGTGGCTTTGTTAGCTAAGATGAAGAATTTGGATTATTTTTAAAATATGCAAGAAAGCCACTGTGAAGACTACAGTAACATAACTTGTCTTAATTTTTTTTTAATTGCTCTGACTGTTTTCCAGAAGAGTGAGTGGAAAGAGACTGTCAAGAAGAGAACCAGCGAGAACATTTTAGGCAAAAATATCAATATTCAGATAAAAGATGGTGGCTTAACTGAAACTGACAATAGAGGAAACAGGGACAAGAGATTCCACTCCAGTTGTGGAGGTGAATTAAACAAAAATTTTGAATGAATAAAATATGAACTAAGGAAAAAACCAACTGGATTTCTTGTGTATATTTATGGGTGGATGATGAGCTATTTTCAGACATGAGGAAGAGGGAAGAAAGATGAAACCTGGTGTGAAGGAAGAGAGAAGGAAGAATATGATTTATTTGATAAGTAAATAAACCTATTGCATTACCACATGGTAATACCATGTAGGCAGTTGTATATTTCCGTTTGGAATTCCAGGGAGATGAGAAGACCAGGAAGAGTCCCAATTCCTTGGGACTAGACATAGTGATCTAGAGGGAGTATATGAATTAAAAAAATAGAAGCCCCTGGACTGAGATCTGGATCATTCCAATTTTGGAGAATAAATAGAAGAGATCCTGGAAATGTAATTAAGAAAGAGTGAACATTGACATATGAGGAAATTCAAAGATGTGGCATCACAACTATCAAGAGAAAGATGTGTTTTTAGGGAAACAGGGAAACATGATGAGATCAAATACATAAATAAATAAAATAATAATCTCACATCCCTTGATGCATGATCTCACCTCAAGTATCTGCTCCCCTATTCTTGTGCAGTGCTCTTTGGTCTCCCCAGTTGTGACTGAAGTGGGCTCAGGTACAGCTTGGGATATACTTGCCAGAAAGCAGAATTAGTAAATCTTCATGGCATTTGCACACTGCCAACTCTGTAGGTGCACAGAATACAAGAACTGTGGAGGCATGGCTATTTCCATCTAGTTTGCAAATAGTGCCTCAGGGAGCCTCAGGTGTGAGGCAAAGAACTGTCACAGTGGTGGGGCTGCCATTTCCAATGTTTAATAGAGTTGTGGATGCAGTGCTGCCCTTGAGAACCCATAACTGTAGAACTACCAGACTGCAACAGCAGCCTGGGAGAGCTGCAGGCACCCAACTCCAACCCATGAGAGCTGCTGTGTAGGCTGCACCTAAGTCATGGGTATGCGGTCCTTTGGAGCCTTAGGGTCGGAAACCCTTCTCCAGTTGTTCAGAGGCAGGAGTACATGGAGTCAAAATTTATTCTCAAACCTTAAGATTTAATGTTGTTTACCTTGTTGGGTCTTAGACTGGGACCTCTTACCCCTTGTTTTTCTGAATTTCTCTCCTTTGAAATGGGAATGTCTATCCCATAATATTTTAGAAGTGTATTACTTGTTTGGTTTCACAGGCTCACAGCTGGAGGGCAATTTGCCTTAGGATGACTTGTGCCTTGAGTTCCACTGATATCTGCTTTAAAAGAAACTGTAGATATAGACTTTGAAGTTGATGCTGGAATGAGTTAAGACTTTTAGGGCTATCGGGATGGAATGAATGTATTTTGTATATAAGAAAGATATTAATTTTGAGGGCCCATGGGAAGACCATCATGGTTTGAATATATGTGTCTCTCTAAAATTGATATGTTGGAATTTAAACCCCAATGTGATAGTATTAAGAGGTGGGGCCTTCAGGAGACAATTCATTCATAAGGGTGGAGCACTCATGAATGGGATTATTGCCTTATAAAAGGATTGGAGAAAGCCAGCTAGATCCTTCTGCCCTTTTACCATTCTGTCCTTTTGTCCTTCTGTCTTTCTGTTCCTTCTGCCATATAAGGACACAACTTTCATCCCCTCCAGAGGACCCAGCAACAAGGCATCACCCTGGAAGCAGAGAGCCAACCTTCAGCAGACAGTAAATCTTCCAGTGCTTTGATCTTGGACTTCCCAGGCTCAGAGCTGTGAGAAATAAATGGCTGCTATCTATGAATTGCCCAGTCCAAGGTATTTTGTTATAGCAGCAGAAACAGACTAAGACAGAGAGATTCTCATGACTTTTATTTTCTCAGTGAAGTGTAAGGCAAGGTCATCACCAGAGGAATAGGAAAAAGAAGAAGTTATGAAAAATTAAGGGAAAGGATAATCTTTCCCTTCTTAATTTGTCATTTTAGAGAATGCTAAAGCATATTACAAGGATGTATTAAGTATTAGACTCTGTTTAGTGTCCATTTTTTATTTATGTCATTAATTTTAAGTGAGACTGGCCAATATGGTCATGGGATTTTCTTTCTAAACCTGTTCTGCTAAAACACTCAGGTATTTGGTTTAACTAGGTAAAAGACTTTCCAGAAGTATGTTGTGAAAGATAAGTGTAAGGAAGTTTAGACATTTTCAAAGCAGAAGTTAGTTATAACTACGGGCTAGAAACTTTAAGTTGTGTAAGGATAGGAGAGAAGTGTGGGCAAGATGGGGATTTTTGACAGTAATAAAATAATTGAGTAAATTGAGTTATCTGTGTGGTCAAAGACTTGATAAGTTTAAATATTTATAAAAGCACAGAATTGAGAATTTGAAGGGCACAATATAACATTAGGCATGTAAGATAGAAATGAGAAAAATATTGCTATTTGAGTGATAAGATTAGTTTATGGATTTATCATCGACTGGAATGTTGAAATCACAAAAGTGAATGATAGAAAACAAAGCTGGAAATAAAAGAGAGATGTTATGTGTTAAAATTATCCATGTACAAGTGAAACCTCAGAAGCTTGGCCAGTGGTAACTATAAAAATATTGGTAGCTGAACAAATCTTATAAAATGTAAATCTAAACTAAGCTTTTGGGACAAAAATAGGTGACAAATACAAATATGTATGCCATTAAAAATGCAGATACATTAACAAAGTAACTCAAATTCCAGAAAATTACCCTAAAGCAATACGCAGAAAGGAACATAAAGATTTATGTATATTCATGCTCAATGCAACATTATTTAAGGTAAAAATTTAGAAACTTAAATGTTCATGAAAAGTGAAATAAAATAATTTATTCCATTGAAAATCACATTTCATAGATTATTCAATACAGAGAGAAAATGCTCATGGCATGGAACATGGAAAAAGGTAGGATATCTATCTCTATAAATGAATAAGTTTCAATTTTATAAGATATATTTAATTTTAAATATAAATATGAAACCATCCTACATTTGGTTAGTAAAATTAATTTTCCCGTCTTATATTCTGTGTTATCTAAATTATTTAAAAACATGTATATTATAGTAATTTTTAAAATAAAGTTTTAAAATTATGGAGTACAAACTAATAAATAATAATTTACACACATTCATTTCTCTCAGCATTTCATTTTTTAAAGATACCATCCACTTTTCTGGATTTAAATTTAAGAATCAGCCTTCTCTAATGTAAAAACAAAATTTTTTTAACGATACAATGATAAAAATAGTTTTAATAAAAATTCAAATCTGATTTTATGAAAAGGGTTTCATCACCATCTGAGCACAGTGTTGTAAATATATTTGACCACATTTTCTATTATGTAATGATAAGAAGGGACACTACTCATGGATGACTTTTAACCCTTCTGCCTTAGAAACTGAGGCAAAGCTGAATAGCAAACATTTTATTTTGGAGAGTGGGATTCTGAGAGAATGACTGTGAGATGGGAAGCTAAGCAGACATGGAGGAGAGCCAGTCAAAGGTGCATTATTTAATTGGTCAACAATAGGAATGACTTATATAACTCAAATCCCATAGAAACACATGTGGAACTATATGAAGTGTGTCTCAGAACTTCCTCTCTAGGAAAATTGAGGAGGAATGGTTACCCATGGGCTCCTGCTCTCCATTTGTCAGTTTCATCCACGATATTATTTACATTTCTGAACCTCCAGGCTTGTACCTAGATAAGACATCCCCAAACATGGATTTCCCTTTGGCATCAACAGAGAAGCCCTGAGGCAGGAAGAAAGAGACATGGGGCCTGAAGCAGGCTGGAGTCTGCAGAACTGGTAACCATAGCAGTGTCTGGGGTGAGACTGATGTAACACGTATACACATATACTTCCTAGGTAAATTGGGCTGCAATGAGCTTTTCTTTAACCCCTGAAGACACTGATACAAATCATACCTGGGGACTAGTATCAGCTATCATTTCCAAAAATAATTCCAAATATGCCAATCATAGACAACCATTTAGAAATACACATTTTATTAAAAGGCTATATATATTTAAATAGCTGCTTTATATTCTGTCATTTTCTTCCAAGAGCAGTTTTAATAAAGGCACAGAATTACATAGCGTATCTCCTGATCATAGATTTACTAGATATTCTAGAGCTCTCTGAGGTAGGGTTGATATGTCAGCTATTCGCTGGTTATATGTGGATAAAATTCTAATGATCCATAAAGTAAACACCCATTCAAGATGATTTTGAATGATGTAAACATGCACACACACACTTCTTGTATTAGAGCTTTTTTAAAACTTTAATAGAATAATTTAATAGAATAGAGCTAAACCCACAGCACTACATTGACAGCTATAAATGGAAATTTTGACACTGATCATTTTTTCTTTCAACTTTGATCCTCTCCCTATTACAGGTTCTTTTCACAAGACCATTACTTTATTCTCTGTCAGTGTTTCTCTATCACATTTAAGGTGAAAATATATTAAATATAACTAAATGGCTGGACCTTGAATAATACTAGAATTTCTAGGCAATATATTAAGAAAAATATTCTGTATATTTTACCTGCCTTGAAATGCCTAACCCAATAAATTGTTGATCAAATTTTATGTACGCTTGGATAGAAAATACTTCAATGGCACCAACTGACAGGTGAAAAAACTGAGATCTAGAGAGGTTGTGTCATCAAAGATCATATGACACAATAGAGGTAGAGTTCCAAAAATAAGTCAGATATCCTCATTACAAATTCTTTCCATCAGGACTGTAGGACTTCAGGTGACACAAAAGCCATTTAAAATGCTGTCTATAAAAAAAGACCTATTGGCTCTAACAACTTAAAGGCCCTAAAAGTGAGACTGATGGGACTAAATTTAGGCATATCTAGAACTAGCCATTAAATATTATCAGTCAATTTATCAGCAGAAAACACACAAACAATCAAAATTAGGATACTTTTTAAATGTTTTTTTTTAAATTGTGTGTGTGTGTGTGTGTGTGCGTGTGTGTGTAAGTTTAACAAAAATCTGTGTTAGGCAAGGCATAGAGAAATCCCAAGAATTTATTCAGTGGTACCCAAGTACCATTACTGCATCTGAAGTTATTGAAAGTAGTAGTTACAGAATCACAAAACAGATAGGAATGTTTAAAGGGTTTAGGCATTAACTTTAGGGACACACTCCATCCCAGGGTGACATCTGCTTCTCTGGAGAGGCATTCAATTCAAAATACCTAACCCAATTTACCTCCCTTCTCTAATGACCTGTAAAGTCTTCTCATTTGCAAGTGGAAGTCAGAGGGTAAGGGAACCCATTGGTATAACCCATAAAGGTCAGCCTCCTAAGGGGGGTGAAGAAGATTACAGAATGTATCCAGAGGAGCAAACAGAAGATATCCAGTGTTGACCAGTAGTCTTGTCTATTGGATGAAAAATCTATATCCATTATGAGAGGAAAAAAAAGCAAAATCTCATCAGCTACCAGGTCTTCATTGTACCAGTGTCACCATATCCTAGTCCTATCCCTGAAAACTAAAACAGCATCAGTTTTTTTGTTTTGTTTTTATTTTCCATACAGAGTAGCAAGAGGCAAGGGGTTGAATAGAAGTCCCCATAATTAATGAAGCATAGCTGCTATAATCCTTGCTTCTGCAGCAGGTTGGCATAGCTTGGTAGGCATAGCTTCTTTCTTTCGCCATCCATTTCATGATCTTATCCTGGGTCAGAATATTGGCTAAACGGTGTTCTTTACCCTAATCAGCTGACCCAAGTCTCAACGCATATGATTTGTGTGGGGTTCTGTCTTCGTTAAGTTTCAATGTATTTCCACTGACCAAGATTTTTGAGTAAGGGGATACTCACAGGTCCCCCTGGGATCTAAATGTAGTCATCATTTCCCCCATATGGAAAAACTCAGCCTTTTCTTCTCCCTTTCCTGCTGCAACTCTGGACTGACCTTCATGTTGGTTCCATGTATCTTGACTTCCTCTTATTCCTGCTCTGCTTCTTCTCTCACACCATTGCTCTTCCCTTTTGTTATCCCGCCCTTTTCTAAGCACATCCTTCTCACTGGACAATATTCCCTCGTAAGTTTTATAAAGTAGGTGGAGATGATGAATAACCCACAGCTGGAATAGTTATAAACCTTGTCCAAAATCTGATTCTTCATAACTATCCCTGTGAACTTTCCTTTAAGATTTATTGGCAATGAATCCAACTCTCTAAACAATCCATCTCTGATTTCTGAGATTGCTTAACTAGCACATTCCAAATATACTTTGGTCTCAATAGGGGTGAAAATGCCACAGCTGTGCAATCTTCTTTTTTGGTGGATGGTCTTAAATGTGACTTGACAGGTTTAGTTAGAAAATAGAAGATAGGATTGCAGACAGTTGACTCTGAATTACAAGACCTTGCTGAGAAAATAGAAGATACTTTGACTCAAAAAAAAAAAAGAAAAATTGTAGACCAAATTAATAACTTCTTAGATTGAACAAATAGATAAACCCAAAACAAAGGATAACATTATTTCTAGACATAGATATCAGTTGATATTTGATATAAAAGGAATACTAGGAGAAAATTATCCTGTCTCAGAAAGATATAATCTAAAACACAAAGGACAAAGTTTATACAACATGACATCCCTCTAAGTATATCTATCCAGTGTAGTTTTCCTACAATTGCCTGAAATACAAAAAGGAGACATTTTTCTGGATTTGCAAAAAAACAAAATGTTTTATTTCTAGTTGATAAAAAGGCCATACTCTCTACCAGAAACCCTAATATTGTTCCACATTCCTTCTTTCCTTCAAGTGCCACACACACACACACACAAACTAGTAGAACACACTTCAAATATCACTCTGACAATGCTTTTGTCTTAGCTACTTTCTGACTCTGCAACTAACTGACAATCTCACTACTCACGTGCTTCTCTGCTCGATTATCCTATTCCAGTGAATCAATTGACAAAAAATCTACTTTGTAACTTGGAAGCCACCATTAAATATGCCAGAACTTCCCCTTTCTGGAATTGCAGAAGAGAATCACTGGCCAATTATTTAATCATGGCTCAGATTAATTAGCCACTACTTGATGCTTTATCATTTTATACCTTAAATATTTTTCCTATTGCCTCCAAGACAAATATGTTTCAGATGTGGAACACTTACTGGAGGCTGAACCAACTGGTTTCTTTATGCCCTTATTGTAGTCATTCAAAAGCCAAAGGAAAGAGAGGCTCTTAAAGACTGTGGACTATCATATCCACATATCTATAGAATGGACTCATAATCTTCGACTGACCAAGTAATACCCCTGTTCTACCCATAAAATAGACAAATTTTCACTGTTATTATTTTGTACATACTGTAGCACCCGTTGAAAAGACTATTCTTTCTCATTTCTCTGCAGTCCTTCACCCTAATATAATCCTATGTTCAATCCCAAAGATTGCTGCTGAATTTACAGTGTAGATATATATGCTCTGGATTCTCTTGCATGCAGATTAAATTATCTATTTGTAATCAACTGAGAAAATCAATTAGACAGTTATGATTGTCAGATTTTGGAGCAATATTTCTTGCAATCATTTACGTATAACCTTGGAGACATTCCATTTTTTAGGACCCTAATCTCACATAATATGTGGCTGTTGTTTCATTATACTTTCCACATTGAGAATCTGTGGACATGCTTCTATTTGCTTACAGTATTAAGAAACAAAAAATGCAAAATCTTTAAAGATAAACTTCACTTTTGTCAGTCCCAAGTGGTTTTCAAGATTGTGAAATCTATAAAAAGCAAAGTCTCTTCCTCCTCAAAGATTGGAGCATATTCAAGACTTTCCCCAGGCAATAATCTAAAGACAGCTTAGATTTAGAGAGTGCAGATGCTGGATTCCCAACTGCTTCCAACTGGAAGCCACTTTTTATGATCTAATGCTGTCATACCCTGCCCTTGAAAGATGCACTAAGATTTTCTTTTGAAGCTCAAAGCTATCCCTCTCAACCCTCACTCCCACCTTATATACTCAGACTTCCTTACTACCATCCTTTTTTATCTATTTGCATATTAAAGATTGGGAAAATGAGAATATGAGGAAAATGAGGATTCTAACTCAACAGTACAATGGCCATTACAGACTCAATGCTTATGGGTCTTACTCTCTTACTTGCTCTATAATAAAAGCCTATTTGTTTTCTAGTAGTGAAAATAGCCACAGTTAACAGCAGAGTTAACTGAGACTTATATGTACTTAATTCTTAGGCTCCCTACTTAACCTCATGCTCTCTCATGTGGCTTAGACTTTAGAATAAAATAATCTGCCATTTTTATGCATCTAAAATGATCCCCTAGGAAGTACTTCTCTTTTTGCTCACACATATTTCTATCAATTGTTACAGCACCTTAACCTGTTATTTTTCTTCCTTTCCTAAAGGAGGGCAAACCTCCTGACTGTCATACACTTATACAGAAATTTTCGTTGCCTCACTCTGCCCTCCCCTAAACTCTGTGTTCTCCATAGAATATTAAATGCCATGGGTAGCCATTCACTTGACAAACAATTTAAATTCAATTATAATACAAAGGTAAAATTGATGAGAGCTGTGAAGGCAGTCATCAATAGAGACCTGAGGCTTCAACCAACACTTTCAAGAATTTTGAAGTATTGGAGGCTTAACCCTACTTGCAAGCATCAAGTTAGCCTGCCAGAGTTTCATGAATAATTGCAGTAAACACAGAACTCCTGGGTCAGGAAGAAAGGACAGAAAGGATTATCCACATCAGTAGCCATGATCTGTACATCAATATATTTGTGTTAGTTCCCCTTGCCTGATGTCCCATGGGATTAAGACAGAATTAGATGGATGCTTGCACAATTAACAGTTCCTTTATAAGATAGGATCTCTGAATTTAGGGAACCTTAATCTTTTGTAAGTGGACAGTAAGCATTCTTGCTCTCTGCTACAGAAGAAGACACTCTTTCTTCCAGTATTTGCTATACAAACATCATTGAAAGGAGTGTCTAGAATAAATGTATTAAATGTCCCACTTGTAAGATTTGCAGAGAAGAGAAACTCATGAGCAATTGTCTCCTAACCAACATGAGAGGTGTATATTTAGAGATTTAGATAAACTAAAATTAGGTCGCAAAAGACTCTTTCTCAATGCCAAAGAAGAACCACCATGAAAGGCAATAAAGGGCTGAGAATTTTCCATGGCAACTTCTGTAGGTCCTTGTCATTGAAGTTCTTCCTCTCAAACTTTCTTGTGTATGACTTTAAAACCTAAGTTTCCTCTCATCTCTCTTATAAAATGCAAATTAACAAAGCTTCTAAATCTACATAGTCAATTCTTCTCTCTTATGACAATAGTTCTTACCCAACTTTTTGCAAAATGAACTGAACTTTGGGGATCTTTTCCTGCTAAAACCCCAAATAATTAACCTCCTTTCCAAAGTTAGGATAGTCTTTCTGAACCTGTTAGTTTTAAAGAAAGACTTATGCTAATGGTACTCTGGTTGATTTTATTAAACATTAATTTTATTTATTTACTTGATACTTATTCATTGATTTACCAGATATTTATTTGCCCAACTTGGTTCCAGGCATTGAAAATACAAAAATGGATAAAACATCAAATTTTTTATTCCTAAAGTTCATATGCCAGTTGAGAAGATAGATAATATTCAAACAAATATGCAATGCTATATAATATACAATAAATGTGAGGTACATTCCTGGTTATATATTGAAATTACCTGGTTAATTTAGAAAATTCCATCTGTTCAGTCACTTTGCTAAATACATTGATTCAGCATTTTAAGGGTTGGCTCTAAAACAATTTGCCATCTTTTTCAGCTGTTCAGGAGATTCTGATACAGATGAAGGTTGAGAACAATAGAAATAAGTGTTATGAAGGCAAACCAAGCAGTATAGTGGAAGTAAATAGTGATTGGAGTGGATGGAGATGAGGGAAGGAGTGTTGCCCTAGGGAAGGTAAACATTAATTGGAGTGGATGTAGATAGGAGGAGTGTTGCTTTAGGTAGGTGGTCAAGGGAAGTCTGAAATTTAAGGAGACTCTGAAAGGATGTGAAGGAGCTAGCCATGCTTGTATCTGGGGAGGAAGAGTCAAGGCCTAAAGAATAGCTAATACAAAAGCTGCAACACAAAGTTTGCTAGGAATATTTGAGAAACAAAAAAGAGGTTACAAAAGAACATGTGGCTGGATCTGAATGAGATTGGTAGAAAATAAGAAAGTCAGTCAGGTGAAATACTACCACTTAGTAGTTTCGAACACGGCTTCTGGAGCTGGACTACCAGGGGTCAAAGCTCAGCTTTGTCATTTTTTAGCAACCTAATGCTGGGCTAATTATTTAACCTTCTTGTGAGTCAATGTCTACTCATAGGTAAGGTGGAAATATTAAAGTAACAAACCCTTTGTTTGTTACTTACTTTAAACCTATGGCTTAACATGTATACATACTTTTGTTTGTATAACATTTGTAATATTTGTTACTTTAAACCTATGGCTTAACATGTATAAACACACATAGACGTGTGTGTGTGTGTGTGTGTGTGTGTGTGTGTGTGTATGTATATACATTAATCCATAACTAGGCACTTCTAAGGAGGAAAAATAAAATTAGCCTTTTCATAGATAACATTGTACTAATGGATAGCCCTTTCTGTATAGTTCACATTAATCAAAAAGTTAAAAATTTGACCTATTCTTGGGGGAAAAGAGAAGGAATTATTATAAAAAATGTTATCTTACCTCTAAGTAAATATTTTATATGGATCAGTGTGAATGAATTCAACTCTACAAAGAAAAATTTATATTGATTCTATTTCAAGCACAGTTGTGAGAAAGTTAATTTACAACACAACATCCTCCTTTCTTGACTTAAAAAAAAAATGCCCAAAGTTCATAGTTCACATTACAGTTCAGTCTCAGTATCTGTACATTCTACTGGTTCAGAAAAATGTATTATGGCATGTATCCACCATTATTGTGTCATATAGAATAGTTTCACTGCCCCACAAATCCTTGGTCCTCCATCCTTTCATCCCTCTTTCCCCACTATCCCTCATAACAAATGACCTTTTCACTGTCTCCATAGTTTCCATTGTCTCCATAGTTGCAGGCATGCCATCTGCAGTGAGGCAGGCAGCTTCCACTGTGGGCACTGGGAAACACAGTGGTGCCCAGAAGCTTGGAGATGCCAGGAACTGCAGAGCCCCAAAGAGGGTGTCAAAGCCTTGGCTCAGGGAGCTCCTTGGTCTGGGTTCCCTGAAAGGCCACAGATCTCTCCTTCTTGTCACCCACAACGTGGTGAGGAGGTGGAGGCATGTTTCAGCCCTGTTTGTGTTACAGCTCTTTCAGTCCTGCTGTATGGCGGGTCCTGAGTTTTTGTCCCATGTCCAGGAATAATGAGGTATACAGACAACTGGAGCATGAGCAAGGTGAAGAGGTGCTTTATTGAGTGTCATTACAGCTCTTAAGAGACCTAAAGTGGGTTGCTCCTTTCTGCAGGCAGGTTGTGCTAGTGTCTATGCAGCTCTCAGTGGAGAGGAGACCAGGAGTGGGTAGCTCCTCTCTGCAGGCAGGTTGTTCCATCATCTGCCTGAGCATGGTTGAGTTTGGGGTTTTTATGGGCTTCAAAGGGGAGAAAGTGCATGCTGATTGGTCCATGGGCAGCCATGGATGGGCCTGGAAAAAGCACCATAAATTCTCACTTTGATCTGCAGAACTGAGAGCCTGGTCCCTAGGCTTCAGGCCGTGCCTGGCTTGAAGGTGGGGCTTCAATAGGGACCTACCCCTTTCCACCCAGGAGTCTGTCTGCATCCTGCCACCATAAACCCACTGTCCACAGCACCCACAGTCCCCAAGCTGTTCATGTGGATGGGTGCCTGCAGCTGTAGCCAGAAGGGTGAGGCTCCCACTTCTTCAACTTGGAAGGGGGAATGAGTCCAGCTAGCTCCATGGAGTGTGTAGCCCCAGCCGTGCCTCCCCTGCTGCAGCCTGTGTCTTCACAACAGCTGTTCCAGATGGCCCACCACTGCCATCACAACTGCTTGATCATATGGCTAACTTCTTATACTTATTTGTTTGCAAAACACTCACAAAAGGCTCTGTTATATTGCATAATTGCAAAACAGAATTATTGCACTGCAAGTTTACAAAAATTGGGAAAAAAGAGCATTATGTCCTTCGGTGGCTATAAACAAGAAAAGTATCCATCAGAATAAATCTAATTCTTCTTTTGTAAAATAGTAATTCCTACCATTGCCTAATGTAAGAGAGTAGTAGAATTTGGGGTCTTAAAAGAAATAAAAAGCACGTGCTTCCCACTGATTAATGTGAGATAGCACTAAAGTAAGTTCCTGCAAACTGTCTCTTTATATATTCCTAGACGTCTGAAGCATTTGTGTATACAAATTCATACTTACAAATTTATACCCCAATTTGAAAGATAATTAAATGTTCATTTTATTTCACTCAAAATGTAAAAGAATTTAAAAAAAGCAGAAACATGGAAATACAAATCCAAGTATTTTATGTAGTTTAATACACTTATATGTAAAAATACATCCATTCAAATAATTCCTATACTGAAGTACATAGAGTATTGTACTTTACTGATAAATATTGTTCTGAAACATTGTAGTCATCCTCACTTTACTCTACATATTTTAGTTAAGACTGTGAGCATTTACCTAACAGGGTAAGGTTTGGAGAGTTAATACTGTCTGGCGAGAAACTTAAGGATACTTTAAACTTATAAATAAGTTCTTCCTAATTTAGTTGTTTCATTGGTTATTTGGTTTTAAGCCAAGTGTTGACAAATAAAGCATGGAAACATTTCTGGTGAAAAAATAAACTGTAAAATCTTTTGCCACTCTTAGGAAATATTTCAGCACATGAGAAATGTGTGGACTTTGAAGACTGATAGATCTCAATTTGATTAATGCTTGATCATTCACTAGCTCTGTGAACTTGAAAAAGGAACTTAAGCTATTAGAATTTAAGTTTAATCATCAATAACAGTTGTTAAAAAGATTAAATGAAGTAATATATAGAAAAGCTGGCTCTGGTCAAGGTCACTGTTGGTGTCAAGGTCATTGATTACTTTCATGTTGCTAAATCCAATGAGAAGTTCCCAGTCCTCATCTTATTTAAACTATCAGTGACTTTTGACATAGCCAAACACTCTTTCCTCTGAGAAATCATTCCTTAAATTCTAAGATACCATACTCTATATGTTTTCCTTCAATCTAGCTGGCCACTCCTTCCCAGCCTTCTTTTCTGATATTGTATCTTCCTGATAAATAATTTCCCAGGGTTACTCTTCCTTTTTTTATTCTCTATCTGCATTTACAACCCATTCATCTCAGAGCTTTAAACACCATGTCTGTGCTGATGAAACTCTATTTTACATCTCTAGCCCTGACCTCTTTCCTGATTTCTGGATTCTTATGCCCCACCTCCTTTCACACAAGTTTAATAGGTGTCTGGTAGATAGCTAACAATCAATATTGTCAAAATATAAATTATGGATCTTCTTTCCCCAAATATGCTGAATCTGATGCCCTATGTATTTTGGTTTTTGGCAACTTCAGCATTGCCATTGTTCAAGCTAAATCGTAGAGTCATTTTTGGTTTTCAGAAACCACATCTAACACATAAAGAAATCCTGTTAGAGACCATTGGCTCTATCTTCAAAATGATCTGGAATCTTATCACTTCCGAGCACCTCCAGTGCTGACCTCCTATCCAACCAGCATCATTACTCATTAACGTTAATCTTTTATCCTGTTCCCCTATTTCTCCTCTGATCTCCTTTAGTATATTATAAACATGGCATTTAAAATAATCCTTTAAAAATTTAATATAAATCATGTCATTCCTTCACTATATATCCTGCAAAATATATTCATTTTCTTAAGAATAAAAGCCAAATTCAATTTAATGGCCTGTAAGTCCCCACATAATATTTTCTCCCATTTCTTCTCATCTTTTCTCCACTGCTCTGCCTGACATTTACAGTCTTCCAGCTATAGGGGCAGCCTTGCTATTCATCCAAATCAACAATTCATTTTTCAGCCTTGAACCTTTGGACTGATTTGTTCTTCTTCCTGGAAATTCTTTCTCCAGTTGCCTGCACAGCTAATTATCTCTGCTACTTAAAATATTTGCCCAAGTATTATTTTCTCAGTAAGACAAATTAGTGACCTTCACTCCTCTTCTACCCACTTCAGATCCCACATAGCCTCATAGTATAATATTGACTCATTATTATACATTATCTTTTCAAAGGAAAATATATACTGTACTGGTGATATCTGTTATGGCTACAGAAGAGAGATAGGTATTGTCACCAGATCCGTGTATTTTGCCTGTTTATTTTCATCATCATGCAGCTTGTACCTTGTGATGTCCTATCCATAATTAGGATTCGTGGAATTTTGCAAATACAATTTTATCTTCTGGTTTTTGTTGTCTTTTGTTTTCTGATTGGAAATCTAATTAACAGGTAGCATTAGGCAGGTTATCATTTGATATCATATTTACATTTTGTGAGAACTTTAAAACTGTTCGGTGGGACTTAATCTCAACAGTTCACATGAGTTTTCCATGATCAGCTCAGCAGCGATTGAGTGTTTATGTCTGTGATCAATTTTAATTTTAGACTAATCCTTCTTAAAGTATAACTCTTCTTGACAAGGCCACAGATAGGATTTCTCCAGGTATGACTCTTGAAACAAAAATTTAGAATCTTCAGTAAGATAGATTTGGTGTATTAGCCCCTTCAGAAAACTTAATAAAAATGAGCTTCAACATAACATTACTTAAGGAACAAGATCTTAGTTTTAAACAACAGTTGTTTATGTGGTCACTCCTATATAAGTGCCATCAGGAAATTTGGCCTTTTGTTATTTTTGATAATTTGAAAATACAATCATCATATTAAACAACCATTGAGTTTTTTTGCAGCTTCCTAATTTAAATTTCATAATAAATTAAGAAAATACGAATAGTGTAATTTGAGTCTATCATCTTAAAGAACTCAACTAGTATCATAATAAGAATTATAAATAATATGATCAGAGGGATAATAAAGGGTCTGACTCTATTTCTGGTGTTTATCTGCTAACTTTTATCAAGCCCCACCACTCCATCTTCGCCTCTGCCTTACATCTAAGTAACTAGATAAGAAAGTTAGGGCCTCCATTTTTTGGACCTCATGCTAATTTCAAACCATGAAAGCCCCAGCACACATACAGGCAAGAATCCTGTCCCCAGCTCCACTCCCTAAACACAATAAAAATGAAGCTAGTTTCCTTTCTCTGTTGTCTCAAGCCATTTTCAGACCTGTTTGGGAGCCTTCCCTAGTCTCCCCAGAAACTTCATAAAGCAAGTAATAAAGCTTTTTCTTTTCTTTTTTTTTCTTTCTTTTTTTTTTTTGAGACAGAGTCTTGCTCTGTTGCTCAAGCTGGAGTGCAGTGGCACTATCTTGGCTCATTGCAACCTCCACCTCCCAGGTTCAAGCAATTCTCCCACTTCAGCCTCCCAAGTAGCTGGGGTTACAGGCACACACCACCCTGCCTGGCTAATTTTTTGTATTTTTAGTAGAAATGGGGTCTCACCATGTTGGCCAGGCTGGTCTTGAACTCCTGACCTCAGATGATCTGCCCACCTCGGCCTCCCAAAGTGCTGGGATTACAGGCGTGAGCCACTGCACCTGGCATAAAGCTTTTTCATACCTTCTTGTTGAATTTGTATATAGCATCTTGAATCTGAATCAAATTACGTATGGGTTGGGTGCAGGAACAGATTCATCCTTTTTTCATAGTGTGACCACAACAAAAGCAAAATACATAATAATGAAGTACAACAAGTGGTCTAAATGAATTTCATATCTGGGCTTATAAATTTGTAACAACTATAGAGCAAATAAATTTATTTGCTCTATTTGAAATACAGCAAATATATTTCATATATTATTTCATATATTATTTGATATAATATTCATATACTATTTCACATATTATTATGAAAATAATAATCCTAGTATGTTAGAGCACAAAGGCATTTATGTAAATATAATAAATGAAAATTATTCTAGTATGGTAAAGATTCACCATGCTGTAATTTTGAAAAACCCTAAGCCTACTGCTGAGTAGCTCTATGACTTTGGGTTAGATACTACATTTGCTGGCAAATGTTTTGTTTTCTGTTAAACAAAGGATTGGATTAACACCAAGTTTCTTTCCAGTTTTGTGATTAAATACTTTTTTTCATTTTCAAGGAGAATACATTAAAACAAAGCAAAACAAAACCTCCTCCCATATTGACAATGAAAATATTTCTGCCTATGGATATTTAAAAAATAACGTACTTCTAAGAATGAGGGTGTCATTTCCTTTCTAAAGGAAGAAAAAGAGTATTACAGAAGATGCTGTATCTGGCATATAAAATAGGCAGTTTAATATGTGAATGAACCATACTGAGTTGAATATAGATAAATCAAAGACGGGTAAAGGAAGTAAGTGAAATAAATAAGTTCCTAGGAAGCATTAAGGCTTAAAGCTTCAAGAGAAATTTAATTTATAACTGTTTCAGTTATTCCTATGAGCCAAATTTCATGAAAAACTAAAGCAAAGTAATATTTCAATCAGAAGACCAAACATTGAAAGAAATATAATACGATGCTTCAAATACTATAACCAGTTTAACCAGTCACCTCTCTTCTCTTTACAGAAAGCCTTAGATAAGCTAAAATAAACAATTAGATGTTTAATAAGAAAATTGAAAAAAATATTCAGATACTGACTTTTCCTTCTGCAGTTCTGCAAAGTGCCTCCAATACGCAGAAAAATAGCAGCAGGATTGTGAAAATAAAGATAGTCATCTTGAAGTATGAACTATATTTGTGAGAAATTATACATGGTTTTGGCTTATTTAAATTTAACGATGGTTACATTTAATTCCCTAATGTCTTTTAGAAAATGTGAAAATTAACAAATAAAACTGTCTCTTGTTATATAGTACTGTCAAATATCTAAAAATATTTTTATAGATATCTTTACAATTACAGTCATGTACCGCATGATATTTCATACATTACAGTCATGTACCTATGATATTTCATAGTCAACAACAGACTGCATATACAATGGTTGTCTCCTAAGACTATATGCCATATTTGCCATATTTTTACTGTACATTTTCTATGTTTATATGTGTATAAATACACAAATACTTACCATTGTGTTATAATTACCTCCAATATTCAGTATAGTAAAATGCTGTATAGGTTTGTAGCCTAAGAGTGATAGGCTATACCATGTAGCCTAGGTTTACAGCAGGCTATATGATCTAGGTTTGTGCAAGTACACTCCATAATGTTTGCCCAATGTGAAAATTCCCCAATTACGCATTTCTCAGAACAACCTTAAGTGATGCATGACTGTAACAGATTCGGGTTTTTTTTTTTTAAGGGTAAATCACTGAGAAATAATTTCTATGTAATATAAATAGAAAATTGACAAATTTATTCAATTAATAAGATATATTAATTAGCTGAAACAGGTCAAATATTGTTTTATGTGCTGAATATTAACAAATATTATATGTTACTTACTGAGGAAATAGCAAGTATATACCCCTCGGTAAGGAGCAAGATTTAAAACTTCATAGACAATAAAATTATGAGCTTACAGAAGAGTGAACAGGGTGAGGGTTATAGAAAATTAGATAACTACAGGAGTTAGGAGAATAAAAGAGCAGCCTTTAGTCCTGGTGAAAATTTTGGATTTTACTGTAGGTGATCTGAAGCTACTGGGGGCAGGAGGGTAACAACAATTGGTTAAATGACCATCCATTCCAACCTACACGTATTATGCTTTACTATAATTCAAGTCCTGAAAACCTGTCACTTGTATTTATTTTATTATTTTTCTTCCCTGCAGGTAATTTTCTAGATGCAAGTAAGTTTTGCTAGTTAGATGCACTTACTTGAGATTTGAAATTTGTAAATAAGGAGGGTATTCTTGCTGCTATAGCTGTTGTAAGTCTGATCTTGGAGTAGGTTTGCCAAATTTAGCAAACAAACATATAAGAAAATCAGTTATACTTTAAACAATACATTTTTAGTATAAGTATGTCCAATGCAATATTTAGTAAATACTTATAATAAAAAACGTATTCATTGTTTATGTCACATTCCAATATAAGTAGGGGTTCTTTTACGTGTTTACCCTCTACTTGTAGACATTGAGATTTTCTATGTCAAATCATAAGCTATATGTGTGATGAGAAATAGTTGTCAAGTATAACAGTGGCCTTCTCTTCCCTGATTTGCAACTCTAATAGAGTATTCTTGAAGTAAGTCCTGTGGCAATCTTGTGACTGTGGCCAATATAGCCACAACTTGTAGGGAACTCTGCATTTCCCCCAGTGTTGTGTCCTGTAGGAGCTCCCTTGCCCTGCCAGCTCAGCATCCTTCATTCGGGAGTCAATCTCAGAGGCCAAATTAAAACTGTCTCTTCTAGGTCTTCTGATGACAATTCAAATTCAGTTTTATTGAGGCAAAAATTATATAAAATACACTGCAACGATTTAAGGTATCAAATTTGGTGAGTCTTGATAGATGTATACACTTGTAAAATCAGTACCAACAAGATACAAAATATTTTTATCACCCCAAAATTTTACTGTGTCCTCCCTCTTCCCTATACCATCAACCTGCGCTCAATAATTTCTCCAGTTTCTGTTATTATAGATTAGTTTTCATTTTCTAGAATTTCATGAAAATTGAATTACACAGTATGTCCCTTTGTATATTTTTTAAACCCAGTATAATGTTGAGATTTATCTATAGTGTCATATGTATTAGTAATTTGTTACTATTTACTGCAGAATAATATTCCATTGTATAGGTATATTAGACTTTGTATATTCATTTAGCCATACTGATAAGTATGAAGGATATTTCCTTGTGATTTTAGTTTGCACTTCCTCAATGGTTAATAATGTTGAACATGTTTTCATGTTCTTATCTGCCATATTTATACCCTTCTCAGTGGAATGCCTCTTTATATATTTTGCTTTATATTAAATAGTTGGTTTTAAATCTTGAGTTTTTAGAGGTCTTTATATATTTTAGATATAAATCATGTGTGAGATAGGTGATTGATTTGTCTTTTAATCCTCTTATCGAGGTATTTGAGAAAAAAATTTACTTTTGATTAATTTTAAAGTAATTTTTCATTTATAGATTGTGCCTTTGGTGGCAAATCAAAGAACTCTTTGCCTAGCCCTAGATCTTGCAAAATTTTCTCCACGTTTATTTTCTTAAAGTCTTATGGGTTTGTATTTTAGATATAAGTTCATGCTCCATTTTGAGTTAATGATGTGAATGAGGTATGAGACCTAGTTTGAGGTTCATTATTTGCCTTTAGATGTTCAGATGTTCCAAATGTTTCAGCACCATTTGTTGAAAAGCTATCTTTTCTTCATTAAATTGCTTTTGCAATTGTGTCGAAAGTTAGTTGGATATATTTATGTTGTTCTATTTTTATGTTTTTCGTTCTGTTCCATCGATTTGCAGATCTATTTTTGTGCCAATCCCACAGAGTCCTGATTGCTATACATTAAGTATCTAAATGGGTTGACAACTTCCTCCCTCTTTATTTCTATCAATATTATTTTGTAACTATTATATTTTCTTTGCTTCTATAAATAAACTTGGGAATCATTTTATCTATATAATATAAAATCTTGGTATTTTAATATGAATTTGTGAACATACCTATCAACTGAAAGAGAAGTCACATATTTGCTATGTTGATTCTTCAAATCTATGACATTGTGTCTATAATCATTAGATCTTTGATTTCTTCCATCAAAGTTTCATTATTTTTAGCATAGTAATCCTATATATGTTTTGCTAGAATTACACCTAAGAAAATAATTTTCTTAGAATGATTTCAAATAGTTTTTTATTTTCAATTTTGATATTCATGTGTTCATTTCTAGTATAGAGAAATGCAGTTGATTTTTTAAATGTTTATGTGGTCTCCTGTGACCTTACTGAATTCACTTATTAGTTCTAGGATATTTTTTCTTTTCAATTTTGTAGATTCTTTAAGATTTTCCATATAAATACATATCATCTGCAAATAAGGATGGCTTATTGCACTAACTAGAATTTTTGATACTATGTTGCATGAAAGTATTAAAAGGAAACATTCTTATTTTATGTTCAATCTTAAGATGAATGCTTTCAATTTTTCATCATTAAGTCTAATGCTGGCTGTGGAATTTTTGTAGATGTCTGTGGCCAAAGGTCCCGATTAAGCCTTTTTTCCAACTTTTTCTCATAATTGGTTGTAAAATTTTGTTAAATTCTTTTTCATCAATTGATACATAATTTATCTTCTTTAGCCTATTTATATATTAGATTACATGGATTAATTTGCATGTATTGAACTAGCCTTACATTCATGACATACTGTTAAGAAGTTTTATTATTTTTTATTTTTTGTACTGTCTTGATCAGGTTTTAATATCAGAGAAATATTAGCTTATTCATTAAATGAAATTGTCCTCCCTTGATCTATTTTCTGGAAGATATTATGGACAATTGATATCAATTATTTTTTAATCATTGGGTAGAATTCTCCAGTGGACCTGGAGATTTCTTGTGGGAGATATTTTTACTGATCAATTTCTTGTAGAGTTATTGGGCTATGAAAGTATTGATTTTATGTAAGTTGTGGTGATTTGCTTCTTGAGCAATGGGTTCATTTCATCTAGGTTGTCCTATTGACATGTGTATAGTTGTTTGCATTATTTCCTTGTTATCCTTTTGATGTCTACAGAATCTGTAGTGATATACTCTTTTTCATTTCTGATACTGGTAATTTGTGTCCTTTCCTTTCTTCATCCATGTCATGGATAATTGTCACTTTGATTTTTTCCTTTTTTAAATTGATTTCTTTGGGTTTATCTTGCTCTGGGTTCACTCACCTCCTTGAGTCTGTAAGTTTGCCTTCTGCAAAATTTAGAAAGCTTTCAGCTATTATTTATTTAAGTATTTTATTAAGTCTGCTCTTCTTCTGGGACAACAACATTACAAATGAATTACAAATGTAGCGGCTCATCTAATGTTGTCAAAACATAGGTGTTTATTTAGTGTTCTCATCTTTATAACTTTTTCTCTAATGCTCAAATAAGCCTAATGACTTTAGAACTGCTTCTGGAAAGATGCCAAAGGAAAAACAGATATCGAGCAATCGAAAAGAACTGGGTTAGAGTCAAATTGCTGCAAAAAGCAGGGATATAGCCATTCTCTTTCTCAAGAAGTGACACTTTAATATTTTCTTAAGATTTCTGAGAAGTAACTTAGAAAGTTTTTCTCTTCCACAGTGACTTTTGCTGAAGATATCTTTGGCCAAAGTAGAAAACATTTTATGTTGTCTGCATTTTCTAATACTAATTAAAATAATTTCAAATGACAATGCTAGATATCATTATCATTCATCTGGAAAGTAAAAGTTATTCCAATAGGAAACAGTAAAATGCTTTTATATTTTAAGACAGAGTCTTAAAATAATTTGAAATAAGTACACCTTAACTGTTAATTCAGTACATTACAATTTTTGTAAGCTGTTCAACATTAAAGGAAAAGACAGATGGTTATGTAAATTGCACAAAAGGAAATGCATTTGAACAAAAGTAAGCTCATTAAAAGACCTGTTTTCACCTTAGAGGAGAAACCTGTTTTTTAAAGCAAAAGGTTTATTTTTCTTTTTTTACATTCTTTAATTTTTTTCAAGATACATCTTTTGTGGACATCAGATACAGTTTTAATAGCATCACACAGGGAAACAATTATTCAGGAAGGCCACATTCTGAGACTTTATTGAATTCAGAGGTTTGATTCTTTGCACATAAACCTAAAACTTCATTATCTGCACAATATATGGCAGAATATATTTGTTAAAGTTAGAGAATGAGATCATTGTTTGGAAACATTCATTGTGACTGCAGCTGAAAGTAATGAATGTGAAAGCAAACCACCACCAAAGAAATTATGATCTGTGTCTCTATATCTTTGTCTCAGAGCTTATTGACTGATGTGTCTCCTATCCCACCTTCTTCCATTTTTCTAATGGTTTTATCTTCTTATTATAGAAAAAAAAGAACAAAACTACTGAGTCTGGCAATGACCTAGGGCCATCACTAGAAAACGATAACATTAATAGTTTAGATTGGCTGAAAAGTAAACAAAAATATAATTATACTGTTAACTTTATCAAATACAGAGTATAACTTTTCCTACCAACATTGTTAATATGGACGTAGATTCAGATATAGCTATAAATGGATAAATAGATGGAGAGCAACATAGATGGGTACACATGCACATATAAGTTAAATATATTTTTAGGTATTCTCATTCACAGATATTTTAAACGGCAATGTAATTGTAATGATATAATTTTATAGGTACATAGATTGTGTGTATCTATAGTTTTTTGCATATACTACAGTTATTTTTATATATTTTCATAAGTATATTTGTATTCCTATGTAGATATATCTCTAAAAAGATGGATAATTTAATATTAACCTGAGAATATTTCCAAGCATTTTTCTCAGTTGGTCCACTGAATAAAACTCAGGTTCGGCAGACTCAAGTCTCTTATTTTTCAACCCTCTGAGAAGTATCTTTCCTTCTTTTGGGTAGCTGTCATGCAATGTCTTTTGTAACTAGGGGAGCAGGATAAGAAATGTGAGAGATGAAGTGAAGAAATAAATGAGAAGGAATAAATGCAAAGTGAGTGATATAATTTGGCCCTGCGTCCCTACCCAAGTCTCATCTCCAATTGTAATCCCCACATGACAGAGGAGAGGCCTGGTGAGAGATGATTGGCTTATGGGGGCAGATTTCTCCCTTGCTGTTATCATGATAATGAGTGAGTTCTCAGGAGAGCTGATGATTTTAAAGTATGGCCCTTCCCCTGCTCGCACTCGCGCTCCCTGTCTCTCCTGCCACCATGTAAGTGGTGCCTTGCTTCCCCTTTACCTTCTGCCATGATTGTAAGTTTCCTGTGACCCCCCCTAGCCATATTGAACTCTGAGTCAATTAAACCTATTTTTTTTAATGTATTACCCATTCTCTAGTAGTCCTTTATTAGTCTGAAAACAGACTAATACAGTGAGGATGAAAATACAATATATATGTATACCTGATAAGAGAGAAATAGATTGAATTAAAAGTATTACTACAGAAGTTCTACTTTCACAGTTTTTGAGAAATAGATATAAAAGGAATTTAAATTATTTTGAGTTACTAAATAACATGAGATAGGTTCTGGTCACTGGACTTCTTTCTTGACACAAACTGTATCATGACACATCCATCTATCAATACTTTAGATTAACTTTATCGTTTTCCTTTTGAATTGAGAGTGTATTTTCACCATGACTGCTGATTTATCACAGTGTTTTGGAAAAATAAATAAATAAATAAATTGCTGAAGAGATAGTATGGAGATCACATTAATATTTGAATTTTTTTTTCTTAGGGAGGAGACTACAGATGTGAGGGTTCTATATTTCAAGTAGAGACCTGTAATTACATAGCACTTTTTGAGTCCCCTGACTTGAATTAGCCTATGAAACAAGCTGCTAAAATTATCAGCCAGAAATTTGTTTTCAACCCTCTGTCAAACACTATTTATTAAGAAGTTCTACCTGGTGGGTACTATAGGAGATAGTGATTCAAATATGTTGCAATTAATTCAAAGTACTTGCCAAATTTTACAAGTTGAAACCAATGCCCCTGGGATCTTAGCCCTTTTTACTGACCTAGTTAGATATATTTTTGAATTACTGAAACAAATTTTCATTAGGACCTAGAGAAATTTCAGAGTCCTATCTTGGGTGTAAGGGGAAAAAAAAAACCACAACACATTGTGTTGCAGATAAATATTCCATGTAGAAGTTTGATGACTGGGCACACTTACAGGCCAAAAGATGTTGCTATGTATAAAAATGTTTTTAATTCTCAAACTGAAAGATTGTCAAAGCCAATATAACTGATTTTGTTCTATCTATGACTGACTCATGACCTAAGAATGGATATATACAAGCTTGTACAGTGAGTCAGATTCTATATGACAAATTCTACTCTTGTATTATGGCTGAGAAAAAAAAATCCACTGTGACATACATTATGTGAAGGAAAATAATAAAACAAGTCCTAGAGCTCAAAAACATCTCAACTTTGTCTGTGTGGAAGCAATATACAATTAAGAATTGGTGTACACTACTGGCTTTCTTCCTGCCTTGATATCTCACTGTTAGGAAGCCTAATTAGGGTAAGTATAACACAGAGGTGGATCTATTGATCTGCGGAACTTCCTAATGAGATTCTTACCTGATAGAGGAAATTGACTTGGACAAAGAGGATTGATGCAGACATGGCTCTTCTCCTTGAATCAGTCTACTTGTAAAAATAAGGTTAGACCCAGAGCAGGTTTTAGGGTTAAGATTGTGTAATACTGACCATAAGACCAACTGATATAGTCAATGATTAAAAAGTCATTGTTTTTTGCAGACTTTACTATAAACACGGTATGATCCAAATCTGTGGGAGTTTGTAACTGTCACAAGTTTCAATTTTAAACAAACAGGTTTATATAGTTACTTGCTCACATTTATTTTTATTTGCACAATGCATATTAAATATACTTTTTAAATGATTTTTTATTTGGACATTCATTATAGTGTTCCATATTTTATTTAAAAAATAACATGTAGTAGACTTCACATATTTTTTTCCAAGGAATATATCCAGAGGCAAGTGAGACAAATTACAGCCATTCTTAATAAGAGAAGAAAAAAGAAAAAAAGAAATGCATTTGGATTACAACTACAGAAACTCTCTATTAACATGACAAATATAAATAGTAGGCAACTTTTTGTGGAAGTCTGGAAAAAACTTACCTTGGACAACTACAACAGAGTAACACATTTTAACACATGATTCTTTCCAGCTATTACCTCTCATGGACACTTGAAATATATTCAGATTTGCACAATTTATTTTTACCTCTAATTCCCAGTTCCCCATACACCATCTGCCATTAATTGCTCAGAGGAGGACCAGGTTTTGCAGGATATTTAAGCTTGCAGAGGGGCATGCTCTGGCAGAAAGGGAGAAAAGGTATTCCTAAAATAAACAGGCTATGCTCAGAAAGAATTTTATTCAGGAAATTTAAATAAAAAGAGTTGAGGTTTATGACGGAAAGGAGAAAAAATTGAAATAAATATATTGCAGGTGATTTTATGTTTCTTTCCTGGTGTTCAAGAAATGTTAGAGAAGAGTGTGAACATTCTGAACTTGCATATTAGTCCTTAAAACATGTTCTTTGATTGTGATATAACTTATGTAGACCCATAATTGTAGGAGCTATAAACTTTTTCTACTTTATTAATATAGAGGAATATATATATATATATATATACATATATATATATATATCTTTGCTGAGAGAAAATCAAGCTGTTGTGTGTTTTGGAAGTAGATGACATCCTTTGTTTCTTGGGCGGTATTTATATCATTATTCATATCATTCTGCCTAAATGTAAATCATCAGCATAATACGATTCCAGAAAAATGATATCTCAGGCAAGTTATCAACAATTTCCTAAATCAGAACAAAAAAATATTATTTTCCTACTCAATAACATTTATCACTGAGGTAGATTCCTGAGATTCATAAGAAATCACTGCTTTTAAAAATAATCCAGTTCAGTACTTGTTCTTACAAACTCTTGACTGTAAGTCACCCTATCACCAGATAGCAAAATAGACAGATGTAAACAAACATACTGACCAAAGGTAAAGTAGAAATATAGAGTAGCTACAAACCATACAACCATAAACAGGAATATCTTTCCCATTTCACTTAGCAAACCAAATAAATTTTTGAACTCAGCTTTTTTCTGTATAATCAGCTGATACAGTAGGTTTTATGGAAAAGTCCGCTTATTTTTTTGGCTGTCTGTGACAAGCACTACTAACCACTGTACCTTTTGTACTTACTAACATAATCTTGGTTTTGTTCACGGCAGAAATCCTCGTGGTTAACAGCCCTATAACTTAGATTAACTTGCAACTTGTTTCGCCAAATGACTCATAATTGGGCAATGAGTTCTAAGCAAGAGGTCCCTGTGAAAACTACTGTTTTTGACTGAAAGATATGAGCTCAGCTGGCAGGAAGATTTTGCCATTTTGTTTTCTCCTTTCTTCTTATCCATGATTCATATGTGATACTCTCTAGTATAAATGGCACATGTATACATATGTAACTTACCTGCACATTGCGCACATGTACCATAAAACCTAAAGTATAATAATAATAATAATAATAATAAAAGAAATTTTTACGAAGTTTTTGAAGTAAAATGCATTTTTATAAAATTTTAAATAAAAATGTTAATAAAATTAAAAAAAAAATCACTAATCTGTGTCTGAAACAACTCCTACCATTGCTGTTGTATAAAAAAATAAGTAGGATCTTAATTTTGCTACCGTCTGGATTTCAATCGAGGTATTCAATACATATGGGAATAAACAAACCAATAAATTAAAAAAAAAAAAAACTATCTTATGAGTCTGAGGAAGAAAGCCACACATTAACAATGGTAGAGGCAAAAGGAAGATGGAATCTGGATTCTCAATGGCAGCCTACGCTTAGTTGTCTTGTTACTTAGAAAAGAAAAAAAGTTTCCTGATGTAGCCCCTATACTCAGGTTTCTGCTACAGCGTTCTATAACGTGATAATTTGTAACAAGACATTAATAAAACAAGTGTTGTATTGTTACACATGAAAGAGCTTGCAAGTTTTATAAGCACCAAAAGATTACATAATACAGTTAAAAGTTTACTATAACTTCTATATGTTTTATATTAAGTGAAAGTATCATGGCTGTTATTAAAATAGACATTTTGACAAAATTTACATTGTGTTTATGAGATGTATAAATATTTTAAGCAATTTATTGTTGACTAAAAAACTACAAATAAGCAATTATCTCAAAAGACCAAGTGTGCATATGTACTTTTACTGACTTATTATGATTACAAAATTATATGAGCTGAATGTTCAAAGGAATTTGAAGTCACTCTTTGTGTGTATATGTGGCGGGGTAGGGGGAAGACCTAGACTGAAAAACAAAGAAATAATCTATTTTAAAAAGAATCTATTTTATTACTTTAAAATTTATTTATTTTAAATTGTTTTAAAACAAGAGCAATTACCAATTGAGCAAATTATTTATTAGCAATTGCTATTAGAAAATAAATTACAATTTTAAATTTAGATGAAAATATAATGATTAACAGAAGAAGATATATTTAACAATATAAATAGAATATATTATATGACTGGTGTGTCTAGACTTTTAAAATCACCAGTGGTCAGTTGTATTTCTGGATTTGCTATGAGTTGAGGATAAATAATCGCATGGCTTATAAAACTGACCAAAAAAAAATGAAAAGAAGTAAAATTAAGAATTTTCATAGCTATTGTAGAAAAAAATTCTTCACATATATGTAGTGTACCATTGTATAGTACAGAAAAATAGATAATAGCAACATAACGTATAATTCATCAAATGTACAATGTTACATCTTATTTTCCATAATTTTTAAAAGCACCTAATTTCAATTTTTTTTTAAATTTTTTTGGAATGAAAATATTTTGCATGTATCTAGAAAATACAAAGTCCTGTAAAAGTGTTCAGTTTCTGGACTTTAGGGTAGATAGGCTCACATAAGTTCATATACCCTTCTTTTCTTTCTTTCCTCCTTGTGTCTCTCTTTGACTTCTTTGTCTAAGTCTCCTTTTCTCCCTATCTTTCCTCTTTCTTCTTATGTTCTTCCTCCTTCTCCTCTTCCTGTCTATCCTTCTGTTTAAGCCCTCACCTCCACTAGAAACTCTTCAATTTTGAGGATTAGATTTTCATATTTCATTTGCTTCTCCCTTGGTAACTCAGTAGTAACTACTGCTAAAATATAGTTTCCCAAAAGGGGGGAAAATACCCTTTCTTCCTCAACTCTACCTGTATTGTCTTTTGCTCCATTTAATCATGTCCTATAAATATGCTTAAAGCTAAAGAAAATATTTTAACAGAAAAAAATTCTGTATCTTACAGGTGATGATGGGCTTTTCTACTTCCACTATCAAATAGTACTGAAAATGCTGCTTAATATTCCTTGTTTCTTGTACCTCAACATTCTCCCAAACAAAATTTCTTACTACGTGTTAGGAAAAGAGTGGCAAAACACTTTTGTTTGAGTTGAGGTATTAATATTTATGAACAGATTGAGATTTCCTCAAAATGTAGTAAGAACATTTATTAACTGGCCCAGAAGACAGTAAGTCACAAAGTAACCATAAAAGTGAGGTATATAAATCAAGTAGAGATTAAAGTTCATTGACAAATTCTTAACATTTTTCTGACATTGTGGACTAGGACCTATGGGATTCGTCCATTACTCAAGAGAAATATATCATCATATTAACTCATTTAAATTAATAGGGACTATTTCAGTTTACAACCCAGGGAATGGTTGACCTTCTTTGCAAGATCCACCCCATGATTTCATCGTGGCTGGTTAAGATTAGTATTAAAATTTAATCTTTCAGATCTACAATTAAATGTAAGTTACAGCACTTAAGTTTGGTAGCATATAAAGTTTCACTATGAAAAATGTGTTTCCATATTTTATTGGAAAATCTATGTCATTTAATTGTTTGAATTAAATGCACTGATAATGTCTTTTGAGATTTCACTCTTTTTCTCTTAAACAAATCTTCAAAAGTCAAATCTTATATATAAAACATGAGAATTTTATACAGCAGTCTATTTCAACACAATTATATATATTATACAAATATATATTATATATAATGGGTTCTCAGCAAGATTTCTTGAAATTGAAACTCAAATAAAGTTAATGACAGAATTTTAAGACAAATACTGATTACATCTTAGACACTAAAGAGGAATAAAACTTAGGGGAACTTGCCTGTTATATTGACATCAATGTAATCTTTATTATCTTAGATGAAAATGCAGGGAATATCTAGCTTTTGACGTTAAATCTCATAGACTAGAAATGATAGATACAAACATAAAATGTGGTGGTTAAAAAATAAGCAATATTGCTTAAACACATTTCAATATGTCTATCTAGTTTATAGTAACTTAAATGACAAAAAACATGATTATTTGCAAAGTATTAGAAATGGAGCAGTCTTTCAATAAATGCTTCTAAATTAATTAAAAATAAATGTTAATAAATATTCAAATATTTAAAAAATATTCTAGCACTTATTTAATAATTTTTACATAAAACATACATTTTCTTTATTCAATGAAAGCCTTAAAATGTTGGTAATATTATAAGTATTACCAAAAAGGTATAACCTTTTAAAAGATATATACTTACACATACAGTATCAATTTGAAAATTAGAAGGCAGAATACGACTATAAAGTAAAATCATTTAATGCATATTTAACAAAAAGAATGACTTGTTATTATATGGGGAAAAACTTATTTCCATCTATAACAGTTAGAAATCCATGTTGACAGTGACAGAAATAAATGATTAAAACCAGTTTGGACAGTCAAATAAATTTATGGTTTCATATACTAAAGGTTCCCATAGAAGTTTAATATCTGATATCCAATTCTTGAGTCGTTTTTAGGTTTTCACCAGGGAGAGGCCTCTTTTTCTCTTCCTTTCTCAGATATGCTTCTTTGGTGTTAACATCCAAGAAGACTTCAACCTTTTTTTGAGCTACTTTTAAGTTCTATTCTAGTTTCAAAAGCCCCAGAAATTCTGACCAATTGACTGTGACCATCTGGAAATACATCATGTTCTTAATGTTCTCAATCTTAAATTATGGTCAAGAGAATGGTATGTACATATTGGATTACAATTATTAAACACTGAGGGCCTTCACCTGAAAATTGGGAGCATTCTCACCCAAACACATGCTGGAAAAGCTAGTCCAACTTGGTGGGGGAGGCAGACAGAGACAGAGAGCGAAAGCGAGCAGAGAGAGAGAGAGAAAGAAGAGAAGAGAGACAGAGAAGTGAAGAGAAGAGGAGAGGGGAGGGGAGGGGAGGGGAGGAGAAGAGAGAAGATGAGAGGAGAGAAGACAAGAGAAGAGGAGAGAAAATGCACTGAACGGATACTCTGGAGAGGCAACAGCCAATCAGCCAACCTGAAAATCTGCCAATTCAATTTGACAGCTGCCAATCCAAGGGGGTTCAGGAAAAACAAAACATGTTTTAATGAGAAAACAATTTCAGTTACTGAAAAGATATACGCAAGATAAATGGCCTGCAAAAAAAGAATTTCTGAAAGCTCTGTGATACTATCAGCCTTCCAATTTTTAGGTTGTTTGCTTTTTGGCACCAGCAAAGCCAAAATAAAGAGTAATTGAAAACTTGGTTATTTAAAGTCCAAAATAGAGAAATAGGGGTTCTCCCCCCCGAATATTGTGTATTTTATAGTTACAATCTATTTATACAAAAATATATTCCACAGGTGAATGATTCAATTATTTGCACATACTAAAATTATAAATTTGATATTATTTCACAACTGGAGGGTAAAAATTATAGTCTTTACCAGCAACTTATGTAACCATATAACACTGAGAAGCCAGTATAATGCATAAAAATGACAATGTCATGATATCTCTCTTAAATGCAGTACTCCTTGATGGTAGAGATATATAAATTACAATTAAAATATCTTTAAAAATGTTAATCATCATTGGAATTCAAGTTTTACTAGTAGTTGCTCAGAAACAAAATACAAGCAGTGAATGTAATATTGTTAATGCTTTACACAGCAGGAATGGAAAGCCAAGAGCTCTCAGTTACATTTTGAAACTGTTGAATACTAAAATAAGAAAATCAAATGCAACGCATGGCTGAATAGTAACTGAGACACTTTGGAATTCCAATTTCACATTTGCAGCCAATTTATCTCTTCATCCTTCTGAAGTAGATAAATTGAATATCACAGTCAATAGTAGGATAGTACTTTTGAGTAAAGCCAAGTATTTTCCTATTCAACAATGATACAGATTCCATTGTGCCTTTCATAGATCCTACTGCACATTCTTTAAGAGCAAAAATTAAAAAGAGGAAACAAATTTGCCAGATATGTTCCCCTCTTAATTGTCTTATCTGGCAGAGAGTAATTTCTGTCATTTCTCAAATCCAGAAAAGATGTATTTTGAGTCTACTGAAAATTTACATTTAAGAACTTGGTAATTGCATAATGTTTTTCAAGTGACAGAAAAATGAAATTGACTAATTTTTTCTTCAAAAACTTTGAGCACATATGCATCCTCAAAATTAAAATAATAAGGAATTGGACAAATAAGAGCTAAGTATTCTATTAAGTGACTTTCTATATGAAAGTATTAAAAATTTAGCCTCTCACTAGCCAGATAATTACTTGACTAATAAATACTAGTGATCTAAAAATATACAAGAATGTAGATATTCGTTAGTTAACTCTTCCAGTTTTGTGGTTTATGTACCAATTTAATAGACAGGCAAAATACCTTCAGACCTTCCATAAGATGATACTTCACTGTCTTAAATTTATTCTGGAATAACCAAAGGTAAAAATTTAATAGTGAATCACAGAGCCTACTCTATCACATGACCATGTGGTAAGATCAAACAGATTTTTGCAGACTAACATTTCCAGAATGTTGTATTTTTAAATAAAATATAACTGACTTTTATTATGTTTCTGTTTAATATTAAGATAATGTTAAGAACTGATGATATAAAGAATGAAAAGCCATGATTCCAATTCTCAAAGATTTTAGGATTTAGTAGAAATGACACATGTAAATAGATGAGAAGAATAGCAGGTGATAAGGATAAAGACACGATATAGAAAGGATGTTTTTTTTTTTTTATTAACAAGGATGAGAGGTAAATCAGAGAAGAAGTAATGACTGAGTTGAACTGTGAGTGCTATAGGAGACTTTGTTATGTGGATGAAAGAGATGAGGGTAGACGTGGATGGGATGGTAAAAGAGTCATTCCAGTAAGACAAGCACACAGAGTCTTGGTCATATTAGGTTTTCTTACAATTATAAATATAGATCGCTTTTCTGAAATTCTTGATTACAGATGGGTGCCAAAATTCAGATGTTTTTAAATAAATATGTAATATATTTCATAAACTGAATATAACATCTCATTCAGATGTAGTCTGAAACTACATCTCATAATCAAACATAATATTTCTACAGTGAAACATGAATATTTAACTCATGTGGGTAAATACAGTCAAAATGAGTCACATAATAGGTCTGTATAGGTTTTGCCATGTGGCAACTTACCAAAAAAAAATCTGTGCTTCGGATTTGTTTTTCTAATTTTGAAAATGTGAATAAGTGACTACAGACCTATAATTACTCATTTCATTTTAATGGGTATATAATTTATAAAAATGAAAAGAGAAAATGATGGCAGATAAATTGGAGAATATAGCAGAAGCTAGAGGTCATAGAGCAGATAAATGTTAGAGCCAAGGTTTAAAATGAATAAGATTGAGACATAAGTCAATCTTTCCTGCTAGATGACACAGGTCTTATGTGTAGGATGATCTGAAAGCTAGAAGGATCTTCAGGGGACTATTGGACATGATTCTAATGAGAGATGATGAGAACTTGAACTGTGATAGAGAAGACAGGTTCAAGAAAATAGGAAGAGTTAGATATCTTAATTTGATATTTAAAGAGAAATTTACATTTGCCCTAAGACTGCAGTTAGCAATTGAATAGAAAAATAATTGTAATATTTTAACTTAAATTCAATGACTATATCATAAAATAAAAAAGCATAGCACTGTTGTGATTATGTTTATGTGTATGGACACATACACACACACAATAATTATATAAATTACATAACTTGGTTAAGGTTAAAGATATAACTCCCTCTCACCACCACGAATTTTTTTTTATTTGAATGTAGGTATATATAACTTTGTGTTTAGAAAAGCAAACCTAATAATTAATATACAAGTAATTTTTTAAAGATACAACATATGGTTAAATCCAAGATAACAAATTATCATTATGTTAATACTTTACTTTGAAAGGTATCATTATCTTCAAGTTGTATCATTTAACTGATCTACTTTATCTAGTTACCCACACCTATGGTTTCCATAAGTGAAATGTCTTTATCAGTAAAAACAAAACCAGCCTGGATAAACGGAGTAGGATTGAAGACCTAAACAAAAAGCCATTCTGGAGCTGCCCAGGTTGTGTCCTGCCCACTGTGGCCCCCAAGATTACCTGAGTGGGAGGTGAAATCCAGCCTGCTCTTCCCTTCACCAAGTTGCTCACCTTGACATGGGCTGCATCAGCCTGGAGGACAGGCTGCCTCTCCCAAGTGGTTCTGCCATAATGGTTGAAATTTTGTAATCATTATTGGGTGAAGCAGAATGCAATTTTTCACCTTTGTAGTGGGCGTATAATTTATAACAATGGAAAGAGAAAATGATGGCAGATAAAATGGAGAGTACAGCAGAAGCTAGAGGTCATACAGCTCATAATTGTTAAAGCCAAGACCCTCAGTGGAGGGTCTGTCAAATGCACCTCAGTACTAATAGCCTCTGGCGGCCTTGTGCTAAACTCCCCTTTACTTGTTCACTACCTTAATAGGCTTAAGGACATCAAATACTGCTCCTTTTTCATTTGTCTTCCACAAAACCAGTTTCATGTAGTGAAAAGAACATGGGTATCACCAGCATTGGTGCTTGAGGTTCAAGAACATGAATGTCCAGGTTTGAGCTCTGACCTTGCTACTTTAGAGCCCAAATGTTGCCTTAGGCAATAAACACTATATTGAAGAAAAGACAAGTTCTGCTTAAACAAGTCAGCAAAGTATTGTGAGCCAGAGTTGTCAAATCCTTATAAGGATGGAAACACATTTAAACATTTACAAACTGCCTTTCTCATTAAAAATACTAGAGTTCTGAAAATCACTAAATCTATACCTAAATTTCCATACACAGAGTGAGAAATTACCATGTACACATTCATTAAATGGGTCGTTCCTATATTATTTTCCTATTATACAGCCTAATTTCTGGCAGAACATTGAAGTACATTATTTGTACATATATTCAGATAATTTTAGAGACCACTAGGAGATAAATTGTTAAAGTGAAATCAATTTTTACACTACTTAAGTATGTAAAAAGAAAATATGAATTCATCTTTTACTATGTTAGCATCTTATATATTTCATACTATAATGAAAACAAGTGTAATATTAGTCAAAATAAATAAACTTTAAAAAATGAATTTGTAAACGTCTGTTCATTTGTATTAGGGATAACATGTGTATTCATACATATGAATGGAGAACCCTGGGGCAAATCAAGAATAAAATATACAAAGGTACTCTATAGATAATTAGAAACAACAAATATAAATAGGCTCACACTACAAAAATAGACTTAATTACTTGTAAAATTTGGATTACCGAAGCTTACTATGCTTAGTACTTGGTTAACAGTAAAGCAACTAGCTTTAAAGTTATCAGTTAGTGAAGGGTGCAGCAGCTGCAAAGATGATCAATAATACTATGCTTCATGCCATGTTAAGAAGCAGGCAGCATTCAGGGATTCCCTCATATAGTGCTATAGACCACTCTGAGGAAAACACATAGTAGATAATTGGGTGGAGTCATAAAAGGGCAAATAGAATTTTCATCCCATATAAATATATAAATCAAGTATGCACATTTAAGAACTGCTAGGATATCACTACTGTCTTCTTTCTCCCTTTAATCAATTCTCTTTACATCAATGTAAATAAATTAGTGTATCAGTGATAGTTGCTTTACCTCCTCTACCAATTAGTTTCATTCAAGGTGTGGTTCTCAGATTACAAGATGAAGTAATTCACACCCTTGACATACTTAAGAGTTTAACTGAGCTTGTTGTGACATTAACAGCCTCCTGCTATAAACCAACTATTTTCAGTTCTTGCAACCATCACATGGGGACAAGACTGCTCCTGGCAGTACAGAGAGAAGAGATGGTATGTCAACCTATAGATGTAGTTAGGTATAATAGTATAGATACCACATTATCGCAATAAGGATTTTAGGAGGCAAACAATGAAATGGTCCAACATGATAAATGATAAAATGATAAGTAAGTGAGACATTACAGAATATATGTCTAAATATTAGCCGCAGTTACTTTGGTGCAGTTACTTCAGTGGATTGTAATTACAGGTTTTTCTCTCTGTTTACTTTTTTGTTGTTGTTTCAGATATAATTTTATTATTTATATGTTCTCTGTTCAATCTCGTTTTAGTTATTATGAACAGTGTTATTTTGATAAAAATTTAGAAAACTGAAGAATGGGTGAAATTTAATGAACACTAAAGTTCCAAGTTCTTGCACACATTTCTAAGACAGTGATCACAGATTTGGCTGTGAGCTTTCTGGCAATCAGTGCAAAAAAAAAAAGCAATAATAATCAACTATATATAATTAATAAAAGTATCATAGATCAGAAAAAGGAAGTACTTCAGGCTTCAGGCCTCATTTAGGGGCAAAGATAAGTATTTCTTGACAAGGTCTTTAAAAGTTGTGTTTGTAATAAATATTTTTAACAACCACCCTTTGATAGAAACAGAAACATAATTCTTGGGACTTTTTCTTTAAAGAGCTTGTCTATATGAAACTATCCCAAGGATGCCAGAAGTACTCATCAAGTCCCTGATGAGTGAGCTGACAATTCAGTGCACATAGTATGTCTATACAAAATAAAGAAGCAATGATCCTTACATAATGTTTTGTAAAACCAGCTTTTGATATATATTTTGCTGTAAAGATCAGCTATTATTGATTTCTGACAAGGCACTTCAGTAGAGATATTTTTCACCAAGCCTCCATTTACACGATTCAGCAGTCAACAAAGCCAGAGCTGTGGCTGAATCATCCTAGAGGAGTTCAAAGAAGACCTGCACATGGATAGCAACAACACGTGATCACAGGAAACCCATGAAGAGAACAATGTTTTCCCAGAAATAAAGGGGTCTATTTCATACATACAAAGGATCTACACTCCAATCCATTGCACAAATAATTTATATCTGCAAAATATATGTATGGATAATGATCCTTCATGTGAAGCTTGAGGCTAAAATATACCAATGAAGCATTCAAGGAATATTTAGCTTTAGGAGGTTTCTATCTTGTTAAAACTTTTGGAAAAATTAAGAAAACATACAATTTTAGGAAAACTAATGAGATCATTGCCACACAGATATATTAAATAGGCTAGGGAAACAATGGAGGATATTACATGTACTGATAGTTGTGGTCTTTGGTATAGGTAAAGCAACTGTGGTCAGTTTTCCCTAAGGCAGCCTTCTTCTAGGTTGAATGGTATGATGTTGCTGATTTTTGACCAATTGGCACCTCAATGTGGCAGTTTTATGTGTCTTAACCTAATAGTTCATGAGGACAAATTTATTTTACTCACTCATGGGAGAATCTGTCTTTATGCTTTCTATCAGGAGTTAGAATCCAGACAATAAATATATCTACGTGCGCATATAAAATTGACTCTCTTATTACAGAAGTAGAATAAGTTTTACTTATTCCCACTCTGCATCTTTCTGATTTCAGTAGTTGCAATCTCTGGAGATCACTGTGATTATGGGTAAGATGATAATGACCTTATTCCAGAGGGGGAGTTTGTAACCTAAGCTAAGTCAATAAGCACTACACACAATCATCTATTGGTTCAGAAATGGATATGTTACAATGGTGGGCTAAACAGAGAGGGGTTGGTGACTGTTGAAAGTGTTATGCATATGAATTTGAAAGTGGAATAGGATAGGCTGAAATTATGAGGGAAGACTGTCTTAAAATGAAGTCATGACCAATGAAGTAAAAGCTGACAGATAGTAATATCGCTAAACTCTTGGGTCAGCCCTTGCCTGAAGCCTAAAAGGAATTCTAGACCTTCAGATTCATAAGCCAATGAATATACTGTAGTCTGTGTGATAATTTTAGTTACATTTTTATTACTTTCATAATAAAGTATCTTAACACATACGTGAAGGCAGTCATTCTATCTATATCTATATCAAATCATTAAAAACATATTAAGAAGACATTTATGCATCCAACAGACACATGAAAAAATGCTCATCATCACTGGCCATCAGAGAAATGCAAATCAAAACCACAATGAGATACCATCTCACACCAGTTAGAATGGCAATCATTACAAAGTCAAGAAACAACAGGTGCTGGAGAGGATGTGGAGAAATAGGAACACTTTTACACTGTTGGCGGGACTATAAACTAGTTCAACCATTGTGGAAGACAGTGTGGAGATTCCTCAGGGATCTAGAACTAGAAATACCATTTAACCCAGCCATCCCATTACTGGGTATATACCCAAAGGATTATAAATCATGCTGCTATAAAGACACATGCACACGTATGTTTATTGCGGCACTATTCACAATAGCAAAGACTTGGAACCAACTCAAATGTCCAACAATGATAGACTGGATTAAGAAAATGTGGCACATATACACGATGGAATACTATGCAGCCATAAAAAAGGATGAATTCATGTCCTTTGTAGGGACATAGATGAAGCTGGAAACCATCATTCTCAGCAAACTATATCACAAGGACAAAAACCAAACACCGCATGTTCTCACTCATAGGTGGGAATTGAACAATGAGAACACTTGGACACAGGAAAGGGGACATCACACACTGGGGCCTGTTGTGGGGTGGGGGGAGGGGGGAGGGAAAGCATTAGGAGATATACCTAATGTAAATGATGAGCTAATGGGTGCAGCACACTAACATGCCACACGTATACATATGTAACAAACATGCACGTTGTGCACATGTACCCTAGAACTTAAAGGATAATAAAAAATAAAAAAATTAACATAAATACATAAATATTGTGCAAACTATTGGTAAATTTATTATGCTCTATAGCTCCAAAACAATTTAGATTCAAAATCACACAAATATGTGTGTATGTGTATATTTATATATATATATATCTTTTATAATTATTAAGTTGCCACTCTAGAAGTAAAGAAATTCAGGTTTTATACACACACACACACACACACACACACACACACATTTGTATGTATACAAATTACATTTCTTCTCTTCGAGAGTGGAAACAATAATTATAAAAATGTTATATGCAGCTAGTGGTAGTGAGTGCTGGGTTTGGATTTCTGATCTGGTATGTGGATACTAATGCTTTGAGATTCTACTAATGGGTTAGATGTACAGATGTGAGACAGAAGTAAAGTGGTAGGTGGGGGTGATGGGGAATAATATTACTGACATTCCACATTTTAAAGATTTCCAAATCCTCTGTTACCTTGTGAGGGGAAATCTTCATTCTTAATGACCCAAAAGTTATTTCAGCCATTGATTATATTCCAAGACAGAAGTGCCTCCACCACCAGTTTCTCTAGTTGTGGTATGAACCTCAATGTTCAGACAAACTGAATAACAGCTGATTATATCTGACAGGCTTTCAGAGGGTCTGGGGTCAAAAATAAAAGCTTTTGAAGTGACAAATACATGAAATCATTAAAGAAGTGGTACCTAATAACATGATTCAATTTGTTCTAAGTAAAAAAAAAAAAAAAAAGAAAGAAAGAAAGAAAAAGAAAAAAACTAACTGAGTAACAGAAGCCAGAAGCTGTCAGAGGCACTTGATATATTTCTGTGATGGCATTTGTAATCTCAAGGGATTGAGCAGGGAGCTTTATGTGGAAATGAGTGTGGGGTGTGTGTGTCAGAAAGAGAGGGAGAGAGGGAGGGAGAAGAGACAGAGAGAGAAAAAAAAAAACAGATCAAGATATAGAGAGAGAAGTGCTAGAGTGTTTTGCTGTTGATGAAGCAATTTTAAAAATATCACTTCATTTGGGCCTTGCAACAAACCTACGCAGTGTGAAGGGCAGTTATTATTATCCTCATTTTAAAAATGATGAAAGGGAGGCTGATGTCCTTACTGGCTAAATGACTTTAGTACAGACAAACAGCTAGTGAATGGTGGTCTTGGGATTATATTTCAGATCTTCTGACTGCAAAGTCCTTAAAAGTTTTACAACTGCTTCATATTATAATGCACCACTCATACATAAAATTAAATCTAAAAAGCTGCTAATATGGTTTCAAATTGAATATTTTGTCACATCCTGGACTAATAAATCCAGTTGTATCTATCTATATATAGTTACATATATCTCTTCAAATTTCCTTTAGGAGGTAAGATTACCATATAAATATATATATATATATATATATATATACACACACACACACACACACACACATTATATATATTATAAAGCTATATATCTATATCTACTTATACATATACTATATAAAGATCTGTCTATGTTATATACACACACACATACACACACACATATACACACACACACAACTAGATTTGTTAGACTAGGATGTGACAAAATAAATGTAACCTGGTAAATTTACTGAGAGAGAAAAGAAAAACTGTCTTTTGTAAATGTGTAAATAAATAAATATATATATATATCTTAAAGAGCTATATATAAAGAGACATATATTTCTTAAGATATTTTATCTGTTATATACAGATATATATTATGTATATATTTTAAAGAGATATAAAGATATATGTATAAGTATATATAAGGATATATATATAAAGATATATATAAAACATATATATTACATCTTTGTTTATCCTTTTGCAAAAGACAGTTTTTTTTCCTCTCTCAATAAAATTATCAGGTTATATTTATTAAGGTGAAAAATAAATATATGAAGTAGTTTGCCTAAAACCATCTTATGTGCTTCTGAACTTTCTCATAAAATACTTAAACATTTATTTGGACATCTTTAGGCATCTTTAAAGCTACTCCAAATCTTCTACCCTTTCAATTCCCACACGAAACAGAAGAAAGCCAAATAATTGTTGTCTCTGTTTTGCTAGCAGTGAGAAGCGGCCCTGTGATCCAGTTCTGGGTCATAAAATATCAATGTAAAAATTTGTGCTTCTGAGAAAGTTTGGCTTTCTCACAGTAAAGAGGAAAGCTTTCGTGCAGATTTTACTTTTTTCTTGCTTTAAATTTGAGCACAATGACTAGAGAGCCAGCAGTAATCTCTCCACCTAAAGGAAAGTTGAAAGCAATCCGGGAGGCAGCCCTGACATGTTTGCACTACTGAAAACATACTAACAACTGCCATCCTCTGGATTTGTCTTGGTGGGAGGTGGAGGCAGAGGGAAGGGAGGTATTGTAGGTTTTACTGTTTATATTCATTCACATCTGAAATATCCAAATAATGCTTTTTTTGGTCCCCAAAACTCTTGAAACTACTTAACACACATGCTATGTCACTACTTAGGACAGACAATATTAACAGCATCATCAGGCATTTTAAATATGCACCATTCTTACCTAAGGGCAAACGGGTCCTCCTCAATCAAAGAATGAAAGGGGTCCCTATCATGCTAACGTTCTTTAGCACCTTTGCATTTCTGTTGGATCAAGTATATGGTACCTTATAAGCACCTTGTTGATGCAGACAGACTTTTCAGACTAACACCATATGCTCCTGCTAAGTGACTGTTTGCTACCATTGCCACCTCCTTTTCCTTATTTATGCTCTTCCATCTAGCAGCAATACTTTCTCATAATTTTCTCCTCTGCAGCACTGCCTGTTGACGTCTAGGAATACTCTTTACAAGCTTATCTACAGCAATATCTCTTATTTAAAGCCTTGCCTGCATTATCTCTCATTTAAAGCCTTGCCTGGTACTTGTAATCAAAATTATGTTCTTCCTTTTAATCTCCTTGGGGAAATTGTTACTGCTCATGTAGCATTGATATCACACATTTCATCATATTATTATGTGCAGTAGACACATTCCTTGTCATTTGCAAAATTATCACCCTCACTCCCAGTAGACCATAGAGCTAGTTCCTTGAGGGCAGGAAGAGTATGTGATTCATTTTCCTTAGCCATTCAGTATATAGCACAAAGGTAATAGTGATGGGATAGCTATGGGTACCAAGGCTGAAAGAGTTTATTCTCGCAAAAAGTGATTCCGTTCTTCATGCCCTCCTCTTCTGCTACAAATTTCTCAAGAATGAGAGTAAGCAAAGAGGAAGGGCTATCTTATGGATACAGTTTTAGAGAGTTTGAGATTTATGTACAAAATCTGAAACAGAGATTTCCAAATCACACATTTTTTGAAACTACCTCTGCATAATATTGGCGGGAGTTGGAAAATTCCAGCACACAGGCCGAATCCAGCCCAGTGGGCTGATTTGATAAAGTTTTATTGGAACCCAGCCACATATTTGTTTCTGTAATATCTAAGTCTGCTTTTGCACTATAAAGGAAGAGTTGAGTAGATGCCAGAGAGACCCATACAGCCTACAAAGCCCAAACTATTTACCCTCTTGCCCTTTATAGAAAATCTTTGAAAACTGTTATTAGGAAGGTTATAAAACAATGTTAGAAAAACAAATTTTTAGCATTTTTCTGGATGGCAGAACTTCTCTAACCCTTTGATTACTATTACAAATTTTCATATCATTTTCCTGAGCTGTCAAAATTATTTTCACCACAGAAAAATTTTTAACGGACCTTATCTTCTCAGGCCAAGCGATCTGAGGATCGCATTTGGTAAATGCTGCTTTAAAAAAGTGCAAGAAAAAAATTGTTAAAATGATTTGCAATTTTCCCTTCAATTAATTGCCTCATCTGTTAATATTTAACTCTGTGAATGTGTTTATTATTCTAGTAATTTTCTAGGACACAATTAAGCCACATAGAAAACTGCTCTGGCCCATGATAAAAGAAATACTTAAGCTTCCTTGAGATAAAAAGTTACAGCATACCTTGTGCTATAAACAAGTTAGGTGGTAATTATCTGAGTGATGTGGATAATTAACATCAAAACAGCAGCAAATGTACTTGAGGGAGAATCTACAATGTTGGACTTAAATTATTTAATCTAATTTAAATGGAGTCAGGAATACCAGACTTTAGATACATTAATTTGGATAGATCACACAATTATAAATTCCGTTAGATGTAGAACTTTCCGTATTTTCTTATAGTTCTTAAATTACTGCTTTCTTTAACCTCAATGTTTTCCCTAAGAAACTATGGTTGGTCTCATTTATATCCCTTCTAAAATAACTATGTTTCTTTAACTTGAATAAACATAGTGTTGATGTAAAAAGGTACTAAAACAAAATGTATTTTTTTCCAGAAGTTTTAGACGTGTGCACAAATTATTTAGTGATCAAATTCATTTAACTGAACAGCAGTGAAACTGCCTTTGCAAAAATGATAACAGGGAGAAAATTATGACAGTGAAAGAGATCTGACCTAACCAACTCCATCTTGCCTTTAACCTCTAAATTGCCCTTAGTCATTCCTGGGCATGGGACAAGCTAACTTTGGGAGAAATTTAGTTTATAATTTACATGATAATAGCCCTTCCCAGAGACGAAACTGCCTTTGTAAAACTAATGAAAGTCCACCAGGCTAGGAGGCTGAGAGGGGCCTGAATATTGCTAAGACCCCTGTCTTGGGGTCTGGATTGCGACCTTTTTCTGGTAATATAACCTCAGACCAGATGTCTTCCTATTGTCAAAGGAGAAGCAGCATGATGCAGTAGAACCTATTATGGCTGTGAAGTCAGACCCAGGTTTGAGTCTCAGTCCCTCTGCCTAGTATTACACAACTTAGGCTTAAACAATTACCAGTCATTGTTCTACAGGTTACAAGATCTGCAACTTCTCTAATTATTTTTGTAATTAACATCACTATTTTAGAACCTAAGATTGGCTTTTTAAGGTGTTTTTACAGACTTTTGCATTTCTGAAAACCTGATGACTCCACCTAGGCCAGGGACTACTCTGTGGCTGCAACTCAGAAGCACACTCAGTCCAGAAGGAGCATTTTCCATACCTTATCAACCACTCAGCAATTTTCCTAGCCCTCTGCCTGCCAAACTGTCCTTGAAAAGCCCTAGCCTCCAGATTTTGTGGGAGGCTGATCTGAGTAGCAATAAAATTTTAGTATCTCGTTTAGCCAGCTCTACATGTATTAAACTCTCTCTATTGCGACTCCCCTATCTTGATAAATCAGCTATATCTGGGCAAGATGAACCCACTGGGTGGTTAGATAGGTCCATAAGGAATTATCACTATGTTGATGCATGTATACTCCAAAGAGACTACTTAGAACTATCTCACAAAGTTACATTCAATATATAAAGACCCACAGCCTCAGATTTATACATCATGAAAACTTATTGATTTTATCAGAGGCTTTCAAACCAAAGAGACTCCATTATGAAGAGGGGCTGGGAAAAATAAGGCTAAGATCTATTGGGCTGCATACCCAGGAGATTAGACCTTCTTAGTCACAGGATGAGACAGGATGTTAGCTCAAAGTACAGGTCACAAAAACCCTGCTGATAAAACAGATTACGGTAAAGAAGCTGCCAAAACCTGCCCAAACCAAGATGGTGAAGACAGTCACCTCTGGTCATCCTCAGTACTCATTAATTGCTACTTATAATGCATTAACATGCGAAAAGACACTCCCACCAGAGCCATGACAGCTTACAAATGCCATGGTAGCATTTGGAAGTTTTAGCCCTATATGGTCTAAAACAGCAGGGAGGAACCTTCAATTCCAGGAATTGCCCGCCCCTTTCCTGAAACACTCATGAATAATCTACCTGTTGTTTAGCGCATGATCAAGAAATAACTATAAGTATACTCAGTTAAGCAGCCCATACCACTGCTCTGCCTATGGAGTAGCAATTCTTTATTCCTTTACTTCCTTAATAAATAAATTCTTGTACAAGGATCAAGAACCCTCTCTTGGGGTCTGGATTGGGACCCCTTTCCGGTAACATAACCCCAGACCAGAGGCCTTCCTGTTGTCAATGGTGAGGCAACACGATGCAGTAGAGCCTACTATGGCTGCGGAGTCAGACCCACATTTGAGTCTCAGTCTCTGTTTGGTATTACACAACTTAAGCCTTTACATGAGAAAAAATATCTGACAAATAAAGTTGGAGTACTTGAGTACAGATACTAAAGGAACTTTATCTCGTATTTTCTCAGTCAGTGGTATAACTGGGTTTCGCCTATTCAACATAAAATTTATTGATTTTTTTTAATATTCTTTTTGGTCAATGTTTTGTTTCCTTGACCTGTTAAGACAATTGGGAATATCAGTAATAATACCTATCATTGTAAAACGTTGTTTTGAATAATTTATCTGTTAAATATATTTATTCAATATAATTATAATAAGAATTTTAAACAGATATATAAGATATACAAAATGCTGTAAGAAAAATATTTAAGTAATACAATTGGAGTAAGAAAAAGTAACATCTTAGAAAGGTTAAGTAATTGAAATAAGTATTGAGGATATTTCTGCAAAATTACCAAAGTTTTTCATAATTTTCATAATTCGTGCTCTTGTTGATTTATTACATAACAACAGTATTTTAATTGTCCAAGGAGAGAAACAGATTTTCTTTGTACTAATGTCGGGACAAAAACAGAAATCCACAAAATCTCAAAAAGGAAAAACTAAAGATGTCTTATGTTTTTCATGACTACCATTTTACACCGCTGATGAAACTGAATCAAAATGGCCTCATCATTATTAGTCATCATTTGTACACAATCATACTATGCAAGTGGATTGAAAAGGTGTATGTATAGAGTACTTACCCTAATCCTTTAAGGAATTTATTATACAGAAGGGTAGAGAATTGAGAACTGTCACATATTAGTGTGTTTGTATTGGAAATTTTGATACTGGTCTATAATTATCTATTTATCTATCCGTCATCTATCTATTTGGGCATATGAAAACATATGAACCTATATGGTATTAATGATTATTAAATAATAAGCTATTTGTGCTACATTTTTATTTGAATGGCCTGAAAGAAAGTTTATCATAAACTCACCTGAACTCTAAATAGAAAGAATCTTGGGGACGTGAAAATTTTGTCTTTTCAAGTATTCTTTTCATGATTTTGCATACTCAACAAACAATGAAATCATAATTTTAAAACAATTTCATGTGATTTTTTGCATGAAAAAATTATATCTGAAATATATTGTTACATAGGAATTTAAATATGCATATATGAGGAATAAAATTATGGTTGAAAAATATAAAGCCTAAGGCTCAGCCTCATATCCTTTTAAGTGTACTGACACAGAAATGTCTTAGGTACACAGAGAAGGACCTACAGCACTTTTAAAACTCGAGCATATTATTTAAAATACAATTTATTATTACTAAAAGAGAAAGTTATTTCAAATCTTTATTTTTATAAAAACTCCACAAATCCCCCTGCAAAACAGCATTTTATACATTAAAAAGTATAAAATGGTAAAATTATTTTTATTTTTAGTATTTTAACATATTCAGTAGCAAATAGTAGTGAATGCCTACTTTGCCACAGCTTTATGATAAATGGTATTCATATACTTGTGGACTAAAGAGAGTTTTTACATTTTTTCTGGAGCCAGGAGCAAGAGATAAATTAAGCAAGTATGATAAACAGCCATGTGTTTATATACACATAACATATATGTATATCATAAATTGCAAATTACAGTTATATATTTCTTCTTTAATAATATTTGATTTCTTTAAACCTGTTCCAGTTCTGAGTTTTTATTTATAAATTTTATTCATTACTACCTTGATTTCGTAGACATTATTCTATTTCTGTACCTTTTTCCATAAATTTCTATTTCAGATTCTATTTCAATGGATTTAAAATATTATACCACTAAAATATAATTCTCCTCACTTTCATTGAAGCTATTGTTACCCAAATTTTATTTTAATTTCTATTTTGTTACTCCAATGTTATAAAAGCTATTTCTTCCGCCATTGAAGCACAAGCCTCACTTCAGAAACACATAAAAGAAAATTGATTTTCATCCTGAAAATGTCAAACTTCTGCCTATAATACTCAGCTATGGTTTTCTGAAACAACAAAGTTCAAAAAGAGCCATCGACCTGATGGCCCTTTGACACACGATGATGGATGCAATGTGTCTACTACTTTACTGCCAGAATGTTCTCTCCAAGAGAATGAAACAATCAATGAAGAATAATAAATCTAAACTGGGTAGAAGGTTTGCTTGTTTTAAACGTATTAAAAGAGAAACAACGGGTATTTCACTTCTCTAGGGAAAGACTTTTATTTACTATTTGATTAACTATTTTCTCTCCGTCTAGCTTATGTGAATCCAACATAACATATATCTGCTTAAAGACATTGAGCAATGCCTGGAAATTTAACTCCATACACAGTTCTTGAACTTACTGTGAAATATAGATGTAATGTATTGTTATTCTTCAAAGGAGAAGGAAAAAATTATAAAGGAGGATACCACTTTACTCACCCTAGTGTCGTGTCCTTTCGTCAACCTCTAGGTCTGTCAACTTCAACTGTTTCTAGGGAATGATGTTTCCATTTTCCTACAGAATAGAGTTATTGATCAACACCACATCAAAATCAAAGTCGTTACTCTAGTGCAAAACATAGGAGCAATTCATTTTCTTACAGATTATGATTATATTAAGATTTCTCATGCTTAAAATAAATTCTTGCAAATTCTCAAAAGTAAATGAGTAAAAGATTGCAAGAATCTTAAATATAAGTTTAAAAGTGGAAAACTTAAGTCTAATTTAAAACTTAACTCTCAGAATGCATATCTATGCCTCAGGTTATATTCTTTACCCAGGAAATGAAAAACCACTTCCACCTGCATATTTGGTATGACCAGAGTCTGCCATTTCACCAGAGTCTTAACAATGAAGCACTGCATAAATTCTCCTTAAATGACACTTCAAATATATGATGTTTTATGATATGGTGTAGATATTCAGGACAATTAAGGACAATTATATAGATTGAAAGTTACTTTTGATTCCTTAGCATTTTTATTTTATTTTGTTTTGAGACAAGGTATTGCCCTGTTGCCCAGATTGGCACAATCACAGCTCACTGCAGCCTCAACCACCTGGGCTCAAGCTATCCTCCCACCTCAGCCTCCCAAGTAGCTGGGACTACAGATATGTGCCACCATACTCAGGCAATTTTTATATTTTTTGTAGAGTTTTATAGTTTTGCCATGTTGCCCAGGCTTGTCTCAAACTTCTGGACTCAACGTGATTCTCCCACCTTGGCCTCCAATGGTGCTGGGCTTACAGGTGTGAGTCACCCAGCAATACAGCACTTTTGGATTTCAAAATTTTATACTATACCATTATTATTTTATACCAATAATTTTATTATTGCCATAGGGGCACAGTTTTTGTATTTATGCTTTGTCAAAGTAGAAATAAATTAATTTTATGATGATGCAATATAAAGTTGAAATTATAAAAGTTGTTAAGAGATTTTAACATTGGTATCATTTCTACTGTGTTTTGATTTCAAAGTTAGAGAACATGTCTTAATTATTCACATCTCTCATGTACATGTCAAGAAATAGGTACAGAAATATGTGGAAATAGCTATATTTTGTTTCAAACACATAAACATATAGAATATAAAATTGACAGATGCATTTAATTTATGGAAAACAAAACTATGATTTATTTCTTACAACCAAAGTTTGGTTGTGATCTACTGAATAAGTGGAAATAATTAGAAAAAATTATTATTTTACAATGGTTCTAAAGTGAACTACAGTAAATAACATCCTGAAAAAGGAGATGCATATTTATAAAAATCTAGAGCATATAAATTAAAATTTTAAAACACTTTCTTTTCATATATATATATAAAGATCTCTACATAAAATAAAAATTAAAAAATGCATACAAGTCAATTTTTATAACACTTTGGGGATTAATATATACCTATCTTAAAGGAGAAAATAAATAGTACTATATTCAAAATATAAAAACAATAAGCAGTGTATTCAGCAATTTTTCACAATAAAATTTAAGCTTAACAGCAATATGTAAAACATAGCAGCAAATCCTTTCCAGACAAATTATGGATGAGGTGTGATGGGATCTTCTAAATATTTGCCACCACCACCCCATCCCCGACCCCAAGCCCATTGTGTCCCCTTGGTACCATATGAGACAATTTTATACAACTCCAAGGTTCCATAGAACAAATTTTGAAAACTCTTGATATAAATCATTTTTAACATTCTTTAATAACAAAAGCTATAAAACGGATATTGCAAAGACTAAGTAAAATTTTCTCAATTTGTTTAATCAACAATAACCACAATAGGAGGAAAGTTTATGCAGTGACCTCCTGACTGGACATCAGCTCTGAGTGTAGCATCAAACACCAGAAATAGCTAGATATTCCCCTAGGGGTTCTGTACATTTGTGAATAGTGCCAAACCTTCAATTAGTCTCATTCTAAGGAAGGCATTTTGCACTGTGCTTTGTGTCGATTTAGTAATACAGTGGGTGGCTTATGATTTCTGAGTCATGATTACACATTTCATAAAATATAGCAGAAATTGTAGATTTATAAATTAACACTTAAAGCATTTAACACCTTCAGGTCAGGGGATAAAAGATGAATGAAAGATTATCTTTTATGATTTCAGTATATGTAATTATGATTATGTAAAAATTAATTTCATGTGATTGTGCACACATTTTATCAATATAGTTCCAAAGATCAAATTATTACTTAAATGCTTACTTTTAAAACATTTCTGTTACTCTAGATTTGGGGAGTTATAAATTAGATCTTAAATAGAGAGTGTAGGATTTCAATTAAATAAATAATTTATGTTTATAAAGATTGGAAAACGGGATAAAAGTCGTATCTTAGAGTGAGTATCAACTCTCTGTGGTATTTCACTTATTGTGAATCTTAATTTTTAAAAACTTGTTTTTCTAGATTGATATTTCAACAGTACCCTTCTAGAGTTCTACACAATACCAAAAATAAACATTTTTTAACTGCTCTCAACTGCTTCAATATTAGCTAGAATAAATAAGAAAAGAAGAGATTCTATTAATTTAAAGCATACAATGTCCCACAGATTGCTTTGGAAATGCATTATATAATGAACCTAAACTAGTGTCAAAATGTAGTCATTGCACAGTGTATATATATTTGAAAATGTCATGTTGTACACAGTAAATACAATTTTATCTGTCAATTAAAAAATCAATTGCTAAGAAATATATTGTTTGCTTTAAAAAATGTGTTATTCATGATTAACCTCTATGTTGTAGTAACACAGTATTTACCCAACAAGATTCATTATTTAACTACATTTCAACCCTTTAAAGGTGTCACTAAATGTGCAACAGCAGAAAGGTTTATGCTGCGATCTAATTGAACACCATTCCACCTTCAACAAAACCTGAATAATCAATTAAAATTTATTAAGGTAAAAGACTTCAGGTTTTATAAAAGGCAGTTTCAGTCTTCATAACCACTATCCACAAAAGGGCGATACTTTGAATTGTGAAGCCATAATTAAACACTACAGAACTACAAATTGATACAAATGTGAAATTATGTCATATATTGCTGTGTAAGTACAAGGGTGGTTGTAGGCATTTATATTACTGACTGCCAATTATCAGAGGTAATTACAATAAACAAAAAACAAATATGCACCTAGGTGTGAAGTGGAAATAGCAAACATTAGTATAATTAATTGAATTTTGAAAATCCTTAAGGATACCAAAATTAATGTGATTTAAATAATAACAAGATTTGCCTTTCCACATAAATAATGTTATTAACCATTAGTAGACATAAAATTCTATGAGTCAAATTCCATAGACTTACTTAAATTTACTGATAGAATAAAGGAAGGAAGGAAGAAGGAAGGAAGGAAAGAAGGAAGGAAGGAAAGAAGGAAGGAAGCACATTAAGTAGGCAGTGAGGGAAGGAGTAGAAGAGAACTTGATGCTTTACAATGTGACAGGAGATTTTTTAATTTGAACCTACTTGAATTTTGAATGTTTTGTTGTTGTTGTTTTGTTTTATTTGTTTTGCTTTTTGGTACAGTGTCTCACTCTGTGACCCAGGCTGAAGTACAGTGGCATGATTATGGCTCACTACAGGCTTGACCTCCTGAGTTCAAGCATTCCTCCTGCCTCAGCCTCCCAGGTAGCTGAGACTACAGATGTATGCCACCATATTGGCTATTTAAAAAAAAAAAAATTGCAGAGACAAGTCTTGCTATGTTGGCCAGGCCTGTTTCCAACTCCTTGGCTCAAGTGATCCTCTTGGCTAAGCCTCCCAAAGTGCTATGATTACAGGCATGAGCCACCGTGCCAGCCTTAAAGGTGTCTTAAAGCTGGAGAGATGACAATACCACTACCACCCCCTTTTCTGAATGAAGGAAGAGAGAAAAATGAGCTAAGAAATTTTTAAAAATGTGATTCCTAGTAGCAAGTATATGTACAGGGCACACTGGTAGAAAGCATAATTGATGGCCGGGTGCAGTGGCTCACACCTGTAATTCCAGCACTTTGGGAGGCCAAGGCGGGTGGATCATGAGGTCAGGAGTTCGAGACTAGCCTGACCAACATGGTGAAACCCCGTAACTACTAAAAATACAAAAATTAGCCGGGCATGGTGTCATGCACCTGTAATCTCAGCTACACAGGAGGCTGAGGCAGGAGAATCGCTTGAACCTGGGAGGCGGAGGTTGCAGTGAGCCGAGATCGCACCATTGCACTCCAGCCTGGGCGACACAGGGAGACTCCATCTCAAAAAAAAGAAAAAAGAAAAAGAAAGCATAATTGATTTTTCTCTTAGTATATTTTCTTTTTTGGATTCCAGGATACCTCACTTCCTGATTTATCTCCTACATTTCTGGTTCCTTTTTTGCTGGTCCTTTCTCATTTCTCCATCTCTCAATAACAGAATGCCCTAGGGCACTGACCTTAACTTTCTTCTCATTTCTACATATAATAATTTTCTAGCTGTTTTTATTCAACCTATGGAATTAAACATCATCTAAATCTCAAAAACACCAAAATTAGCATGTCAGTCTACTACCCTCCGGCTTTTTCCTTCACATGCAATTTAAGGTCTGTAGTCATTTCAAAATTAATATGGCCAATGCCAAGCTACTGATTCTTACAGCTCTTCTACTCTTTATAAATAGCAATTCTATTCTTCCACCAGCTTAGGCCTAAATGATGCATTTATACACATGAAGCCTCAAACTTGAAATTCACTATTTCTTGAATCTCTTTCATCCAACATTTCTATGTTCATGATATATTCCCAAAGTCCTAACGACTCATAAATTGTGTTATTATTCTTTTCATCCCTCTAGTAACTTCATTCAGCTTAATAAAATCCCCACTTATTTTAGGCCACGAAAATATAAGGCAGTGGAGGGGATTAAAATTAAAAAAACAACAACGAGATAAAAGAAAAATGAAAAGAAGTTTAAGATAATAAGGAGGGGGCCATCCTACTCTGCTATTTGGCATTTGACTAGGTTGTTTGCCTAATTACATTTTAATTTTCATATTGATATAGTAGGTATTTTGGTATGATTTCTAATATGTCTTTCAGATCTGTGATGCGAGACTACACGATTTTAGGTCAGAAGTTGATACTGACTTCAAGAATTAATATTAGTCATTTGGTAGTAGACTGTTATATGAATAAGGATTTGATTACTGATCTAGAAAAAAAAGTGCTATGTTCAAGATATTGAATGTCTAAATAGTAGTGATGTATGCCAAACAATGTTCACATCAGCAGTATATTTAACCAGAAAAGAAAAAAAAAATCAATGCCAAGAAGCTTCTATTAAAAATACCTTCTTCAAACCAATAAATAAGTTCAGAAATATGTTGGATATTACATTTCAAAACTTTTAGAAACAATAACATAAACTCTTCCTGGTTGCTGTGGAATGGATTTTATGACCACTTATCTTTATGTAAATCTAGAGATTTTTCAAAAGATTAAAATATTGTGCTCGCTTTTCTCAACACCATAAATAATATAAAATATAAATTGTCAATTAAAAGAATAAATTTATATTTCATAAAAATGTCAGTATTAATAGGGAACCTTGACTGACAAAAATGAACACCTAAACAGGAAAAGAAACTCTTACTCACTATAATTATTTATTGGTATTATTTCTTAAACCTAAGTACTCCTCTAATCAAAATATTGCAGCTATTTTTCCAAGATAAAAGTACAAAAGTGTACAAATAAAGGCATGACCTTTGATTTTTGAATTTTTTTTTCCGTGTAAAAATAGGGCATAATATCCTAGAAACAGTTGCTAAGAGAACAGTGTTTTGTTCAAAACTAAAGTGATTAATATATGACTTTTGAGGAAGCTTACTATTTTGCATAACAAGATGTGCAATGAATGGCCACTTCAGAGCATTTGGATATTATAAATCATTATAACACCATTTTGAAATTTAAAAGGCCTTCTAATACTCAGCATGCTACAATAACTCCATGAAATTATTTTTGGCATACTTTAAGAGTATGCATTTTGTCATTACATTTTCCTGCTGAGAGATTTCACACAGAACACACTATTCTTTAAATTATGTTTTATAGAATATTTATGGTATCATTAGGATGTAACAAAAAAACTAAAAAGTGCCCAAAGGAGAGATGGGGCCGATGTATGTTAAAACAAGGACAAAATTTAAATATATATATCTATTACATATGTATTTCTTTTAGATTGTCTGTGCTTGAGAAAGCTGTTATTAGAAAAAGGGCACCATTTTTGAGAGTTGCAAGCACCTTTAGAAGTTCTAAAAGCCTTTTAAATGCAAAGGTCTACAAAAAAAATTTGTTTTATGCAAATTTAAGCAAGTCAGCTGAATCATATTGCAAAGATGAATGGCTGCTTATTTTGATTCAGATTTCAGGTCATTCTTTCACATACAAATAGCCATATAACTGTATTTGACTAATGCTGGGGACATGTATCAATTCTGCAAAAAATTGATTTTGCTTTGTAATTGGCAATTAAAAAAAACACTTTAGAATTCCTTGCTACTTTTTTTTTTTTTTAACCTCCAGGTAACATACTGAATCTTTACATTTAAATTGGCAAAGGTCCAATAAGCACTTAGAGAACTATTTTAAGTCATAGGGAGGGGAAGTGACAAAATAGGAATCCTTTGCTTCTATATTAGAAAGATTGTGTGTGTGTGTGTGTGTGTGTATGTGTATGTGTATGTAGAAGGATGGGGGTTAGGAAGACTGTGCTTATAAACATCTTCTTTAAGATATGTAACAATTTATATGCCCATTCATTGTTTTGCAACCTTCCCTGATTTCACTAATCTCATAGAAAATCATAGTTAATTTCATAGGTAAAAATTAATATGACATTGTTTAATTTGTATTTTTTACATACATGTGTGGTTGAAAGCTTTAATGCATTTGCTCTTCTTAAAATTATCAACTTTCTCAATTTATCCATTTAAAAAATCTATTTTATAACTTTTTAGCATATAAAAAGTTATTAGAGATATTTATTGAGCCAATATTCATGTTGTTTACATTTTTGCTAGATCCCTTTTCTTAGTTTGTAGTATGATTTCATTCTGCAGTATTTGACATAAATGTGAAATGTTTATACATTAAAAATGTATCATTTTTCCTTGCATTTTTTCTTCCCTTAAACTGAAACTACTCCTTAGTACAGATATTTTTATGTTTCATTCATCTATTTTCATATTAGAAAATTTATACCAATATATTTAATGTATATGAAATTGATTTTGATGTACGGTAAGTGTTTATGGGTCCAAATATGAATTACTACCTTTCAAAGCTTTATTATTTCACACTTTATGGTACATTTTACTGATCCATCATGGAAACAAAAATATTCAATTTTACAGAAATAAGAAGATCTTTGCTATAAAAGTAGAATTATATTCTGAAATCCTTGATAATAGAATACTGTTGTATAACTATTCTTCATTACCATGACATAAAATCGATTTTAAATTGATACATGCTTACTTTTATTTTTTGGAAGGCATCTTTTAGTTTGGAATTTAGATGTGAAAAGTACTACCAATTGAATACTGATGCTAGCAACAGGAGACAGGCAAATTCCCAGGCAGAAAGGACTCAGGGTCCCCACTGAAACCCGAGTCCTTGAAGCCAAGGACAATTTAAAGCCTGAAAACAGAGCTGCCAGTTCTGAAGAATCCATGACCAGAGTGAGAACTTCTATCCTCATCTTACCCACTCTCTCTAGATTTGTTTGTAATTCAGCTTGGCCGAATTATAACTGCAGGACAGAGAAGCTTGGCCTCCAGAGGAACGTATTTTTATACTGTCCTGCAGCTGGACCTTTTCTGTAAACGTGATGGCAAAGGGTCCAAGGTCCCGTATGTGCAGGCTTTCTTTGCCTTGCAGGATATTCCAGACCTTTGCCAATGCTGTAGAATTGATCTAGCCCTCCTAGTGGTCATCTCAGGAGAGGCTGCAAAGGGCAATCTCAAGGGAGAAGGGAAGCAAATTCCAGAGGTGCCTCCAGCAGGCGAGTCCAGTCTCTCTGGTCCTGTTCCTCCTGATCCATCCTATCCTCCCTATCCATGTTCTTTCTTAACTTGTCCCATCCTAGAAATCCTCATTTTAAGTGGGTCCCAGCCTCACTCATGCCCCTACAAGAGATACCTTGTGAATATGGCCCTATTAAGGTTTAGGTCCCCTTTTCTCTACAAGACTTAAGACAAATTAACGGGGATCTTGGTAAGCTTTCAGACTACCCTGGCAGGTATATAGCAGCTTTCCAGAATTTAACCCAAGCATTTGAAATCTCCTGGAAGAATGTTATGTTACTTTTGACTACCACTGAGAAGCAGGCTGACTTGCAAACAGCAGAGAAGTTTGGGGATGAGCTTTGTTTTCCACATAGTGCCAAGAAAGGGGAAGAACCTTATCCAATTGGAAAAACAGAAGTATCATTGGAGGACCCTAAATGGGACCCCAATGAAGACACAGGAGAATGAAGAAGGAAGCACTTTCAGATGTGCATAGTGGAGGGCTTATGAAGGACTAACAGCCTCTCTATTACTCCAAACTATCCATGATAGACTAGGGATCAGATGAAAATTCCACTGCCTTCCTGGAAAGGCTAAGAGAGTCCTTGGTAAAGCATGCCACTCTATCTCCTGATTCAATCAAGGTATAACTAATCCTAAAGGATAAGTTTATTATTCAGGCAGAACCTGGTATTAGGAGGAAGCTACAGAAACAGGATATGGGACCAGATAGTACTTTAGAGGTGGCTGAATCACAAGGTCAGGAGTTTGAGACCAGCCTGACCAACATACTGAAACTCCATCTCTACTAAAAATACAAAAATTTCCCAGGCATGGTGGTGTGTGCCTATAATCCCAGGTACTTGGGGGGCTGACACAAAAGAATCGCTTTAACCCGGGAGGCAGAGGTTGCAGTGAGCCAAGATTGCACCACTGCACTCCAGCCTGGGCAACAGAGTGAGACTCTGTCTCAAATAAATAAATGAATAAATAAATAAATAAATAAATAAATAAATAAATAAATAAATAAATAAATGAAAACCTCCTGAAAATGGCCACCTCAGTCTTTTATAATAGGGCTCAGGAGGACACTGAAGAAAGAGAGAGGAGAGAGAAAAAGGCAGAGGCTCTAGTGGCTATGCTGTAGGTTTGCAAATCCCAGAATCCCTGAGATGTACCTCTTAACTGCTATAAGTGTGGCAGCCAGGGCACTATAAGAAGGACCATCCAGGAAACACGGGGAAGCCACCTTTACCCTCTCCAGTCTGCAGTGGGGACCACTGGAGGGTGGACTGTCCCAGGAGATGCAGGTTACCGGGTACAGATAGTCTCCCAAATAGTCAAGCAGGACTGATGGGTCCAAGGCCTCCTCTCTCCAGCTCCGACAACTCAGACCACCATTACCATCCAGGAGCCCAGGGTGATTCTAGAGGTTGAAGGGAGGAAGATAACTTCCTCCTGGATATAGGAGTGGCCATTTCTGTTCTCCTCTCCAATCCAGGCTTCTTCTCCTCCTTCAGTACGAACATGAGAGGTGTCTCAGGACGATACTTTTCCCAACCCCTTAGTTGCAGTTGGGAAAACCTCTTGTTTACTCCTGCCTTTTAAATCATGCCTGAAAACTTAACTCCTCAGCTAGGCAGGGATATTTTAGCTCCTATGGGAACTACCATCCTTATGGTTCCAGAGTATACTCTTTGTCTTCCCCATGGTGGAGGCTGATATTAACTCAAAAGTTTGGGCAACTCAAGGGAAAATTGTCTGGGCCACAACTGCCATACCTGTCCAGATCCGTTGTAAAGATCCAACCTCTTTTCCTAACCAGAGACAAGATCCCCAAAACCAGAAGCTAGGAAAAAGCTAGAATCCATCATTGATAACTTGATGTTCCAGGGCATCTTCAAACCCTGCAACAACCCTTGTAATGCCCTGATATTGAGGGTACAGAAACCCAATAAGAAATGGAGATGTTCCAGGATCTCCACCTCATTAATGATGTTGTGGTTCTAATCCATCTCGTGGTTCCCAATCCCTATACCCTGCTAACTCAAGTACCTGAGGGTACTAAATTGTTCACGGTCCTGGACCTAAAGGATGCTTTTTTTCTGCATACCACTACACCCTGACTTCCAATATTTCTTTGCATTTGAGGATCCCTGCAACCAGACTACCCAGCTAACTTGGATGGTATTACCACAGAGATTCTGAGACAGGCCCTACCTGTTTGGGCAGGCATTGTCAAGGGATCTCTCTTTATCCACAATTTAAAGTTTTATAATATGTAGATGACATTCTCCATTGTGCCCCAACTGAGGAAATCTCTCAGGAGGGGTATAAGGCTCTTCTTAATTTTCTAGCTAACAGAAGCTATAAGATCTCAAAATTTGAGGCTCGGCTCTATCAGACTTCAGTGAAGTACTTAGGTTTAGTCTTGTCAGAGGGAACCAGGGCATTAGGCAAAGAAAAGATTAAGCTCATGTCCTCCTTTTCCCTCCCCTAAACCTTCAAGCAACTGAGGGGATTCATGGACATTAGAGTATTCTCCAGATTATGGATACCTGGGTATGATGAGATAGCTCATCCCTTTATCACCTAATAAAGGAAGCTCAGGCAGCTAATTTGGGAACCAGAGGCTAAAAGCGTCTTTGACCAATTGAAACAAGCCTTGTCTGAGGCATCAGCCCTTAGTCTTCCCATTGGGAAGCCGTTCAATCTTTATGGATCAGACAGGAAGAGAATGGCCCTGGGAGTTCCTACCCAGGTCCAAGATCCAGTCCAGCAGCCTGTAGGCTATCTAAGCAAGGAGCTTGATTTGGTAGCTAAAGGATGGCCGGCCTGCCTCTGGGCAGTTGCAGTGGTAACTTTGCTGGTGCCAGCGGCTACTAAGTTAACAATGGGCAATAATTTAACTGTTTATACCCTACATAATGTGGCAGGACTGCTGTCTTCCATGGGGAGTCTCCAGCTAACGTACAACCATCTCCTCAAATATCAAGCTCTGCTATTGGAGGGATCTACAGTCCAGTTAAGAATGTGTCACTGTCAAAACTCAGCCACCTTCCTCCCAGAAAAAGCTGGGGAACCTGAACATGACTGCAAACAGACAGTAGTGCAAATCTATGCAGCCAGAGAGAACCTCAAAGAAACTACCTTAGAGAACCCAGATTGGACTATTTTTACAGATAGATTTTTTTTTATAGAACAAAAGAACCATAAAGCAGGGTTTGCAGTAGTCACCCTGAATGACAAGAAAGAGCACACCTCTTTCTTGGAGCACAAGTGCTCAACTAGTTCAGCTAATTGTCCTCATAAGAACGCTTGAATTAAGCAAAAGCAGTTTACAATTATACTGATTCTAAGTATGTTTTCCTAATCCTCCATGCCCATGCCAATATCTGGAAAGAGAGAGACTTCCTCATAGTTAATTGGCCTCCCTTTGAACACCATCAGGAAATTAACAGACTATTATTCTAGGCTTTCCTTCCATTGGCAGTGGCATTGATACATTGTGAAGGCCACCAAAAATGGATGGATGAAATAGCCAAGGGAAATACATTGGCAGACCAAGCAGCTAAATTGGCAGTGAGAGTTCCACAGATATCTGACCCACTTGAGGCCTCTAATCTGGGAGGGCTGCATAAGAGAAATAAAACCTCAATATTCTTCTGAGGAAATAGAATAGGCCACCTCTTGGGAATACACCTTTCAGCCCTCAGGATGACTACAATCAGAGTATGGCAAACTTCATCCAGCAGCTTTCAACCAATGGAAAGTTCTTCAAATCCTTCACTAAGCCTTCCACCTAGGAAAGGATTAAACCTATCAATCAGCCCAATGGTTGTTCTCAGGCCTGGGTTGGGAGGGACCTTACAGTGTACTTCTTTCTACTTCTTCAGCAGTGAAGATCACTGGAATGGATTCTTGGATTTATTATACTAGAGTAAAGGCCTGGGGAACTGATGGAATTATCTCTGTTGACCCAGAAGAGCACTCAAAGCACCAATGTAAAGAAATTGGAAACCTCAAGCTAAAGATCATAAGTGTCAATAATTCACCTTTCATGGATATCCTTTATAGTCCTGCCTATGATTGCTGTTCTCACCTTCATTCTGTTCCTCACCATTAGGTGTCTTTGCCAAGGACCTCTAATCCTGAATGCCCATGGGATTATCTACTCCCCTAAACAGCAATCTCTCTTCTAAAATTTAACTGCCCTCCCCCAAATAAGATTTAATTTCTTTCACAAGGGTGAAACTGCTTTGGCCATAACATTGTTTTCAGAATGATTAGTCTATTTTACTTCTTATTTCTGTTATCTCTGGCACAAGATTATTCCCTTTTAGCTCCTTTTTTTATAATACTCATACATGGTTCATGCATACTTAACCTCCTTGTAAAATTTGTTTCTTTCTGGCTAAAGGCCATCAAACTCCAAATGATCATGCAAATGGAGCCTCAGATGATGGCTCCCTTTTTACTGGGGACCCTTAGATAGGCCTCTGAGAGATATCTGACTGCTGTTTTCCCAAAACAATTCCCCCCGTCAGCAGGAAGCAGTTAGAGCAGTCATTGTCCCTATCCTAATGGAAGTTAGATGCACCTCTTCCGAGGGGAGATTGATAGTGAAAGGATACAGATGAATTCCTAGGCAGGCAGGGTCCCTGCCTAGGGCAGGTCCCAACCTTCAAGCCAGGATAGTTTGAAGCCTGAAAACTGAGATGCCAGTTCTGGATAGAGTCCATGACCAGAGTGAGAATTTCTGTCCCCGGTTTACCCACTCTCCCTCAATTTGTTCCTTCTGGATGATACCTTTTAACCAATCTTTTTCCAAGCCTGCTCATGGACAAATCAGCACACACTCCCCCATTCTAAGCCCATTCTAAACCCTGGACTCAGCCACAAAGATAGCTTACCCACTTACAGGTCCCCTCAGAAGCTGAGAGCTTACTTTCTGTCGTTCAATACCATTCTCCTCTGCCTTACTCACTCTCTGGTTTCCACGTACCCTATTCCTCTTGGTTGTAGGACAAGAACCTAGAATTTGCTGAATTGCAGGAGTGAAAGAGCTGTATTGTTTCTGCTTGCTGATCTGCAGGTGGCAGGAGTAAAAGAGCTGTAACACTCCTTCCCACTTGCTGCACAATGGGAGAGAAGAAGCCACTGGGTGACACTCCCTCCTGCTTGCTGAACTACGGGAGTGAAAAAGCTGCAACAGTAGCAGTAAAAATCTCTCAGAAATTCAAAACTGTGCATAGATGGGCCTAAGATACAAAGAATAATAAACACATTTCTATTCTAAGGGAGTTTTTAAATCTAGGAGATAAGTTGGCTCTTGTTCACATATACCTACAATTCAAGCAGAATGGGAAAACTCACCAGAACATTCTGGAAAGCTGAGAAGATTCAGGGAAGGAAGTGGTCAGGAAAAAGTCACAAAATGGCTTTAAATAACTCTGAGAAGTTGGAGAGAGATTTGGCAGATGGTGAAATCCACAAAAGAAGTACAAAGTAAAGAGAGAGAAAATCAGAATAATTAAGTATCAAAAGCCAGGAAAATCTGATAATCTGTAAATAATGTAAGCTGGCTCCAGTTGTACAATTGTAGAAAGTCGGGAACAGGTCACAAAATGACTTCTTACAATACCTAAAGACCCTGGATTCTATACCTTTGAGATGGAAAGTTTTAATTTTATTGCTTCTAATCAGAGACCGTTTCACCAGTATGTGCTTTAGATAAGTTAAGGTAGAATCAAATTTATTATAAAAGGGGAAATAGTTAAGAAGCTATTGTATTAATTCACTCATCTATTCACTTGTCCATCTAGTCCATCTATTCAACAGTGATTTATGAAGTGCCTGCTATGAATCAGGCATTGTCCTGAGTTATGCGCCACAGAAAGGCATAGAGTGCAATAACTCAGGTAAGATTAAGGTCATAAATTAGATGATAGTATGTCTTTCTAATATGACAAAAACACAGAAACTATAAAATAATAGATTGTAAATTTGTTTGCATATTTACACATTTGCCTTCATGGCAAAAATGTCATGAAATTAAATCAAATGTAATTTTGGGGAAAACAAAACTCACATTTCAGTTGCAGATGCCTGTCTCCAACACTTCCAGCTACCTTTCTAAAAGTGTTTGTTTTGAGTTAACACTTATATGGCACTCTTTCTGTTCTATGTTTATTTTATTTTAGCCCAGTTGGAATAAAAATACCTTGGCTGTCATGTTCCTAGAGGGGGAAAACTCAGAGAAAAAACATATTTTTTTAATACTAAAAGATATGGCTTTGAACAGATTATTCCAGGGGCTATGACAGAGACCTAGATGATTAGGAATTGGGACTTACTTTAGATAGCGTGGAAAAGAAGAGTAGTTCTGGCAAGGTGATATTTAAAATGAGGCCTAAAATATGTGAAGAGAATAGAAGTCTGAGGGAAAAATCATTTCAGGTGGCAAGAATAAAGCAAGTAAAAGCCATGCTGGGAAAATGAACAAATAAAGCCTGATATTCGTGATTTATAATTCTTTAGGCTTTGGGCTTTGGCCAGCATATTATAATTATTGTTTTGCCTTTTTCTTAAGGGAAAAAGTTTTAAGTATTTGGTTAACCATACTCTTTTGCTTATGATCATTAAACAAATGAGTTTCCAAAGTAATGAGCTCTACTAAAATTTTGTATTGAATTTGAACTTTTGTGTTAAAATATACTAATTAATGTTTCTATTGTGATGATACATTGGGTCTAAGTTTTCCCATTAGGATAAAATTGGCACCTTGATCCACAATTATGCCAGGTAGTACATCATCTTCATTTAAGTAGATATTTAATCTGTTTCATTGTTAGTTTTTAAGGACTATTTTAAATTTATTGACGATAATTTTCTAAGAGTGTCAACATTTTTAAAGATCTTGAACTGTTTAAAAAAGAAGGCTAACATTGGAGGACCCTACACCAATTCAAAATCATTTTGTGTATAAATGCATATATTATATGCACTTCTATGTTAAACTAAAAAGAGGCCTAATGAGATGTAGATTAAAAATGATTTTCTGATTTTTAAAAGCTGAATATTCCTTTAAAGCCTTGTTCTTGTGTACTAAAATAATTTTTAATACAGAGGTATTTAAGTAGGATTTTATAAATTTAAAATGTTAGATGTCTCAGAAGAAAATTTGGGGAATACTGTTTTATTAGTGTTATCGACCTATCCCCCACACTTTACTAGACTTAAATCTCTATAATCTAATTTTCTGTATCAAGATTGTCCTTCTTCAGAAGTTTTGGTGATTGAGGAGAAGATCCAGGGTGTCAACATGATGAACCGTGTCTTGTTCTCAGCAAACATAATAAAAGAGAACTTAGTAATATATAATACAATCTGGGAGAAAACAAGATTCTTGGCACTGACGTTTTCTAGCATGAGGATACTTATTTTACATGCAGGCTTCAGGGAGGTATATGGGAAAGTTAGTAACTGTGCCATGTGAGATATTTTCTCTTTAGATATTTGGAAACAAAACCAAAAGGACACCAATAACAAGTGAATAAAAATAACTACAAAAAATTAAACCTGACTTCAAAGTATAAAATTACTCTTCTATCCTACTTTTCTTTATCTACCATTAATACACAGACTTTCTCTTACCACCTAAACAAACACATATGTGCATGCACACACACACTTGCACTTGCTCATGAATACAACATATCATAGTGGTTAATAACACAAACTCTAAAATCATTCCACCTGGAATTAAGTCTTGGCTTTGTCACTGATCGCTGTCAACTTGGACAGGTTACTTTATCTATCAGTCCTTACTTTCCTCATCCATAAGCAGATCTATAAAGCATATTCTAGCCTATGTTGTTAGATTAAATGAATTGGTATATGCAAATTACCTAGGCCAGTGACTATCAAACAGTAAGTAATACATAAGTACAGATGGTATGTATGATGTAAGTGTTAAATGACATCATTACCATGATTACTGTTTTAATGCATAGCAGCACAAAGTCTGTGGAAAGAAAACAGGAGGAAAACTGTGGGATTTCATTAGGAGGAAAGAAATGATGTACTTTTAGTTCCGAGAAATGACTTGTGTTCAGTCAAGTTAGGAAATCATTTAGCAAGACCTTGTGACAAAGCAGACAAAGTGAGAAAGAAACTGAAGGACATTTAAATTTTTGTGATTTTAAAAGCAAAGTGAGCCAATGGTCTGTATCCAATCCAGGTGGGCAGAAACTGTGCAGCCCAGATAGAAACATATAGCACTACCCTTGGTAGCTCTAAATATGGACTCCTTCCTTATGGCTTCACATATATATTCTCATCTGATGCCCAAATCCATTATGAGATATAGATATGGTATGTATTTGTATTATTATTGTACAGAGGAAGCAGTTGATTTTGAAAAAGTTGTTACTTATCTAATGTCAAAATCTATTCAGTTTTAGAAATAGAATTTGAACCTACTTCTCAGTATCATATATTTTGCATTATACCATTTGTCCTTATGAATGTCTCATTTTAGAAATATTGTCAAGTGTTTTAAGGAATAGTAATATCACCATCATTAAGAATATGTCCTGATATAAAAACGTAGTAGCTATTTCCACATCTTGATACATATTGTAAAGTATCATTGATGAAATAAAAAATCTGAGATAAGTTCCAGAACTATTCCTGAAATATGTACACAATGTGGCTTTTAAGAAAAGTGCTCTATGCACCCAATAAATTAACCCAAAACAAGCTGGTTTTCATGGTGCACACCTGTAATCTTAGCTATACAGGAGGATTGCTTGAGACCAGGAGTTCAAGACTAGCCTGGGAAACATTGTGAGACCCTGTCTCAAAATAATGTAAAATGAAATAACCAAAAACAAGAAAAAAATTAAACTCAAAAACTAAAACTGCTTACATTGTTTTTTCAGAGGAAAGGAGGGGTAACAACATTGAAACCTGTTTTTTTTTTCTAATTGAAAAAAAATGGTTTATGCTATCAAATGAATGCCTCCAGTAGAATGTAATTTGGTTAAGACATTATTGGTAATGCTGTACATGGGATGACCACACGTTTTGTTTGTCCTGGACAGTACTAGTTTATCCCTATTTTCCTTGCATCACTTCTGTTAGCCTTTGTCTCAGATTTTTCAATTAAAAATTATTATTAATAATTACATTTAAAAAGGTTAGGGTTATTTTGATAATCCTCACTTCGTGCTTCTAGCTGTGAAAATATAAATGGATTGAGAACAGCATTCATAATTTCACACACGGTCAAGTAAGCTATCAGGTTTACCTCTCTTTTTCTGATGCTTTCCAGAAGCTGTATAACTCTTGGTAATATTTTACAGACAGTGTATGTGACCCTGCATGGTAAAAGGCAGTGGTGGGAGAAGTATTCAGAGCTGGTAACTAAGGTCTCAACTTGGCCCTCCACCTAGATGTGGGTTTATGCATCCTCAGCTTGTGAAATGCTTAAAACCACAAAGCACTGGTGGTAGCTGGGGAGGTTGGTGGAACAATGAGACAATTATAGTTTTGGCGCATGTGAAATAACTACAGGAAATACGGACTCAGCCGTACTGCCATAGAGAATATAGAGAGTGGTGTGAGGACTCACTACAAAGGACTTGTCATTTATTGTTTGGTGAAAATCTATACTGTTCAAGTATTTACTATTTTAGTGCTTCTTTATTTTTAAGCCATAAACTCCATCTGCAACAACAAACAGTGTCACTCCTCAAAAATGCATTTATAAAAAAAAATTAAGAAATAAATTTCCATTTCTCAAGAAAGCTGATGAATAATATGTTACTTGTACACAATGTCTGTTGACATTTACGATACTTATCACACACATGGAAAGTGGAAGAAAAAGACAAAATTGCTCAAGAAGCAATACCATCAATTTTATAAATAAGTAGCTATATTAAGACAGTGCTCTAAAATAAAGATTTAACGCATACAGCTGTAGAGGCTATATTTTCATAGCATTTGGGAAGCATGATATTTTATTTAAATCAAATGACTTTTCTCAAAATTAAAGTTGATCTTTTTTATTCTAAGCTTACACATGCACACAAATTTAAGCCATGGATATCAGTTCCATTAATACATAAGAATTTCAAAATTGTCAAATATTGCCCCATTTATCAAATAATGCCAAACAGAAAACGAGTTAAACTAATTTTAATAATGGATTGATTATTTCATGGAATTCAGAAATCAAAGTAAACATTTTAGAAGTTCTTTCAGTTGGATGTGAAAAATCTACCATTATTAAGAATTCAAATAGAAAGTCAGTTAAGTAATCCACTATTTAAGGTAAAATAATTTGCTTTTGTGGCAATAATATTAAAAACATTTTTGAAGCACAGGGTCATAGTGAAAACAATGTTTAACCACATTAAGAAACCAATAAACTGAAATTTTATTTGGAATTTAATAGAAACTGTTTTATAAACCTAAAATATATTTCTATACCCAGAGATACAGGTCACTAAAGATCTGACACAAAACAAATGTTTAGGTGGTATACACTTTGTCTATTTGTAGCTCATCATCTATCAGACGTTAGAAATATTTGAGGCTTTAATGACCTAGTTTGTAAATCAAGTTGCATGTCTTAAAACGTTATTGAAACTTTCTATAAACTAGGCCTCTTAAATTTGCTTAAATTTTGTATTAAAAATCAGCTCAGAATCTTTATTAAAAGACTTTGATGAATGCAACATCAAATAAGTAATCTTTTGAAGCTTCTAGTAAGTTTTAGTTATCAGGAATAAAGATTGCTAGGAGGAAGAGAAATATCAGTGTAGCTCTACAAAAATATGAGGGGTTGAGCAAGTTAAAAATAAAAGTCATTGAGTAAGACTTTATTTCCAAATTCTATAAATTTTCTTTGGAATATTATGTGGAAAGAATCATTTGACAGGGCTTCTATTTTTATTTGGATACAGTGTTTTGTTTTCTGTGCATGAACAGAAAACCTTGACAGGTTTTCTCAGTTTTGCAGCCTCGAACGTTGACAAAACATTCAAAACAATCACAAACGAAGGTAATATATACTGAGTTTTGTTATATGAAAATATTTGTCATAAAGAGGCCCTCTGCATGGAGGAAAAGAACAGTACCTGTAAAACTGTTTGGACTGAAATATTTATACATTTGAATATTTACATATTTCAATACAAAAATAGAAATAGTTACGCATTTCAATATGAAAAAAATAATACTGTTTATCCTCTATGTATTAGTATTTGTTTGGGACTTGGAAATTATCAAAAGGATTTTCTCCCTCAGAAACAAATGATCTACAGAGAAAAGTCATCAAGGATGTCAACAATTTCATTTTTATTAATCATAAAACAAATGTTAGAAGACTGAAGCCTATTTGAGTAAATAAATTAAAATTTATAAGACTATATTGAAAAAATACATTATTTGAATAAACATAATACAAATGATTTTAGTCATACAAAGAAAGAATGGATTAAAGTACATGAAAATCCACTGGCTAATTATTAATTATTCTGCTCTATGTTTTTTATTTTTAGGTGAACAATATTTAAAAAAAAAAACTTTTTGCTTTGTGTATGAGACATTTTTCTTCATATTTAAAAAAAAAAAAATTGAACTTTTTAAAACAGCCTAAAAGAAGATTTCAAGATCTGCCACTATAATAAAATCAAATATAATTAATAAATACATATATAAACAATAATTTTAATAGTTTGCCTACTGTCTTTCGCTCATAGATGTATCCTGGTTTGGACAAACTATTAGGTGCTTGCTTTAACTTTAAATTAGTCAATCAGTTGGCAGAATAGACAACTAATATAAGACTACCAAAAGTGTAGTCTGCTTTCACAGCTGCTAGTAAACATTTTCCTAAAAAATTTGATTTAGAAAAAACTTAAATTTTTACAAAAATCTATAAATTTTAGATTTGTGCCATGCACAACCATGTACATTTACATAGAATTACCAGTCTTTAACAGTTTACCACATACTCTTCTCTCTGTATGTGTGTGTGTGTGTGTGTGTGTATATATTTTTTTTTTCCTGAACAATTTGCTAGTAAGTTGCTGATATTGTAGCACTTCAATAAATTAGACTCATCAGATACTGTTTAATGTTTCAGTACTTAGTTGGTAAAATTTAAATTCACCAAGCTTATATTTTGGTATAGAGTTATGAAAGTCATTCTTTATATCAGTATAGTGTGGGAAGACAATAAAAATAAAAGATAATTCTCAGCATTGAATGAATAAATAACATAATCATTTTAAGCATTACAACAATCAATGAATAAATGCACTTATTTTTTCTATATTTAATCAATATTTATTAAGAACCTATTATACCTATTCCTCTTTTATAAAAAATATTGAACAAGATAGTCAATGTTCATATACACAGAGTACTTTCAGTCTAGTGGAGTGTGAACAAAGAGGAGATAAGTTCATACGCATGTAATATTTCATTAAGAGCTTTAAAAATCTTTTTGATAATTTCCAAGTCCCAAACAAATACTATTACATAGAGGATAAACTCAGTATTATTTTTTTCATATTGAAATGCATAACTATCTCTATTTTTGTATTGAAATATGTAAATATTCAAATAGACAACTGAAAGTGTTATTTCAGGTAGCATACATGAGACAGAGCTCTCTTAGGAGTTGTATTCGAATGTAAATTTTAAAAAGGTGAAAGTGTGTGTCTTGTGAATATGTGGTGATAGAATGTTAGAATCGGAGGGACCATCGAGTGTGAAAGCCATGTTGAAAAGAGGAGAGGGCCAATACAACTTTAGGGCTGATAATATAGGGACATCACCTAGAAGATGACATGAGAGCCGCTGTCAGGTACAGACCAGGTCACATAAGGGTTTTGACCATGGCCCAATCTTAGATTTACGATTCAGCAAATTACAGCTCTGAGGCCAAAGCTGGCTCATGGGCTGGTTTAAGTGACCTATAAGCCAGTATTTTATTTTTTAGATTTTTAAATGTTCATTAATGAACATCAACAACAAAGAAAAATAACATGTAACAGAGAGAGGCTGTATGTGAGCCACAAAGCTTAAAATATTTAGTTTCTGGTCTTCAGAGGAGAAAAAAATGTGGTAATTCCAGATGGAAAGTCATCAGAATTTGAGAGCTGGAGAGTCACATAATATGTATTATATTTTATAATGACTACTTTAATATTAGTGTTTAAAATATTCTGCAGGCAGTCAAGAGCAGAAGCCGAATGATCCGTTAGGATGCTATGGCAATGGTCCAGGCAATAGGTGGGAATGGCTAGGTCTAGGGTGGTAGTTTTGGAGGAGCTGAAAATTTACAGGACTTGGGCTATAACTAGAAGGTAAAATCAACAGAATTTGCTAATTTGGTGAATGAAGGTAAGCAAACAGTTTAAAACATGTGCAACTGCTCACTGTGTGGTGTTTTTCTAGGAAGTGACAACCCAGAGTGTGCACGTTTTATATCGTGTTTATGTTACAGATAATTTTTTATTTATTCTAGAATTAAACTCCTTTCACCAATTCTATATAATTTTCTCATGCTTTCTGTTTTTTTTAAGACAATGATCTGCAATGGCAAATGAATGCTAACAAAACTAATAGTTACAAGAGTTATTGTATTTCTTAAATATCATTATTTTATATATTTCCATTTTGATCATCAGTTACTTTTTCTGGCATCAAATTTCAAAATAACAACTTAGGGGTGGCAAATGTATTTTGTTAAAGACAGAAAATAATGCAGTCATATTCACTTTAAATATGTTTTGTCATTTAACAGACCCTTACTGCTTCTCTACTGGAGTTAAGAAACTATTTTTGTTAATTTGCTTAAGTAACCTATAAGCGTTTTTTCATTTTGCACAGCTAATCTAAAACAATCATTTTTCCAGTTATATTAGTTGCCATAAGACAATTTCCAAACTTTTATAGTATCCGTTTTAAAAAAATAAATAAACTTATGGTCCTTTAAATTCTCACTTTCTTAAAAATCTCAATAGCCTCTGCTATTTTCTCTTATTTTTACATATATGTGTATATATACATATATGTAAACTAATTTCTTATTATTTCAATGTCAATATTTCCCCAGAATTGTTGTACCACATTAAGTTCAACCATATGCTTCCTGAAGAACTTTTAATTTGGCCCAAATTTCTAAAATTGTAGAAACAGTTACATGGAACTTATCAGGGATATTTCATCAAAATCAACAATTAAAAAAATAGAGAGAAAAATAATTATTCATATCAGATGAGCTTTTCATATTATTGCTGAGTGTAGGTTACCTTTGCAGTAGTATATTGGTCATCAAAAAATTACCTTTAAAAATAATTTTATTGTTCTGATACTCTCTCCTACTGTGTTTCATGGCTACACAAGGAGCATGGATGAGCAACAAGGGCACTCCAATTCTGTTCATATCAAGAAGGGTTACATATTTTGACTGAATTAGCTAGTCAGTTGTAAAAAACAATTTTACTATTGCCTTCCAAATTTAGCATTTATTTGCCTAGATTGTGCAAATCTAAAAAAATTGACAATAGGAATTTTCATCTGCTTTTGCTCTCTTGGAATTCAAGTCAATATTTCAGATCATGTAAAGATTTTTTTAAATGTATGTTCAACAATCTGTCTGCCCAATGAAAATCCTTCTCTTTCTTCTATCATTTACTATTTAAATACTGAAAATCAAACCATTTCTTGCTATAGAGATAATTAAATAACCTCATGTTTTTGTGACTAAAGTTAGACCAGCTGATACAAAATGTTACAGATTCTACAGAACTCTAGGGATTGTATTTACACTCTCCAGAACTTGATTTTGTTTTGAGGTGAGCAGAATTTCTATAGCTTTATGTTTAAGAACTTTGTTTTACATAAACTATATTCAAATCTCAACTCTACAACTTACTCCTATTAGCTCTCTTTATATCTCAGAAGGTGAGTTTCTTTTTCTTTTTTTGCAATAAAGGATTTTAACACTTCTGAGAAATTTTTACTGAAATAATGATTGTAGACTAATAATAATAAACATTGACAAAAATTGGGGTAAATGTAGTTCTTATACATTAATGAATGGAGCTGTCACTTGGTTCAAATATTTAGAAAAATTTTTATGGTATTCACTAGAGCTAAGCATTTCCCTATCCCATGACCCAGCAATTATTAATACAATATGCATGATATGGGCACAGAAGAAATGGAGTGCATATGTCCACCCAAAGAATGTTCATAGCAGCTTGATTCCTGATACATAAAATGGAAAATTATCCAAGTATTCTTCAGTAAGAATGTGGGAAACAAATTATGGTCTCTCTAAACCTGCATGAAATGAAAGAGCTACAGATACACAAAGCATAAACGAATCTCATAGTCTCTATGTCAAGCAAAAGAATTCAGATACATGATAATATATACTTCACGATTTTATTTGTATGAAATTCAAGAACAGACAAAACTAATTTATGGCAATGACAGTCAGAATAGTGTTACATATTGGAGTGTCATATTGGCTCTGAAGTTATTAAAAAAAAAAAAAAAACTTCTGCTGTCATAGAAACTTCAATATATTGATCCCAGTAGTGTTTATTGGAGTGCACACATGCACAATAATTTATCCAGGGGTATATATATGAAAATCCAGCAAATTGTCAAGGAAAAGCAAGCATTTTACTGTATGTAAGTTATGATTAAATAAGAAGTTATATAGAGCAGTTTGAACGGTATCTGTCAAATAATGTGCAAACATATTCAGGAGAACATAGCTACAGGTCAAAATAAGTGTTATTTAAAACCCTTACATACCAATTCCCAATTACATTTAGATAAAAGTGAACATAAACTAGTCACAGAAATACTAAGTTTAATAATAATTTAATAATTGACCAAGTGTTCTCTAAATTATACATTATAAATAGATGTTTAGAATACCAACTGCACATCAATAAAATATTACACAATTTAATTTAGATGGTAGGAAATATCTGCATATTGAAACAATGTTTAGGAGATTTTACAGAAAAATAATTTACCATCCATCTGTGAAATTGGTAAGATGCTTAATGAAACTCTCATTTAGTGCCTAAAACATAAGATTTGATATGGTAGATATAATAGGCATTACTCTTTATAAAAGAGTTGATCCACTTTTAAAATCAAACCAAATTCATTATTTTTTTGACACTAACAGAAATGGTCAAATGCAGTCTGTCGTATTTAATATATCATTTGATAAACTCATTTTGACAGATGTCTTATACAATATTCTTTCTCCAGCAAAAAATATTTGGGGTTTTTTAAGAGTTAAAGTAATATTGTTTTGTGTTATCAGCCAGATTTTATTAGCAATTAGCTGGTGAATATAACAAAAATATGGATTTCTTTATTGGTTGGATACCATCTTGTATTAAACATCATAGAGATTAGAGACTCTGATTTTTCAGTCCCTACTGAACATTATCTTTATTATAGCTTAAGATATTTTTGTGTGTGTGTGTGACATATCCGTTAGTTCTAAGTAAAAGCACTCAGCATGACCAGGATCACTTTTTATCTACTTTTCTATCAGCAGTTTTTCAAGTACAGCATAGTTACCTACATTATTCACTTACATGTCACTTATCTTCAGCTAGTCTGCTACAATTACCAAGAAATGTAAGATCCTAAGTATCTTAACATATTTTTTGTTTTTATCTTTTCTAGCATAATTTTGTTATTTTATGTGACATTTACACTTGTCTCAGGAATGCAAGATTAGGAAACTAAGTGATATGACTAAAGGTGCACCTGGTTTGCTATCAGATCTAAATTCAAATCCAGAGGTATGGCTTACTCATGTAAAATTATTTAATCTCTTTTAACATGGGAATTATAACTACATTACAAGATGTTTGCAACAATAAAGATGAAATCACGTGACTAATTATTGTTCCATAATCAGTTGATAAGTGGCACTTAATTTATGAAGGTTCGTTTCTTACACTGACTTGAAACCCCAGCAAACCCAAGAAGTGACCCACTTATCTAGTCAATGGCCAACTGTTGTTTTCAGTAGCCCAAACATTTGGGATTTTCACCTTTCACTGTAACTTTCCCAAACAATTTTCATGAGATTCATACGGCACTTTTTTTCTTTCTTGTTCTCAGCCTCTCAAAGCATGACACTGTGTTTGAACAAGATAGAAAGCCACTGCAAATCCCGTATGTCTGAACTACTAAAAAAATTATAGTTAAAAAATAGACGTTAAGTCACACTTTTCAGACAAGAAAATGTTTAGCTATTCAATTGTCAGGTGTAAGATAATAATATCACACTAAAATAAAGGGACTTTTTTTCTTAATTTCCATAGCCTATGGATATTCATTTCAATATCTGAGAAAGCAATGACAAGGCAATGTGGAACAGGCACTCCGCTTCATTAGCTAGTTCATCTCACTCTGAATATCTAAGTTTAAGTGCCAATTTCTTCAGAGACAGGATGAAATTTGTAAATTTTATTTCCTCTGTCTCTTCCATAACCAAAACCACTGGGGGGTTATATACAATGCCATTCCCCAGATGGCTTATGATATGATACTATTTATAAAAGAAAGATTGATGTTTGTTAGGAAAAAAATAAAATGGTCCCACAGGGACCTAGAAGACAAAATATACCCTATACTCCCATATAAAAAAGTTATTTCTCTCTCTGAATAGATATTACATGAGGAGGAAACCGACTCAGAATGTTTCACGGCAGCGTGAGTTATTTTCTGGGTCACTTCTTTTTTTTAAATACTTTTCCTGCCTTTGATAAGTTTTCTTTGCAATGTTTTGGATATTGAAATCTGGGAGTTTCAAAGACTAATCCCAAGGAATCACATTATAGCAAATAATTAATCTTGATATTGGCAATTTCCTGACCTACATATTAAGGTATTGCTTATTTCACTAAACATTTTTCTTCATTAAAGTCAAAGGAAATAAATTCTGAGTTTTACAGATGAAAAAAATCTCTCTCTCTCTCTCTATATATATATACATATAGATACATGCACAAGGACACAGACATATGTACATGCATACATACACATACATATATATATATATGAATACCTGCACACACTTATATGTATAATGTATTTTATGAGTTTATATGTATATACATATATAATATGTTTATTGTAACATGTGAATCAAAATATAGAGAAAAAATAGATATAAAATATGCCTGCATAGGTAGATTTCCTTTCCTATCTTTCAAAATGGCTTTTTTTTTTTTTTTTTTTGATAATTGCAAGACACTTTAAAAAAGATGAAGTAAAAGACAAAGTCTGGCTTTGTCGCCCAGGCTGGAGTGCGGTGGTGGGATCTCCGCTCACTGCAACCTCTGCCTCCCGAGTTCAAGCTATTCACCTGCCTCAGTCTCCTGGTTCAGGGCCTAAATAGCAAGTGTTTATTCCTGGTAACTACATTATCTTCTCGAAATGATATATTTTGCTTTTAAGTGGTATTACAGTGAGCTAGAAGTTATAATATATTCCCATTATGCATCTAATATTTATTTGAATGTACCCATTGATAAGATACCATACTTATATATCAGTGTTTCATAATTCTCTAAAATGGATGGATATAAAGATTCAGATACATTTAAAAGATAACAATTCAATATTAGTGCAGTTATTAAGGCTGAATATAATGCGCTGAATATTTAGACATCTATGTAAAAGGGAAATCTGTGGTTCTGTGTTCTGCCTTAGGAGGTAGAAAAGGATGGATAGATATAGATAGATAGTGAATGGTAAGAAATCAATGGACCAGACAACGATCTGCAAATCATGGTTAGTTATGAAGTGTCTTGCAAGTAATATGTTCTTCATCACTGTTAAGGTAGCTGATAATTTTTTGCAGTTGCTCTTCAATAAACCACTATTATTCATTCTCAATTTAAGTAGTTCTACTGAGTAGGATTTACATTGCAGGTTGATATAGTTTGGCTCTGTGTCTCTACCCAAATTTCATGTCGAATTTTAATCCCCATGTATTGGAGGAGTGGCCTGATAGGTGGTGACTGAATTCAGGGGGCTGACTTCCCCCTTGCTGTTCTTGTGACAGTAAATGAATTCTTATGAAATCTGGTTGCTTTAAAAGTGCTGTTTTAAAAGTGCTCATGAGATCTGGTATTTAAAAGCTGCTTTTTAAAAATTAATTAATTATATTATTATTATTATTATTATTATTATTATTATTACTATTTGAGACAGAGTCTCGCCCTGTTGCCCAGGCTGGAGGGCAGTGGCACGATATAGGCTCACTGCAAACTCCGCCTCCTGGGTTCACGCCATTCTCCTGCCTCGCCTCCCGAGTAGCTGGGACTACAGGCACCCACCACCACGCCCGGCTAATTTTTTTTTTGTATTTTTAGTAGAGATGGGGTTTCACTGTGGTCTCGATCTCCTGACCTCGTGATCTGCCCGCCTAGGCCTCCCAAAGTGCTGGAATTAAAGGCATGAGCCACCGCGCCCAGCCAAAAGCTGCTTTTTAAAAAGTACTGTGTAGTGCTTCCCCCTTTGCTCTCCCTCCCTCCTGTTGTGTCATTGTAAGTTGTGCTTGCTTCCTCTTTGCCTTTGCCATGACTAAGTTTCCTGAGACTTGCCAGCCATGCTTCCTGTACAGCCTGCAGAACTGTGAATCAATTAAACCTCTTTTCTTCATAAATTAACCAATCTCAGGTAGTTATTTATAGCAGTGTGGGAAGGATCACAGAAAATCGGTACTAGGAGTGGGGCATTGCTATAAAGATGCCTGAAAATGTGGAAGCAACTTTGGAACTGTGTAATGGGCAGAGGTTGGCATAGCTGGGGGGCTCAGAAGAAGACAGGGAAATGAGAGAAAGTTTGGAACTTCCTAAAGACTTGTTGAGTGGTTATGAACAAAATGTTGATAGTGACATGGACAATAAAGTTCAGGCTAAGGTGGTCTCAGATGGAGATGAAAAAGTTATTGGGAACTGGAGCAAAGATCACTCTTGCTATGCTTTAGCAAAGAGATTGGTGGCATTATGCCCCTGATCTAGAGATCTGCAGAACTTTGAACTTAAGAGAGATGATTTAGGGTATCTGGCAGAAGAAATTTCTAAGCAGCAAGGCATTCAATATGTGACCTGGTTGCTTATAAAAGCCAATGCTCATTTAAATAAGTAAAAACAACTTATATTTAAAAGGGAATGAGATCATAAAAGTTTGGAAAATTTGCAGCCTGACCATGTGGAAGAAAAAAAAAAATTCTAGGGAGAAATTCAAGCCCACTGCAGAAATTTATATAAGTAAAGAAGAGCAGAATGTAAATAGCCAAGACAATGGGGAAAATGCCTCCAGGGCATTTCAGGGACCTTTGTGGCAGCCCCTCCCATCACAGACCTGGGGACCTAGGAGGGAAAATGGTTTCATGGTCCAGGCCCAGGGATTTGCTGCTCTTTGCAGCCTCAGGACATAGCACCCTGCATCCCAGCTGCTGTAGCTCCAGCTGTGGCTGAAAGGTCCCAAGGTACAGCTCAGGCCATTGCATCAGGGGGTGCAAGCCCTAAGCCTTGGTGGCTTCCACATGGTGTTGGGCCTTCAGGTGCACAGAAAGCAAGAACTGAGGTTTGGTAGCCTCCACCTAGATTTCAGAGGATATATGGAAATGCCTTGATGTTCAGGCAGAAGTCCATTGCAGGGGTGGAGCCTTCATGGAGAACCTCTACTAGACCAGTGTGGAGGGGAAATGTGGGGTTTGTGTCTCTACACATTGTCCCCACTAGGGAACTGGCTAGTGGACCTGTAAGAAGAGAGCTACCATCCTCTAGACTCAGAATGGTAGATCCACTGCCAGCTTGCACTGTACACCTTGAAAAGACACAGGCACTCAACACTAGCTCATGAAAACATTCATGGGGAATGTACCCTGCAGAGCCACATGGAAGGAGCTGTCCAAGGCGTTGGGGACCCGTCCCTTGCATCAGTGTGGCCTAGATGTAAGACATGAAGTCAAATGAGATTATTTTGGAGCTTTACAATTTAGTGACTGCCCTGCTGTGTTCTGGACTTGCAAGGGGCCTGTAGCCTCTTTATTTTGGCCAATTTCTCCTGTCTGGAATGGAATCATTTACCCAATGCCTGTAGCCTCATTGTGTCATGAAGTAAGTAACTTGAACTTGTTTATTTTACAGGCTCATAGGTGGAAGGGAATTGCCTTGTCTCAGATGAGACTTTGGACTTGGACTTTTGAGTTAATCCTGGAATGAGTTAAGACTCTGGGGGACTTTTGGGAAGGCATGAATGTGTTTTGAAATGTAAGAAAGATATGAGCTTTGGGAGGGGCCAGGAACAGAATGATATGGTTTGACTCTATTTCCCCACCCAAATCTCATGTTGAATTGAAATTTCTAGCGTTGAAGGAAAGACCTGGTGGGAGTTGACTGGATCTTGGGGGCAGATTTCCTCCTTGCTGTTCTGATGATAGTGAGTTCTCATGAGATTTGGTTGTTTGAAAGTGTGTAGTGCTCTCCACTTCACTCTCTCTCTCTCTCCTGCCTCACCATGTTAAGATATGTGGGCTTCCCCTTCACCTTCTGCCATGATTGTAAATTTCCTGAAGCCTCCCTGCCATGCTTCCTGTAAAGCCTGTGAAACTGTGAGACAATTAAACCTCTTTTCTTCATAAATCACTCAGTCTCAAGTAATTCCTTATAGCAACATGAAAACAGACTAATACACAGGTCTAGAGATTGATTAACGACCTAGGTATGATATACTGCATTTCATATCCTTAGTATAGTGACTGGTTGAGCTACAACACATAACCTGAGGCCAAACAATGAGTTCCTTACAAAAGAAAAGATTTCAGGAAATTATTACTCTTTCTGCTAAGTAGCTACACTCATAGACTATAAGGCTGGAAATATCAGAAGCTACTTTTGTCACGCAAGGTAAAGAAGACCTCCCTATTCGCTAAAAATGAAGTCAATCGGGTCACGCAGAACCTGAAGATGAATAAATCACGTAATAAGATGATCTGAATCATTAATTCAAGCCATGCAAGAACCAGCCTTACTCCTGTTTCAGTTATGCATACTAGTTTAAGTTGTGTTTCTGTTACTTGCAACTGAGGGGGGAAAAACCCAAAATGTAGGAGAAAATATTGCTAATGATTTATTATATAAGCACCTTAAATTATGTCAATTGCATCATTATTGTCATTTACTTCTTCCCCTAATGACTTGTACGCTGGATGAGAATGTAGAGTTTAAGGTCTTCCAGGAACACCTATGGAAGACTGAAATTGTTGTGGATGCTTTGGCAGAAAGATATCAAGGACTTTTACTCTGATGTAGTGGTTGTCTAGTGCTGGTCCACCTACTATTGATGTTCATTGATGACATTCCACTGATACGTGAAAAAGTGGGAAAATAGATTATCAGATGAGTTATTCACAAAGTCAAATGCATTCACTTGGAAGAGCTCCCTTTCCTTCTCAGATATGACTTCTAAGCTTTTTTGGTGGAACATTGCTTTTTCTTTTTTAACTGAAATAATACCTTTAATAAATAGGTTTGTCTACTTTACAATGTGCTTTTTAAAAATTTTGCATAATAAAAGGCCAGTTTTTCTGTGCTGCACCTTCAAAGAATTTAAAGTTTTTCGTTTTTTCCCCCTAGGTTTAGAAAATTCTGGGATAAACTGCTTGTAGTAATTTCCTTGAAAGTGTTTATGGTATCACAGCTGTCACTAGAGATTTTAACCAACTATCTGAAGTGAATTATTCTCTAAAGATAATGCTGAGAAACTAGTACTAAGCCATTTGCTGAATTAAAGATAGAAAAATTTTGAACGGACGAAAGCTACCAATGTATGGAGCTTCTGAAAGCCATGATTACCAGGGGTTGCTGTGGCTTCTGTAATGCTATTGGAAACTTCATCTACGCAGAGCCAGCATAAATGACCTCCAAGATAGCAAGTCAAAAAGCAGCCACAGGGAAATACTTTTGCCAGGATTTGTAGCTGCTAGGGTAGAGACAGCAATTAAAAGACATGCTTTTCTCCCTTCCATCACCCATGGCAGATATAGCTAATTTTAAACCATATGTTGTGCAAAGATGAATACTATTTCCCATTATAGGCCTAAGGATAATATAGTGCTCCAGTTACAAGGTATGTGCCTTTCTGCTTCAAACACACTGTTTATACATTTCTTTGTGATGCTGGAGCTGAACACTGAAAACCACATTTCTATTCATTAATTGCCTCTATCTATTGAAGAAAGGAGGTAGGGGGAGAAGGCAAGTTTGAAAGAGACAAATGGGCACTCTCCTTGTTTGCATTCATTTCTTGTCCATGTCACTCTACTTGATGTGGTTTGGCTCTGTGTCCCCACCCAAACTTTATCTTGAATAGTAATCCCCCCGTGTCAAGGGAGGGACCTAGTGGGATGTGAATAGATCATGGGTTTCCCCCATGCTGTTTTCATGATAGTGAGTTTTCACAAGATCTGATGGTTTTGTAAGTGTTTGGAAGTTCCTGCTTCGCTATTCTCTCTCCTGCCTGCTGTGAAGAAGGTGCTTGCTTTCTCTTCCATTTCCACCATAATTGTGTGAGTTTCCTAAGGCCTCCCAGGCCATCTGGAACTGTGAGTCAATTAAATCTCTTTCCTTCATAAATCATCCAGTCTTGGGTATTTTATAGCAATGTGAAAACACATACTTAACAATGCTTCCAATTGCTTCCAGTTCCTTACAATACCATCAATTCAATCTCATTAACAGTTTTACAGATAAGAATCAGTCTTATCATGCCCCTATGAGATACCAGCACCAGCATGCCCTAGTGCCCTCCCGAAAGGCTTGGACTCTAGCTCCTCCTGGACTCTTCTTGGATCTCAGAAATATCAAACAGTGTCTTTTTTCAAAGGGATGAGTGTCACGTCTGCAGGGCTTCTCTTTTAACCTTCTAATTCCATAAATTCTACAACTTCCATTTGTTTTCTCAGCCTTCAGGACAGTAGCTGATTTCTGGATTATTATTACTATTATTATAACAATATTATGAGTTCTGATATCTCAGAAGGGTATTAATCTCTTATATCTTACATATATATTTAATCCTCACAATAATGCTACGTGGAGAGTCCTATTATTACCCATATTTTTAAAGATAAAGGAAATGAAACAGAAAATAAGATATTTGACTTGCCATGGTGAGATGTCAGTCATCAGAAGCCGACATTAGGAACAGCAGTGGGGAATGTTAAAAAGGGAAGGCTTCCTTGCTCAGAAATCACTAGACTTTTCTGTCATCTCAGAATAATCCTCTGGTATAAACAACTGTGGGTCAGACAGTTAGGGGCCATGGTAGTTGGCTAGTAGTAATCCTTTAAATATCTTTCTCATTAAATAGAGATAAATATTTTCCCAAGAAGACTAAGTAGATTGGACATTTCAGAAACTTTGGAAAGATTCCTAATATCCACCGGAGAGCATAGCCTGGGATAAAGATGATTTCTACCTCTATTGTACCAAATTTTTAAAAAGTGTTCTACTCAATTATGGCCACCTGGTTTCTACCCCAAATTTCTCCTTTCTAAAGTGCTGTGTTATTTACTGTGATTCTAAAAGAGCTTTGGTGGTTAAAATGCAATACATTTCAGCTGGGCTTGGTGGCTCATGCCTGTAATCCCAGCAATTTTGGAGGCTAAGGGCTGGTGGATTGCATGAGTCCAGGAGTTTTAGATCAGCCTGTGCAACATAGTGAGATCCTGTCTCTATTTTTATTTAAGATATTAATTTATAAAAATTATATATAGTGCATTTATTATATATTAATCATATATTTATATTTTATAATGTAATATATTAAATGTGTAATTTAAATATTTAATATATTTAAAGGATTTTATACTAATATATTTATTTTACATATTTAATATACTCAAGGGTTTTAAATATTTAATATATTCAAGAGTTGTAAATATTTAATATATTCAAAGAAGTGTTTATTTAATATATTGATTTTATGTATATATACACATATATACATATACAAATACACATATTTGTGTACATATACACATGTATATATATACACATATGTACATGTATATATACATATAATGCAATACATTAAATATAAAACCCTTGAATTTCAGCATAGTTGTTGGTAGTTTGGAAGTGCTTATGCCATTAACATTTATAAATGCAGTGCTAATATCTTCATTTCAATTATCCTTAGAAAAGGCTACTAATGATATTTACTCTATATATACTTTGTCCGTATAAAATCTTATTGATCAAATATTGCCAAGGAGAATGATCTGCTAAAGGTCTATAAGTCCCAGTTAAATGGCTCCAGAAAATCTAAATTTGCAAAGGGCTGGAGAGATCCTAACTTTGGAGAGAACACTGAGTCAGGAATGCACAACTTTTATGGACTCCAACATGCACTGCAAACAGTCACTGGTTTCTTTTAATAGTATGAAAATAAAAAATCTTTATCAAGGACTCAGACTGTCATAGCTACCATTCTAAGTATGAATCATGTTTAATTTTTTACAACAGTTCTATGTGGTGAGTACTATTATATCCACATTTTACATACTAAGAAAACTCAAATTTAAAACTGTCTGAGATCCACACGGTTTTATTATTTTTTTCAAATAACTATGCTTGGATTAAATCTATTAAATAATTTTTAAAATTATAATACCAACAGATTTTCTACACAAATTTGGGTTTTATTTTTTCTGTTTTGTAAATATTTGTTTGTTCTCTGGAAGTTGGTTGAATAAACAGGCTCCTCAGATATCCTCAGATCTTACTTCCAAGCAAGCCAGCTATTTATATGCAATTATAAGAAGTATAATTTCAAGAATTAGTATGATAGAGAAGTGATAAAAATAAAAGAAATATTAAAATAAACCACTTACGTAAAAGTTATAATAAATTCCAATTAACTCAGTATGAAATATTATTTTGCAAAACTTATTTAATAAATTATAACAGATATCTATGATAATATAAACCTAAAGTACTTAGAATTCTCAATTAAAGCAATTATAAGGCATCCCTTTGGAAATCGGTCTACTTATTCCTGGAAAACAGATTTCTACAAGAATCTGGACTCAGTAGTAACAATGATAGCAACATATGTAGGACATACAATTACGTATTTTTATTGAGAATCTAATAGGAGATCTAATATATATATGTGTGTGTTCATATATACTTACATATATTTTCAAATATAATATTAGTTAATAGTCTATTGAAATATTTGATATACTACAATTTTTATATAATCCAATAATGAATGCAAGAAACAAGAAAATTTTAAACATATTTTTGAGGACATTAGGTATATTATTGCTTTCAAAATTTGTCAAGATCCATAATATTACTGATAAGATACAGGATTCTTTCCTTCATGTTTAATTGCTTACCACCCCGACCCTCAACACACACACATGAGAAAGCATACTGCATGTATTTTGGTGTTTTTACCTTCCGTATTAGCCGTTTTCACGCTGCTGATAAAGACATAACTGGGACTGGGCAATTTACAAAAGAAAGAGGTTTACCGAACTTACAGTTCCACATGGCTGGGGAGGCCTCACAGTCATCGCAGAAGGCAAGGAGGAGCAAGTCATATCTTAGGTGGATGGCAGCAGGCAAAGAGAGAGCTTGTGCAGAGACTCCTGTTTTTAAAACTATCAGATCTCATAAGACCCATTCAGCATCACGAGAACAGCCTGAGAAAGACCCACCCCCATGATTCAGTGATCTCCCACTGGTTCCTTCCCACAGCACGTGGGAATTATGGGAGGTACAATATGAGATTTGGGTGGGGACACAGGGCCAAACCATGTCACCTTCGTAATTTTGAGATGACATATTATACAACCCTCCTAAAACTTGTAGGAAGGCTCATGATGAAAAACAGAAACAAACAGATCAAAAGGAAATACTAATATTGCAAATTGCTTGGCAGTTTTTGTTTTTCAGTTTTCAGCATTCCAAATCTGGAAAACTTAAAAATGTATATATTTAATTTAAATGTCAAGTTGTGATCTAGCTTTTGCTTGGATGGAGTGATAAAAGATCACTACTTTTCCAAGACTCTTTCCCCTAAGTCAGGTATGGTGCACTCCACAGACACTGATGGCAAACGCCATCATCTGGAAGGCTAAATTTTAACCAGAAAAGTCTGCGTTAGTAGTTTTCTCTCAGCTTGTCTTATTTAGTTACTTAACTTCAGTTTCGGTGCAGGCTTGGGACGAAAGTAAAAGGAATTTTGTGGGTTTGAGGTCAGACTATGGGACTATTGATTCTTTCTCTTCACAATTAACATCGCACAATGCTATAATTAATATAAGTGCATTTAAAACTTAGACTACAACTTTAGACACATTTTGGAGCAGTCTGTTTTCGTATTCAAGTTGGTAATATCTACATTTAAATACTTATATCACATATTAAATAATGAAATATCATTCTGATGTTGTTTTAAAATCAGAGGTCTTTAAACATCTGAGTACTTAAATACGGAATCAAAGTTATTGCCTGAATAAATAATTTTGAAATTTTGGAAAATAGGAAATTAAGCTAAAAGTAGAAAGATATGATCAATGATTTTTGACCTTTTAAAGCAATCTCATAAATGTGGATTTTTATACTAATTTGTAGACTTTTTTGATAGAGTTATTCAGATTCAGATCTCTCTATATTGATCTCTCTTTCTTTCTCTCTATATATATCAGAATACGCATACCATTTTCTCTCACACCCTTCTAACCCAAGAATCAAGTAATAATCATCAAAGTAAGCACCTCAGAGACTCTTTGCCATCAGAAGTCGGGAGTAATTACTTCTCTGAAAAACTCTGTTATTTATTAAATAGTAATTTAGCACCTACAACATGATGAATTTGCTTAATCATTTTTTGATATAGCTGGAATAAGACATATATAATCCATATCAATATGGAACTTGTATGCCATATGTTGAGACACATAGAGTTTAGTAGTATGGTTTTACGTTACACTCTCCCCTAAATCTCAGTCTCCCCTAAACCTCAAGAGTATTCCCTAAACCTCAGAAGACTGAAGCATATTTGCCTAAATTAGTAGTTGTCAGGCCCGAGTAACCACTACGCATTTCACATTGCTAAGAATGGCTCCATTATTTAGCCAGTCAAGCCTAGAAACTTTGAATTTGTTGTGGCCCAAGTAGTCTTAATGCTGAATTTCTGATAGACTGATTGATTGATTGACTAACAAGTTCTCTTTCCAATTACTAAAGTCATTAAGGGCACCAAATTAAAATATAGCTAAGCAATTTTTCTACTCAGTTATAATTAGTGGGAAGATATTTTTTCTTTTTTTTTGAAAATAAAATAGGTTCAAATTAATAAATACAGGCTGGATGCCATGGCTTACGCCCGTAGTCCCAGCACTTGGGAGGCTGAGGCGGGCATATCACCTGAGGTCAGGAGTTCAAGACCAGCCTGGACAACATGGTGAAACCCGTCTGTATTAAAAATACAAAAAAATTAGCTGGGCGTGGTGGCACACACCTGTAATTCTAGCTACTTGGGAGGCCGAGTCAAGAGAATCACTTGAACCTGGAAGGCAGGGGTTGCAGTGAGGCAAGGCTGTACCACTGCACTCCAGCCTAGGTGACAGAGTGACAGTCTATCTCAAAAAACAAACAAACAAAATTAATAGATACAGATATATATTTTTTAACTCATGGGATTTATTGTAATGAATGAATAAAAGATGCTTGAATATTCTATAATTTCACAGTATTCTTTTGCTTACTTTCTTGGCAGAGGTGTAAAAACATATTAATTATGTAGAGTAGATACTTATTTTGTAGAAATAAAAGTGTATAGAGAAATCTTTGCAGATGTATTTATCAATATAAATGGAAGAACATTTGTTTCCCACTAAATAAATAAATATTGGAGATATTTCCATACATGTGTTCTGCTTATCAAAAGAAAACAAAATCAAAACCCTTGTTCCATCCTTTGTTGCCCTTTAGCTGCCACTGTGTCATCTCCACAAGTATGATCTTGTAAAGCGTCATCTCTGGATTCAAACTTTTTCCACTCAACTCTCATTCTTCTCATACCACAACCTGCTTCCCACCTCTCACACTCACCTCCTCCCACATACTCTAAACTTAGTAATTTCAATAACCTTCTACGTGTTTGCTTTCAACTTGCTCATATTTCTCCAACATTTTCCAGGCAATTCTCAATTTTAGAATATCTTTTCCCAATATTGGGAAAAAGAGGGAAAAGATATTCTAAAATTCCCTTCTCACTTATATAGATGTAGGACTCCTTAGCCAGGAGTACTGCTACTCCTTTATCAAATCATACACTTTTTTTGTCTGCCTGCTTTTCACATATTTGCTCCTATTCAAATTTCCTTTCCTACATACCCCTGGGATGCCTTCCATGATTATGAAGTAGGTGCTTAAGGAAGGTTGACAAAATGAATTGTTTAAAACCTATTATTTTGTTATTTAACAATATTGTTGACAAGTTACTATATACCATGCACTATTTTAGGTACTATGAAGGAAACAACATACATGCTCCCTTATGTCAAGGAGATACAGTATAGTTTGGCAAGTAAAATGAAATAATGAACTAAATTAAAATTACAACTGTAATAAGCACTATGGAGATGGGAAACAGTAACATGGGTCCATTTATAACACAAATATCTGTTATATTCTGGGGGACTGAAGGTTTTCTTAAGGAAGTGACATTTGAACTGAGATAGAAACAAATCATATAAACAGGATAAAAAAGAAAAGGGTTAAGTGAGAACACTGTTAAATGATGATGAATTTACACAGGCAAAGAAAGACCTTGTAACATGATGCATTCAAGGCACTGAAACAAGAGTGGAGGCTGGTGGAATGTGTAAAGGAGATGGAGACAGGATTGTGGCTTCTGTAGAAGTGGCTTGAACTGAGATGATGCAGAATCTTAAAAACTGTCTTTTATTCTAAGAGCAATCAAAAGACATCAGATGATTCTAAAGAGAGAGATGACTTGAAAATATGTTTCTTTAAATCTATCACACTAACATCTTTGTGAACAATGGAGAGTAGGACTCAAGGACAGATACAAGGAGACAAGTAAGGAGGCTATTGTACTGGTCTATGGTAAAGGACGATGTGAGCAAAAGTGAAGGTGATGGATGAGGCCGTGAGGATAAGTGGACAAATTAAAGATAATGGAGGGGTGGGATAAAAACCGTCATAACTTAGTATTGGTTTGGACATATGAAAATGAGGGAGGAAATAATCCAGCACCACTCCTGGGTATTTTGTTTGTGCAGTGGATGAATAAATGATTCTATTCATTGATATACGTAATGGTGGAAAAGAACTAGACTAATACAATTGAGAGTTGAGAAGGGGCATGGGAGAGACGAGTTAGTGGGTGCAGCACACCAGCATGGCACATGTATACATATGTAACTTACCTGCACATTGTGCACATGTACTATAAAACCTAAAGTATAATAATAATAATAATAAAATAAAAAATAACAAAAAAATACGTTTTTTTAAATAACATGAGTTTTAGTGTTTGAGATTAATTAGTGAAAATACCAATTTGGTATCTGGATATAAGCACTATGCTCAAAAAAGCGATCCATGCTAAAGATTTGTATGTGTGATTCATGCATATGTTGTTGGTAGTAAAATCATGGATCAGATATCCTAGAAAATAAGGAGACAGAGGAGGAAGAAGTGAAAAGGTTCTAGAACTAAGCCTTGAAGAAATTCAAGTTTAATATGATAGAAGAATGAGTGTGCAAGAAATTAAGAAAGAACAGCCTAAGAACTATGAGAAGAACCAGGAAAGCTATCATAGAAGCCAAAAAAGAGGGGTTTTGGGAAGAGGCATAAATTTCAAAAGCTTAAAAATGAAGGAAAAAACACAAGGAAAATGAGTTCCAGAAAAAAAAAATCAATTGAGATAAATGAATGTAATTACTAATTCAATTAAAATGTGTAGTGTTACAGAGGATGATGCCACATTATACTATAGAGGACAGAGTCATGGGGTCAGGAATAACAGAAAATTAAACCTAAATCAAAAACAATCTTATAATCTAGAAGTTAAGGCACTTATGAAGTTTTTAACCCTAGAAAATAGTAGATAAATAAAAGTAAAATGAATACATATGTTAATTTTTTTGAAGAAAAGATCATTGAAGTATTTGAGGAAAGTATAAGAGACCACAACATTTAAAACATAATTTGAAGAACATAGACAATAGCAAACGAAGCATAGACATCTGGTAGAAATGACCAACACATAATATCAGAACTAATGGGGAAATGGTATAGTCGAAGCATGGAGGAATTTTGTGGGAGAAAAAAAAGTAAATTGAATTTGGCTCTCATTATTATTATTATTTTTTTTTGACGGACTCTCGCTCTGTGGCCAGGCTGGAGTGTAGTGGCACGATCTCGGCTCACTGCAATCTCTGCCTCCCATGTTCAAGTGATTCTCCTGCCTCAGATTCCCTAGTAGCTGGGACTATAGCCGCGCGCCACCACGCCCGGCTAATTTTTGATATTTTTAGTAGAGATGGGATTTCACCATGTTGGCCAGGATGGTCTTGATCTCTTTACCTCCTGATACTCCCGCCTCGACCTCCCCAAATGCTGGGATTACAGGCATGAACCACCGTGCCCGGTCTGATGATTCTTTTAATAACTGACTGTAAATATAGAGTCCCTCTCCCTGTATCCCCCTTGAAATGTTTTTGATTTATAAGCAGATAACTAATAAGAACATATGGATGTTTTTAAGAAGATTCCTCAGGGCACCTTGAATGGAGGGAACAGAGACTAGCCTCAGCCCAGCTAAAGCCTTAGAAATGGCAGGGTCAAGGTAATGAAGATGTGACGAAGGCAGTGGTAACAAGAATGAGACCAAAGGGGAAAGTGGGAGAGAGCTTGAAGAAGAAAATGGAAGTCCTCTGTGAATAACTGGATAACACGGATGATAGGTTAATATTATAAAGGATGCCATATTTCAAGTGAATAGAATGCCCCACCAATACAGAAATGAAATTTAGAAAAAAGCCAGTAAATAGCCAATGTATAATTGATTAGCAACTGAGTGTTAAAACATAATGCTTTTTCTAATAAGAGCTTAAATTCTGTTGGAATGTAATCATTTGCATTTCCAATGATAAAACACACAAGGAAAGCTAGTAAACAGTTCATTCGGAAAATACAAACATTTAGGGAAAAAGAAATTCACATAGAGCTATCAAACTAGTGTTAAGTGCTTGGCTAACAGCTCAATACTGATTACTTTTCCTCTCTCTCTACCCAAATATTGCTTCTGAATATATGACCTTGAATATATTTGCAAAGGATGATTGATATTTCTAAATAGCATTAAATGAAGTTATTTTCCTCTCAAAGACCAAATATTAACATTTTCAAATTAAAATTATAAACCAACAAGCCAATAAAGCAGGCAGACACTAAACATATATAGACAAATTGACTTAAAGTGAACAAAGAAAGTTACTACAATGAGTTAATCCATAAGGAAAACCTACGTATATGTAAAACCTAGAAATTTGGACTTAAGTTATTTATAGAAATGATATAGGAGGTAGAAAGAAATCATTTATGCAGATATTGAAGGTAAAAGAGTACTCGGCAGAGCTTCCCTTTTAACAAAAAGCAGCCCCCCAAATAATTTCTTTTCTAACAAAGAACAGCCTGAAAAATTGAGATGCAAGCAAGTTGGAAGCTTGCACGGTGGAATGCCGGCAGCTGTGCCAATAGAAAACAGCTACCTGTGGGCCAGGCATATCCAACATGGAGGCTCCATCTTCTTTTTTGTTGTTGTTACCACATGCACAGTAAAGAAATGGGCAACATGGTGCAGCTCAGGCAGAAATGCATAATAAAATATTAGGTTGAGGGAGGCCAGAAATTTGCACCCTATGCAGGTGGCACACCTAGTCCTAACCAGTTTTTCACAGCCTGTGCAAATGACACACCTAGTCCAACCAGTCTTTCGTACCCTATGTAGATGAGACACCACCTCTTCACCAGCTCATCTATAAAAACTGCTTCATTTTACTGCGGATCCAGTAACCCATTTCTCCAGGACCCCTTTCTGCAGCATCAGAGAGCTATTCTCTTTCTTTTGCCTATTAAATTTCCACTCTTAACCTCCCTCTTTGTGCGTCTGTGTCCTTGTTCTCCTTGACTGTGGCTGTAGGACAATGAACCTTGGGTGATACTCCAGACAATGAAACAGTTTCAGAAAGAGATCCCTATAATCAGGAATGATAATTTAAATAGTTAACAAGGGGAACTTAACATTAGTAACTGACTAAACAGAGCGCATGAACTGAGTGGGAATGACAGTCAGGGATGTTCCTGCTCTGTGAAAGATTAAATTTGATGCTAGATTCTGGGAAGCTCTGGGTCATGTGAGTAGGGGTCCATAAAAGTCAGCAGAGTAGCAAAAGCCTGAAGTTCTTTAACAACAGGTTCAGAAATACTGCAGTTCTTTAATCACAGGCGGGTGTCTACCACAATGTACCATCTGAATGTCAGCATTGGCTATAGTCCTACTTTCCATTCAAAATCTATCAAATAATTTTTTGCCTAAAATAAAATTTTTTACTTTCCGTCTTAAAGGTTATATTATTCAGGGAATAGTTTTTAGTAAATTACAGCATGTATTCTTATTATAAGGTAGAACAGCAGAGCTCAACCTGACCTCACCAAAGTGTCCAAGCTAGAAACTTTCTTATTCTTCCTAATTCCTTCTGTTCAAACACATGAGCATATAAAGACATGATTAAAATAGCATAATGGTTCTTTTACTGAACTGTGAGTGGCAATTTCTGGAGTAGAAATTAAGTGTTTGACTCATCTTTTCATTGTATCATCTGGCATGGTTTGGGGATCATAGCAGATATTTGGACAATGAAAATAGATGGTTGGATTAAAATATGTGCATACATAGGCATGAGGATGGGTGGATAGATCATTATCATCTATTAGTTTCACGAATCTTCATTTACACTACCTAAATGAATAACTTCATAGAGCTACTTGGGAAGTTCTCCCCTCGCAGTTTATGGAAGAAGCTTTTCCTTGATCAGATAAGTATTAGTTCCTTGAGTGTTTGGTAGAACATTCGACTAAAACAGTTATCAGGGGTGTACTTTCATCTAAACATTTCAAGTCACCAATTCAATTTTGTTAATGTTTATAATACCTTTCAGATTTTCTATGTTAACTTTGAGTTCATTTTTATAAGTTAAATTTTATACATTTGTGTTTTTTAGTGTTTACATTTTTTGTCACAAATGTATCTTATATTTTTAATCTTTTAAAAACCTTAAATATATGTTATATTTATATTAAGTCCTCTTCCCTTCCTAGTATTGTTTATTGTTTTCTTGTTTTCACCCCATGGTCAATTTCACAAAAACCTTCTCATTCTTCTTAATGTTTACAATACAAAAACGTTTAGCTTTATTGAACTTCTTTATTGTGTTTGTTATTTTATTATCTTCTATCGTAACTATCACTTTCTTCTTTCTTTTTATCTCTTCCAGCTTATTTTGTTTTTCCTTTATAATTTGATTATCTTTCTATTTAATTCTGAATTTTCAGCATTTTTGTTTCCAGTATAAACATTAAAAATCAAACTGACTTTAGCTATATTGCATGCATTTTGATACATGATTTTATTATTTCAATTCTAAGCATTATCTAGTTTCCATTAGAAGCTCTTCTTCAACTCAAAATTATTTAGAAGTTTATTCCTAAATACATGATATTTTATGTTATCTTGATATTGATTTCTAGTTTAAGTGCATTGTGTTCAAAGAACATATTCTCTATGGTACTTGTTTTTAAAAATATGTTAGAACTGGTTTTATCACTTTATATGTTATCAATTTTTATAAAACAGTACTTGGAAAGCAAAGGTGTGTTTTCCAGTTGTTAAATGCACCAATTAATATACATTGAATAGTTAAAGCTTTTAAATTATCTTAAGTCCAAATTTTATATAGCCTTATTGTTCTTTTTTTATTATTTTCATAGACTAACTACTGAGACAGGTATGACAAAGTTTCTACAATCATGATATATTTATTTATTTCTCTCTGCAGTTACATTGTTTTTTTCTTTATGTATATGGAAAATTATGTATTTAGACACGCAAAAGTTGAAATTTTTTTTGTCGTGGTGGAATTAGAACTTTTATCATAATACATGACCATTTTATATCCAATTTTTTTTTTGTCTTAAATTCCTTGTTATCTGGTATTTATTCTTTTTTTTGTGGGATGGGAAAGGGTTACATTTTCCTGGCATATATCTTTTAATATTTATTTCAAACTTTATGTTTCATGGGCTGTTTTTATTTGTTTTTTAAGAGATGGGTTCTTGCTACATTGCTCAGGCTGCTCTGGAACTCCTGGGCTCAAGAGATCCTCCCAGCTCAGTCTCCAGAGTAGCTGGGACCAAAGGGACATACCACTATGCTTGGCTTTAGATGTTGTACCCTGTTTAACCAGTCTGTAGTACTGACTCAAATATCATATTGTTTGCACATTTCAATAGCAAACCACTGTAATAAAGACTCTCTGGACTTCTCACTCCTAAATTCTATAATCTGTTTTACAATATAATGGTAGTGCTTCTGGCTATGCTCAGGTAAGCTTGAATTTGAGAGAGAACTCTTCTACAAGGTATTACATATTTATTTACTTTAATGCACTCTTTATTTCTTGTTCATCTGAGCAAGTAAAACATACATTGTGAATTCTTATGTAGGATTTAGGTAGAGTTTGAAGTTGAAAAATATATTAAAACTAATTGGCCCCCAAAGGGCTCAAATCCATGATCTTAGGCTCATTAGCTCTGAGCATCTAAGCAAGACAAATACAGCAATGAATCCATTGTGCAGCAAGAAAACAACATTAAATATTTTAAAACTTTAATTTGTTGACTTTGAAAATTGAAGGAAGGCAGAGATACAACTTTCTTTTTAGTACTGAATTATTTATCCTTCATATTTGAATTCAAGTGAAAATTCAGTGTGTACTTAGGCCTGACGTAGTTAGCATTGGCAAGTAGTCATGCATTTGTACAGTGGGCAGTATTCTGCATGTGAGCACATACATGAATCCAGTTACCTTATCATTATCTTTCACAATTCTACATAAATTATTTTACAATCCCTTATTGTGATTACATTCTTTACTTCCCTCCTTGTTAATTTAGTACTAAGCAACTTGTATGTAATGAAAACAACACAGGTCACATGTTTAAAATTTAAGACTGTATTAGGTAGAGGGGAAAATGAAATATTACATCACTTTTTTGCCTTATCAATGTAAATTGATAAGTGTTGTATGTATACTACTCAATGGATACTAATAAACTCTTAGTTAGGGCTTCCATGGCAGGATAATTTTCATTAGTAGCCAATGCAGTTAGCAATTTTATGAACATCATGTAATGTGTGAGCATCTGTTTTCATTTTCTTCCAAAATTACCTTCAGTTGTCTGTGACTCTGTCAGTAGTTCCTCATAAGTTATAGTCACAGTTGTTTTTCTGTGTCTCAGAGACATCCAGGATTTCTGAAGTTACAATCTGATGTGTTATGACACAACACGAAGCAGTATAATGCAGTGCTTGACAGTTGTATGGGAGTAGAGAAAGCACTGACAAGAGATATTAAGAGTACAAACTCTGGCATTTGGTAGCTTTGATTCCATTTGCAGGTCTGTTACTTACATGTATTTTCTAGGGCAAATTAATGAATTTATCTGTGCCAATTTTTCCTTACATGTAAAATATATTAATGCTCATCACCTAGAAAAAAAATGAGGAAGCACATATAAAAGTCCTTGGCAGAGGATAGGTGCTCAACAAATGTTAGTTTGCATTGCACATCTAGTTAATTTTGTCCTTATATAAATCTTTTGATATATGTTGAAAGTCACATTTGGATCTGAAATACCTAAATATGTGGTGGTTACTTAGGAAAAGTTTCCTAGTTTTTCTGTTCTACTGATATTTTCAATTTCAATTATTAAATATGTTACAGAATTAATAACTTTAATTGTATCTCTTTGTTAGAAGTCAATTTTTAAATAAAATTTTACAAATACGGTATACACCAATTTATAGCTTTGGTAAAGTGCCAAAAAGAAGTGGAGGAATGGAAGGAGACTTGTCAAGGAGTACAAAGTTACAGTTACATAGTAGAAATAAGTTCTAGTGTTCCATAGCATAGTATGATAGCTAGTGTTAACAATATATCTTTTATTACAAAACAGCCAGAAGACAGGTTTTCTAATATTCTCATCACAAAAAAATGATAAACGTTTAAGGTGATGGATATGCTAATTACCTTGATTTAATAATTATAAAGTTTATATATGTATTAAAACATGTTGTACTCCATAAATATGTACAATTATTATGTCTCAATCTTGCACTCGAAAAATTTTACCTAAGCCTTTTGTTTTTCCTATGTGACTAAGACAAAGCAATGTTTGAGAAATATAGAAGTCTGTTAGGCTATTTTCCATCAGGTTGTCACATATCCTCAGAGCCTTGATACCTAATAGACATTTTTTTTTTCTCCATGTAAGTAAAGTTTGGTTTATTTGCTAAATTTATCCTGCTAAAACAAACTCTTTCTGTGAATTCTACAAAACACAGAAATGCTAAACTGAGGGTCTCATGTTTGCATACAGTTTGGTATTTTGGCATATGACTTATAATATGATTGGAACATACATGCAATATATAAAAGTTCTTCACAGAAGAATGGTAGGGGGTGGGTTCCTGAACACAGAACACAAAGACTCAGCTGAATGAACAATGATATACATGACACTGTAAATTGCTGTTAAAGCAATGTTTTTGGTCAACTCGAAAGAAATTTGTGAGACAGTTTTCTAGTGGTTACTTTTATCTCTTATTCACTGAAAACATATCAATAGATAGGGAAAATATTTTCATAAAATGCTTTTCAATTTTAAATAAAAATGGTAGAAACAAATTGGTTTTTGCCATAATAAAACTCTCAAAATATTTTCTGTTGCTGAGTGTGTGTTTCTTGGTCATATCAATTCACAAATGCTTTAAAAACGTTCATATTTTTATATTTTTATTTTTTATGTTCACTGTTAAATGTTTTAAAAATGAAAGTTTTGATTATTCTTTAGCAAATGATACACATGAAATAGAGCTCAAGGATCTGACCTGCTCACAATTCATGTGCTTTAAAAATAAATTCCCAAAAAGCTATTATTGATCAAGGGACATTATATTCATAATGCTGAATCATAATAGAACAATTTTATAAAGCATTACTAGCTAATATACAACAGAAATTAATGAACACTTGCTAAAGATGATTACAAGATACTTTTGTTAAATGACACAAAAGAAAAAAAACTGCTAGCCATCACATAAAACACTGCTATTTTTCTTTTTATACATAAATACTTAGCTAATCAAATGGTATTTTGTGTCTTAATCAAGGGGTGAACTGCTGTAAAAAAAGAAAAGAAATTTCATGTTTGGAGAAGAGATTCTTTTTATTTGTTAGTCTAACAGCTTTTTTGTAAACATAAGAATCTTACTATGAAGCACAAAATGTACAGATTTTAAAAAATGCTTTCTGTCATGATCAGTATGCAGTGCCTTAAAATCCTGTCAGTAGGAGCATTTCTCTCTTTTTAGGAAGAGTTCTCCTGACACTTTCTTAGCCATTGGGTTATTTAGAACACCAACTATCCTTTCCTTGTATTCAGTATTCCTAGTCCTCACAATAACCTTTTAAAATAGGCATGTGTGTTTCTATTTTGCACATGAGAAAGTGAAAGCTCAGAGCAATGAAATTTATTGTTCCCAATCACACAGATAGCGAGAGGATTTGTGCTTCCAGTACAATCTTAACAAACTTCAGAGGCCACTTCTTTCCTCCACACCACATTTCCTCTCTAGTGAAATCTATGGAGTACATTGTATATTAAATACAGTAGCCACGAGTTAACAAAATAATAGGAAGCAGATGAAAATAATATAGAATAGAAAAAATGGTGATATGAATGAGGAAAAGCAATGGAAAGAGGATAGCAGAGAAGCCAGTGGTTCACATTATTATTTTTTGCCATTGACTCTTTTTCTGGAAACAGCTCTTGCCTTTGGTTTGGAGAACATCTTTCCCTGACTCAGCCTAGTAGCTTTGGGTAAGCTGATTAAAGTGCAAGCAATACATGTGGAGCACCTGATCTACAGTTATGTCAATCACATACTTCATCCAGTCATCCTTCGTGATAGGTAAGCCATCAAAGCAAGTTAAAATCAATCTTGGAAAATCATGTGTTTGTTGAGTTCAATATTTGCTTTTCCTGGTGGATTTGGACTGTAAGGTGTGGAAAACTTTGGTTACTTTGCTGAGCCTCTCAGAAAATTGAGCTATCTCAAATGACGGGGAGCTAAGAGATAAAGCTCTGTGACCCCATTTGACCTCATTTCTGCCTGCATCTAAATCCTCATCTACACTCCGGTTCTTCAATTATGAGAATTCTTCCACTTTTTGTGTAAGTGATTTTGTATTTTTCATATGTAAATGACAGCCAACGTCTCCATTTTGTTGATTTCTCCATTTATAGCTGGATTTATATAATAAAATGAATATCATTCACAGGAAAATGAGTCTCTGGGAAGCAACATTCTCTCATAATTATCAAATGACTTTGTTTTAATAATCTCTATGCTTACTGCTCCTCCTGGTAGAAATATTGACATGAGGGGCCTTAGGTCAAAATTCTTTAGGAGGAAATTTTCACTAATCTCAATATGTTTCACCCTGTCAAATATATCCCAGATAAAGTTTCCTCATGATCAGTAGACCATAAATAAGTAGGGTCTTCTCTATTTCTAATGTGGCTATACATCCTGTTGTACTTAGGGTCATGATCACTATGTATGCCCATTTTTCTAGTATAATTACTGATTGTGTCTTCTTTCATCTCAAAATGGTTCCCGGTTGCATGATAAATTCTATACTTATATTATTGCTAACAGTCCCAATGCAGCATTGAATCATTACAACATTAAGGATGGCTATATTTTTATTTATGGTCAGATATATGTACCTAAAGTTCATGATACTTTATTATTGCTTTTTTTCTTGTGTACATCATATATTGGTACTATCACTTTTTTTTTCCCTGTGGCAAAACTTTTAATTAATGTACTATTTCAGAATATCAGAAACATATATAATAATATAAATTTTCTTATATATTTAATTTTGAATAAAATGCTTTTTAATATTCAAATATGATAAAGTAAATGGCAGTGTCACAAAAGTTTTAAGGAAAATTTATAGCAATAATTTAAGAAGATAACATTTAGTTTTTTTTTTAAAGACTAACATTAATTGTTAGATGCCTCCGTTTCCAGCTAACATAATGTAATTTTTAATGAGTACATAGCAAGGAAAAATAAGGAGCTGAAGAACTAATTATTTTTCAAAATAATATTGGAGGTGTTTCACAGAATGTTAGGCCTAGCGATCCTGATATCAGTCACACACACACACACACACAAACACACACACACACAGTGAATTTCCTAACATGTTAGGTCATCAATAAATGTTCTATTTCTAAACTCTCCAATATCTTTAAGGGACCACATGCTATGGTAGACCACATGGATACCTCCTGTATCACATGAGATATCAGAAATAAAGCCACAAGTTATTATTTTATTTCTCTATTTTCTTGGCTAATTACCCTAAAACATTCCTAGTTTTTATACTTAAGGTCCTATGTCTTATAAATCCTCTCAGTCCTAAGTATATTGATCACCCTATTGGTGACTTATCATAATGGTACCAAACATTGCAGTGTGGTGGTACATCAAGGAGTTGTACCAACAAACTCTCACTGATCTGAACCAAACGAGATAATATGATGTTTCCATATTTTGTTCTTATTTTCAAAGTGTAAGTCTCGCTGTTTTTTTAAAACACATTTTTGACTTATAGAATTTAATTTTATGGCATGATATAGGAATCTAACTTGTCATTTAAAAAATAGCTAATTGCCCTAGAATCATCCACAGAAAGATATACAGTCATGTGTCACTTAATAAAAAGGATGCATTCTGAGAAATGCATTTTTAGGCAATTTCCTTGTTGTATGAACATCATAGAGTATACTTACACAAGCCCAGGTGGTATAGCCTACTATATACTTAGGCTATGTGGTATAGACTATATTTCTCCTAAGCTAAAAATCTGTACAGCATGTTACTATGCTAAATATTGTAAGCAATTACAACACAATGGTAAGTACGTACGTATCTAAACTTAGAAAAGATACAGTGAAAAATATGATATCATGATTCTCTGGGGGCATGATCATACACACCATCTGTTGTTGACAGAAACATCATTATGTGGCACATAAATGGATATTTTTTCCTATGGATAGAAAAATCATATATATTTGACACTTTGTTGCCATTAAGTTAGGTACACATTTTCCGTTCAGTGTTTTTTTTGTTTTTTGTTTTCTACATATTCCTCACTGGGCTTTATTTTTCTAGGTAAAATTTATAATTAGCTTGTAAATTATAAAATAAATTCCATCTGGTATGTTCAAGATGTTTGTAGCAATGGCCTCATTCATAATAGTTAAAACCTGGAAACTACCCAAAGGCTCATCATCAGGACATACATTCATATAATGTGATGCTTTTCAGCAATGAAAAGAAACAAGTCCCTAATACTCACGACAACATGAATGGATCTTAAAAATGTGGAGTGAAAGAAAGCAGAAACAGATAGCACACACACACACACACACACACACACACACACACACACATTGCACAATGCATAGTGTATGTCCAAGAACAGGCAAAATTAGTCTGTGGTGACAGAATTCAGAATGTGGTTGCCTCTGGAGTGGAGGTAGCGATACAGAACAGAGACATGAGCAGTGATGTACTGTTGAATGTCTAGCCTTTAAAATATGGATACGTGTATATAAATATGATTATTAAAAATTTTACTGATATAAAAATATGTAGCAATATTTACACATAATAAAATACACAGTGCTCTTCTTTGTAAATGTCATACAGCCTGTAAACTGTTTTTGCTGATGTTTACTGTTCTCTGGTATCTGTTGATATTACTGCAATTCAACCATGGCTAGACAAATAGAATCATGTCCCTACCTGCTCACGTTTGTCCCAGTAAATTTATTGTCATTAAATCTGGTATTTGACCTACTGTAAATTACCACACTCTCTCATAAAATATGTTCATTAAGCTGAAATCTCATTCAGCTCCGGCATTAATTTCAAGTTACCAATGTGATGTCTAACTGAAGGTGGAGTTAAGACAAGATACACAGTGACACATGAATGCACGTCCTCCATAGAAGTGTAGTATATGTCAATAACTTCACACCATAGATATGGTAAAATGTAGAAAAACAATTAGAAATCAAGAAATCTAGACTATTTCCTTTTTAAAATGTTTATTTAATATTAAGTTTGTATAATTTATTTATTCTTCTTCTTCTTCTTCTTCTTCTTCTTCTTCTTCTTATTATTATTATTATTATTATTATTTGAGACGGAGTCTCGCTCTATTGCCAAGGCTGGAGTGCAGTGGCTTGATCTCAGCTCACTGCAACCTCCGCCTCCTGGGTTCACGCCATTCTCCTGCCTCAGCCTCTTGAGTAGCTGGGACTACAGGCGCCAGCCAGCACGCCCGACAAATTTTTTTTTTTTTTTTCTTTCTGTATTTTTAGTAGAGACAGGGTTTCACCATGTTAGCCAGGATGGTCTGGATCTCCTGACCTTGTGATCCACCTGCCTCGGCCTCCCAAAGTGCTGGGATTACAGGCATGAGCCACTGTGCCCAGCCTATATAATTTAATTTTTAATTATTTCCCTGTTTAACAATTTGCTTGCAAAATGCCTCAAATATTACCAATTGTTCCTGATAACCTACTGCTAGCTAATGTCAACCTTTCTGCAGTGATAGTCATATTCTGTAACTTGTTTTGAATAGTAGTTATATGGGTGTATTCCATTATCAAAACTTATTCAGTTTAACAGACACAAAAATACATATCAAAGTTTGTGTTAGACTTGCATTTAATATATGTCTTTTGGAAAGGTGAGAGGAGAATCAACATCTTTAAAATATTGATTCTTTTCATCCGGGATTATGATATGTCTGTCTTTTTATTTTTATTAACGTTGTAAAATGGTATTTTTCTTTGTTCATTGTTTATTTTCTTTTTCTTAACGTGCCAGCTGGAGAACTACTGATGTATAATTATCTTTTTATCCTACTGAGTTTTCTTTATAATTTTAAGACTCCTTAGTTGATTCCTTGATTCTCTTATCTGCCAGGTTGATTGTCATCTACAACTAATGATAATTTTATATCTTTATATATATATATATATATATATATATACACATATATATGTAGTTTCTCTCTCTTTTATTTGTTTTGAGATGTTGTTTTCCCATGGTGATTTAAGTGAGAAATGTCATTCTAAAATTTGGGCATCTTGAATTGAGACCAAAGCATGAGTTAATCCTGGATGAAGCACAAATTATAGTGAAATCTTTTATCTTTGTCCATAGTTATTGATAACAATTTTTTTGGTTAGATTTCTTTACATATTCTTTAAATCTTTCTTAACAGACTGAATCTCAATTTAAACCAGCATAGTCCCCACAGTGCTTTCTGCAATGATGGGAAGGTTTTATACCTGTGCAGTCCATTAGGTTATTCAGTGGCCCCATCAGGCTTGTGCACAAAGTAATTGTTGCTTATGTGACCGAGGTATTAATATTGAGTATAATTTTATTTATTTTCATTTAATTTGTTTAAATAGCCACAACTGACTAGGAGCTACTACTTTAGATAATGAAGATTTAAACACTTGTATGTGGCAAGAGGCTATTGCCAATAAGTCAAAAGCCCCTTGGTCATAGAGCCTCAATAGTAAATCTACAACTTTAACTACAATAAACTCAGCTTTATCTTTCTCACTGCAGCTTTTACATGCACTTTTTTCAAGGATACAGTCAAGACTTTTCTTTGGTAATTATTTTGGTTTGTTTTGTACTCCTTGATAACACTGTAAACATTCTAATATCTATTTTATTCAGAATTCCCAATGCCTATGACTATATTGAAAGAGTTGTAAGAAACGTAGTCTCTTTTCCTGCCTCCTGGAAACTGGGCAGAAATGCTGACATCAACTCATTTGGCAACTTGATATATAGGAGGTCCTCTTTTTCCTTTTATGACTACAGATTTGGAAACATCTTCATAATAGCATGATCAAAACTCTGCCCCCTCATTAAATTTACACAAGCAAGTTATCAACAACCAGGCCTAGTCAATGAAAGATCATTACGAAGCCATAAATCTGAGTATACAATTTATTGTAAAAATAAGTAAGCTGTAATCTGCTAAACTCTGGTCTTTAAAATAAAGGAAGATTTTGCCAAATATAGATGGGTTTATTTCTAACAATTGTAAATTATTTATCTTTGATAAAGTTTCCCCTATAATTGAAAATTTTACCTTTCAGTTTACCACACATAGTACTGAAGCACATACCCTCTATAATAATGGATATAAGCAAGCAAAACAAAATCCGTAAATAAACAAATACAGCTGGGAGAAGAGGCTCACGCCTGTAATCACAGCACTTTGGGAGGCTAAGGCAGGTGAATCACTTGAGTCCAGGAGTTTGAGACCAGCCTGGGCAACATGGCGAAGCCCCATTTCAGCCCCTTGGGAGGCTGATGCAAGGGGATCATTTGAGCCCAGGAGGTAGAGGTTGCAGTAAGCCAAATTGCACCACTGCACTTCAGTCTGAGCAACAGAGGGAGAGCTTGTCTCAAACAGAAACAAAAACAAAACAAAAAACAAAAAATACAGATAAATGAATACGGTCAGAAACTTTTTTTTACTTCCTGTATCTATATCCTTTGCAATGTGACTTCACAAATGTTCCCTCAAAAGGTGACACCTATTTTCTTCTCTCCTTGCATAAGGGCTGTCTTTGACTAGGTGGTAGAGGCAGACAGGAAGTGAGTTAGTTCTGAGTCTGTGCTTTAAGGGTCCTTGTGTGCTTTTGCTTGACTTCTTAGAATTCTGCTCAGCCACAATGTGAACAAATCCAGGCGACCCTGCTCCTTACATGAAACAGAGATCAGTCTTTTCAAAGCTGAAGTCTCTCTAGACCAACTAACCTTAGCTGATCCAGCAGCAGATAGATGGTAAGTAGCACAGAAGCATGCAAGGCACTGAGTATAAGGCTCTTTGACTAGTACATAGCACACCACCTTCCATGAAGTAGGAGCTCAATAAATACTCACTGAATGAATGAGTGTTCTTTTGCTTAATTCTCCACTTGCACATAGAATAAAACCCAAACCCATACCATGGCCTACAGGGCTCGCATGATATAACTCCTGTCCTCCAACTTACAACTCATCTCACACTACTTTCAGCCACACACTTCTTTACCTTTCCATTCTCACTTCTGAAGCTTTTTGTTGTTTACCCTGCCTTTTTGTGTAGTTGGAACCACATCATGACCCTATTCTCATCTTGAAAAGCAGAAAGGCATTCCCAGTGATAAGCTCAGTACAGCAAAGCCACTCCTTAGTCAATATCATGTTATTTTCTTTTCTTCTTTAGACATCTTCTTAACACTTATCCTTATTAAAACAATCTTGTTTCTTGTCTTATTGTTTTAGTATTTGTATCTTCTATTAGAGTGTAAGCTCATGAGAAGAAACTTTTTTTTTTTGGTTATCTTCACTATTTCATAAACTGCACTTTAGCACTTAGACCAGGAAATAGCACTTAGACCAGGAAATAACACTTAGTAACAAAAGTACATAACAAGTAAATGAACAAGCAACATCTAATTTCCCCAACTGATAGATGAACAAAAATCCAATATCCTTAATTAAGTATTTTCTGGATTAATTATTGCTATAACCTCTAACATCAGAGATTGTTTCTGTAACCTAAGCTTTTAAGTTACATGCTCCCAACACTCTATTATCATTGCATCAAATAAATAAAAGAAAAATCCCCTTTAGAGCAAGATAGACTAGAGCAGATAAGAGTTGTCAACTTAATTTTGTATGATTAGAAGTGGATAGCCAAGTAGCAACAGCTTAGCAAAACAAAAACCATGACATTTTGCTGTCTTGTGGGAAGCCAGAAAAGAGAAAACTAATTTATGCAGCAGGATCTATTAAACACTTCACACCTAGAGGTTCCAGACGCCTTTAAAAGATTGTGGGATGTGTGTGTGTGTGTGTGTGTGTGTTTGTGTGTGTGTGTGTGTGTGTGAGAGAGAGAGAGAGAGAAAGGGAGAGAGAAGGAGAGAGGTATAAAAGCAGGATGATTGATTAACTATGAGTGTGAAGTATAAGAAGTAGTTGGATCCCCAAATTTCCTCTCTAATTTCACACCTAGTGAATGTCCCTCACCCCAACAAGCCTTCCCCTATACACGTTTACTATTTAAGTAAAGAGAGAAAATTTACTCCTTTGCAATGTTGAAGCTAAGATTCTCTGAATTTGGAGACCGTGGGTACAGCAGAGAGTAAGAGTGAGATTCTCTATTGATTGATTGAAAGCACATCCACAATGGTAAGAAACAAGTCCCCTTCCTTGCTGGCTTTCAGAATGCTGAGTTAGAGTCCTGTCTCTAAGACTAAGGGTTAGAGGAGCTCTTTTGGGAGAATTTCACCAGCCCAAGAGAAAATAACTACTCTTATCAAATCAAACTATGCTTAAACACGTCAGTTAATAAGGCTTGAACAAACAGTTTCTAATCAGCTTTTTAGTATCACACACTAAAATATGAACTGGCAGCCAATAAATAGTTGACATTTGAGAACAACTTCTAGCATATGAGACAGATCAAATAACCAAGAATAGTCTCAGAGGAGAAGAGACTGATGAAGGAGAGAACATAAAATATTATTTAATTCTATAGTAATTAATTTCTTCAGATGAATACTAACAAAATGGCGGAACAAAACAGAATAGTTAAAGAAAAAGGTTACTTGTAGAAAATAAGAAAGAGCTTTTCGTAATAAGATAGTACAAAATAACTACAATAATAATTTAAAACAGAAAATATTTAAAAATCCATTGAAATTCAGACAATTGAGTTGGGGAAATTTCCCCAAAATGAGAACAAAAAGATAGACATAAGTCAATAAAACAGAAATATAAGTTACTGGAGGATTAGATCAAGAGATTCACTATCCAGCTAACATAAGTAAATACATAGAAAATGGAAGGTGGAAATGATGGACAAAAGATTAACAAAAAAAATTAGAAAATGTTTTAGTATCACAAGACATGAGTTTTCAACTTTAAAAATAATTACCTTCATTAGTCATTCCACAATGTATATACATTTCAACCATAATGTTGAAATATATAAACAAACCAAAAATCTAATTATGAAATTTCAAAACGTCATAGAGTAGACATTAAAAATTCCAGAGAGATGAAAGAAGTCAGAAATCACAATGCTGTCAGCCTTCTCAACAAAAATACTGAAAACTAGAAGAAAATCGATCAATGTTTTTAAAATTCTCGGACAACTAAATTTACATGTAAAACCAAACTATGAATACAATCATTTGCATATGCTGTGAATGCACCCTTTCTCAAAAACTATTCGAAGATCTACTCTACCCAGGTAGGAACATACCTCAATTAAGAACAAGACATGGAATGGGGAGACAGATAATCCAACACAAGAAAGAAACATAGGATCTTAAGGTAAGAATTGATTGATTCCCAGGATAACTGTTGGGCAGCAGGCTTAGAGGGTAGTCAGCAGTAATAGAGCAGAAGGATGCAAGGTGCCAGGAGAAAGACTTCTTAGTATGTGTTACCATTTTGATAAATGTTACAGAGTTTTAATTCAAATGTAAGGCTTAAGTCATAAGAGGTCTATTGAGAACTAAGAAAAGTATAAAAGTGGGTAACCTGTATTGGCAGGATAAAAGGAACTGGAGAAGAAAAGAAATGTAATCGTACTTTGCTCAGCTATCATCAATATTAACAGAATTATAATAATGGGTACAACGATCATTAACAAGACACATGTATTATATTCAGAGGATGGGAGAAGGCAATGGATGTTTGTCGAAGTGAAGGAGTAGTGAAAAAAATCAATCCTCACCTTATAAAGTAACCACAAAACATACATAATTTTTATTTTACTTTTTTTCTTGCAGATTTGACAGTCCCCCCCCATCCCCAACTCCCCTACCCTTGACTATTTGTCCTGGGGTATGCTAAATGTGCAGGTTTATTTAGTGAAAATCAATCAAAGACACAATCCATCTGAGACATTGCATCACAGATGCACATGCAGGGACTGATGAAAATGCTTCATGCACTGCATTCATTTCAATTTTTCACAATCTGTTGAAATATAGCTTGCTCTTGAGGGACAAGCACTTTGACCATGCTGAGGTGGGTGAAACATAATGAACATATCATGTATCATGTTGCATACATCATGCACGGTAAGGTAACATCAATAAATCACTTATTATGTATATCTGCCTGTTTCAGGCCATTGTAGCCATCCTGTGCAAAAAGTCCATACATCAAGTGTTATTTTTAAAAAATGAGAAATAACTCTATAAAAATGTTATCTAGGAAGATCAAAATGAATTTGTGTGAGCTAGGAAATCAGTATAGGAGTAGGACGGGGAATGGATATTCTGTTTTACTATAAGCTTCGTAAGGACTGCTTGACTTTTAAAAAAATGTACATGTATTGCATTGAAAAAAATTAAATGAAATAAAACCAAAGCATTTCTCTTTACCACATATAAATTATTTTGTAATTGAGTGTTAAATGTGAGCATGCTTGTGCTCACCTACCTAGAAGTTATCAAATATATGTATGTTTGATTCAATCTCATATTTCAATTCAGTATATTTTTCGAACTGGGAAACTAAGGGAGCTTGCCAAGGTAAATTACCCTAGCAATTATACATTTGACACATCACATAATATTCTAAACACCTCTTGTATCTGTTATTTTTTAAATTATGATAAACAAAATCTTTTTAGTAAATTTTATTACCAACATTTTAAACCTCTCCTGATCTAGTGATCTTATTTCAATTATATCTGACACAATTCCAATCTTAACAAAATAGTAGTACTTATCATTTACTCCCATCACAATACCTTAATAATTTCTTGTTAGTTTTAATGATTAGCTAAGCTCATGAGCATTAAATATAAATTACATTACAAGGTTCCAAAAGCAGATAAAAATTATCATCAACAAAAGTAAAGGCCCAAATGGGAATTAAGCAATATCATATTTTTCCTCCAGTATAGGAGTATCTTTAATTCTCTTTGGACTTGATATAATGAGGTAAACTCTATACAAATAAAAAGTCTCTGAAGTTGCTTTTTTTTCTATAAAACTCACACAATATAGAATTCTCTCCAACGTATTTAAAAACACATACTTTTATAGTATAGGATAAGCACATGGCTATTCTGAGAGTAAAAGATAATAAAATGTAAGGTATTATTTGAAAAAAAATGTGCCTAACAAAATTTTTCAAATAGACTACCATAAATGATATATATCCCCTAAAAGTAAATAATAAGGTGTCTAAAATTATAATAAAATGGAGGTTTATAATCTGTTGTTATAAAAAGCCTTAAACAGGCCTCACCTAGAAATGTGTACTATTCAATATGTGAAGAAGGATATATATTTAAAAGTAAATACACTAAAAGAAAAAATTACAATGTGAATTGCAAATTTCTCGGTATGTATATCTTACATTTTTATGACTCTGTATGTGAAATTAACTCAAGCCACCTACTGTATTGACTTTATTGATGGTAATTTCTTATCAACAGCATGAGCAACTATGTCCATTATTCAAAATGTCAGTGATAAGTCAAACATGGAAAAATAAGACTACTGGACCAAATATCATTTTCTTTGGCTTTAGTTTTACTTCAAACATTGTATAGACCCATCCGGTAAATGAAAAACAAATCCTGCAGGCTTAAGAGAAAATAACACTCTTTCATGTAAATGAGAAATTTCCTTTGGAGTAGTAGACAGCAGAATAAAATATTGATAAAAGCGGAGGTTCTAGTTTGAGCAGACCTGGTTTGGGATTCCAGCTTGACAAGTCTCTACCCATGCACACTTCACCACTCTTATTTCTCATGGCCTAGTGCTATAATTCTGAACTATATGGACAATAATAGTAACCTGCTGAACTCTGCTGTGTCTGTTGAACAACTGAACAATAGCAACGGGGCTATTTTATATAGTGTTTGGAGTGACAAATTAAGCATTTTATGAAAAGCACTTATAACCTAGTGCCTGTCCCTATAGCATAGTGGGGCTAAGTATATGTCAGTAATCTAAATTATATTCAATATTGCTATACACAAACAAAGTAGTATTAGAACATTACCTTTTATTTGTCCTAAGCTCATTCTCCTTCAAAAAGATTACAGATTAAAATTTTGATTTATTTGGAATAGAGTTATTAATTTTTTTAAATTTCCAATTAATTCGGAGTTGCAATATTATTTGATTATTGCATAATTTATACAAAATAACATTTAGCATCTATATACACACAGACACTGACATACATATATTAACACAAAATCTCAGCACTCAGGCTGGTGTAATACTCTTCTTCAGAGGCTTGTTAGTGATTTATACAGTAACTTAAGCATATTTAAGTAATATTTACTCAGTGGATTAAGCAATACATTTTGACTCATATATCACATATTTATTCATGTGTTTAATACATTAACATTTATTGTGCATGCACAGGGTGCCACACATGCATTGAATGTAAGGAAAATATGAAGATAGAGTTTGCAAAGAAAGCAGGGTATAAAAGGAGATTTACAGAAAGAAATAATCGGCAGAGGTATGTGGAACTTGCAGAGACAGTGGACAGTGTTACTTCTGTCTAGGAGAATGGAAAGTGCCTTAGTGTGATGTCATGTTTTCAGCTAAATCTTTACAGATAAGTAGAAAATTTTATGCTAGATTTGTTGGTGGCTGGAAGTAACTGTAATAGAAAGAGAGACTGAAATTGGAAAAATTATGGAAACCAGAAAAAGTGAACAGTATAATTGGAGAATAACTCAGCATACATATTATTACAAAGTGGCAGAAGCTGAGACTGAAGGGGTTGATAATGGTCATACATTGAAAGGCCTTAAATGCCCAGCCAGATATTTTAGAGGTGGAAAAGACAACTGTCTTTTCCTAACACTGGTGGGCTTACAAGACCCCCAAAAGAAATATATGTAGAGATACAGAGAAACAGTGTAATTTACTTGAAGAATTACATGTAATTCAATATTTGTGATATATAGACAATGAGGTGAAGAATAAAGTAATATATGTAGCCAGAATATAGCTTTGCATCTCTGAGAAATATGGTGTTTTAGCACATAAATGATGGTATCTTAAACAGGGTTCATTGGTTGCAAGCAACAAAAACTGAATCTGGATAATTCATCCAGAAAATAAACTTGTTGAAAAGAGATTGAGAAGTTCCTAAAATTGCTAAGAAATCTGGAGAACTTTTGTTGAAGGAAAATAAAACTAATGTAATTCTTGGGATGTGGGTCCCAGGTACTTACAAAGAGTCTTGCGTACCAACACCTGAATAATATAAAGTTTAAGTCCTTGTTCCATTTAGTTCATTATTCAAAATAACAGAGTTGTTTTGAGTAAACTAACTAGCTAAGGCCACTAAGCTAATCCTTTGATAATGCATTCTTGCTTATTATTTCATCAAATCTACACAAAATGGAGATTATCCTCTAAAACAAAATTGGTAATCTATTCCAATGAAATGAGAAATGAATGTTGATTCCAGAAATTAGCAAATTTCCATTAAGGATAGGAAATTATTGTAAGCTTTGAAACAATTAAATGGCATGATCAAATTTGTTTTTAGATGGATGGCTGTCTTGCATGGATCAAGAATAGAAAGTAAGAGTACACAATTTCTAGGTATTAAAATTGTCAAATGAAAAGGTGATGATTTTTACCACGACAGTGAAAAAGATACAGCTATCTTGTGACATCTTTGAAATAAATAAATCTTAAATTACATATTGAAAATAATTTATTACTAAATTCTCGATATTTGCTTACTTTTTCTTTTTTCTGTAAAGAACAAGTAGAGGAAGAAAATAATTTCTATAATAAGATTAATAATAGGAAGGGTAATTATATTTCCATTGTTTGGACAATATATTTAATTCTGTCAAAGTTGTGCCAGGTTTACAAAGAGTTTGTCAACTTTATTTTTAATAAATGTAGTTATATAATTTGAAACAATTATATAATCCAAACCAACTTTATATTTATTTAGATGAAGGTCTATTTGACCCTATGCCATATTGTAACACTGTCAAAATTATAGTCTGTGTTTTGTTGAATTTTAGATATGTGAAGTTTAATGAGGTAGATCTTAAACTTTTTTTAATATAAGGACTCATATGTTATATTAGATTTAGATATCATTGGGAGTAATTTTATCATTCAATTTGTAAATAATTTTTAAACTTTATAATATTCAGTGTTAACATTCATGGAATCATGTTTTGTGGATTAACATTTAAAAAGTGAAAATTTGTTAGGGAGAAAATATGAAAGAATAATTTTGGAAAAGCTTTATTCTTGTAGAAAGTTATTTTATAATATTGATACAGAATAATATAATGTAAAATTTTTTTCAAAAAAAGTTACAAATAATCTGTGTTAGGCAGAATCTAAGAGGATCCCTAACATTTCCCCACTTCCTGGAACTTACATCTTTGTACATTTCCTCCTACTGAGTGTAGGCTGAAACCAATAACTTGCTTCTAATGGAATATAGCAAAAATCATGGGATGTTATTTCAATATTAAGTTGCAGAAAGTTTGTAACTTCCAATTGGGGTGCTCATTTTATTTCACTCTCTTATCTTCTATGATCAAAGCCAGCTGGCATGTCAGTAGATGTCTAATGGGAAGTCCCATACATAAGGAACTGAGGGCTGCCTCCACTTAATAGCAAGAGAGGAACTGAACCACGCAGCCCAACAATCCTCAAGGAAATGGATCCTGCCAAAAATCACGTTATATAAGCTCCAAAGCCTAGTCTCTCCCAGGTAAGTCTTCAGATAAAACAGCAGCCTCAGCTGAGATCTTGATTGTGGCCTTTTGGAATGCATTGATCTAGAGAAACTTCAGTAACCTGTGCCTGGGCATCTGAAGTAAACTATGAGAGAGTAAATGTTCATTGCTTTAAACCACTATGTTTTGGGATAGTTAGTTACTTAGCAATAGAAAACTAATACACAGAGAAAATATTGTCTCACAATTTTCTTTACATTAAAATGATGTTATACTTCTGTATATTTATAGAGATAAAAATATGGTATCTATACTGCTTCTATATTAACTAAAAATTGTTTTGACATGATGGAGATACAATTATATAGTCTTGGATTATTAAAATAAACATGCTTTTTCAATAACTTTCACATGTTTCTCCTTTATATACAAAAGCTTTTGTTATTATCAATAGCTTTGCTTTTACTTTCAGTTTCGTTTAACCGTGGAAAACATTTTTCGGTGTATGTTTAATTGCAAAGTTATTTCTACCTCACAATAACTAGATGCTTTACTGCTAAATTGGTTAGCTTTTAGAGATAAAACTTATACTATTTTTAGATTCATAAAGCACATAAAGAAAAAGAAATTATAGTAAATGCATGAAAGTTTAGACATAATATCATCAATATCTCTTTTTTGCATAGACATGTGTCATAAGGATAAGAAAAATAAAGTCATCTTCATAAAATGCACCGATTCATTTTTTTACTCAAATATTTGAGTAAACTTTCCCATTTTTTTTCTCCTAACAATCTACCAAATTTGTGCTTTTCTAATCTCGTCCCTAGATATGCAAAAGATAAAAGTACAGTGAAGAGAGAGAAAGTGTGGTTTTGACACCTTACTATGTTGGCTTCATGCCTTCATGAGCAATTCACTAGATGTAAAGCATTGGAATGAATAAGATAAAAGCAACATAATTATTTCCTTTATTTTCTCATGAGAAACAATATACTATAGTGCTTTGTTTACCAACCATTAATAAATAAGATCATGTATACTGTTATCCACAATGAGACCACCCCCAAAAATGATTGTGACAAAATGAAAATAAAGAGGATGAACGAGTATGGATGAAGCCAATATAAAACTTCACTAAACACAAAAGCTCAGTGTCACTCATCTTATATTACCTGAAGGCTATGTTGATGGCTCTGTTTGAGAAGAGGTAGGCAGGTGAGGATGGCTTCATCAATAAGTATTTAGATGTAGTCTTTACACACACACCCTTCCCCTCTTGAAACGCACACCCATAAACCCACATATACACACATCAAATTAAAATCTGAATGAAAGAGCTCTGAGTTTCAAATATTAAATCAACCAAGTAGAATAGGATTCCACAATCTAGAACTTGTTAATAGTTGAAATCTAACTTTTCTTTGACACGAAAGTTACAGAAATATTGTGGTGTTGCTACCAAATACTCAAAAACAATGTTTTGTAAAAGCAGATCTTCATATTTAAATTAAAAAATAAAATATTCATTTTTAATGAATTAATATGAAAAATTTAATGAACCAATAAGTACAGATTTGTCATTTTTTTTTTCTTTGAGACAGGGTCTCACTCTGTCACTCAGGCTGGAGTGAGTGGCACAATCATGGCTCACTGCAGCCTCAACTTCCCATGCTCAAGTGATGCTCCCACCTCAGCCTCCCAACTAATTTTTTTGGTTGGGGGAATTTTTTTTTTTTGTAGAAATGGGGTCTCACCATGTTGCCCAGGCCAGCCTCAAACTCCTGGCCTCAAGCAATCCACCTACCTTGGCCTCCCAAAGTGCTAGGATTACAGATGTGAGCCACCACGCCTAGCCAAGATTTGTTATTTCTATTGAGATTTCTGATAAAACATGTATTTTGAGACAATAAAATTCTAAAATATTTGCTTAATAGAATCACACTTTTTTATTACTCATGAAGTCCACATAATTTTACCTAATTATTACAATGAGAGTGCTAATAAACATTAGTACATCATTCATAAATATTATATGTCAAAAGTTGTATATATTATTTTTATTATCACAGCTGATGAAAGTATATATTATTATTTTTCTAATACCATAGGAAAATGGTAATGCAGTAAGATTCCATAATTTTTCCAAAATTTACAAAAATAAGTTAAAAATCCTAATGAAAACCCTGCCATGTACAGCCACAAAGTCTAGGTTTGATATACCACCTCAATATAAAAGTCACGAAATCCAGTTTTAAGTCGGAAAGAAGTGAAAAAATAAGGAGTTTGGCATTTTAACCAAATTTTAAAATATATCAATTTCTGCTTTCATATCATAATAATTTAAATTAGCAACCACAGAGGAATCTAACAATTTTATACATGGGTAAGTCAAACAAGGACATGAAAGTCATTATAAAATAGGTAAATTTATGTTACCAGTTAGACTCATTCAAGTCCAAGATCCTCCTTTTTCTTTCTCTTTGCCTCATATTTTCTCCTAGCAAAAATTTCCATTGGTAAGTTAGTCCTTTGATTTGTCAACCCTAAAAAATATGGAATTATCTTCCAAGCTGTCTTTGTACTTTATAAACCACTGATTTACATCTTAAAAATCTTTTATTTGTCTACTTTTCTTAAAGTCCATACATTCTTCCCCAGAAAGGTCTCATTCAATAGAAACTAAATTTAAAATACGGTATTATGCTATGAGAAGAGTTCTCATTTTTCCTAGCAAATGCAAGGCTATGCTCACATTGCCCAGACTTCACGTTCACCCAGGGACCGTAAGGAACAATAACAGTCTTCTGGCCAGGAGCGGTGGCTCATGCCTGTAATCCCAGCACTTTGGGAGGCCGAGGTGGGTGGATCACCTGAGGTCATAAGTTCCAGACCAGCCTGACCAATACGGTGAAACCCTGTCTCTACTAAAATTACAAAAATTAGCCAGGTGCGGTGACATGTACCTGTAGTCCCAGCTACTCGGGAGGCTGAGGCAGGAGAATTGCTTGAACCCTGGAGGTGGAGGTTGCAGTGAGCCGAGACTGCGCCACTGCACTCCAGCCTGGGCGACAGAGTGAGACTCCATCTCAACAACAACAACAACAACAACAACAAAAAAAAAAAAAGAATCTCCTTCCATTTTCTGACTGGAATGTTAGTTTAAAATTGCTGGAACGCAAAGATAATAGAAAAAAAGACATTTGAAGTCTGGATCACCTTAGTCTACCTCCTCTTTCTTTTCTTCTCTGTCCTGCTGTTTTTTTTTTCTTTTAATTTGAAAGGTAGTTATAATATTCAATAATATGCAGTGTTTCTGTGGAGTTTGAATAGCCTGATTTAAATGAAGTATCTAGCAGACGTCTTGTTGCATATTAGATACTCAGTAAATGGTAACCATGAGTACTATAATTAAATAAGCACCTTCTTGCTCTAATTGTACTGAAAAATGCCTCTTCAAAATTATTCAATTCAGACAAATTAGAAGCAACATTAGAATAATGTCTACAGAAATATTCCCCGGGATGTGGTTGAAGGTAAACTGAGTAGAACAAGAGACCTTTCTGAAAATACATACACTTACACCCTTCACCATCATAATACAAGTAGTTTGATTCCTAATTGCTCAGTTAATGAGGTGAGCAACAGAAAGTGTGCATTTAATGAGATATACTAATTTTCAAATATTGAGCAATTTGTGCCTTATTAAACATTAATAGAAATGCCCATATTGCTAATCAAATAAAATATCATAAAAAGAAATCAAATTCTTCCACAAATTAAGTTACAATTCTACATTTTACAGGCAAAATTCATTCTGTATTTTGAAATAATACTGAACATTCAAAAGTTGGTGTTTTCCTATTAAATGTACCTAGCTTTTATATGAATCAAAACTATGCATTTGATGGAAAATATTAGCTGTAAGTGTACATCAACGTTAAGAACGTTATATTTATACAATTGGTAAATCATAGTGCATTACTATATGTTTTAAAATACACCATATAATTCTGATAAATAATAAAATAAAATACTAATATAATTGATTACTGTAATAATTTAAAAATTTTTGCAGAAATTAACTTGATAGAAATTTAATATAGTATTTCTATTCAAAAGTCACGTGTACACATCACTGGATCTTATTTTGCAACAGTACTATAAAGAATTTGGGCTTAATAACATATCAAACAGGCTAATGTTTGATGTCATTTTCAAAAACTATAAATTTATGTATTACTTGCAAACATGCAGAATCTAACAAAACATTTTCTCAGTAATTCATTTCTTTTTAACATTAGAAAAGTTTAAAACTTTGTCAGGTAAACAATTTTTTAGATAGACTTTGAAGGATGAAATCGGCTGTACAATGCACTATTTTGGTAGAGTTTTTTATATATTTTGTTTTCTGACCTCTGGGATTTCTGTGTTGAAGAAAAAACAGCCCCTTCTTTTACTTAAAGACAGGTTATGAGCTAATTTGTATTTCTAGCTCAGAATACTTGGCCATTTTTACTCACTCGTCATGTGTATTTCATATATTATCTTTAAAACTAACTTTAACTCATAAAGAATACAAGAAATTCTAGAATTTGAAGTATCTTTCAGTCTTTCCATTTTACAAATGTGAAAACTGTGTTTTAATGAATTTAAATTACTTGGTCAGTCACTCATACTGTTAGTAGGAGAGATTTCAGTAGATTATCATTATTTGTGCTCATTACAATGATTTCCTTCTTAGTGCAAAGAGATCATTCTAAACTTGATGCTGTATAATTCTCTATATTCAGAAATTTGGCTGCTTACCTAAACATCAAACAGGAACTATTGCACAACTCTTAAGGGCAACCTGATTGGATGATACTGATCATGCCTTATTTTTTCTTCTGAAATGTTGTTTTGTTTCAAAACAAAAAATAGAAAACCTTGGTAGATTGAATGCATTCTGTGGATATTTAAGAAATATTTTCAATGTATTAGAATTCAAAAAAATGGAACATAACAACACATTATATAAACTATTTTAATATTCAGGATATACAATGTTAAATTATAAATATGATTTTTTTCTTGATGAAAATTAAAATGACTAAAATTTAGGTTTTAGTTACCACTTTGAATACAAAAGAGACCATACAAATTCAAGTCTTTTTATCATTTGAATTTAAATACACAACCTGCAGTGTGTTAAACTGATAAACACTTAAAAATTATACACGTGATTTTTGACCTGAAATAAGATTTAACTTAAAAATAAGCTTTAGTTTATCTATAAGACTTCATGCATTCATATTTTCTTTTTTTTTTTTTTTTTTTTTTGAGACGGAGTCTCGCTCTGTCGCCCAGGCTGGAGTGCAGTGGCGCCATCTCCGCTCACTGCCAGCTCCGCCTCCCGGGTTCACGCCATTCTCCTGCCTCAGCCTCCCAAGTAGCTGGGACTACAGCCACCCGCTACCATGCCCTGCTAATTTTTTTGTATTTTTAGTAGAGACGGGGTTTCACCATGTTAGCCAGGATGGTCTCTATCTCCTGACCTCGTGATCCGCCCGCCTCGGCCTCCCAAAGTGCTGGGATTAAAGGCGTAAGCCACCGCGCCCGGCCGCATTCATATTTTCTTAAGGACCATATCCAATACTGACAAAATTAAGTGCTAATTAGTTAAGAAAAATAAAACAATTTTTTGAGTAAAATACATGGTTTAATGTCGAAACCATTGACCTTGAATCAACCAAAGATAGCCTTTAACAAGACCAAAAAAGTCTCATTTATTAAACAAAAGTGATACTTCTAAATTACTTTCAGCAGAAAATAATTTATTTTTATTTCCATTTTATTTTTAAGTTCTTGAATCACTTTTTTTCTCTTAATTTATATATATTTTTAATTTTTATGGGTACATAATAGTTGTATATATCTATGGAGTATATGTGATGTTTTCATACAGGCGTACAAGGTGTAATGACCAAATTAAGGTAACTAGGGTATCTATTACCTCAAGCATTGATCACTTCTGTGTGTTAGGAACACAAAGTACTTTTGTAAGCACAATTCCACTCTTTTAATTATTTTAAAATATACAATGAATTATTGTTAACTATTTTATTCATTCTATATTTTTTGTACTTATTAACCATTTCTACTTTATTCCCCACTCCCCACTACCCTTCCTAGCGTCTTGTAGCCAACAGTTTACTCTTTATATCCATGAGTTTTATTTATTCTCATTTTTTATTTTTAGCTTCCACAAATGAGCAAGAATATGTGAAATTTGTTTTCGGCTTGTGCCTGGCTTATTTCACTTAACATAATGTCCACCAGTTCCATTCATGTTGTTGCAAATGACAGGATTTCATTATTTTTTATAAATTAATCATATTCCAATATGTATACATACAACATTTTCTTTATCCATTCAACCATTGATGGACCCTTAGACTGATTTCATATCTTAGTTATTGTAAATAATGCTGCAATGTACATGGTACTGGCATAAAAATAGGCACATAGACACTTGGAACATAATAGAGAACCCAGAAATAAATCCACACATTTAGCAGTGATCTCATTTTTGACAAGGGTACCAAGAACTTACACTGAGCAAAGGATAGTCTCTTCAATAAATGGTGCTAGGAAAACTGGATATCCACATGCAGAAGAGTGAAACTAGACCCTTGTTGCCATATACAAAAATCATATCAAAACTGATTAAAAACTTAAATCTAAGACCTCGAACTATGAAACTAAAAAAACACTGGAAAAACATTCCAGAACATTTTTTGGGGCAAAGATTTCTTGAGTAATACCTCACAAGCACAGGCAATCAAACCAAAATAAACAAATGGGATCACATCAAGCTAAAAGCTTCTGCACAACAAAGGAAACAATCAGCAAAGTGAGGAGACAATGCATTAGAAAAGGTAAATGTTTGCAAACCACCCATATAACAAAAGATTAATAAGCAGACTATATAAGGAGCTCAAACTAATAGGAAAAAATAAAATAATCTGACTATAAAATTGGCAAAATATCTGAATAGACATTTCTCTAAAGAAGACATACATATACACAAGTGTATGAAAAATAGTCATATCAAAAAAATTCTAATCAGAGCAATGCCAATCAAATCTACAATGAGATATCATCTCACCCTAGTAAAAATGGCTTTTATCCAAAAAGAAGAAACAATGAAGGATGTGGAGGAAGGGGAACCCTCGTACACTGTTGATGGAAATGCAAATTAGTATACACACTGTGAATAACAGTGTGGAGGTTCCTCAAAAAACTAAAAATAGAACTACCATATGATCCAGAAATCTTACTACTGCATGTATACTCAAAAGAAAGGAAATTGATACATCATAGAGATTTCAGAACCTCTTGAATCTTTCTTCATTTAGTCAGTATTACAAATTTGTATTTAATATACAAAGTAGTATGACAAGTCTAAACTCTATCATTGATTCTAAATAATTTTGGAATTTCATCACCCTACTTTTATCTACTCAACAATTGTGCCCTCTACCCCAACCAACAAAATTATTGTCCATTTAAAAAAACAACAAATTAAATAATTATGCATGCTAAAATATAAACTGCTGTTATTATTTTCAGAATTGTGTTTAGTCTTGCAACATCTTGACATTGTGAAACACCTAAAAATGAAACACGTAATGTATTACTAATCCTTCTTCCATGCTTAGATAATTTCTAAAGACCTAACTATCAACACAATAGATGCAAAATAAATAGTTTTGAAAGATGTATGGGTGCATGCAGATTTATTTTACTGTTCTGCAAAATAGTTCATAATATGTTTCTCTGTTTCTTACTGATGTTTTTATGACAGTTCACCAGAGCTCTTGCATTTTTAACATATATCCTTATTTGCTTTATTACTATACTTTTATCTTTTTATTTTAAAATAAGTATACATTCACAAAAATTGACAAAAATAATCTAGTGTTTCTTATTACCAAGCATTCTTCAAAAGTGACATTCAAAATTATAGTGCACTCTCAAAACCAAAAAATTGATTGTTATAATGCACATCTAGAATTGAATATTCATTTTTATAAAAACTGTTTTAAGACCGGGCACGGCGGCTCAGGCCTGTAATCCCAGCATTTTGGGAGGCCAAGGTGGGCGGATCACGAGGTCAGGAGATCGAGACCATCCTGGCTAACACAGTGAAACCCCGTTTCTATTAAAAATACAAAAAATTAGCCAGGTGTGGTGGCACACACCTGTAGTCCCAGCTACTCAGGAGGCTGAGACAGGAGAATCACTTGCACCTGGGAGGCAGAGGTTGCAGTGAGCCAAGATCGTGCCACTGCACTCCAGCCTGGGTGACAGAGCGAGACTCCATGTCAAAAACAAACAAATAAACAAACAAACTTCTAAAATATGGCTCTTCAGCAAAAACTATCACTGGTTTAAAATTTTCTCATTTATTACTGCATGCTTATCTATCTTCCTCATTAACCTGCAAATGTTGCTAATTTGAGCATTTATCACCATTAAAATTAAATTATTTTGAACCACATGGTAGATTTCTCTCTCATTTTGAATTTATTTATTCTTTGTTAAATGTCCTTTCTTTTCTTTCTCACTCTGTCGCCCAGGCTGGAGTGCAGTGGTGTAAATGCAGCTCACTGCAGCCTCAACCTCCTGGGCTCAAGTGATCATCCTACCTCAGTCTCCCGAGTAGCTGAGACCACAGGTGTACACCACCGTGCCTGGCTAATTTTTTTTGTTAATTTTTGTAGAGACAGAGTCTTACTATGTTGCTCAGGCTGGTCTCAAACTCCAGGGCTCAAGAAATCCTCCTGCCTTGGCCTCCCAAAGTTCTGGGATTGCAGGTATGAGCCACCACGCCCAGCCACTTTAACTTCTGGACCTTCTCATAATCTTATTCCTTCTATAATTGCCTCCTTCTACTTCATTTTCTTCATCAAAAGCACAATTTCATTCTTATTTTACCTGGATTTCTATTCTGTATATCATTAACAAGAAAATAGTACTCATTACAAACCCTAAAACTTTTCTGAGTTAGAACTTATCACAAATAGATTCAAAACTCATAAAACGTGTTACCAGTGTTTGTCTCTGCGTGAGAGTGAAGTGATAAAGATTATGTGGTTTATGTTCTTCATTGGTTTATTGAGAAGACGTAATAGTATTTTTGTAGATAAGCCAAGATGATCCATAATATATATGGAAGTATATAATAAAACATAGACTGCATGTGCACATGACTAGTGAGGAGGCAGAGTGATTATATGAAGTTTTAACTATTAGAAAGAATGTTCTTTCTTCTTAGTTTCCAACCATTGGCATTGCTTCAGTTAAGTGTGTCCGTTCCTATGGGTAGCCACAAGCATATATCAGCTGGAAATGATTATCTTTCTCTCTGTGCAGCCCACTTCCTGCTTGTATGTACAAAGATATTTGAGAATGGATCAATCCTAACTACAATACTGTATGTACTATTTAAATTGGATATAAATAGCTAATGAGACTCTGAGTTGCCACTGCTTTGCTTGTAAATTTATATTAGTTACAGAACTTTGAATCTGTTAAATCACAGTTTTAGTTTCTACATAAGAAAATAGAAATCAATTTAATGTGTAAATTTTCCAAAATCAATTTAATGTGTAAATATATAGTTTTTGTGTTTGCTTTCCTTTCATTTAAATGCGAAGATAAAATCACACACTGTTGGCCAGGAGCAGTGGCTCATGTCTATAATCCTATTATAGCTTTTGAGGAGGCTGACAGGCAGATCGCTTGAGCCCAGGAGTTCAAGACCAGCTAGGGCAATGTGGCAAAACCTTGTCTCTACAAAAAATACAAAAGAAAAAAAAATAGCTGGGCATTGTGATGCATGCCTGTAGTCCCAGCTACCCTGGAGGTTGAGGTGGGAGGATCACCTGTGCCCAGGAGGTTGAGCCGTGATCCCACCACTGCACTCCAGCCTGGGCAACAGAGCGAAACTCTGTCTTAAAACAAAACAAAAAGAAAAAAAAAAGGCACGCACTGTTAGTAATTAAGTAATGATGAATTCACAACTTATAATAGGTTGAAGGAGTTAAAAATTAATAATGAAGACTGCTGGGAGAAAATGATTTGGAACATTTGGAATAATTTTTAACAGATTTTTTTCTAGAGGAAATGGAATAGAGACCTTACAGAAAATTTTGCTTATACATTTTTTTTTCAAAACAACCTTCATTTATGATAGGAAATAAAACAACTAGGAGTAGGCAAAAAGAAAACAAAGAAACTTTGTCTGAAAAGGAAGTTTATTTCCCAGGATAGTCTATCAGTTAGCAGCTATGCTCATGATGAGCATAATACAGTGCATTTTCATATTCTATTGAACTCTGCACAGCTTCCCCCAAACACACAACAAATGAACAAGAGTAGAACTGCAGGATTTTATTTAATTCAATATTGCATAAATATTAAATGCAGACAGGGAATTGCAAATGGCAAAAGGAGACTCTACTGAATCTAAATTGTGATGAAAATACCATGGGGAAATAATGGTCCCAATTTGCTACTTAGAAAGAAAATTTATGTGAATAACAAGATCAGACTTTCCAAAAACCTCCATTTAATGGTTATCTACCATGTTCTGTTGTTACAGAGGTTTTGTTGTTCAATTTCTTTACTTTTCCTAGGATGGTTCACACTGATGTTTCTCCTGGAGTGGGTTCTTACCCTATCCTAAAATGAAAACTACACATCTACTCAGTAGGAATCAGTGCATTTAAAGCCATATTCTGTTCTGTGACAAGCACAACGCAAGGACAAAATAAATGTTAAAAATGAATAATTAACTGACAATAATAATCAACATTCTGGCTTTAAAAGCCTCCCAGAAACACAGTCTCTCTAAAGTAAGCTCTCAGTGTCTCCTTTATTTCCAAATTCAGAACAGCTTTTACTCAAATCACTGAACATTGGGCATGAAGTACCTTCCTGAATTTATTCCTTTGTTTAGAAGAAATCATCTGTATCTTATTGTCTCTCTGAATGCTAAATGTGAATGGCTTCTTCTCACTTAGCTTGTCATTTGACCCTACAAAATAATGTAAATTCAGGTTACAAGTGTTTCTTTAGAAAACTTTGTAGTCTTGGATATATGTCTGGATTTTATATATTATATAAAATCATAAAATTTTCTTTCAAAAACTCATTAATGTCAATTAAAAATCTTCAAAATAAGAATATTCTGATAATTTGTCTTTAGTTCTCTTTAGAGACTTCTGAATCACATTGATCTGGACCAAAATGGAATGTGATGCACAATCTCATAGTTCGAAATGAAAATAAAATTCTACTTTCCATTTCCTAGTCAAACTGTTTTCTGTGTCTTGCACTGCACTACAGTGGAATTTTTGTCATTTCTGCTTGTCTTTTAAGCTCATTCTTTGATACTTTTTTTAGTAGAGTGAAAGATTTGCCACCTTCTCTAGTGCTAAAAAAATAAGCTAGAATACTAACATGTATAGACTTCTAGAAATAATAGAAGAAAACAGTTTCCCCTCTGCTTGAACCAATGTTCCACAGAATATCTTTTCTAAATTAAAGGAAATACTGGACAAACATGAAAATTCCTAAACCCCATATGAGATTTATGGAATTTGTATCTCTGAAAGAAGGGCTGGAAAATATGCAGTCTTCACAGTTTTCTGAGTTGTTCTGTGTGTAACAACTGAACTTATACACACACACAAAAACACACTGAATTTCACCATCCTCCACCAGAGTTTTCTAGTTCCTCACCACCTGGTATTCTTGGGAACAACTGATATCAAAGCATTACAATATAATCTTGAGTTCCCAATGGAATTCACTATCATGAGATACATTAATGTCAGAATACAGGAATCCATTAATTTCTATTAGAAAATTGTTTCCAGAATCTAGTACGTGCAGAAATGTAGCTATTAATATAATCCAGGGAGCCATTTCATTGAAAAAGTCTAAAGAAAGTTAAATCACTGTATCGAAGATACGGTAAGTCTAATTTTTGCTGTAGATTAACATCCTTCCTAATGATGACCTTATTTTTTGCACCACTATTGTTCCCTTAAATAAATGATACAAATATGCTTTCTGTCTTCTACTCTGAAGGTTCTTCTTTTTTTGAACCATTGCTATCTTTGAAATCTCACCAGTTTTGGGAAGTTACTCATGCAAGAGTTGAAAATCAAAGTGGTTTTGCATGTGTTTAAAACACAAAGCTGGTAGTCAAAGAAGTCAATCATTTTTTAGAGTGTATCATGATGTGTAAAACATAAAAATAGAAGTTACTGCTTCAGTTCTATTTTCTAGAAGTATAAAACATGAGTTTAAAGATAAATTCTCTTCACTTGTCTTCACTTAGAAACATTTGCTGTACTGTTTTGAAACAAGATCCTCAACATAATTTAATAGAAAACAAACATTATAAATGTGAAAGTGGTAGAGATGGAAAATACAAAACAAAGTAAATTAAAAATAACCCAAAAAACCAGAAAACACCCCCCAAAACATCTTATATTACTGTATTATTGTGTTCTTAAATATCATTGAGCTATTAAAATCAAATTTCGATGTTGTATGCTTATTTCCATATTTTTAATCTGACCCAAGCTATGGAAATTCAGTCTTCTTCAACTAGATTAAAATTCAAACTGCCAGGCCATTCAGAAATTGCTATTCCTAGTATCTCTATTAAAAATGGATTATGTTCTTAAAATCCTTCAATGTTGGAGTATTTCTGAACCCTCAAAGAGAGGCAAATACTCTGGTAATTACTTCATATATGTGGTGTCCAGAAATTTGTCCAAAATCCCAGGATATGTATCAGAAGAGATGGCACTCTAGTCAATATGATCAACCCTATTAGATCTAATGCCTGGCCCCATTGTAATATTTTCCGCAGCACTCTATGATAGACAGCATAACAGGAATTTGTGAAGATTAGTTTCCACTTCTCAAAAATGCTTTCCTTAAATCAGAGTAGACAGCAAATTCATACCAAAGCCTCAGAAAACTAAACCAAACAGTTCTATGCTGGCAACCATGCCTAGAAGGCTGACTTAGGGCAGATGTGCACTTGGCAATCAGTACTCGGCTAAATTACCCAGTTCGTGGTGCCATGATAATACCAGTATCCTACACAGAGCAGCATCTGGAAAATCAATAAAGCAAACCAAAGTTTGCATCAGTGGCCCAGAAATAGGTCTTTTATCACTATTTTGCTGTTCCAGCCAGTAGCTATTCATAGTGACTTTCTTCAATTAAGAGATAAGAGTAAGGAAAAGCAAACATTTTAGAAGTCTCACCATTATCGGCTATGAATAAATATCAAGCTAATGAAGATTTTTTTGCATGTAGTTTCTTTTCTCATCTAGGTTCTAGACTTGCTTTCACAGCACTCCGAATGATATCCAATCAGATATACATGGATATATGAATATTGTTGCTCTGAGAATGAAAGATAATATTGAGAATAAATATATGTTATCTGTATTAGGCAAAGTATATGAGGGAGGAGTCTGAATTACTTTCATTTTCTCAGCTAATTTTCCAGTGTCTAAGTGGAAAGGCTCAAGTTGCAAAAGAATAATGAATAATATAACAAGAAAGCACTCAAATTGGAATTTAAAAGTTCTCAATTGTAGAAATATTGGATTTATGACCTAATGGGTAATAAATGCCAATTTAGGAAAATTTTGTTTCTAATCTAACTGTATTATGTAAGAAAAGAAAATAGCATTTCAAGGCAACAAGGTAGGGAAGCCACTGTATGTACTCAGATATATGCTCATGTGTATCAGGTGTCTTATTTAGAAAAGTTAGATATCGTTTTGCAAAAAATCATTTATTACAGATGAACTTAGTGGAGAGGTTAAGACATTTGTAGGTTTATGCAGAGAAGATCTAACATTCTTTCTTTTCTTTTTAGTTATTATCGTTTCAATTTTAGACTAAAATTATATTTTCCTTGTTATATATTAAACTACAGAGGAAAACAGCACAAAATGCAAAATATCCCCTTTGATTTAAATTTTCAGTACTATTTTTCTGCTCATATAAAATTATTATTATTTGCTTGATATGTAGGTCTCTTTCTTTCTGTATGTTGATTAACACATATGAGTAAAAGTTTAAGCACAAATATGCAAACATAGATTCATACCTACCCCACAGATATATTTATGTTTTACACAAATGAAATTCTATTTTTGAACTACTTTTACCTTCTGTGTTTCATCAATTGACACTGTATCTTAGAGTTTGTTCATGTTAGTTAAGGAAAATCTGTCTTTTTCCTTTACATTGCTGCAATGTACTCTTTAGTTTAGATTTTTCGACACTTTGTTTAAACTCCCTCACAGTGGCCAGCCTATAGGTAGTTCTAGTTTTCATAATGGGAAAATAAAACTGGTGTAGAAATCCTACGTACATATTCTTACATACAAGTAAGACTATTTATTTAATGTAAATTCACAGAAGTAAATGGCCAAGTCAAAGAGGCCATGTTTATTTCCAATTTTGAAAGACAGCCAAATTTATATCTCAAAAGTCTCTGTCCATTTATACTCTGCAAAGAACATTTAAGAGAGTTATCCAGCATGTTATTTTTTGAGGTGGAGGTGGCATTTCTGTCAAACTGATAGCTGAGTTAAAGCAGTGCAACTTTTTACATGTTTATCACCATTATAATTCTTTTTTTTTTTTTGAAAACAAAATAGAGGCTAGGTGTGGTGGCTCTCGTCTGTAATCCCAGCACTTTGGGAGACCGAGGCAGGCAGATCACTTGAGCTCAGGAGTTTGAGACCAACTGACAAGACGGCGAAACCTCATCTTTACAAAACATATAAAAATTAGCCAGGCGTAGTCCCAGCTACTTGGGAGGCTGAGGTGGGAGGATTGCTTGAGCCAGAGATATTGTACTGAGCCCAGGTTGTGCAGTTCACTCCAGCCTGGGTGACAGTGAGATGCTGTCTGGAAAAAAAAAAAAAAAAAGGAAAAATATATTTATACATTTTATTTTTATCCTATTAAAATGGAATACTTTTATAATTGCTTATTTTGGGCTTTTTTTTTTTTTTACAAATAGTGTAACTACAGAAACTCATTTATTTATTTCTATTTTTATATACATATATTTATACGTACAATTGTCTTTCACCTTTACACTTGTATTTGAATGTATATCTTACTACAGAGGTTGGGGCTTTTTTAATCGTTTCAGTGAAATCTGTCCATTTTTTACAAAGAGGTAGAAGAGTACTGTATCTGCTCAAATACATATACATGTACACCCACACACACATATGTATACATGTATAATCCTATATATCAGATATTATGATGTTTAGATATCATTTTGGAAAAAAACACTTATTATACATGAACTTATAGAGAAGCCAATACATTTTGAGAGTTGTAAAGACAAATTTTCAGGGTTTTGCATTTTGTATCTGCCTTAGAAATATATCCTTAATTCAAAGGGAATGCTTCCAGTTTTTGCCCATTCAGTATGATATTGGCTGTGGGTTTGTCATAGATAGCTCTTATTATTTTGAGATACGTCCCATCAATACCTAATTTCTTGAGAGTTTTTAGCATGAAGGGTTGTTGAATTTTGTCAAAGGCCTTTTCTGCATCTATTGAGATAATCATGTGGTTTTTGTCTTTGGTTCTGTTTATATGCTGGATTACATTTATTGATTTGCGTATATTGAACCAGCCTTGCATCCCAGGGATGAAGCCCACTTGATCATGGTGGATAAGCTTTTTGATGTGCTGCTGGATTCTGTTTGCCAGTATTTTATTGAGGCACAAGACAGGGATGCCCTCTCTCACCACTTCTATTCAACATAGTGTTGGAAGTTCTGACCAGAGCAATTAGGCAGGAGAAGGAAATCAAGGGTATTCAATTAGGAAAAGAGGAAGTCAAATTGTCCCTGTTTGCAGATGACATGATAGTATATCTAGAAAACCCCATTGTCTCAGCCCAAAATCTCCTTAAGCTGATAAGCAACTTCAGCAAAGTCTCAGGATACAAAATCAATGTGCAAAAATCACAAGCATTCTTATACACCAATAACAGACAAACAGAGAGCCAAATCATGAGTGAACTCCCATTCACAATTGCTTCAAAGAGAATAAAATACTTAGGAATCCAACTTACAAGGGATGTGAAGGACCTCTTCAAGGAGAACTACAAACCACTGCTCAAGGAAATAAAAGAGGATACAAACAAATGGAAGAACATTCCATGCTCATAGGTAGGAAGAATCAATATCGTGAAAATGGCCATCCTTCCCAAGGTAATTTACAGATTCAATGCCATCCCCATCAAGTTACCAATGACTTTCTTCACAGAATTGGAAAAAACTACTTTAAAGTTCATATGGAACCAAAAAAGAGCCCGCATCGCCAAGTCAATCCTAAGCCAAAGAACAAAGCTGGAGGCATCACACTACCTGACTTCAAACTATACTACAAGGCTACAGTAACCAAAACAGCATGGTACTGGTACCAAAACAGAGATATAGATCAATGGAACAGAACAGAGCCCTCAGAAATGATGCCACATATCTACAACTATCTGATCTTTGACAAACCTGAGAAAAACAAGAAATGGGGAAAGGATTCCCTATTTAATAAATGGTGCTGGGAAAACTGGCTAGCCATAGGTAGAAAGCTGAAACTGGATCCCTTTCTTACACCTTATACAAAAATCAATTCGAGATGGATTAAAGACTTAAATGTTAGACCTAAAACCATAAAAACCCTAAAAGAAAACCTAGGCATTACCATTCAGGACATAGGCATGGGCAAAGACTTCATGTCTAAAACACCAAAAGCAATGGCAACAAAAGCCAAAATTGACAAATGGGATCTAATTAAACTAAACAGCTTCTGCACAGCAAAGGAAACTACCATCAGAGTGAACAGGCAACCTACAAAATGGGAGAAAATTTTCGCAACCTACTAATCTGACAAAGGGCTAATATCCAGAATCTACAATGAACTCCAACAAATTTACAAGAAAAAAACAAACAACCCCATCAAAAAGTGGGCGAAGGACATGAACAGACACTTCTCAAAAGAAGACATTTATGCAGCCAAAAAACACATGAAAAAATGCTCACCATCACTGGCCATCAGAGAAATGCAAATCAAAACCACAATGAGATACCATCTCACACCAGTTAGAATGGCAATCATTAAAAAGTCAGGAAACAACAGGTGCTGGAGAGGATGTGGAGAAATAGGAACACTTTTACACTGTTGGTGGGACTGTAAACTAGTTCAACCATTGTAGAAGTCAGTGTGGCGATTTCTCAGGGATCTAGAACTAGAAATTCCATTTGACCCAGCCATCCCATTACTGGGTATATACCCAAAGGACTATAAATCATGCTGCTATAAAGACACATGCACACGTATGTTTATTGCGGCATTATTCACAATAGCAAAGACTTGGAACCAACCCAAATGTCCAACAATGATAGACTGGATTAAAAAAATGTGGCACATATACACCATGGAATACTATGCAGCCATAAAAAATGATGAGTTCATGTCCTTTGTAGGGACATGGATGAAACTGAAAATCATCATTCTCAGTAAACTATCGCAAGAACAAAAAACCAAACACCGCATATTCTCACTCATAGGTGGGAATTGAACAATGAGAACACATGGACACAGGAAGGGGAACATCACACTTTGGGGACTGTTGTGGGGTGGGGGGAGGGGGGAGGGATAGCACTGGGAGATATACCTAATGCTAGATGATGAGTTAGTGGGTGCAGCACACCAGCATGGCACATGTATACATATGTAACTTACCTGCACATTGCGCACATGTACCATAAAACCTAAAGTGTAATAATAATAAAAAAAAGAAATATATCCTTAATTCAACTATTATAAACATATTCCTAATGTTTTCTTGTGATATTTGTTTTACATTTATCTATTCAATTCATCTGTAATGTATTTTGGGGCATATTATGAGATAAAGGCCAAGATGTATGGAATTATAAATGGATAAGGGGATAAGTATCCAAGAGATATGAATAAGAATATTTAGTATTGCAAAAATGTCCCTTTTTTTTCTTTTTTTTTTGAGACAGAGTCTTACTCCGTCTCCCAGGCTGGAGTTCAGTGGCCTCCCTGCAACCTCCACATAGTTCTAGTGATTCTCATTACTCAGCCTCCCAAGTAGCTGGGATTACAGGCCTGTGCCAAAACGCCCTGTTAAATTTCATATTTTTTGTAGAGACAGGGTTTTGCCACGTTGCCCAGGCAGGTCTCCGACTCCCAGCCTCAAGTGATTCACCCACCTCAGCCTCCCAAAGAGCTGGGATTACAGGCATGAGCCACCATGCCTGGCCAATTCTTTCCAAAGTGATCTGTAGATTTAATGCAACCCCATTCAAAATGTCTGATATGATTTAAAGGACTTGACAAATTGATACTAGGATTTATATGGATGAGGGAGAGTCTAGTACAGCCAAGTCATATTTAAAGATACATTTAAAGACAATGTGGGCATGTCATACTTCATGATAAAAAAGTTGTAAATCTATAAAAAGACAGTCTCATTTGGAAGTAGATAGATAAACGATAAAGTCAACAAACAGAGACACCGACCTCCATATATATGAAACTTTATAGAGGTGACAGAGTGTACTCCGAGGGAAAAGCAAATGGAGTAGGGACCTGGTTGTTAGTGTGGGAAAAATGAAATAAAATGGATAATCATCTTACATAATAGCAATCATCTCTAGATAGATAAAAGGACTTACATATCTAAGTCAAATTTTAAATTCTTGGAATAAACCATAAATTAATATTCTGACCTAGTGGTTGGAATGTATCACTAAAATATGACAGTAAAAGCACTAGTTATAGACAACATGCTGTTCATCTACGTATATGTAATTACAATTTCTGTTCAATATTTAATACTCTAAAAAGGGAAAGACAATACAAATTTGGAGAAGAGATTTACAATACATGTAGCCAACCAAGAGTTAATGTAAAACTTAGATGGGTAAGGAAAAGCAAAGACCCAGTTAAAAAGGGAAAATAAAAGTAATCATCAAACACAATCTGCTTAATATCCCATCAAGCAATAATTTTAGTATAAATTGCAATATTCTGTCTAATTGTTGCATTAGTAAGGTGTGACATGCAACACTTTAATATGTAGTAGTAATAATGTGTCTAATATTTCCACGTAAAAGTTAACAAATATATGTTACACTTGGGAAAATAAGAGAAATATTATCATGTAATTATATATGTATCATATATATAAGTAACAAGTAATTAAGAAATTATATATGAATAATGGTTTTATTATGTCATGTTTTTTTCTGGTTTATTCATAATTTAAGAGAAAGTGCAGATTTTAGAATAAAATTTCAGTTTATATTTTAATCTCTATTTAACACTTGAAACAAAATATTTTGGGCATGATCTCTAGAAAAAAAAAATCACATTTTTATTAATTAACCCCAGGAATCCACTGGTGAATGGATATATTGATAGTTTGTAATGAAGTCTCTGGAGTCTAAAAAAAAGTACGTAAATTTTAAAGAAGTAATTTTGTTTTTCTTATTCTGCTTAGTTAATTTATTTATTGAGACAGAGACCTGTTCTGGAGCCTGGAGTGCAGGCTGGACTGCAGGCTGGAGTGCAGTGGTACAATCACAGCTCACTGCAACCTCAAATGCCCAGGCTCAAGAGATCCTCCTGCATCAGCCTTCTGAGTGGCTGTGACTACAAGAGCATGCCACTGTGACGGGATAATTTATTTTTTATTTTTTGCGGCGATAGGGTCTCACTTTTTTGCCCTGGCTGGTCTCAAACTCCTGGGCTACAGCTATCCTCCCTCCTCAAGCTCGCAAGGTGCTAGGATTACAGGCATGAGCCACTGCACCCAATCATAATAATATTTTTTTAAATATCAGTCAGAGCCTTGTAAAAAAAAAATAAACTAATCAATACCAAAATGACCTAAGAAATTTAAATAAATTCTTTATTTTTTTGAGATGGAGTCTCACTCTGTCACCCAGGCTGGAGTGCAGTGGCGCAATCTCGGCTCACTGCAACCTCCACCTCACGGGTTCAAGCAATTCTCCTGCCTCACCCTCCTGAGTAGCTGGGATTACAGGTTCCCGCCACCACACCCAGCTATTTTTTGTATTTTTAGTAGAGACGGGGTTTCACCAGTTTGGCCGGGCTGGTCTTGAACTCCTGAACTCGTGATCCACCCACCTCGGCCTCCCAAAGTGCTGGGATTACAGGTGTAAGCCACCATGCCTGGCCAATAAATTCTTATTGGTACTATTCCACCATATGTTCTTTTTGCTTTCTATACATGTCATAAATATTAAATTATCAATATTACAAACAAATAATGCTCAGTAGGAAATATTTATATACCCTATGTTTGAAATTATCTTACTTGTTTTCATTGCACTATTATGGAGACAACTGACAATTCACATGCAGTTGTAGGAAAAAATACACAAAGATCCTGTGTACCCTTTACTCAATTTCCCCAAATGGTAAAAACTTGCAAAAATTATAGTACAATATCCAAGATATTATATCAGTATATCGACACTGATACAATCTATAGTTCTTATTTAAATTTCCCCAGTTTTACTTATACTCATTTGTGTTTGTGCTTGTGTTTGTATATATTTAGTTTTATACATTTGCATCATATATGTAGATACATATATCTACCAACACGATCAAGATACTAAATAACTATATCAGTATAAGGATTATTTTTATTGTCTTTTTGTAACTACATCCACATCACTGAAGCGATCATACTCCACCCCATCCCCACCCCAGTCCTAAACCCTGTCAAACAGTAATCTGGTTTTTCTCCATTTCTATAATTTTGTAATTTCAAGAATGCTGTAGGAAATAATATAATATTTAACCTTTTAGGACTGATATTATTCATTCAGCATAATTATGTGTGTCAATATTCTGTTCCTTTTTATTGCTAAGTGCCCCATTTTATGAATGTACCATCGTGTGTTTATTTAATTTTTGAAGGACATCTCGTATATTTTTAGTTTTGGGCTATAACAATGAAAACTGCCATGAGTGTTCGTGTACAGGTTTTTCTGTGAACATAGTTTAAATTCTCTGTGATGAATGTCCACAGGTCCAATTGTTGAATTGTTAAAATTTAACTCTGATTAAGTTTTTTTAAAAAGTTATTTTTGTTAGGATACACTAGGTTATGATGCAGTAATAAACAGTAATTTATTTTCAAGGCTTAACAAAATAATACACAATACATGTCCAAAGTCAGTGAGTAGGACAGATCCGCTAATTGAGATTACTCAAGAAGTAGGGCAAATATAGGGTGTAGTCAAGGTTTACTTGTCAAAACAAAACAACAACAACAACAACAAAAATTGGCTACTGGTTCACAAATCCCAGAATAAACCTGATATATTTCTGCTCCTATAAGCTGAGAAAGCAAGATAAGGGAGATGAAGAAGTGCTAAAACAATATTATTGAATAGCACTAACAATTATTCATTGTCAACCGAACTTTAAAAAATTATTCAGATTTATTTTTGTCATAAAATGATATTTGTTCCACCAAAAAAGTATAAACACTCGGTAGCATTTCCTCTCCTGCGACTAATGAGCCTTTTACAGAGTTATAAGAGAAATCCCCAAAACATTCAGATCCTGACAGAGATGTATTTTCTTGGGCAACAGATTATACCCTACCCAAATAGGAGTGCAAATAAAAAGCTGTACCACATCCAACCATTCTTCAGTTATATAAATCAATACCTGCTATGTCTATGCCCTAGATGTAATCCTGTCTTAGAATAAAGAGGTTATTAAAAAATGGAATATCCACTTACTCTTCCTTTTTTAAAAAAATTTAATTATTATTTATATTAGTTTCCCAAATTATAAAATAATAGAACTGATCACAGTACTTAAATAGTTCTATAATATTTTCATCTTTCCTTAGAAATCCAATAATGGGAGACTTTAACACCCCACTGTCAACATTAGACAGATCAACGAGATAGAAAGTTAACAAGGATACCCAGGAATTGAACTCAGCTCTGCACCAAGCGGACCTAATAGACATCTACAGAACTCTCCACCCCAAATCAACAGAATATACATTTTTTTCAGCACCACACCACACCTATTCCAAAATTGACCACATACTTGGAAGTAAAGCACTCCTCAGCAAATGTAAAAGAACAGAAATTATAACAAACTGTCTCTCAGACCACAGTGCAACCAAACTAGAACTCAGGATTAAGAAACTCACTGAAAACTGCTCAATTACATGGAAACTGAACAACCTGCTCCTGAATGACTACTGGGTACATAACAAAATGAAGGCAAAAATAAAGATGTTCTTTGAAACAAACGAGAACAGTGACACAACATACCAGAATCTCTGGGACACATTCAAAGCAGTGTGCAGAGGGAAATTTATAGCACTAAATTCCCACAAGAGAAAGCAGGAAAGATCCAAAATTGACACCTTAACATCACGATTAAAAGAACTAGAAAAGCAAGAACAAACACATTCAAAAGCTAGCAGAAGGCAAGAAATAACTAAAATCAGAGCAGAACTGAAGGAAATAGAGATACAAAAAACCCTTCAAAAAATTAATGAATCCAGGAGCTGGTTTTTCGAAAAGATCAACAAAATTAGTAGACCACTAGCAAGACTAATAAAGAAGAAAAGAGAGAAAAATCAAATAGATGCAATAAAAAATGATAAAGGGGATATCACCACCGATCCCACAGAAATACAAACTACCATCAGAGAATACTACAAACACGAAAAATAAACTAGAAAATCTAGAGGAAATGGATAAATTCCTCGACACATACACCCTCCCAAGACTAAACCAGGAAGAAGTTGAATCTTTGAATGGACCAATAACAGACTCTGAAATTGTGGCAATAATCAATAGCTTACCAACCAAAAAAAGTCCAGGACCAGATGGATTCACAGCCGAATTCTACCAGAGGTACAAGGAGGAGCTGGTACCATTCCTTCTGAAACTATTCCAATCAATAGAAAAAGAGGGAATACTCCCTAACTCATTTTATGAGGCCAGTATCATCCTGATAACAAAGCCTGGCAGAGACACAACCAAAAAAGAGAATTTTAGACCAATATCCTTGATGAACATTGATGCAAAAATCCTCAATAAAATACTGGCAAACCGAATCCAGCAGCACATCAAAAAGCTTATCCAACATGATCAAGTGGGCTTCATCCTGGGATGCAAGGCTGGTTCAACATTCCCAAATCAATAAATGTAATCCAGCATATAAACAGAACCAAAGACAAAAACCACATGATTATCTCAATAGATGCAGAAAAGGCCTTTGACAAAATTCAACAACGCTTCATGCTAAAAACTCTCAATAAATTAGGTATTGATGGGATGTATCTCAAAATAATAAGAGCTATCTATGACAAACCCACAGCCAATATCATATCGAATGGGTAAAAACTGGAAGCATTCCCTTTGAAAACTGGCACAAGACAGGGATGCCCTCTCTCACCACTCCTATTCAACATAGTGTTGGAAGTTCTGGCCAGGGAAATTAGGCAGGAGAAGGAAATAAAGGGTATTCAATTAGGAAAAGAGGAAGTCAAATTGTCCCTGTTTGCAGATGACATGATTGTATATCTAGAAAACCCCATTGTCTCAGCCCAAAATCTCCTTAAGCTGATAAGCAAATTCAACAAAGTCTCAGGATACAAAATCAATGTACAAAAATCACAAGCATTCTTATACACCAATAACAGACAAACAGAGAGCCAAATCATGAGTGAACTCCCATTCACAATTGCTTCAAAGAGAATGAAATACCTAGGAATCCAACTTACAAGGGATGTGAAGGATCTCTTCAAGGAGAACTACAAACCACTGCTCAAGGAAATAAAAGAGGATACAAACAAATGGAAAAACACTCCATGCTCATGGGTAGGAAGAATCAATATTGTGAAAATGGACATACTGCCCAAGGTCATTTATAGATTCAATGCCATCCCCATCAAGCTACCAATGACTTTCTTCACAGAATTGGAAAAAACTACTTTAAAGTTCATATGGAACCAAAAAAGAGCCCGCATTGCCAAATCAATCCTAAGCCAAAACAACAAAACCGGAGGTGTCACGCTACCTGACTTCATACTATACTACAAGGCTATAGTAACCAGAACAGCATGGTACTGGTACCAAAACAGAGATATAGATCAATAGAACAGAACAGAGCCCTCAGAAATAATGCTGCATATCTACAACCATCTGATCTTTGACAAACCTGAGAAAAACAAGCAATGGGGAAAGGATTCCCTATTTAATAAATGGTGCTGGGAAAACTGGCTAGCCATATGTAGAAAGCTGAAACTGGATCCCTTCCTTACACCTTATACAAAAATTAATTCAAGATGGATTAAAGACTTACATGTTAGACCTAAAACCATAAAAACCCTAGAAGAAAACCTAGGCAATACCATTCAGGACATAGGCATGGGCAAGGACTTCATGTCTAAAACACCAAAAGCAATGGCAACAAAAGCCAAAATTGACAAATGGGATCTAATTAAACTAAACAGCTTCTGCACAGAAAAAGAAACTACCATCAGAGTGAACAGGCAACCTACAAAATAGGAGAAAATTTTTGCAACATACTCATCTGACAAAGGGCTAATATCCAGAATCTACAATGAACTCAAACAAATTTACAAGAAAAAAACAAACAACCCCATCAAAAACTGGGCAAAGGATATGAACAGACACTTCTCAAAGGAAGACATTTATGCAGCCAAAAGACACATGAAAAAATGATCATCATCACCGGCCATCAGAGAAATGCAAATCAAAACCACAATGAGATACCATCTCACACCAGTTAGAATGGCGATCATTAAAAAGTCAGGAAACAACAGGTGCTGGAGAGGATGTGGAGAAATAGGAACACTTTTACACTGTTGGCGGGACTGTAAACTAGTTCAACCATTGTGGAAGTCAGTGTGGCGATTCCTCAGGGATCTAGAACTAGAAATACCATTTGACCCAGCCATCCCATTACTGGGTATATACCCAAAGGATTATAAATCATGCTGCTATAGAGACACATGCACATGTATGTTTATTGCGGCACTATTCACAATAGCAAAGACTTGGAACCAACCCAAATGTCCAACAAGGATAGACTGGATTAAGAAAATTTGGCACATATACACCATGGAATACTATGCAGGCATAAAAAATGATGAGTTCATGTCCTTTGTAGGGACATGGATGAAATTGGAAACCATCATTCTCAGCAAACGATCGCAAGGTCAAAAAACCAAACACCGCATGTTCTCACTCATAGGTGGGAACTGAACAATGAGAACACCTGGACACAGGAAGGGGAACATCACCCACCAGGGCTTGTTGTGGGGTGGAGGGAGTGGGGAGGGATAGCATTAGGAGATATACCTAATATTAAATGACGAGTTAATGGGTGCAGCACACCAACATGGCACATGTATACATATGTAACAAACCTGCACATTGTGCACATGTACCCTAAAACTTAAAGTATAATAATAATAAAATAAAAAAAAGAAATCCAAAGCTTTTTTTCCTGTAATTAAGCAGTTAAGAAATATAATTCAACATTTAATTGAGTAATATAAACATTAATTAGCTGACAAAAGTCACATTGAGGAGTCTAAAATATTAGTGAAACAAAAATAAATCCACAGGCCAAGGGAGGTAAAGCGATAAAAACCTAGAGCAAGTTAGCATTAAAATTTGAAGGAAAATGTTTCACTATATCCTCAGAAAAGGTAAAAGTCATCAATAAAGGAGACTAATTTAAGCTCAAAGGAAGGAACACACACAAACACACACATTTAAACTAGAAGACAATTACAATTTAGTCACTAAAGAAGCCTGTAAAATATATTTTAAAAACTGTCTAAAATAATCATATTCATCAATAAAGATGTAATTTCAACATTCAGCTAAAGGAGAAAGAAATTTTCTAAAACAAAAATAAATTTTTGCCCAATCATGTTTAGTTAGCATAGAAGGTCTGGAATGGTTGTGATGACATTTTATTAAATAAGGCAAAATTTAAGTATAAATATTGAGAGTCATGATACCTGTTTAATTTCTCACCATTATGAAGTTTCAATTATTTGTAGAGTCATGGTCTCCATCTAATGGATTCTAAACAATTCAACTGAGGAGAAAGACAAAGACGGAAACAGAGAGAATGGAGAGAGTATAGGGCATGGAGAAATAGACAGAGAGTATGTGCGTGCGTGTGTGTGTGTGTGTGTGTGTGTGTGCATGTAAGAACTTAAAGTTTAACCAAACCAAATATTTAGTAGAAAAACATATTTCTTTCTTTTCTAAAAAGCTGAGGTTGACAACTCCTAAACCATCCTGTCGTTTCTCATATCTATATAGTTTGATCCCTATGCTTTCTAAAATTTTACTACCTAAGTCTTGGAATTCATTCAAGCTTATAATTTAATTTGTATTGAATTACTAATTGTTATCATAGTTTAACTTTTTAAAGCAAATACAGGAATTGCTGAGATTTATTGAGACTGTAACTTTACTAATACAGAATGGGTAGCAAGGTGCCATTGTGCATTTTAAATGAACCATAATAAGTTTTCTTTTTCTTTTTTTTTCTAGGAGAATTTGAAGCTAAATTTCAGAAACATATAAACCTATTCTTGTAAAGTATATGGCTCATTCAGCAATGCACATAAAGCTGAATCACTGAAGTGTGCTGATTGATCAATAAAATTTGTGGCTACATTTGTAAAATAGGTAAAAATTAAACCATTTCACTATTTGGTTCAGTAAGTTGAGTGCATAATGGTTCAAACAGTATTTTATGCATTTTAAGCCAAGCACATTGTACACTGCAAAGTAGTCAACCGTGAAAACATGCTATTTCAATGATTAGGTAAGAATATTAAATTTGAAATAAAACTAGTAATTTAGACAGATAATTACACAAAATGCCGGTGAGCCACTGAATTTCTTTTATATGTCTCTATCCTTTAAAAACGTTTAGTATCTCAGCATCTTTTAAATACAGGTCTTCTTTGAAAGCTACTTGATCGCTACTGGTAGCAGGCATGAAAATGGATTTATTACATTTGTAAAATTTATAACATATGATAGCAATTTATAAGTTTGATGCATATTGATGTAACTTAAATAACTAAAATCACGCTTTAAAAATCTGGTTATTTATATGTATGTCTAACACAAATAGTTACTTCCAATACCAAGAAATTATAACATGGTACGTAATAAAGCAGGTTTTTCAAAAGAGACTCAACTCCTTCAGTTGATTTTCTGTGCAGTTATGGTTACAAAATGGATGTCTCTTTTGAGTGAGGGTTTTGGAAGAGGCTTTTTTTTAGGGACTATGGTTCAGAGACACCAAAATTTCAATTACAGCAGCATCTAGAACCTTTGATCCAAAGGCTCTACCTGGAAACATTGGTAATAAGGGCAAGATATCCTTTCCAGTTGCAAACTGTCAGTGGAAAGGTGAGTAACAGACCAAAGCAAAAGAGGATTCAATTGAACAGAGGTTTATAAACTTCTGCTACTTGGTCAAGACAGGACATAGAAAAAAATACATATCAAGATTGCCTTTCTCAAGGAACCTACCATTTTTGAAGAAATTTAATCTTACCTACAAAAGGCAAAGCAATATGAGACATGAAAATATAATTGCAATGCCCTAATATCTGTAAAAGCAACAGGTGCTATGACATTTCATAAATGGGGAAGGCTTGGTGAAGCTTATGTAATTTGAAATACAAATAAGACTGTGAAAGAAGAAATGAGCAGCATCTGCAGGTCTTAACACTGCTATGGCAAGAAGACAAGAGAATAATAGAAGTTTCAAATTCAAGTTGTTTTGGAAACAGTTTAGTCAACCTTACATCTCATGTCATAGGAATTGTTTAAAATAATTCAGCTAGTTAGCTTAAGTCTTTTCTTTTTTTATTATTATTATACTTTAAGTTTTAGGGTACATGTGCAAAATGTTCAAGTTAGTTACATATGTATACATGTGCCATGTTGGTGTGCTGCACTCATTAACTAGTCATTTAACATTAGGTATACCTCCTAATGCTATCCCTCCCCCCTCCCTCCACCCCACAACAGGCTCCGGTGGGTGATGTTCCCCTTCCTGTGTCCAGGTGTTCTCATTGTTCAGTTCCCACCTATGAGTGAGAACATGCAGTGTTTGGTTTTTTGACCTTGCGATCGTTTGCTGAGAATGATGGTTTCCAATTTCATCCATGTCCCTACAAAGGACATGAACTCATCATTTTTTATGGCTGCATAGTATTCCACAGTGTATATGTGCCATATTTTCTTAATCCAGTCTATCGTTATTGGACATTTGGGTTGGTTCCAAGTCTTTGCTATTGTGAATAGTGCCGCAATAAACACACATGTGCATGTGTCTCTATAGCAGCATGATTTATAATCCTTTGGGTATATACCCAGTAATGGGATGGCTGGGTCAAATGGTATTTCTAGTTCTAGATCCCTGAGGAATTGCCACACTGACTTCCACAACGGTTGAACTAGTTTACAGTCCCGCCAACAGTGTAAAAGTGTTCCTATTTCTCCACATCCTCTCCAGCACCTGTTGTTTCCTGACTTTTTAATGATCGCCATTCTAACTGGTGTGAGATGGTATCTCATTGTGGTTTTGATTTGCATTTCTCTGATGGCCGGTGATGATGATCATTTTTTCATGTGTCTTTTGGCTGCATAAATGTCTTCCTTTGAGAAGTGTCTGTTCATATCCTTTGCCCACTTTTTGATGGGTTTGTTTGTTTTTTTCTTGTAAATTTGTTTGAGTTCATTGTAGATTCTGGATATTAGCCCTTTGTCAGATGAGTATGTTGCAAAAATTTTCTCCCATTTTGTAGGTTGCCTGTTCACTCTGATGGTAGTTTCTTTTGCTGTGCAGAAGCTGTTTAGTTTAATTAGATCCCATTTGTCAATTTTGGCTTTTGTTGCCATTGCTTTTGGTGTTTTAGACATGAAGTCCTTGCCCATGCCTATGTCCTGAATGGTATTCCCTAGGTTTTCTTCTAGGGTTTTTATGGTTTTAGGTCTAACATGTAAGTCTTTAATCCATCTTGAATTAATTTTTGTATAAGGTATAAGGAAGGGATCCAGTTTCAGCTTTCTACATATGGCTAGCCAGTTTTCCCAGCACCATTTATTAAATAGGGAATCCTTTCCCCATTGCTCATTTTTGTCAGGTTTGTCAAAGAGCCAAGATGGCCGAATAGGAACAGCTCCAGTCTACAGCTCCCAGCGTGAGCGACGCAGAAGATGGGTGATTTCTGCATTTCCAACTGAGGTACCAGGTTCATGTCACTGGGGAGTGTCGGAAAGTGGGTGCAGGACAGTGGGTGCAGCACACCAAGCATGAGCCAAAGCAGGGCGAGGCATCGCCTCACCCAGGAAGTGCAAGGGGTCAGAGAATTCCCTTTCCTAGTCAAAGAAAAAGGTGACAGATGGCACCTGGAAAATCGGGTCACTCCCACCCTAATACTGCACTTTTCCAATGGTCTTAGGAAATGGCACACCAGGAGATTATATCCCGCACCTGGCTCAGAGGGGCCCATGCCCATGAAGCCTGGCTCATTGCTAGCACAGCAGTCTGAGATCAAACTGCAAGGTGGCAGCGAGGCTGAGGGAGGGGTGCCCACCATTGCTCAGGCTTGAGTAGGTAAACAAAGCTGCTGGGAAGCTCGAACTGGGTGGAGCCCACCGCAGCTCAAGGAGGCCTGCCTGCCTCTGTAGACTCCACCTCTGGGGGCAGGGCATAGCCAAACAAAAGGCAGCCAAAACCTCTGCAGACTTAAATGTCCCCGTCTGACAGCTTTGAAGAGAGTAGTGGTTCTCCCAGCATGCAGCTTGAGATCTGAGAATGGACAGACTGCCTCCTCAAGTGGGTCCCTGACCCCCGAGTAGCCTAACTGGGAGGCACCCCTGAGTAGGGGCAGACTGACACCTCACACGGCCAGGTACTCCTCTGAGACAAAACTTCCAGAGGAATGATCAGGTAGCAACATTTGCTGTTCACCAATATCCACTGTTCTGCAGCCTCTGCTGCTGAATACCCAGGCAAACACGGTCTGGAGTGGACCTCCAGCAAACTCCAACAGACTTGCAGCTGAGGGTCCTGACTGTTAGAAGGAAAACTAACAAACAGAAAGGACATCCACACCAAAACACCATCTGTATGCCAGCATCATCAAAGACCAAAGGTAGATAAAACCACAAAGATAGGGAAAAAACAGAACAGAAAAACTGGAAACTCTAAAAACCAGAGCACCTCTCCTCCTCCAAAGGAACACAGCTCCTCACCAGCAACGGAACAAAGCTGGACAGAGAATGACTTTGACAAGTTGAGAGAAGACGGCTTCAGACGATCAAACTACTCCGAGCTAAAGGAGGAAGTTCAAACCCATGGCAAAGAAGTTAAAAACCTTGAAAAAAAATTAGACGAATGGCTAACTAGAATAACCAATGCAGAGAAGTCCTTAAAGGACCTGATGGAGCTGAAAACTACCACATGAGAACTACGTGACGAATACACAAGCCTCAGTAGCTGATTCGATCAACTGGAAGAAAAGGTATCAGTGATGAAAGATCAAATGAATGAAATGAAGCGAGAAGAGAACTTTAGAGAAAAAAGAATAAAAAGAAACGAACAAAGCCTCCAAGAAATACGGGACTATGTGAAAAGACCAAATCTACATCTGATTGGTGTACCTGAAAGTGATGGGGAGAATGGAACCAAGCTGGAAAACACTCTGCAGGATATTATCCAGGAGAACTTCCCCAATCTGGCAAGGCAGGCCAACATTCAAATTCAGGAAATGCAGAGAACGCCACAAAGATACTCCTCGAGAAGAGCAACTACAAGACACATAATTGTCAGATTCACCAAAGTTGAAATGAAGGAAAAAATGTTAAGGGCAGCCATAGGGAAAGGTCGGGTTACCCACAAAGGGAAGCCCATCAGACTAACAGCTGATCTCTTGGCAGAAAGTCTACAAGTCTTTTCAGTTCATCATGTTGCCCACAACATGCTATAGAAGATTAGCAGTTAAAGTTGGACAGGTAAAATATGCCTAGATTTTGGCTTGGATTTAATCTTATCATTGGAATTTGCTATAGGCTTTTAGAAATAATAGGGACATGAGAATTGGAGTATTTTAGGAAAACTATAATTGTTCCTAAAAGGGTTTAAGACAAATGGAGATTACTGATAAAATATTAATTAGTTCTTGAATGACCCAGGCGTGAGCTTATGGAGAACTAGAACTAGGTAAGTATTAATAGAAATTAACTGTTGCCCTACCGTAATGGAAGAATCACGGGAAAGAGGTGCATGACACCAGAGGTGGCCAGCATATAAAGTCCTAGGATCAAATTTAAATTCCACATTTGTCCTTCAAGTTGCCTGCTTAGGTCTCGTCCAACTGTACTTTTCTTTCTTTCCTGTTCTAAAGCTCTGAAACTTGCTTCAATCTCTTTTTCTACTTTATACTCCTCAGTTGAATTTTTTCTTCTGAGGAGGCAAGAATTGAGGTTGCTGCAGACCCATATGGAAGATTCAGTGAGGTGAGTTTGCTTTGTGCAGTAAGGGGATGCTTAGCATAATAGTATAAATGCTAAGTATAAATATTTATATTTAATATAACCATTGAATATTTAAGAGGAGATATTGTAACTGACCCAATAGTTTCATAGACAGGATTTTGTTTGTCTGCTTTTTTTCTTTTAAATAAACAGATATTGACCTTTCTGGTCTGAAAGATTGAAACTTACATTTGTTTTATCTGAGTACCTTCTTCAACTGTAACCACAGGGCCTCTCAAAAAGTATCAAAAAACTGAAACTCATCAGATTATAGCATCCAGACAATGAGATGTCCCTCATTTGTCATGATTGCTTCCTTACTCTACCCAAGTTCCTGTTTTCTCACACATAGTTACATTTCTTCCCTGCTATATAAATCCCCAATTTTAATTGGTCAGGCAGATGGATTTGACACTGATTTCCCTCTCCTCATCTGAAGCACTGATTAAGCCATTCTTCCTTGGCAAAAATCATTGTCTCACTGATCAGCTTTCTGTGTGGCTAGCAGCAGGACCCAGATGGTACCCCTGGTGTATCAGTAACAATGTCAACTAGAAAGTTCAACACAAGAGTCTTTGCTTCAGGAGGTCTAGTAGTATTTGAAAAATGAGCCAAGAGATACATAAACATATAAAAGCTACTGAATGCATAGGACAAGAATAAATCTGATAGAAAATTATGAATTAAAAAAATTATAGACTGATCCCAAGTCTTGGAAAGGGAAAAGAAAATGGGAATGCAAAAGTGTATCAGAATCTAAGTAAAGAAAGTATTTCAAGGGACAGGGAGTGGTTAACTATGCCTAAAAATGGCCAGGCCATTGTGTAAGATGATCGAAAGGCAATCATTTGATTTGGGAAAATGGAAGACTTTTGCAATTTTACTATCAATCAAGTGGTGAAAGACTCTTTGGAGTGAATTAAGAATAGGAGGAGACCTGAGGACATGCAGATAGCAAGTATACACATTTTAAAAATAGTTTAGCTAGGCCGGGCACAGTGGCTCACACCTGCAATCCCAGCACTTTGGGAGGCTGAGGCGGGCGGACCACCTGAAGTCAGGAGTTCGAGACCAGCCTCAACATGGAGAAACCCCATCTCTACCAAAAATACAAAATTAGCTGGGCGTGGTGGTGCATGCCTGTAATCCTAGCTACTCAGGAGGCTGAGGCAGGAGAATTGCTTGAACCTGGGAGGCGGAGGTTGAGGTGAGCCAAGATTGCGCCATTGCACTCCAGCCTGGGCAACAAGAGCAAAACTCTGTCTCAAAAAAAAAAAAAAAACAAAAAACAAAGTTTGGCTAAGAAGAGAAAAACAGAAAACATAAAGAACTAGAGAAGGATATAAGAAATCAGATTTTTGAAAGATGGTTAATGGTATAACTTTGTTTTAGGCTAAAACAGATAATCCAATAGAGAGTGAAAGACAGATGGAACTGGAGAGTTAAGAAATCTTGACAGATGAAACACATTTGAATGAAACATTGTGGGGTCCAAAGCACAAATGGAGTGGTATCTGCCCTTCTCAGTGACAGTAAGAATTGTTTAATTGTTTATCCATTATATGTGAAAAGAAGCCAGAGGATACTATGAGTACAGATACTAGTGAGGAGTCATTTTCACCATGTTGGTACAATTTCATATTCTAATTTGATTATTTCTGTTTACTTACTAAAAGGAAGCCAATGAAGAAGGAAGCAAATATAGAGGAGGAAAGGGGATAAAAGGAAGAATAATCTCAGAAAAGGAAGATAGAGATGCTGGTAAGCAAAAAAAGAGATTACCTATTAAACATAGAAGTAATCTGCACATTATTTTCGAGAAGAAATAAAGTTTTCCAAAATTGATTAAAAGAAAACACAACTTTCAAATACTAATAAGTTAGTCAAAAACACAAAATTTTATGTTTCTATTTTTTATATCAATGTTTCCATGGAGTTAAATGGATATAGCTAATTTATACAATCTTAAAAAAAAGAAGATTAGTTTTACTTGTAGCTGACTTCATTAAAATATTCTTCTTAAGCCATTTGGAAGGCAAACCTCTAGGTAATATTACAGGATGTTAAAGTCATTTAAATATAAATAACGTATGTCATATTTGCATTTAACAAGTTAACCCAAGTTCATCCTACCTGTAGGGCTTTTAAAATGTTATAAAAAGAATAGATAAGCAAAATCTTTTTTTAAGTATTAGACTTCAATTCTCAAAACTTAATGTGAAATGTGGAAAGACAAATGCCTTTTCTTTGATCTCGGTTGGAATTTTGGGTTGAAATCCATATTTGTACCTGATCTGTGAACTGTGTCTTGTATAATGAACAGATTCATGGTGAAATCCTTTGGGCTTGTTAGCTTTTTTTCTATTGAATAGTGATGCTTCTGGGGTAATGTGATGGTCCACAAACACCAACACTAAAAATGAAATTTTTAGATGGCTAAAAAACAAGAAACAGAACAGTGAAATAGTACACCTGGCCATGTTATTCTTTCCATGCAACAAATCAAAATTCTTTAGGCTTAATTTAAAGCAGCAAAAGGCAGCCTGATTAATTCAATGTATGCCTCAATGATCCTCAGCCAAACTCATGGTTGTGACATATGAAATATAATTGGTATGAGTTGAAATAGCCTGTCTTCCTTCAGTCTTTCATAATAATCCTACTGTGTTAAGGCTAACATTTCTTCATAATAATATCCCATTGATTGGTGAAACTTTGTACATGAGGAAAAAAGGGGCATGAAATTTAGGGCACAGCCATCATGTGTGGCCAGTCTTGTACTGTTGTTTGAGTGATGTTAAAAGGGTAATGTGTCTTGAAAACATTTGATGTCTCAGGTGAACGCCTGCTACCCCCAGATTCACTATGTTATACCAATGTATTAGCATGTATTTGTGCATTGCATCTCCAGAAAGCCACCACTGAAATGTTTACCTGTTCATCAGTGACACTATTAAACAAATACATTCATATAATTATATAAACTTAGAGGAAATGGGTCAAGAATAACCCATTTTGATCTCCCGAGAATCATTCTTGGAAGGTTCCTTAGATGACTATTCTTAATTTCAAAAGTTCAAACAAGTTTTGAAACCTCTATTCCTGAAAGAACAAATCTGAGATGGGTAATAAGTTTTTCTAAATCATATTTAAAAAGTAAATTCTAGACATATCTAGAAACTATGTGTGTCTTACATCATTCATTATTAGATTGTCTGTTATTCCCTTGGAGTCAATGATTAAAAGCCAACTGTTATTGCACTAGCAACAAAGGAAAACTTGGTCCTCAGAAAGTCAAAAACAAACATAACAAATATGGAAAGCCTCTAATTTCTGCATGTCATCTCAAATTCCATTTCACTGCTGGGAGAAAGAAAGAAAGAAAGAGAAGAAGAGAAAAAGAAAGAAGAAAGGGAGGGAGGAAGGAAGGAAGGGAGGAAGGGAGGGAGGGAGGGAGGAAGGAAGGAAAGGAAGGAAGGAGGAAAAGATGGAAGGAGATAAAGGAAAGGAAAGGAGAAGAGGAGAGGAGAGAGGAGAAGAGAAAACAAAGAAAAAAGAAAAGAAAAGAAAGATGAAAGAAGGAGGGCTAGGAGAGGAGATGGGGGAAGGGAGGGAGGGAAAAGGAGTGAGAAAGAAAAAAGGAAGGAAAACAAAAGGAAGAAAGAAAGGAAAGGAAGGAAGGAAGTGATATGGGATGGGGGCAAAGAAGTGCTGGGTAGAGAAGGGCGGGTCCTTGGTGAGGGCTTCACACCTCGGCCCATGGATCTAGGTGACGACAGGCATTTCTGTTTTTGTGCCTAAATGTTGCATTTCCTAAGACCACCCTGGCCCACCATGCTTTCATCCTGTGCTTATAAAAACACTGAGACCCTAGCGGGCAGAGACACACAGGCGGCTGGATGCTGAAAGGAACACATCAGCAGAGGAACACATAAGCGGCTGAACATTGAGAAGAACACATCGATGGAATAGCATACTAACAGGCACCAGCAGATGCCGGCAGGCCATCGACCAGCAAAACAATGCAGAGTTTGGCCAGGATATTCTAAGGAGAGCACGGCCACTGAGCAGCCCGACTCCAGGGAAAAACCACCTTCCCACTGCATCTCCCTTCTGGTTCCCCAATCTGCTGAGAACTACTTTCACTCAACAAAACCTTGCGCTCATTCTCCAAGCCCGTGTGTGACCTGATTCTTCTGGTACACCAAGGCAAGAAACCCTGGGAAACAGAAAGCTCTCTGACCTTGCAATAAGACAGAGGGTCTAATTGAATTCACTAACACAAGCTGCCTATAAATGGCTAAACTGAAAGAGCACACTCTAACACATGCCCATTGGGGCTTCAGCTGTAAACATTCAACCCTAGATGCTGCTTTGGGGTCAGAGCCCCACAGCCTGCCCATCTGCATGCTCCCCTTGAGGTTTGAACAGTGGGGCACCAAATAAGTGAGCCACACCCCCATCACATGCCCTGTAATGGGGATGAGGCAACTTTTCCTGCTTCAACTGGGTCTCATCCTGGATCCTGGAAGGTGAATACAAATGTGAAACTAAAGAATCAGTCTCTCTTCTAAAACCCTGGCACCTCTCTATTTTTCCTGCAGGTAAGACGCTCTCTTTCCCTTCACGAAGTTTTAAACCATCCTAACCAGTCTGGTAAAAACCCCCAGACCTCTTTTCTCTCTTTTATGGTTTGAAATGGCTTTTATCTCTTCCTTTACAATGTTATGGGATTTGCTACAGGCTGTGGCAATGTTACTAGGTAAAATGAGCATTTCGCTCAGCAGCCAAAGGTGCAAATCAGACCACCTATGCCTAGAGGTGCCACCTATGCCTCCACCCCAACAGCCGCAGGCATGCATGACTCAGGGCACCTCACCTTTCCCTTTCCCTTCCCAGTTCAGGTGCCTGGGCTTGTGTACAACTTGCAAAGCTCGCACCCAGCAGCCACGAGGGGGAGCGGGAGAAAGCTCTGGTGGTAGCCACAACCCCACAGGGCCAATAGACGGGCTCTTCTCACCCACCAGGCCAACAGAATGCTTCTCCACTGGGGGAAGGATATAAGGATTAGAGGGACTCACTTGCACTGAGGAAGAGGCTCTTCCCCCAGGATCTCCCCCTTTTGCCCCTTAAACTGTATTTTTTATTTTATTTTATTTTATTATTTTATTTTTTTGAGATGGAGTCTCACTCTGTCTCCTGGGCTGGAGTGCAGTGGTGCGACCTCGACTCACTGCAAGCTCTGCCTCCTGGGTTCACGCCGTTCTCCTGCCTCAGCCTCCCAAGTAGCTGGGACTACAGGCGCCCGCCACCACGCCCGGCTATTTTCTTTTTCTTTTTTTTTTTGTGTGTGTGTTTTTAGTAGAGACAGGGTTTCACCATGTTAGCCAGGATGGTCTCGATCTCCGGGCCTAGTGATTCGCCTGCCTCGGCCTCCCAAAGTGCTGGGATTACAGGCCTGAGCCACCGCGCCGGGCCTGTTTTTCCTTTTCTAAGTGAGGGGGCTACCCACTCCCAGCACTGTTTCTGATAGGGAAATTAATGGAGGAGTGACCCCTGCTGGCTGATAACTGCAAATTCGGCAGGGCTTATTTGAGACACTCTAAATGGATAAAAACAGCCCCTAAAATACCTTTTCAATCCGAAGCTCGATTCCAAGCTTCTTTTTAAGGGTAAGGCCCTAGAAAGAACGACCAGGTCTGAGGCATCCAAACCCAGGCCACAGGCACAATATAAATGGGCAGGACCAATTCTTGCCGATTAAACCCCACCCCCAACCCCACAGAAGGAGACCTTGCTTCATGGCATAAACAGGCCCAGGGAACTCACAGGTTGTTGGCAGCAGGAAAAACAAAAGGCATAGGTGAGGCCGGTCAATTCCTATTCTCCAGGTTTTCCCTGCTTCATGGGTACGTATCACATCAGTACTTATGGCCAGCACCTGCCAAGGTTGCCAGGACTCAGGGATGACAGGTGGAAGGGTTAGGGAGGACACTTGCTTTCTCTCTTGATCACATCCTGGGTTTTCACTGAAAGAAAGAAGGAAATGAGGGACGCCTCTATTCCCTGTCTTTCAGAATCAGTAACCAGTTCTCTTCACCACCCCCAGCTTATACTCCTCTGGAGTGTGTCCTGAACCACTGGGACTGTTTTGACCCTCAAAATCTGAAGGAAAAACTCCTCATAGCCTTCTGCACAAAGGTTTGGCCAATTATGATTTACAGCAAGGAATTGCTTGGCCTCAGGAAGGAACCATTCATTTTGAGACCCTTTGGCAGCTGGAACTTTTCTATAGATGTGAAGACAGATGGTCTGAGGCCCCATATGTGCAGGCTTTCTATACTTTGCAAGGCAATCCAGACCTTTGCCAACAGTGTAAGATTGACCCAGCCCTCCTGTTTGCTGTCTCAGGGAAGGCTGCAAGGGGCAAGCCCAGGGAATTAAAGATACAAATCCGAGGCACTCCCAGTTGAGAAGCCAGCTTCCACCAGCTCTGCTCCTCCGGGGGCACCCTGACTTCCCTATCTACCTTCAGCCTCTCACTTGCTCCCTCCTAGAAATCCTCACCCTAAACAAGCCCCAGTCTCACTCTTGCCCCTCCAACAGATGCCCAGTAAATTTGGGCCCAGTAAGTTCCAGGTGCTCTTCTCCCAATAGTGCTTAAAGCAAATCAAGGGGGATCTCGGCAAGTTTCCAGATGACCATGATAGATATAGAGATGATATATTGTGATAGATACAGAGATATATCTCTATGATATATATATAGATACAGAGATATATCTCTATGATAGATATAGAGATAGATATATTGGGTAAAATTCCAGAATTTCACCCAAATATATGAAATCTCCTGGGGAGACGTTATGTTATTTTTGAATCAGACCCTGATGGACAATGAGAAGCAGTACACTCTGCAAGCAGCAGAGAGATTTGGGGATGCACTTTGCATCACATATAGCATCAGGGAAGGGGGCAAATATGCAACTGGAAGAAAAGCAGAACCAGGGAATGACTCTAAATGGGATCCCAATGACAAGACAGAAGACACTTTCAGGTGTTTATAATGGAGGGCTTGCATAGGACTAAGACCAAGCCACTCAGTTATGCTATGTTGTTCATTATTGACCAGGGATTTGCTGAAAACCCCACTGCCTTCCTGGAAAAGCTAAGAGAGGCCTTGGTAAAACACACCTCTCTATCTCGTGATTCAGTCAAGAAACAGCTAATCCTAAAGGATACATGCATTACTCAGGCAGCCCCTCATATCAGGAGGAAGTTCCAGAAACGGCCCTGGGACCAGATATATATTAGAGAACCTCCTGAAGTGGCCACTTCAGTTTTTTACAATAGAGAAAGGGAGACGCAAGAAACAGGCAAAAGCTTTAATGACCATCGTGCAAGCCCTCAAACAGGGTGCACCTATTAACTGCTAAAGATATGGCAAAAACAGTTAGCTGTCTTCTAAAGTTTAACCACTCCCATACAAGGTTTAATATCTTTCACCAGGGTGAAACACCTCAGGGTACAATGTTGTTGTTAGTATATTTCACTTCTTGTCTCTGTAATCTTTGGCACTAAATTCTTTCCTTGTATAATACACATGTTTAACCCATGCATACTTAACCTTATAAAACTTTTTTTTTTTCTTCTCATGCCTAGAAGCCATAAAACTCCAAATGGCCAGGCAATTGGAGCCTTGGATGATAGCTCCTGTTTGCTAGAAACCCTTAGATAGACCCCCGGGAGGAATCTGACTGCTGTTCTCCCCAAAACAACACCCCCTGTCACCAGGAAGTAGCTTAAGACTAGTCATCGTCCATATTTTAACAGCAGTTAGATGTACCTCTTCAGAGGGGGGAGATGACACAGGAGGGGGGCATGGGTAGAGAAGGGCAGGTCCCTCATGAGGGCTCCCATGGGCCTGTGCCCATGGGCCTAGGTGAGGACAGGCATTTCTGTCTTTGTTCCTAAATGTTGCATTTCCTAAGACCAACCTGGCTTGCCACACCCCATCCTGTACCTGTAAAAACCCTGAGACCCTTGCGGGCAGAGATTCACAAGCAGCTGGAGGGCGAGAGGAACACATCAGAGGAAGAACACGCAAGTGGTTGAACATCAAGAGGAACACACTGGCAGAAAAGCACACTGACAGGTACTGGCAGATGCAGGCAAGTCGTCGACCAGCAGAACGACACGGAGTCTGGCCAAGGTGGTCAGAGGAGACCCCAGCCGCTAAGCGGCCAACTCCAGGGGAAAACCACCTCTGTTCTTGCAATAAGGCAGAGGATCTAATTGAGCTGACTAACACAAGCTGCCCATAGATGGCTAAACTGAAAGAGCACATTCTAACACATGCCCACTGGGGCTTCAGCTGTTAACATTTACCCCTAGACGCTGCCATGGGGTTGGAACCCTACAGCCTGGTTGCTTCCCCTAGAGGTTTGAGCAGCGAGGCACCAAAGATGCAAGCTGCACTACCATCGCATGTACTGTGAGGAGGACAAGGGAACTTTTCCCATTTCAAAAGGAAGGAAGAATAAAGGAAGGCAGGGAGAGGGAGGGTAGGAGAAGAGACGGAGGGGAGAGACAAAAAAAGAAAGAAATGTATACACACACACATATATATATATGTATAGACATTGTTAAAGATATACATGTATCTACTTTTCTCTATCTATCCATATATCTATCTTTAAGGTTGAACCTCTAAAGATGAATCCTTAGATGTGTCATTGAAGCATTTACCTTAGTGAACAGCATTGCAGTCTCAGACAATTGTATCATGTAATTATTGTGTTAACTAAATTAAACTTTCAATTAATTTTTGACATTTAAGAGAAGTGTATGTTAGCAAAACTAAGTGTATGTTAGCCAAACTAGGATTATAAAAACCAATTTGTCCTTTTTATCAACTTTTTATTTCACATTACACAAAATTTATGTTAGGTGCTTTTGTGGAGAGGTTTTCCAAATAAGGTGGTGGGAGAGGAAAAGTTGTCTTTGGTTTCCTACAGTAAAGTAGCCTATAACAATGTCCCTTTTCATATTTATTCAAATACATGTTTTTCTTATTCAAAAAATGGCGAACAATATGTTTCAAAAATGGTTATGACTTCCTGCCTTCTTGTTTGGGCAAATACAAATAAAACATCTAAATTTAAGAAATAGGATTGCAGTATCTAAAACAAGTTAGACAATGAATAGTGGTTTTTGGGATTTCCTTTGGGGGAATGGAGGAAGAAAGTTTGAGATAGGTTCCACAGAAATCAATGCCTAAAAATATATTGGTGTCCCAGACACAATTGAAATATAGTTGTCCAATTGTCATGTCTCGCTCATCCTTAAAAAAATAAAGCAAACTTCAAGTTTAATCCTTTTTTATTATGTCTGAAATTGATTATGGAACAACTGAATAACTATGTGCTAGCTTGCGTATTGTTGTCATGCACTGAAAGCATTTCATTGTTATACTTCTCCCTCAAAGTATCAATTAAGTATCACAAAAGTAATAAAGTAATTATTACTTCTAATGTAGAGGGATAGAGAAACAGAAGCTGTGCTATTTGTATTAATTACAATTATTAGTACTGCTTTAATCACTTTACTCTCACAGATACCCGTTGAGTTATGTACTATATCATTTTATTTACAAGCTTAGATAGAATAAATGATTTGCTCAAATTCTACTAGACACTAAGTGGTGGGGCTTGAATTCGAACATAATAATATCTGACTCCAGCCTTCTCACTCCCACCAACCCCACATATGTACACAAAAACACAAATACATACACACAAAATCACATACCAAAATATTTTTAACATACAGACTTATGAGATAATATGGATTCATTCTCAACATATCCAAAGTGATTTCAGTAAATTGCCATCTTAAAATATTAGGACTTTAACATATAGTTCATATTGTTGACAATGGTTGCTTTCAAGGAAATTAGCATATATGGAGGACTGGTGATGAAGAGTATGTTCACCTTTTACTGTATTAAATTCTTCTACAGTTCTTGAACATTTTATAGTGAATATATATTTAATTGTTACTTACGTAAAACAAACATAAAACACAAATTTTTAATATAAAAAACTATAAGAAGTTTTGATGTGTCAGTGACCTAAGATTTTGGAATTATAAGTCACTAAAATTGAATCTAATACACAGTTGGCATAGTGTTTGCAAGTTGAAACCTAGCCATCTCTGGAAATATACCAGAATTCATTACTGAAGTGAAAAATTTTAATAGTGACTAGATATCAAGATCTCATTTCTTCTTCCTATTATGGAAAGAAATAAAAGTAGATTAGATGGGAGACAAAATCTACTTAAAATCCAGCAGACATCAAAAACTTAATACACCATGATTAAGTAGGATTTATTCCTGGAATCCAAGGCTGGTCCAACATATGCAAATCAGTAAATGTGATTCACCACATAAACAGAATTAAAAGCAGAAACCTTATGATCACCTCAATAGATGCAGAAAAAGCTTTCAACATAATCCAACATCTCTTCATGATAACCACAATCAACCAACCGGACATAGAAGGAACCTACCCCAAAATAAGAACAATCTATGACAAACCTGCAGCCAACACCATATGGAATGGGCAAAAGCTGGAACCATTACCTTTGAGAACTGGAAAATGACAAGGATGCCCACTCTCGCCCCTCCTATTTAACATAGTATTAGAAGTCCTAGACAGAGCAATCAGGCAAGAGAAAGAAAAAAAAAGGCATTCAAATAGGAAAATAAGTCAAACTAACTCTCTTCACTAAACACTTGATTCCATACCTAGAAAATCCTAATGACTCCACCAAAATGCTGCTAGAATGGATAAAAGATTTTAGTAAGGTTTCAGGATACAAAAACAATGTACAAAAATCTGTAGCATTTCTATACACCAATAATGTTCAGGCTGAGAGGCAAATCAAGAACATGATCCCATTTACAATAGCTAAAAATAAAATAAAACCTCTAGAAGTACAGCTAACCAAGGAGGTGAAAGATCTCTACAAGTAGAACTGCAAGACACAGCTGAAAAAAACCACAGACAAAACAAAGAAAATGGAAAATATTTTATGTTCGTGGATTGGAAGAATTAATATTGTTACAATGGCCATACTGTCCAAAGTGATTTCACAGATTCAATGCTATTCCTACCAAATTACCAATATCATTTTTCACAGTTAGAAAAAAAAATTCTAAAATTCATCTGGAACCAAAAAAGAGCCCAAATAGACAAAGCAATCCTAAGCAAAATGAACAAAGCTGGAGACATCACATTTCCCAATTCAAACTACACTATAAGGCTATAGTAACCAAAATATCATGATACTGGTATAAAAATAAGACACATAGACCAATGGAGCAGAATAAAAAACTTGGAAATAAAGTTGAACAGTTACAACTATCAGATCTTTCACAAGCCTGACAAAAACAAGCAATGAGGAAAGGAACCTCTATTCAATAAATGGTCCTGGGATATAACTGGCTAGCCATATGCACAAGAATGAACCTGACTCCTTAACTTTTACCGTATACGAAAATTAACTCAAGATGAATAAAAGATTTAAGTGCAAGGCCTCAAATCCTGTAACAACCCTAGAAGAAAACCTTGGAAATACCCTTCTGAACATTGGCTTTGGCAAAGAGTTTGTGACTAAGTCCCCAAAAGCAATTGGAACAAAAACAAAACAATTGACAAATAAGACCTGATTAAACTAAAGAGTGTCTCCACAGAAAAAGAAAATATCATACAGTAGACCAACAACCTATCAAATGGGAGAAAATATTCACAAATTATGCATCCGGCAAAGGTCTAATATCCAGAATCTGTAAGGAACTTAAACAAAACAAAAAGAAATAAAAACAAAACAAATAACTCCATTTAAAAAACGGGCAAAGGACATGAAAAGACACTTCGCAAAAGAAAACTTACAAGCAGCCAATGAACTTGAAACAAATGTCCACTATCACTAATTATCAGAGAAATGCAAATCAAAACCACATTGAGGTACCATCTCAAACCAGTCAGAATGGCTATTGTTAAAAAAATAAAAAACAACAGATGCTGCTGACACTGCAGAGAAAAGGGAATGCTTATATACTGTTGGTGAGAATGCAAATTTGTTCAGCCACTGTGGAAAGCAGTGTGGAGATTTCTCGAAGAGCTCAGAACCCCATTCTACTCTACAATCCCACTACTGGGTATGTACCCAAAGGAAAATAGATCATTATATTAAAAAGACCCATGCACTCACTTGTTCATTGCTACACTATTCACAATAAGAAAGATGTGGAATCAACCTAGGTGCCCATCAGTGGTGGAGTGAATAATGAAAATATGGTACATGTACACCATGGAACACTGTGCAGCCATAAAAAAGAATGAAATCATGTGCTTCACGGTGATATGGATGGATCTGGAGGCCATAATCCTAAGCAAATTAACACAAGAACAGAAAACCAAATACCACATGTTTTCATTCATAAGTGGGAGCTGAACACTGAGCACACATGAACATAAACATGGGAACAGACACTGGTCACTACTAGAGAGGAAAGGGAGAGAAGTGGGCAGGGGGTGAAAAACTTCCTGTTGGTTACTATGTTTCAGACCTGGATGCAATATATCCATGCAACAAACCTACCGTGAACCTCCTGTTTATAAAATATAAGTTGAATTTTAAAAAAGACAAAAAGAAAAATCTACTTAAAAATATTTTAAAAATAATTTATCCAATTACGTTTTCAGCTACCTTCATGAATTATCTTAATACTTTTTGCCATAGAGAAAAAAAGGATTTTTTTCTCTGATGGTTGAAAAAGGGTAGTTTTACATCTTCTCTAATCAGATATGTTCTTAAATTGAAAAGAGAAAGGGCTATGAGCAATGAACAAAAATAAACATTGCAAAGGTGCTTTACAAAATTTGCTATTTTGCTATCAACATTTTCATATTTAATTAAAAAGACTAGTGGACCACACAATTTATTGTTTGTAGCTTCCAGCAAATACGGGACAGCAACTGGGAAGGAAATAGATTATTTTGAGTGTCAGGATCAGACAGATTGAAGCAGTGGTCACTCCTGTACTCATCAGCATTGTCCTCTTCCTACCTTTCCCAAATGCTGTGGTACTAGGTCTTGGTACTCTGGCCTCTACCTTCCTCAATTGGGAAGCGTATTTCTAAAGCTCAGACCTCCCCATCTTCAAGCAGCTTCCCGAAACTGACCTTTCTAAATTCCCTACCAAACATTTTCCCACAAGAGATGCAAATTTTCATTCACTAATTTTGCAAATATGAACTGAGCATCTCTTGTTAAATTTTTTCTAAGAGAAAACATGCATAAAAACCTACTATTTAGACAGGAGTGACATATGGTATTTATCTAGAATAAAGAATTTATCTAGACTTATTATGCAGTAATAACACCTGCTGCCTGAAACAGAGAACGAAAATAAGCCACGAGTTTAAGGAAATAAATATACCTATGTATTTTTTCTATATACCATTCCTTATACAAGAGTAGCACATAAGAATAGTAGGGAACTTAATAATTATCCAGAAGCTTATGCCAATTAGAGGACTAAATGAAATAATGTTTTGAATATTTCAATCTGAAAGTGAAGAAAAGAACAATCAGGATTGAAAACAAAACAACTAAGATAATTTTCAGAATACAGTTAAGTTGAAATGACATATTAAATTCTTATGTTGCCTTTCATAATCGCTCATTCCAGAGTTCAAAGTTGAATATTTTTATTGTGCCTTATTTTATTTTTATTTATTTATATTTATATTTATTTAATTTTATTTTCTTTTTTATTTTATTTTATTTTGAGATGGAGTCTCATTCTGTCACCCAGGCTGTAGTGCAGTGACGCAATTTCGGCTCACTGCAACCCCTGTCTCCTGGGTTCAAGCGATTCTCCTGCCTACAGACACACACCACCACACCCGGCTAATTTTTCGTATTTTCAGTAGAGACGTGGTTTTACCATGCCGGCCAGGCTGGTCTTGAACTCCTGATCTCAAGTGATCTGCCCGCCTACCTCGGCCTCCCGAAGTACTGGGATTACAGGCGTGAGCCTCTGTGCCTGGCCTTTCATGCCTTATTTTAAAATAAGAATTCAGTCTAAGAATTAGAAGGCAAGACGAGGTTGGACAGATAAGGACATTAAAGAAAAAGGAAGTTTTATGCTTTCCCTCTTTTTTGCTTTACTTGGATGGACTTTTCTACTCACAATTCCTTCTCCCCTCAGCCTGTCTAATGCATTATATACTTTGAGATGTAGCTTATTTCTTGTTTCAACTCCCAAAATACTCCGAACATATCTTTACTGTATACTTAACAACACTCTATTAAAGCGATGTGCTGTGTGTCTCTGTCTCCCCTATGAGACTATGAAACTGTGAAAAACGAAGGCAAAAATGTTGTTTATTCATTTTTATAAGCCGAAGCAGACTGTTGCACAGTGCCTGGTGATACTGATTTCAAAGTTGAATGAAAAACTGTGAAAGAATGTTCCTGGCATTGTGCATGTATCATATGATGTGTAAGTTTATTTCAACTTAGAGTGAGATAGTTTTTATTACTCTCATTTTATAATTAGAAAAATAATACTAAAATAAATCAATGACTTAATTTTTTTACACAAGAGTAAGTGGTTGAACAAAGATTTAAATTCTGGGTAATATGATTCCAAAACAAGTGTCATTTCAACATCTTATTGTACCTGCTATAAAGGAAAAATGAATGAAACACCTCTTACCTAGACTTTGGTCAGGCAATGGCCATTTATTATTAATACTGCTTGCCTTTGATTTGTCAAGTGTCTTAATATAGGAGGTAATTAAGAAGCTATTATCTCCTATACAAAGTTTAAGAAACTATTATGACTGGTAGAATGATGACGAATTCCACAAACTAGAAGGGTGTATGTGGTGGGTGGGTTGGTGGGCAAGGCGGTGTGTATGACTGATGTATGTTAACATTTCTATATATAGACATTTACCTTAGTAACAAAACAAATTATTTTAAAGCTGCTAAGTTATTAACACTGCTTGGGACATCTACTCACTATGTGAATTTACACTTTCTGTTAGAACTTTCCTTATATATCAGTCACCCGAACTTAATTTATAGAGAGATGTAGAGAAATTAACTCAGTATTCTGAAGAGCTGTGTATATTCTCATGTACCTGAGGAAGAAGAAAATCACTTGCCAAATAAGCATATAACCTACTGTATTTTTAGAAAATTCACAAAAAATTTGAAACAATGATTTAGAAAGTATAAGAATCCAGGCTCAATAACAAATTAGTTAAGTGTAAAAGTTAACACCTCCCCCACACACATAAATACAAGGCCATCCATGTAAAATTAATACGCAATGTGTATGTACACATGTATGTATGTGTATGTGTGTGTGCATATGCAGACAGTCTTTCTGAGTTATGTAGTCCTCATTGTTAAAGAATTTCCTCTTTTTGTCAGAAAACTCCCAAGAACATTTGTTCTAGTTGGTTTGTATACTGAGCCAAAACTTATGCATTGGAAATGAACCATGCTGATGCTGAAATCTCAGCTTGCCAACACATTTGAAACAGGGTGTCCTCCCTCGGCAATACTGATTGAATAGACCCCAGAGAGATTCCACAAACACACTACAGGTGATTATGATGCGTGGAATTGGCAGAATACCTCAGGATAGTGAATACTGCCTAAATAGTGAGGTGTTTTTTGTTTGTTTGTTTGTTTTGGTCATTAAAGCATACTCTCCCTACACATTTAACTGAAGAGGAAATAATATTTTCTCTCTAGCAAACCTGTCCCCTGATTTGTCTACATATCTTTCCCAATGGGAACCAAGGTTAAGAGAAAGCATAAGGTGTCCCATTCTCCTAGATTTCTGTTATTGCCTGATGACTCCATTTTATTCATTCATCAACCTGTCTGGAAGCTGTTTACTCTTCTTTCCTGCTTCTGTCCAGGAACCTTAGTCTTCAATAAAACTAAGAGCTTACCACTTTTTTCCAAACCTGCTTTTCTTATACCGTGTATTAAAAGCAGTGGTCCCCAACCTTTTTGATACCAGGAATCTGTTTCATGGAAGACAAATTTTCCATGACAGAGGCAGGGGTGGGAACTGTGGGTGGTTGGTTTCAGGATGAAACTGTTCCATCTCACATCATCAGGCATTATATTCTCATAAGGAGCGTGACCTAGATCCCTTGCGTGTGCAGTTCAAAATAGGGTCCGCGCTCTTAGGACAATCTAAAACCACCACTGATATGACAGGAGCCAGAGCTCAGGCGGTAATGCTCACTGACCTGTTGCTCACCTCCTGCTGTGTGGCCCAAGGGTAGGGACCCCTGCATTAAAGCTCAATCCACTAAAAAATTATAGAGTTCCATTTCCTGCTGTTTTCTCTTTTTTTCTTACCATATTTCTGTGATGTTTTTATTGAATTACTGGTGTTTTTCAAATTGATCTTTCACCATTCTAACATATTCTGACCCCTTCATAAAATGCCTGATAATATATTTTTTCTTTAATTTTGCAATCTGTTTAATGGTATTTTTTTAAATTTATTCATTCATAAGAATTATTTACGTCGTAGATGTTATTTTCATCAATCATAACTTTTGCTAATGTCTTCTCCCTTTTTATAACTTCTATTTCTACTCCCACTTTAGTGTCTCTTCATTATTAGAAGTTCTTAAATTTACTGCTGTTGAATTTATCAGTTGCTCCAGGTATGATTTGTACTCTTTCTCAGATTTAAGAAATTCTTCCCAATATCTCTATTGCACATGTATCAATTTGTTCTTCTATAGTGTCTTCTCGATGTGCTATGGGTTTTCTTTTTTCCACTAAAATCTTCAAACTACATAAAAATGATTTTTTTTTGTCCCAGTGCTATCCTTTTGCACTGATATACACGATCTCTATCATTTATCCGTACTTATAAGAATTTGGGTTGGTATTCGTACATTCTTTTTCGTTTCATTGAACTTTTTAATTTATCTATACAATAATTTCACTTAGATGTAATCACTATATCTTTATTATAAATCTTGAAATCAGTAGGGCTTGTCTCTCTTTTTTTTTTTTTTTTCTGTAGAGTATTTGTTTCATTTCACTCTCTGAATTTATTTACATATTGTAGAATCAGGTTGTCAAAATCCATGAAAAGTCTTTTGGGATTTCAAATACTAGAATTCCGTTGACTCTATTAATCAATTTAGGGCAAGTTGATGACTATACAATATTTATTCTTTATTTCTACCCAATAATGAGGTATATAATTATAAATATTTAGCTCTTCTTTAGGTATTTTCAATGAAGTTTTGTAATTTATTTTCATAAAATATATATTTTTCTAGGCATGTTATCGTATTTTTGATAAGTATAATAATTCTTATTTACTTAAGTATAAATTCTAACTGTAGCTGGTTAGAAAATGATTTTTACATGTTGATTTTTGCATTTATAACTGTAGCTGGTTAGAAAATGATTTTTACATGTTGATTTTTGCATTTAGTAACCTAAAAATATTCATATTAATTCCATAAATTTGTCTGTGTGTTTTTTTTTAGTTTTCTACATCATGTGAAAATAATAAAAATGTAATTTTTTTCTTAAAATAACTTACCTTTATTCCTTACAAACTCTTAAGATTCTCTAATATAATATGAAATAGAAGTAGTGACTATGGACATCCTTGATTTGTTTTGGATTATAAAGAAATACTTTCAATATTTTACCATTAAATATAATATTTACTGATAGGATCATTGTGTACAGGAATATATGGACCTTATGAATTTATGGAATTTTCATAGTATTTCTAATTTGCTAATTTTTTTTCTAAATCACGAACATGTGTTTATATCATTCAAAATATTTTAAAATTTATTGAGTTTATTATATTTTATTCTCCCTTTTTTAATGCAATGAATTACTTTAAACAATTTTTTTATACTAAAGCAAACCTAAATTCTGGAATTAAATCCAACAAGTATACCTTTTTTATAACTTCTTCATTCAATATTTTTATATTATCATTGGAAATTTTGCAAGTGAATCTGTGATTTTAATTTCTTGCATTGTATTTAATATAAAATTTATCTAATTTTTGTTTGCCCCATAAAATGAGTTGAGGAAAATTTATTATTTTATTATTCTCAGGATCATTTGGTATAAAATTGGACGCATTATTTCCTTAAATATATAATATATAATATAATTTGTCTTATGACTAGAACCCTTTACTTACTTTTATGCATATGATTCCCATAAGTTACCCAGATTGGGAAGGTCCTAGGTTCATTTCTTACTTCCAATGAACTTAGGGCTCTCAAAGCAGAGGATAAAGATTTCCAGGTTTTGAAAGAATTCTCAGTATGATCGTTGGTCTTTAAAGCTTTCTTTCTTGAGTGTTCCTGCTTTCACTTTGTTTGGAGGATCTACAGATTTCTTAATGTTATGTTAGCTCTTACATTTATTTAAAAAGATATGTTGTAAAATCTCTTACCTAGATTAGCATTCCAGTTCAGAGGGTGATTGAGAGTATCTAATCTGCTATACTATCATGACCTATATTTTTTCTGATATTACTTGATATTTAAAGTTTGATTAATGTATATGGTCTTGATTTCAGGTTGACCATCAGTAAATAAGAGACACCAAAACAGAAATCTAAGTTTCTTTGCAACTCAGCCAGTCTTTTCTTCAGGTAGTTTATGATTAGTATATTAACTGTATATTAATTTAAAAGTATACTCCCTTAAAAATAACCCTGTGATTCATTATCTGTTGAAAAAGAGGAATGGTTTCTGAAATCTATCCACATTTTTCAGTTTGGGCAAGTTAGGGCTGTTATATAGTAGGCACACCTTAGTTCTTGTAAATATTTACAAAACTTTTTTCTTCCTGGATTCATTCTGAAATATATCAGAGTAGATTCAAGTAGTGAAAAAGAACCTGTACACCACTGTGATAATTCACCCTGCTTTCCTGGAAGCATACAAAACTAGTATAATGACAGACTGCTAAAAACAGCTAATGATCTAAGTTTGTTGTTATTATGTTCCCCAAGATGTACTGTAGTGTAGAACTTGTCTCAGAGCTTCTCAGCTCTGAGATGATTTTTCTTCACTCTACTCAATATGTGCCTATAAGCAACATCTCTATTATGCTGCTACCATTAGCAGAGTAATTAGGAAGGCTATCATGGTCTCAAACTCTATAAGTGTTTGAGACTCCGCCTCATAAAATGTTCATTAGAGGACAAATTACCACATTTTAAATAGAGAAAACATCATCTCAAAATATGTCTTTTCTGATCCCCACTGCCAATGTCTCAGGTTTTGTTTACTACTGTTTTTCATTATTACAGTCATTAGGATTAGCTAAGCTTGGAAGGAATCATGTTCAGAATATAATTTTTGAGCATTAACTCAACATTAACAAAAGCCTTGTGGTACTTGTCTGAATGGACAGAAAAAGATACATCATAAACTACATGTCAGTGCAGTCAAAGGTTATGAGTAGATATGTTAATATGCTGTTGAGATTGCATCTAACAAGCATAGTAGCAGTCTCCATGGATAGCTTTGCTACTTCAAAGGAATTAAACAGAATAGTCCTTTTTTGTCTTTTTTTGAAAGTGAGAGTAACATATCTTTTCATGAACATTAAAAAAAAAAAGTTAAAAACCTAAAGAAGCTTAAGTTGTGGGTAGACAGTTTATACATATATATTAATTTAGATTTTCATGTTTTTATTGTAAATAATTATTCTATTTTCCTTTTTTGTCTTTCATATCTGTTTATATTTTCTTTTAAATAGAGACAGGGTTTCTCTCACTATGTTGGTCAGGCTGGTTACGAACTCCTGACCTCAAGTGATCCTCCTGTCTCGGCCTCCAAAAGTGCTAGGATTACAGGCATGATCCACAACAACTGGCCATATCTGATTTTGATTTACACATTTTTAATAAGCTTGTTAGGTCAGACAATGATCAGTTTTATCCATATCAACAGTAGGATTAGCTTCAATAAATAAAGAGCTAAATAGTAACTAAGATAATTCATTTAACCAGAATCAGTAAGAATTTATAATTTGGATGGTTCTCATTTGAAATATGTATTTGTAAACTTTTAAAGAATATTTATAAATTGACAAGACAAATTAAAAATGCCATTGAATCACAGGATTATGTCTTGAGAGTTTCTTATTCTTACCTTCTCTCTCTTTCATTTACAATTTCTCAGACAGGATTCTGTAATTCCTGTCAAACTGAAAAGTACCCAGAGTTTGAGCTTTCCTGATAGTGTGCAAAGCCTCAGGCAAACCCACACTCTAAAACAGGCTGCCTCAATTTTCTACTCCATTTAACACTTCATTTGATGCTCAAACTTCATTTTAGTCTGCAGTGTTAACATTCCAGCATTTACGTGAGTTGGGCAATAGGTGTGGATTCAATACTTCTGAAAGATAGTTTGGGCAAATCTAAGCTACGATGCCCGAGATGAGTGACAGCCATTCTGTTTACAACTGTGAAAATCTTACTTGATTTTTAAAACTAAGGACCATAAAGCTACACAAAAGGGAGCCTAACTTCAAAATGAACTGCAACTTATACTCTGAAAATAATGGGAGCATCACTAATAGGTGGTGCACAGATCATCTAATTGATATGCAATGTCTGAGGAGCTGTCAGAAAAACAGACTGTGTGGTAGATGTGTGTGGAAATTACACAGATATTTAAATTCAGAAAAGTACAGCAAGGACACAAATTTTCAGCCTTTTTTGGAAAGGAGTATGAGCTCTGAGAGACAAATATTGGAAATAAATATTAGATTTCCTTTGAAATGAACTTTGAGATTCTGACTTTGTTCTCTCAGGATTGCTTACATGTCTTCTGATTAGGCTGACTTGATAAGCAACCGGCATACCTACATAGGGCCCACACTTAGAAGAGCCTCATGCTTAGTTTAATGCTGTTTCATTGCCACTTGAAATTCTTCAGAATTTTTTAACAAGAAGCCCCACATTTGCATTTTGTATTGGGTCCCAGAAATTATGTAATCAGCCTTGTTTCTGCTATATAATACAAATTGAACTTAAAAACAGCAATCTCCAAAACATCAATAGAAAGAGGCATCATTTTTCCCAGGATTGGTTGTACGATTGACAGAAATGGGACTACAATAAGGACTGAGCCCATGAGTGCTCATATTGAGGTCCTCATGGCTATTTAGGCTTATCAAAACAAAATGCTCGGCAAATACTGTTCTTCCAATTCAAAATCACAGTTTTTGATTTTCTATATAAACTTGCAGTTTAGTTGGTGAGAGATGGCATTGTTTAATATTAGGAGTTTTTGAAGTTCTGTTTTCTTAAAAAGTAAACATAATAATATCCACCAGCCTATCAGGGTTCCACATAAAATAAGCAAGATGATTTATTGCTAGGCATTTATATTCCAAAAGTAAGAATTCAAATAGCATCTCTTTGCCATAAAAGACAAGCAGGTGAACAAAAGTAATAGATGCAGCCCATTTGGCAAATTGAAATTTCATGATATGTAGAGAGCTGGGCAATCTCCTTTGGAAGAAATGTGAATTCAGTCATATATGTCAGTATCTCTCAATTGCATGGATAAAGACAAAAGTTGTGCTATAGACAGAAAGGATGGGGTTATTTTGATTCTTTTTTTTTTTTTTTTTTTTTTTTTTTTTGAGATGGTGTCTTGCTCTGTGACCCAGACCGGAGTGCAAGTAGTGTGACCTCAGCTCACTGCAACCTCCGCCTCCCAGGTTCAAGTGATTCTCCTGCCTCAGCCTCCTGAGTAGCTGGGATTATAGGTGTCTGACACCACACCCATTTTTTTTTTTTTTTTTTTTTTTTTTTTTTTAGTAGAGACAGGGTTTTACCAAGTTGGCCAGGCTGCTCTTGAACTCCTGACCTCAGGCGATCTGCCCCCCTCGGCCTCCCAAAGTGCTGGGATTACAGGCGTGAGCCACCGTGCCAGGCCTGTTGATTCTTTATAAACTGTATTTGTTGAATAGTGTTAAACAGGAAGATGTTGATTATATCTTTATCACAGTAATGATGATGTTCTATTTTTATTGAATATACTTTTTATGTAGATAGAGTCTAGTAAACCGCATTCACCTAGAAGAACTAAAACTAAGATTTACTTTATCTTTCTCTAGTTAAATTCACATTTATAAATTGTCCTTTTCATGACCACCTCAGTGTTCTGCTTCAACTCAATATTAAACCATGTACTATGAAATATTAATGAGAAAAGTCAGATTCATTTATATTTCATGCTGAAATGTAGCCAATTCTTCCATAGTGATAATACAATTACGGAACTAATTTTGAAGTGCATAATGGATTTTTAAAAGTTAACTTATCCATAATAGGCTGTAGCCAGATGTTATGTAAGATACTGATGGAGAAAAAAGACTCTAATACTATATCATATTAACAGTTTAGTAAAAGAATATCTGCAATGCTATGCAGCCAATAAATGTGTAAAAAATATTATTTTCCCCCTTATATTTGTTTTCTGTAACATCACAAATGTAGTTTCTTCTTTTATCCCAAGTAATAGGAAGCCACTCAGAAATTCAGAGGCCAAGTTTAGTGTAGGGCATGAGAATTTGGAATAATAATAACAGAAGAAAATAATTTATAATCTGTCTTCATTTTCTTATTTCTCACTTGCTCCACTTTATTGCCTCCTTCATCATTCCAGGAAAGCTTTAGTAAACTGTATACTATTAAATTTCATGTTTTTTTAAATCTCACCCCTCATTACCACTATACAACTAAAAACACATTTTTTTTTCTTTTTTTTTTTCTAAATAAAACTCTTATCATCTCCGACATGAGAATCTCTTTTTTTCTTTCTTTGTCACTGGCTATTTCTGTTCATTTTCATGAGCAGATTCCGCCTACTCTTTTTATTGAATAAAAGCTTATTTCTGATCATTTAACTCTTATTTTTTCCACAGAAAATTTTATTCATCCCAGTGCTTCACTTACCATCTATATGACAATGACTTGCACATGTATCTCTGCAGCAATCATCATCTCCGTGGATCAAATCCATGTATTAACCTGGCTCACAAAAACTGAAATTCTTCAAAGACAGTGAAAACATATGTAACCAAACTTCTCACTCTACACAGAAAGAGTCCTATTCCAGAATTATCTCTTTCGATAAATGCCATAACTGTATGTCCAGTTACACAACCCTGTAATATGAGATTTATTCCTTATACTTTCTCTCCTTCTAAAACTTTTCTAAGTTCTCTGATTTTGCTCCGAAATATTTACATAAAAGTCTACACTTCTCTCCTTCTCAGAAACAAACTCCTTAGTCTAAATTACCATTATATCTGACCTGGACTAATGAAATAGCTTCATAACTATTATATCCATATTGACTTTGGCTAACCCTTTTCCCCAGTGCCAAGAAAGAGCAATGTTTTAAAAATGCAAATTCAATCACTTAATTCCTCTATTTGAACTATCAATAGCTACCCGTTATTCCTATGGTCAAGACCAAGATCCTTAATAATAATACTGTTTGTAAGACTCTGTGCCTCACTTCCTGACCTCTAGCCATGCTGCTCTCCTTTAGTGCCTTTTAGATACCAGACGCTTCTACACGCTAACCCTTTACATATGCTGGTTTGTCTATCTGCGGTACCTGCTCTGCCTTCTCATCTCTCATTTTCACCTGGTTAACTCTCTCTTAATTTCCAAAGCTCAGTTCAAATATCATTTCTTGATTTAAGACTTCTTCAGTTGCTCTACTAATGACTGAATCTATTTTACACTGTTATTACACTATGTCCTCAAATTTAAGCACTATTCACAGACTGAATTTTACATTAATTTTTAATAATTTGGTGAATATATATACATATACAAATTATCTTTAATAGGTCAGGCTTTCTGAGAGTAAATTCAATTGTAACTTATTTGATGAAGACTTTAATTCAACAGACTTTGTTGGATTAAAGTCTCCATAAAAGAAGTTACAGTTTATTTACAAATATAATTTTTTATTCTTATAAATGATTAAGCAATTAATTAAAATGTTTATAAGAATAAATAAATTAATAAACATATGACAGACAACTTGCCCAAACTGTTTAGAAACACTTCAGTAAGATTAAGCGAGAGCTTTCAATAATTTCATCAATAGATTTGAAACCACCTTTGCAAAAATTATAGCTGAGAAAGTTATTGCAGTGAAAGAGACGTGACCTAACCAACCCCGTTTTGCTTCTAATCTCCAAGCTGTCCTTGTTCATTCCTGGGTTTAGGCCTAACTAACTTTTGGAGGAACTTACTTTATAGTTTAACTTTGAAACAAAGAAAATAACAGTCTTTTCCCAAAACAAACACTCTTCCTGCTTGGGGACCACACTGCCTTTGCAGGACTAACAAATTAGCCATGAGATTAAAATTATGGTTTAGGAGTCATGCAGCTGGAGGCTGTAAGTTTCCGAACCTCCCTAAATTGCTCCTGGGAATAACATCAGTATTGTAAAACCTAAGATCAGTGTTTGAGATATTTCGCAGACCCTGCACTGGATGAATCAGCTGGCACCACCTAATTCGATAAGCTGTTTTATCTGGTCTCGTGGCCCTTACCCAAGAAATGACTCAGCGCACGAGGACGGCTTCAATTCCCTATTATTTCATCTTGGACCCAATCAACCAGTACGCTTGACTCAATGGTCCCTTAACCACCAAAGTATCCTTAGAAACTCTGATCCCTGAATTCGTGGGGAGACTGAATTGAATAATAATAAAACTCCCCTCTTTGGTACAGCTGGCTCTGCATGAACTAAACTCTTTATTGCAATTCCCCTGTCTTGATAAAGCGGCTCTGTCAAGGCGGCGGGCAAGGAAAACCCATTGGGCAGTTACAGACACAGCTTCTTTCCTTCCTTACTACTTTTCTTATTACTATTCTTCCTTTTGTCCTGCCTGCCTCCATTCTTGCCCACCTGCTTTCTATCCAGTCACTATTAAGTACTTGGTATAGAGCTCTGTACATCTTAGATGCTCAAAAACCTTTGTAAAATGAATTAATGAATCAGAATATCAATTTTCATACGGCTTGTAACACTTTCTAGTTATACAATGTTAACTAGGTTATGTTTGCCTTCTAATAGTCTGTCAAGTAGAATAAGAAGTGCAACATCTACTAAAAGTTGTTTGGAAACTAAGTGGAAAAAGAAGAACAACTCATAGAAATACTTTTTTAAATTAAAAAGTTGTTATAGCTGTCATTATCATTTTTGAATGTCTGTTACTATTTGTTCTGTGAACTATGCAAATCAAAATTAAGCCCTATACAATACATGGCTTTGTATATTACAGTGCTTTAGTATTAAACTCAATCTTGACTCTTAAGTAATTTCCATGGAGTTCTCTTGTGAAACCCGGAGATATTGCAATGGATGCTCTGGTTATAAAATTCCACACAAATCCCACATAATACAGACTGCTGTCTATGGTTTTCTAATGAAAACATTTCGTTTTTTATGAGTTATGTGTCCTTTAGACAGCTACTCAGGCCTATGCTATTGAGGTTAAAGGTCTTCAGAGAATGCTTCTAAACCTTCCTTAGGACAGTTAAAGGCAGATATCCCAGTAAATCACGATGGACAGCAGACTGATAGTATACTCAATTTACCTTTTGGATAAACTACACTGAGAGTAAGTTCTCAACAGGAAATAAAGGTGAATTTCACTATGGGTACAGGCCATTCCCCAGTGTTTTCACAGGGATTTGAAAATTAAAAAAAAAAAAAATGAGGGTATGTGTCACTCAGAATCAGTGCTGTATTGCTCAAAAGAATGAGTTATGGTCATAAAGGTACAGTTTCTGCAGAAACTCTGATATAAAAAAATGATTCTATGACTCTGACCTTTGCACTTGTTTTCTGCATATTATTTTTTTCTATTTTTCATTGTTACATACCAATAATTGATTTCAGTCAGTCACTCAATCTGTATTTACTGTAGTAAAAATTTTAGGGCATCTTTACTATCCCACTGTTTGAATCTCTAACCTGTCTTTTGTCTTTGGACTTAAATACTTCTATTTAAGTTTTCATGTCACATGTAAATTAACTGCTACTTGGCCAGGGAAGTTAGACAAATATTTATCATGGGGGAGTTACGAGAGCGTCAGAAATGAATGCTAAAATCTTGGTGTGTATTTTTAGAACCATTATATGGTTTATGTAATGCTGATGTTTGGCTTCTTCTGAATATTCATAGGGAATCAGAGTCTAGATAAAGAAAAGAAATAGTCAAAAGATGGTATAAACAACAAAGAGATTCTGGTTTTGAAGAAAAAAGTAGGGGAAGTGAGATCGCTTCAAATTCTAATTTAGAGTATATTAAATATTAACTATAGTTGAATAGTTTTCTTAATCTCTCTGAAGATATTGAGCTTTCCATCTACGTTTTCTATAATACTTTTATATGGTAAGTACAATTTTACAGTGGAATATAGTTTCTGCAGACATAAAATCAATTTTTAAAAATGGTATTCTTCCATAACATTATGAACCACACATAAAATCAACTCATTTTTTAATATACATTTAAGCAGTACTTTTATACACATATGTACATATATTATTATGATTTGTCCAAATTGTTTTTCAGCATGCATATTTTATTTAGGAAGATATTGTGAATATATTTTCCATTAATGGGCATTAATAACAAACATCATTTTCTAAATTTGATGATATTTAACTTAGTAAGTCCCCTTTTATTAGAACTATAGGATGTTCATTTTTTTTCTTTTTTCTTTCTTAATTTATAGACTTCTTTTACTAAATCTTTGTTTCTACTTAACATATTTTTTTTCTTAGGATGAATTCCTATAGCTAGCACTTCTGGGTAGTGAGGTGAAATATGAAACATGTAAGTTCTCAACTAATGCTTGTTGAGTGAAAATTTTGAATGAACAAACAAATAAACGATTGTAAGATGTGGTACCTCCCTGGATTTCATCTCCTTCTCAAAGAGTTAATAGAAAATAAGACATAGTCATGACATTGAGATGGTTCTGGAATGGCAAGCTATGAGTCTGTTTTTTATTCAACATGAAATCATCTAGCTGCGCCAAGCAGCTTCATTTATTAAAACTGCTTTAGTGAAGCATATACTGATATTTAACCTAAATTTGAGTACAGATACACTTGTGAGAAAAGTTGTTTTATTTCTTTTTATTTCCATGCATTATTCAAAGATTTAAACAATAACAGCTGTGATGATAAAATCTGAAATGTTATGAACATGAAACTCTCATTTTAAGATTCACATGAGAATAAGTAAAGAACATGCATAAAATACCTATTGATGTTTCATTCTTTTCCATTAAAAATATCCAAACTATAAAGAAAAATTGGCCTTTTGAAACTTCACTTGCAGGCTACTATTATGTTACAATCACTTTCTTCATAGAAAATGACTGCATTAAAAAAATACTAAGCAACAATTACAGTTTTCTAAACAGCATGCTCTGTATTTTAGCTAATTGCTAATTCATATAAATTTTACTGTCAGTCCCCTTACAAAGTATTTGAATATGAGAAATTTTTTAAACTATATACCTATACCTGTTTGTAGCTATATATTGATTTATATTTCTTTGCAGTACATAAGTTATTGTAATACAGAGTTTAACTTTATAATGAAAACCTCATTAGGTTTGGTCATATCTGTAGCAATAGTCTATGAGGGTTTTTTTTGTTGTTGTTCTATGTAATGTCTTCATTCATTCAGCAAATATTTATTGAATGTCACCTATGTTGGCATTGCTGTAGGTGCTAAAAATACAAGGAAAACAGCAGGCAAAACATCAAACCTTCATTTACACAGTTGTATTTTAAAACTTGGCCAAGTCTGAGGACAAAATGAGCTTCCCATTTGACCTCTGCTGAATTGAATTTATCCCATCAGTTATAGCCTTTGCCTATATTTTGCATTATCACTTTTCATATTGAAAAGTCAGGCTTCTTCCATTTCCAGTACTCATGATGAAGGATATTCCTCTTTGCATCCTTGCACTTTCTTAAGTGTTATTATATATTTCTTTTCATGCATTTGTATTAGCCAAGTACAGAGTTAATGGACTTACTATTTTAGGATCCATTTGTTAAAATTTCAATTCTCTTTTAAACTCTCAAATCAGTTTTATGAATTAAAGCTAGCATATCATTACTTCCTTACTTTTGCCTAAAATAGGGCATTCACTTATTTTATATTTAGAACTCAAAAGCTTTATTCTTCAATAATACAGACACACAGTGCCAAGTCATAAAAGCTATTGATTACAATATCTTAAATATTCACAATAAGAAAAAAATCAGTAACTTCAAGTTGCCTCAGCACAAAGTAATAGATTCTTGTGTTGAGAAGAAGTTTCTACTCAAAAGTCTGTTTCAAGTTGAAGATGCAATGAGTCTGTGATCATTTTGCTTAAAGGTCAGCCAATTTAAAATTTATGTGCAAATTTTACAACGAGACTTTGTTATATTCACCTACATAGCCCCTGCTCCTATAATATTATGCCTAACATTTAATAAGCATTAAATATTGATTAATTAATGAATAAATCATTAAACTTATATGAGTTGGTAACCTAGCCAATACGATCATGAAATGACTATCAATTAGTGATTTGAAAAGTATTATCCTTGGGAAACTATCTTAGAAAGGCTACACGTTCCTCTTTAATATTCATAAAAAGAAAAGGGTAATTTCACCAGCAGGTGGACTATGTTCAATGCCTGAGTTGCATTCAGAGTAAGCTAAGGCAGTGACAGTAAGCTTTGAGCACTATGCTAGATGCTGCTCTCTCTCCAGGTCTAATGACAAGTATGGTCTGAAAATATTAAGTCAGCTTTTTTCTTGTGTAGTGTGTGTATGTGTGTGTTTTAATTTTCTTTAATTTTCTTTATCTTTGATAGTTCAATGGGGAAAATACTATACAAATTAGAAAGGAAAGTGAATTATAAAATGTGCTTAGCTCTTAGGACATGCGAGAAAAGTACTGAAATGCAAAATCTCAGAGACAACGTATCTTCCATTCCACTATTCTCATATGTCAGCCACACCAAATTATTATTAATCTTTAAACAACCTTCAAATCTAGCATCATGTTTAGGGGTGTGGATACTAGAACAAGGCTGAGTTCACTCAGCTGGGTCATTTATTAATCAAAGTAATGAGATATATTTAAAATACAAATTAATTTATATATTTGTAAATATGTATTGAGTACTGAATATTGACACAAGATACTTAATATATATATTAATTTATATATATGTGTGTAAGATTGTCTCTGTTTAAAAATATTCTTCTGTTTCTCACATTGTAAAATGCTACTGACATCAGTTTTTCTGCTTTCATATGCCCATGTATAGAGTAACGGCACACGTAGGCTAACTTGAAGAAAAAAAAATTGGGGGAAAAATAATGCTTTAAAACTTGTTTATCTAGTATCGAATAGACATGTTCATATTCAAAATTAAACGTATTGTAGGATGTAAGCATCTGATTTTAACCACATAGCAATCTCAACTAAGCAAAGTAAATAAAAGTAAACCCACATCTAAGCACATCAGAGCAAAACTGAAGAAACACGAATCAAAAGAAAATGTGTAAGTACACAATGTGGTATTGCTAACTCTAGGTACTGTTATGCAGAGGATCTCTAGAGCTTATTCATCTTGCATAATAGAAACCCTGTATCTTTTAACTAATACCTTCCTACTTCTCCCTCCTCCAGCAACCACCAGTCTATTCTCTGCCTGTATGAGTTGAATTAATGTATTAAATACATAACTCACATAAGTGGAAATATGTAGTACTTGTCCTATTTTAATTGGCTTATTCCACTTAGCGAATGTTTTCCAGGTTCATCCATGTCGTTACAAATTGCAGGATCTCCCTTTTGGTAAATACTGAATAAGATTTCATTGTATGTACATACCACATTTTCTTTATCCATTTATGTGGATTTGTTTTAAAATCTTGACTATTGTGAATAATGTTGCAATAAACATTAGAGTGAGGCTATTTCTTCCAGCTTATGATTTCAATTCTGTTATATATATATATATATATATATATATATATATATATATATATATATATATATATGTAGAACTGGGATTGGTGGATTATACAGTAATTCTATTTTTAATTTTTTTGAAAAACCACCAAATTGTTTCCCATATCCAGGGCTTTTTGGTGAGCTATTTAAATTTTATAATTTGCTGTCATTTATTTAATCATTCTAAATATTTACTTACTGACATAAAAGTACCAATCAAATGAAATGTCATTATTTGCAATAATTATCTGTTAATCCACAGCTGCGTACTAGAATCTATCATTGCATTCTTTTCTACAGGAGAGAAGACACCTCTGTATTTGTAGGCTCTCCCCACACCTTGTGAATCACTAAAGAAAAACCAGTTGTTCCAATTGTTTTAACAAAACCAGGAACTGAGATTCTAAATTTACATACTCTCATACCATTTTATGTTTATGAGAAATACAAATCTAAAATGTGGAAGTTAAGAATTGCCTGTTTAATAAAATCATCTTGAAACAGAAAGAAGGCAGGAAGGGAAAAAAGAAAGAAAGAAGGAAGGAGACAGAAAAAGAGAAAGAAAAGAATGAAAGAAAGTAGGAAAAGAGGAAGGCAGGAACAAAAGAAGGAATGGAAGGAGAGAGGGAGGATAGGAGAGGGAGAGGAAAAGAAGGAAAGAAGAAAGAAAAGTGTTAAAAAAAAAACACCAAAGGAAGAAGAGAGAGGACCTAAAAAGAAGAAAACATTACTCCAGAGCTTCTCAAACTGGCATCTTATGGACCCCTAAGAATTTGCACATTTTATATAGGGATCCATAAATTTCCTAAAATTGTATCTGAATTGTTCCATTTAATTAATCTATCTATCTAAATATCTATTGCTATGGTTTAAATGTATCCCCCAACAGTTCATGCATTGGAAACTTAATCGCCATTGTAACAATATTAACAGGTGGGTCTTTTAAGAGATGATAGGGTCACCAGGGTGGAGCTCTTGTGAATGGATTAATATCATCATCTAGGGAGTGAGTACTCTAGGAAGTGAATCAGTTTTCACGGGACTGAGCGAGTTTTCTTGAGAGTGGGTTGTAGTAAAAGCAATATGCCTGCCTCTGTGATTTCCTTTGCTTGTGCTCAGTAGTTCTTCTGCTCTTCTGCCATAAGAAAACATAAAGAAGACCCTCACTAGATACCTGAGTTCCAGTTCTTGAACTCCCCAACCTCCAGAACTGTAAGAAATAAATTTTTCTTTATAAACTACCCAGTCTATGATATTTGGTTATAGCAACAGAAAATGAACAAAGGCATCTATCATTGTATTACTAGATATAATATACATAAATTTTACAGAAATCGTACATGTTTGTGTGAATTGAATTGTGTCCCTTAAGGAGATGGGTTGAAGTCCTAATTCTGATACCTGTTAATGTGTATAAATGTGTATATTCCTATGTATGTATTAAAGTAATTAAGTGTTTAATACTTTTAATATCTTAAACATCACAGTGTGTATTGGGGAGGGATAGTGGTTAGAGATCACCTCTGCTATTGACAATAAAGGTATTGGGGTGAAGTGTCTTAATATTTTCTGTATGTTTTGTATACTTAAAGTGTTTCAAAGTTAAAACTTAATGAATACACAGCATTTTTATTGTGTTAAGGAAAGTGAAAATTTGCTTTTATTAGGTAATTTTAATTTGGACCCTAACTTACTAAATAAGAGCATTTCCCTGACCACTTTCTGTACCCAACTCCAACCTCTTTAATATAGATAATACCTAATACCACTGTATCACTGCATTTCATCTTAGCAAGATGAAAATGGGTTCTAAGTATCTTCCAGAGGAACCAAGTTGACATAAGCTTCAACACAGACTACTACATTTTGTTTCTTATTTTTTAGATGCCAATACCTCCAAATAGTGACAGTTACAATAGTATTATAGAATTAGCCATGGAAATGAAAATTATAGAACAAATAATGGGAAATAAAATTAGAAAACAAGAAGAGGTATGTTGAACAAAAAAAAAGATGGGAGGAGGAAAGTTTATCTATATCTCTGATTAATGTGTGTTTAAAGAACACACAGTTATGAAATGTCCAGAACTGAAAAATTCCAAGTGTCTTCTTTAAATTCCCAACACAACATTTTTAGCCAAATGTGTAACTAGTGATCTTAAGATTTCATAAATTTCAAGGATAAAAATTCTGGTGTTTATAATGACATTCTCATTAGAAAAGAAAAATAATCTTTTCTGATGTTTCTCTCTCTCTCTCTTTCCCTCCGGCCCCTCCCAAATTTCATGTCCTCACATTTCAAAACCAATCATGCCTTCCCAACAGTTCCCCAAAGTCTTAACTCATTTCATTAACTTCCCTCCAGGAGAAAGTTAAGAAAATCTGAGAAAAGCGTTAAGCAACACAACACATACTTAAAACTTAATACAATGGCAACCAAACATTTCATCTCTGGTTTCTCTGCTTTAGAAACACCTGAATATATGATTGAAGCAAATGACAAGTCTTTATTCACAGCTTGCTTATCAGCATTCTAAAATCTGTATATTCTATTACTATTTGATGTTAAGCCAGAGTTTCAAGAAAATACATTCTTAATAATGTTTAGAATGACAACAGCACTTCTGTTATACAATTTAAAAGATCAACCGAAATGAGAAATGGAAAGAATGTTAATTTTGCCAAAAGATTAAATAAGTGAAATTCCTGGAATTCTTGACCAATAGTAGATGTGTTTACTAAGTTAAAGATCAGACAATGTAATTCAATGAAGAAAATTTACCAAGCTCTCAGATGAGGACTGGCTTCTTTGAAGTCACAAAAGGGCAAAAGAACATAAGCTTGTTGTATTAGTCCATTTTTACACTGCTGGTAAAGACATACCTGAGGCTGGGCAATTTACATAATAAAGGAGTTTAATGGACTTACAGTGCCACATGGCTGGGGAAGTCTCACGATCATGGCAGAAGGCAAGGAAGAGGGAGTCATGTCTTACATGGATGGCAGCAGACAAAGAGAGAGTTTGTGCAGGGAAACTGCCCCCTATAAAACCACTAGATCTTGTGAAACTTATTCACTATCACAAGAACAGTACCGGAAAGACCTGCCCACATGACTCAATTACCTCCAACTGAGTCCTTCTCACAACACATGGGAATTCAAGATAAGATTTGGACAGGAATACAGCCAAACCATATTATTCCCCCCAGCCCCTTCCAGATCTCATGTCCTCACATTGCAAAACCAATCATGCCTTCCCAACGGTCCCCCAAAGTCTTAACTCATTTGAGCATTAACTCAAAAGTTCACAGTCCAAAGTCTCATCTGAGACAAGGTAAGTCCCTTCTGCCTATAAGCCTTAAAATCAAAAGCAAGTTAGTTACTTCCTAGATACAATGAGGTAACAGGCATTTGAGTAAATATACTCGTGTCAAATAGGAGAAATTGGCCAAAACAAAGGGGCTACAAGGCCCCAAGCAAGTCTAAAATCCATCAGGGCAGTCAAATCTTATTTTATATTTTATTTTATTTTACTTTTTGAGTTGGGTCTCACTCTTGCTATCCAGGCTGGAGTGCAATGGCATGATCTCAGCTCACTGCAAACTCCGTCTCCCGGGTTCAAGCGATTCTCCAGCCTCAGCCCCTGGAGTAGCTGGGATAACAGGTGCTTGCCATCACGACCGGCTAATTTTTGTATTTTTAGTAGAGATGCAGTTTCACCATGTTGGCCAGGCTGGTCTCAAAATTCTAACCTCAGGTGATCTACCCACCTTGGCCTTCCAAAGTGCTGGGATTAGAGGCGTGAGCCACCACACCCGTCCTGGGCAGTCAAACCTTCAAGCTCGAAAATGATCTCCTTTAACTCCATGTTTCACATCCAGGTCACGCTGAAGCAAGAGGTCAGCTCCCATGGCCTTGGGCAGTTCTGCCCCTGTGGCTTTGCAGGGTATATCCTCACTCCTGGCTGCTTTTATGGGCTAGTGTTGAGCGTCTGCAGCTTTTCCAGGCAAACAGTGCAAGCTGTCAATAAATCTACAATTCTGGGGTCTGGAGGATGGCAGCCCTCTTCTCACAGCTCCACTAGGCAGTGCCCCAGTAGGGACTCTGTGTGGGGGCTCTGACTCCACATTTCCCTTCTGTACTGCCTTAGCAGAGGTTCTCCATGAGGGCTGGGCCCCTGCAGCAAACTTCTGCCTGGGCATCCAGGCATTTCCATACATCCTCTGAAATCTAGGGGTAGGGTTCCGAACCCCAATTCTTGACTTCTTTGCACCCACAGGCTCCATACCACATGGGAGCTGCAAAGGCTTGGGTTTTGCACTCCCTGAAGCCATGGCTTGAGCTCTGTGTTGGGCCCTATCAGCCACAGCTGGAGAGGCTGTGATGCAGAGCACCAAGTCACTAGGCTGCACATAGCATAAAGATGCTGAGCCTGGCTCACAAAACCATTTTTCCCTCTTAGGCCTCAGGGCCCATGATGGATGGGGCTGCCATGAAGAACTCTAACATGCCCTAGGGACATTTTCCCCATTTCTTGGGGATTAACATTCAACTCCTTGTTACTTATGCAAATTTCTGCAGCAGACTTGAATTTCTCCTCAGAAAATGGAATTTTCTTTTCTATCGCATTGTTAGGCTGCAAATTTTTCAAACTTTTATGCTCTGCTTCCCTTATAAAACTGAATGCCTTTAACAGCACCCAAGTCACATCTTGAAGGCTTTGCTGCTTAGAAGTTTCTTCAACCAGATACCCTAAATCATCTCTCTCAGGTTCAAAGTTCCACACATCTCTAGGGCAGAAGCAAATGCTGCCAGCCTCTTTGCTAAAACATAACGAGTTACCTTTGCTCCACTTCCCAACAAGTTCCTCATGTTCAGTTGTGACCACCTCAGCCTGGACTTCCTTGTCCATATCATTTTCAGCATTTTGGTCAAAGACATTCAACTAGTCTCTAGGAAGTTCCAAACTTTCCCACACTTCCTGCCTTCTTCTGAGCCCTCCAAGCTGTTCCCTTCTCTGCCTGTTACCCAGTTCCAAAGTCGCTTCCACATTTTGTGGTATCTTTTCAGCAGCACCCACTTTTCTGGTAGCAATTTAATGTATTATTTCATTTTCACACTGCTAATAAGACATGCTCAAGACTGGGCAATTTACAAAATAAAATTTAATGGACTTACAGTTCCACATGGCTGAGGAGGTCTCATAGTCATGGCAGAAAGCAAGGGGGAGGAAGTCACATTTTACATGGATGGCAGCAGGCAAAGAGAGAGCTTGTGCTGGGAAACTCCCCCGTATAAAACCACCAGATATCATGATACTTATTCACTATAAAGAGAACAAAACAGGAAAAACCTGTCCCCATGATTCAATTACCTCCCACTGGCTCCTTCCCACAATATGTGGGAATTCACGATGAGATTTGGGTAGGGACCCAGCCACACCATGTCAATTCTTATTAATGCTCTGGATTGCTCGTGGTTAGTTATGGTCATGTATAGCTAGGTGTTGAACTAAAAAAGTCAGATATTGGTTAAATTTCCTGGCTGTGTTCTGCTACCACTGTCCCTAACTTCATACTGAAGTATTGATCCCAGGGAGATGTTCTGAAGTAAATGTTCTTGGTGAAAGATGAAGATGAATCAGGGGTAATAATTCACCATTACTGGAAAATACTTCACTGTTCTTGACTCAGAAATGTATTATTTTTGTTATTATGATAATTTATTTTGATACATTCTGCTCATCAAATGTCCTGTTCATATTAATCTGTAACCAAATCTCTGTGATAATGCTTTGCATATAGGAGTCCAATGTGTTCATCGTTCCCAATAAGCCTACGAACATATTGAATAGTCAGTTATGTAAGGACCTGAACTCAGGAATTGCTCACTCTCACATATAATGTACATATTCTGGACCGTGGTTACTACATTCCATATTTGTCAATTCTGCATTTGAGTATTTTCCAAATAATAAAAATAGCTTAGAACTTTAAATGGCAAGCAGAACACATCAAAATTCATTATATTTTTCTGTATTAAAATTTTTCTCTGATCTGGTTAAAAGTTAAATAGTACTTTTCCTGAACTATTTTTATTAAAATATTAGTATTACAAGTTCCACCTCTTTTTAGATAATACTTTCACTTAAAGGTGATTATCCACATTAGCTGCTATTTCAAAGGCTGAAGACTCTTGAAGTCTTTTTCTGGTAACATTCGTAAGATAGATATAAGAAAGTTTTGTGTCAACATCATTTAAAAGAAAAATATTGTATCTAATTTCTAACATACCACTCCTGTGTACATATGCAAAATCTAGTCTCAGTTATACTTTCTCCTTTTTTTATTCCTACTTACTGCTTCTCTTCATTTTCTAAAAGTATTTCAAATTTAAAAATACATCAAAAGCAAAACTAGTTTGAAACTACAGTTTCAGCATTAACCTTCACATAACACAGCAAGGATTCTTCCTTGTTATGATTTCAGCCTTGCGCACTTCCACAAATCCAGGCACAGAAAGTCAGGCTCAGGCCAAGGATTTATTTCAATTTGTTGAGAGAAACCAGCAATGTGATTAATAAGAATTATTTAAGAATTGTTGCAAGGCAAGTTGTCAAAAAATACCATGCTACAAAACTTCCAGTGCTCTCGCCTTCATAGAAAAAGGAGAAGGAAATCTTATGTATTAGGTAATGAAAAATGATTTACCCAAACATATTCTGGGATGTCCAATTTCTCTCTCACTTTGTGGGACTAGCCGTAAGATGCATGCTTTCACTCCTTCTTTTAACTTATCTCCATAGAATATTATTTGAGGTAAAAAGAAAACTTTATTTTTTTTTATTCACACAACATTTCTGACAACAAATGTGTGGGATTTTTTTTTTTCCCCACACCAACCAATTCTCCAACTCTCTGGACACCAATAGAGTGTCCTAAAATTCATGTCTGACACTAACTACCTAGAGTTTTAGCACAGACACCACAAGTTAAGGTCTCAGCCTCATAACATTTCCCCACATTTCAGACACTAATCACAAGTCCCAGGTTGTCGCTTGCACTCTAACCACCTATAAATTAGGGGTTCCCACAACCCTCTCCTCAGATCTTATACTTTGCTGTAATGACTCACGATTCAGGGAAATACTTTCTTATTACTGGTTTATTATAGAGGATACAACTCAGAAAAAAAATGAAAAATAAGTGATGCATGGGGCAAGGTGTGGATTATGGGATGTGCAACTTCCATGGTTTTTCGAGGTGTGACACCGTCCCAGCACCTCCATTGTTCACCAACCCAGAAGCTCTGTGAACCTCATTGTTTATAGGTTTTATGAAGTTTTCACCAAATAGGCATGGATGAGTAAATCATTGGCCCTTTGTGACTGAACTCAATCTGTAGACCCTTTCCTTCCCTGGAGATTGAAGGGTGGTGCTGAAATTTCCAGCCCTCTGATACCATGGTTGCTTTCTCTGTCAATCAATGCCCATTCTCCAAAAGTCATCTTATTAGCATAACCTTGGATGTGGTTGAAGAAATCTTGTTATGATTAGCAAAAGATGTTCCTTTCACCGGTATCACTTAGTAAATTCCAAAGGTTTTTGAAGCTCTTGTGTTAGGAAACTGGGACGAAGACCAACTATTATAACAAAAGATTTTCCCGTCACTCCTATTATTCAGGAAGTTATAAGGGTTTTAGAAGCTTTGTAACAGGAACTGAGGGTAGAGACTAAATCTGTACATTTTATTACATCACAGAAGCATTAACACATTGATTTGCAGAACGCTTTCATTGAAAATGGACCTGCTTTTTAATTTATTTTTTTAAAATTTAGACATAGTAAAATTAACTTTCTGTGTGTGTACAGTTCCATAAATCTTGACAAACACATTGTCACATCACTACCATCATAGTCAAAACACATTATTATTTCATCAACAGCCCCCAAAATCATCTCATATTGTCCCTTTGTACCTCCTTCAAATATAAAGACAAACACTGTAAGACTAACTTCTGTTATTTCTATTTTGTAATTGTATAATTGTATTTTATAATTTTTGTGGGATGTACTTTTAAAAAAAATTTGCTGAAGTTATCTTATTTTTTCAATGAATATTAAATAACTACTACAAACCAGGTACTCTATAAGTCATTTGGGAAAGAGCAGTAAATAGAAAAGCCTTATGGTGTTTACATATTTCAATGGGGGAAAGGATGAGTAGCAAAAAGTAGCATTATAAATAAGAACATTATACAGTATGTTAGAAAAAAAATACCCTAAAGAAAGAAAAAAGAAAGAGAGAGATTGGAAGTGATAAGCTGCAGATAAATGATTGCAAATTTATATAGGGTGATCATTACAAAAGTAATTCCATCGTTATAAAGATTACTCAAATTCCAAATCTTTACCTGATGATAATCTGGATTTCATAAAATCTATTTTTAGTGAATTTACGTTAAAATGTGTTTAAATCAGTCTTAATTGAATTCACAGAACCATGTCATTGATTTTCCTTTTCTCTATATTACATTGTTTTTATTTGTAATTTAAGTCCATCTCTTTCATGTATTTGAAAACTGCAGAGATAGGAAATAAATCTTAAAATACATATGTAAAATTATAAATTTTTAGAAAAATTTGGAAATATTTCATATTTTGGTTGTAACTTAAGCACATGAAATTATATCTTCATTCTCTCAAGACTCAATTTATATGACTTTAAATGATTTAAAAAGTTATTAATTCATATGTATGAATGATGTCAGCACATTTCTTAAAGCTGGAAAACTGAATACTAAGGTGTATGCCTAAATGAAACCAGCCTATCTGACCTCTAGGACCCCAGTAAGGGGATGGGGCAAGACTGAGAAAAGAATGAAGAATGAACACAAATTTACAAACTAAATAGTTGTACAGATAAAATTATGAAATTATCTCCTTACTTCCTTTAGAAACTCCCCACCCACTAGCAATCATAGATATTTCATCTGCAAGCAGGAGACTGGAGGATTTGTTCCTGGTGAAACCGACCATTCTAGAAGTAAAGCCCTCCAGAATACTAACATTTGGGAGAGGAGATGGAGTGGTTCTTAAAGAAATGAATGAATTTGTTCCTGGTTTTTATAAGTGTAACTTGTTAGTCAACAAGCCCTGCTCAGCCACACAGAGCTCCCGGACAGACTTCAACACTTCACTCTTACATGGGAAAAGATGGCCAGGAATCACTGGATTCGAGAAAAAGCCTTTAATATCCATGAACAAACCCAAAATACTCATAAGGAGAAAAGGGGAATAAGAATGCACTTAAACCCAGGATTTTCACAAAGCACACTATACTTCAAACAGAAAAATAATGTAAAAAAAATTGATCATTTCATGCAATTATGTTTACAAGATTATAAATTTAGGAACAGCTAACCAATTTGTTTCTTAGAATCCTCAGCTGCAGGAATATTCCTTGAAAGAAAGGACGTATGAAAAAGTTTCTATAGGTAAGTTCTAGAGTAAATAGGATTTCACAGATTCTGAGCATGGAAGTGAACAGATCTAAGTTAGTGAAAACTGAACTCTGTAAATGAACAAAACCATAAATCTTTCAATTTGGGAGTACAGTTAATGGAAAGAGAAAGTAATACTTGAATACCTTATAGAATACCAACTGGATAGTGTCGCCTTTTTTTTTTTTTTTTTTTTAGGGAATTTCACTCTGTCACCCAGGCTGGAGTGTGGTGGAGTGATCTGGGCTCACTGCAACCTCCGCCTCCCAGTTCAAGCAATTCTCCTGCCTCCACCTCCCAAGTAGCTGGGACTACCAGCATGTGCCACCACACCTAACGAATTTTTTATTTTTAGTAGAGACAGGGTTTCACCATGTTGGCCAGGCTGGTCTCGAACTCCTGACTTCAGGTGATCTGCCCACCTTGGCCTCCCAAAGAGCTGGGATTACTGGCATGAGCCACTGCGCCCAGCGATAGTGTCGACTTTTATTTGAAATACATATCCAATGTCTCAAGTAGCTTCTATAATTTTCTCATAAGTATTAGTTTTAATGCCATGTACCTAGAAGGTCCCTTTCAAAAATCTCTTTTGGACTGCAATGAGATGGCTACTTACAGCATAGTATGCAGGCTAACAGCTGATTTCTAAAATATTATTACTTCACTGTATATCTGAATCTATAATCTGATTTTAATATAATTGATTGAAATGAATAATCTATTTTTGGTCCTGGTTTCATCCCATTTTATGATTTATTCCAGACTATACAAAAGATAGGTCCTCCTTCATGATGAATTGAGACGTGTGGTAACTTTCTCAACTCTTGAACACATAGAAATAAGATGTAACCTATCAATTCTCATGGAGGTCATTAAAATGACCATTCAAAGCACAGCAAATGCAATGTGTTGTGGCTCTTTTAATTAAAGGTGCTACTTGTCAACCCATAGATAATGAGCTATGCCATTACTCCTCTTGCAGATGAGAGCAAACTCCCCACATCTTACGTTATAAGCCTATTTTCATAAATTAGATAATCAGAAAATGATGTCTTTCGTGTACAGCAGTGTTGACCTGGTTAATAGAATTATTTGCTTCCCTAATATGCACATAATTCGGGAGGGATCTGAAATTAGTGGAATTTTCTAATTCGCCAAGCTTGGGCAAAATCTTTATCTGACAATAATTGGCCTTTAATTAGCAAATTCATATACTTTACAGTTTCAAATCTTTGAGATTACTTACACTTCTCAATGAGGGATGTGACAGACATAAAGAAGACCTTGATCCAAATGCTAATACTCAGAATTGGACTGACCTCCAATAAAAGATGACACTCAAGTCCCTAGCTAATTTAAGTATTCAATTATAATTGAACCAAATGGCAACAGGCAAGAAAGTTTTAGAGTTCTCCACAAGGCAGTATTCTCTCCATTAAAACTCACTAATTACACTGGTCATACTATATATGAAGTTGGGTTAACAATGAATGGTTAAAGAACATGAATGCGGCATGTCACATGAAGAATACAGAATTATATAAATAACATAACATTTTTGTTTATTTTCTAAGAATAATCTAAATGCATTCCTGTTTTATCAATTTCATATTAATAAATGCAATATATATATTGTTAGCAAATTTGATTAGACAATTCTCACACTGCTTTTTAAAATACTTACAGTCTGTATTGTATGGTGACCTGAGACTGCATTTTACCACTTCCACTTGTTATCCAGAGTTTACCCTACATTAGCCTCTGAAATATTTTATTGTTCTCCACAGAAATTCAAATCCAAATTTAACCTACTATTCTACAGTGATATTTTTCTTTAGAGGCCACTGTTCAAAATGAGTGCTTGTTTTCAGTACATACAGACACCGTCTAAATGGCTTCCTGGATGATCTTAGCCTTCAACAGAGGTGATATGTTGACATGCATGCCACACGAAGACACGTTATGCAAGATGCACTCACCAAAGACATACAACCTGTAGGCACAGTGAGAATCCAAGACAGAGGAAAAGGATTCTGAAAATCCCGCATCATTTTCTGTCAAGCAATATACCTCTCTACATGTCACAATGACAATGATACTTTATAGAAGCATAAGGAAACTCTCATTAACAAAAAATCAGCACATTAAAAATTGGAAATTCACCCAATATTTAAATCAACATTTTCATATTTCATCTAAATAATGATGAGATTTTCCCAGGAATTCTTTAAAAATTGAGCTCAAGTATTACATTCAAAATTGATTCAATTTAGAAAAACACGTATAGGAAGCTTATGAGAAATTTTTATATCACACAACATGCTGAACACTGATTAGAGCCAGTCTGATTTTTTAAATGAGATAACTGTAACTTCACATGTCGATTTGAAAAATAATACAGACAGATCTTATCTGCCCTTTACCCAGTTTGGACTGAAGACAACATATTGCACAATTTTAGAACAATATTACAACCAGAATATTGAGATTGATGTAGTCACATATAGAATATTTTCATCACCACAAAGATCTCTCATGTTGCCCTTTTATAGTCACATCTACATGGTATCATAAGTTTTTAAAACATGCACCTTTTGAAGGACATCTGTGTGGTTTCTCAATTTTGGCTATTGTGTATAAAGCTACCATAAACAAACATTTGTGAACAGGTTTTTGCATTAACATAAATTTTTATTTCTCTAGGATAAGTGCACAGGAGTGCTGTAATGTATCATATGATAGTTGTATGTTTAATTTGGTAAGAAATTGTCAAAGTGTTTTCCAAGTTGGTAATGCAATTTTACATTCCCACCAGCAATGTACTGTGAGTAAATTTCTCTGAATCCTTCCCAGTATTTGCTGTTATAATTGTTACTTATTGTATCCATTCTGATAGGTGTGAAGGGATGCCTCCTTATGGTTTTCACTTGCATGTCCTTAATGGATAATGACATTTAATGTATTTTCATGTGCTTAATTGCTTATAACTTCTATGGTAAATTACCTATTTCTGTATTTTTGCCCCATTTTCTAACTGGATTTTTTTTTCTTTTTTACTGTTGCACATTGAAAATTATATTCTAGATGTTAGCCCCTTATTATATGTGTGGTTTGAAAATATTTTCTCCCAGTCTTCAAATTCTTCTTTCATCCTTTTAACAGTATCATTTGTACAGCAAAACTTTTAATCTTGATGAAGCCCAATTATCAGTTTTTCCTTTTATAAATTATACTTTTGATATCAAGTCTAAGAACACTTTGCTTTGCTCTATTGCCTAAAGGATGTTTTCTAAGTTTTTATTCTAAAAGGTTTATAATTTTACATTTTAGTCCATGATCCAGTTTGAATTAATGTTTTACTAACTTTTGAGGCATCTGTTGAAATTCATTTTATTGTATATGGATGTTCAATTGCTCCAGCAAAATTTATTAAAAAGGCTGTCTTTCCTACACTGAATTGCTTTTGCACTTTTGTCAAAAAGCAGTTGGAAATGTGTATGGGACTGTCTGAGTTCTCTGTTCTGTTTTATTGAACTACATGTCTATCCTTCAGCCAAAACAGCACTGTCTTGATTATCGTGACTAGAAAATCAGACGAAGTTATTAGACTGCTTTCTTCCACTTTATTCTTTTACAAAGTTGTTTCAGCTGTGTTAGTTCCATTGCCTTTCCATATACATGTTAGAATATTATTGTCTAAAATTTGATAGGAATTTTATCAAACCTGTACCTCAATTTTTTGTAAGAATTATGTTAAATGTATGCCAATGTAGACAGAATTGGCATAATTACCATGCTGAATATTCCACTCTATGAAAAAAGTGTGTTTCTTCACTTATTTAGGTTTTTATTAATTTATTTCATAAAGTTCTATAATTTTAATATAAAAACACTGCATATATTTCACTAGATATTTCATTCCATTTTGAGAAACTGTAAATGGTATCGTGTTCAAATATTCATTACTAATATACATAAATATAATGGAGAGAGAGATGGGAGAGAGAAATTTGTGTGAAGAAATTGCCTCATATGACCATGAAAGCTGGTAAGTACAGAATCTGCAGGGTAAGTTGGCAGGCTGACCAAGGAAAAACGTATTTTGCACCTAGAGTATGAAGACAGGCTGTAGGCAGATTTCTCTCTCCCTCAGGGGAGCCAGCCTTTTCTTTTTAAGGCTTCAAGTGGTTGGATAAACCCTATCTACATTAAGGAAGTTAACCTCCTTTACTCAAACTCTGCTGATTTAAATGGTTATCTCATCTCAAAAATAACTTCAAAGCAACATCCAGACTAGCATTTGACCAAATAGCTGGATACCATGTCCTAACCTTTATGTATACCTAGTTTATTTAAATATAAAATTAAACATCAAAAGTCCAAACCTTGTAAGCATGTCACCCATTTCTTTAATCCATACTAAATCTTCAAGCAAAGACAATAACAAAGTCATATTTCTCGTTTTCATGATACAAGTACCCAGCATACAACCACAAATGCACTAACTCTTGCCGAAGAAAAGGATGCAAAGACCTTGAGTGATCTTCACTCATCTCCTTAATATCCTGTAACTAAAATACTACAACACAAAGTTAACATTACTTAAATGCTATGATATGAAGTCAATACATGTTATGTTCTATAATAAGGTTATAAGATAAGAAAACAAAGATATTCGAGAGAGATATATATATATACACACACACACACACGGAAATGTTTTTGTAACAAAATGAGAAATATTCATGACAGTTATAGTCCTATCATTTCTGTAAGTGATTATAGGTCATAGCTAGTATTTATGACTACCTTCTTCTAATCCATTCTGCATTCTCTTTGCCCGCAGCAAAGCAGGCATTCTTTACTTGGTGGAATGAGATAAACTTTCATTACTGAAGGGTTTGGGCTGTTAGTATTCTTGCTTGAATCAGGTTGTTGTAGTTTATTGTTGACATTAATCATAGGGAATGGTGATACTAAGAGATGCCCTAAGCTATCTCCTGTATTTTAGGCATACTCTTCCTTATTTCCATTGTGGAGTAACAGTCCAATTTCCCCTTGGTAATCAGGAGAAAACACCACAACCACAGAGTAACTCTTTTATTTGCCTGTTGACTCAGAGGCATGAGGGTTTTGAACTGGCCAGGCAGCAGTCTTGATTTCCAGCTTAATTTCCTTACTAGTTATAGGGCTATTCAAAGTATCTATTTCATATTGAGTGAATTTTGGTAGTTGGTGTTTTTTTGGTAGAAATAGGTGTATTTCATCTAAGTTGTCTATTTTATGTGTATAGAGTTGTTTGTAATATTATCTTATTATCCTTTTGATATCTATAGAGTCTTTAGTGATATTCTCTATTTCATTATGATATTGATAAATTGTGCCTGTCTCTGTTTTTGTCAGACTGTCTAAAGGCTTATTTTATTGATTTTTCAAACAACAGACATGGTTGTCTCTATAGATTTTCCTTTGTTCTCAATTTTATTTATTCTGATCATATATTATTTCCTTCATTCTGTTTCATAGTATTAATTTTGCACTTCATTTTTTTAGTTATTAGAAAGGAGCTTATGTTATTAATTTGAGAGGTTTTCCTCTCTTCAAATGTGTGTATTTAGTGCTTTACATTTCCCTCTAATAACCATTTTATCTGTGTCTCACAAATTTTGATGTGTTTGGAGTAGCTAGTCACAGTGCAGCAAGAGAGGCTCCTCATTTGCACTCTGCTGGCCTGGGTGGGTGTGACTAGAGTTTTTTTCTTGGCGTTTGACTGCAGAACTGCAAGTAGGGCCTGAAGGTTTTCTGTCATGCTCAGCTGCACTTTTCCTGGTATTTGGATGGAAATAATAGGTTTTTGGGAGGTTTTCCTTTTTTTTTTGTCTGAACCTATTTGGTGCTTTCAGATTATCACCTTCTCCAGCACACAATTTAGGATACATGAGGAAAAAATAAAACCTAAGTATATCACTGCACTGTTAATTATTTGAGTTCCATGGTTCCTAGCCAGTCTGCCTTCCTGCCATCTTTTCTCCACCTTTCAGGTTTTTATGTTTTACGTATATAAATGTAACTTATATTAACATAACATGTTTTTAAGTTGTACTTAGTGGGTGAAATAAGGAAAAGTGCATCTACTTCATCTTCCTTATAATCTAGTTTTGACTCCTCCAAATTGCTTTTATAAGTCCTTCAGAAAAGAAAAAAAAAAAAACATTGCTTTCAAATCCACTACATTAAAATAGCGTTAAGAATTCTGAACTAATTGAAAAAGGAATGTAGTTCTTATCTGCACTGAGCTACTCAGTTTGAACTAATTCCAGTCATTTAATGTATCCTGGCTTAAGTTCTCACTTAGGAAAGAGGGCTAACTATAAGTTAGCATCTATAGGCCAGAGTACCAACCTGCTTGGCAATATCCAATGATTATTTGTATATGGATGTTGTAAAGTTCTCTTATATCATACTTGACAATTAAAGAAAACTATTATCAGTTCTAGTATTCAATGTAATATACATACTGATTGAACTATTTCCCTCAAGTAGACAGTATTTTCATAATATTTCAAATACAGATCGTTTTGAAGAATCATAAAACCATAGGGCTTAAGCCCATAGTATTCCAGAAGAAGTAACGCTATCTGTGAAAAAAGGAGCCACTGCTTCCATATTCCATCCAGAACAAAAAGGTAACTATTAAATTGGCTTATCTTGCAAGTAAACATTCTGATCTATCTATCCCTTTGCTCATTCAGTGACTGCAGCTGCATAGAAAGCATTGTATTAGGTGCTGCTGGTAATAGAACAAGGAGTCAAAACTTTGGGCTACATGACTAGCTCATGATCCACCAGTTGAATTGGATCTGCCTGGTTTTATAATTTAATTTCAATTGAAACCTTTTGGCTCAAGCCAAGCATATGAATTTGGAAGGGATATCACACAGAAGCAGAGATGAAATGTTTCAATATCACAACAACCAAGATATCCTGGGCAGACAGGGACATCTGATGGCTCAGAAGCAGAGAGAGGCAGAGTGGCATTGTCCTCATACCAAAGTGAAAGCCTGCAGCCAGCTGAGGCCCCCAGACACTGTTGTCCCTCATGGCACAGAGCTGCCTTTGCCATTACAGAAGAAAGAGAAACAAAGAATGTTAAGTTGAAGGATGACATGTGATTTATTTCTTTCCTCAAGACTTAACATAATGTCTGAGACATTATAGGACAAATAGGCACTGCAAAACTATAATGGGAATAAACTACTCTGATTTACAATTCTTTCCCTTGCTGTCCAACACTGGATAAGGCAGTGCTTCACTGAGAATGTCAATTTTCCCATTTGTAAAATAGGAATGAAAATAATATTATGTTGTTTCAAGGACAGAATTTGGCAATGTCCATAAATGTACTTTGTGAATTTTAAAGTGCTATGAAAATTTAAAGGAAATAAAATTTATCTACCATACCTACCTTCCTCCTTCTAGAATATGAACATGCCCAATGACAAAACATTATATCTACTATTCTAGTCAATGAATTATTTAAGCTGCAATAATCCCCATACAAAGCATAATAAAGTAATATTTATTTTTTAAGTTTAAAAACAACTTTAGCCTGAAACTGATTTTTTTAATTAATATTGAATTTACCGATAAAATGGCAATCCTGTATAATTTTAAATGTAAATAGTAGACCCACCCAAACTATCATTAACATTGTGAAAATATGGATAATCTATCAATTTCCAAAATCAATCAAGAGTTTACCATAAGGTAAAACATGAAATCTAATAAAAATAATCAACCATGAGCCATCGGTATTTTATTGCTATTGAACTTGCCCCCTGAAAGTTGAGATAGAGCTCGTTAACTCAGCAAGATTTTAATTCTAATTTCTTAGAATGAAAACATAAGTTTTATACCAACTGAGATGTTTTACACTTGGGTTTTGTGATGAAATGTTTTTCCCCTTACACAGTTCCTATCAGTCTTTCACCTCCTGCATTTACCCTGAATCTAAAACTAATGAGGGGATCTTTTTGGTAAGGACACAAATCATGAATCATAAATCTCCCTCTTGGAGAGTATAGTCTTTAAAAAATATATTCTGAAAATTGAGGCAACGGCAGTAAAAACTGTGATAATAGAGCATTCTCAGGACTGCAGAGTTTTGAGTATCCTATAAATCTCAAGTGTCAAGAACCTGGAAGGAATGTAAAAGAAGTTACCATTTAATTTAATAGAGGCGTAGTAGATTTAATAGAAACTCGAGATTCTCAGAATTAGAACTCTAATAAGAGATGCTTATTGATTGCCACAGTGGACACAGAAAAGTGAAATCTTACATTATTCATGTTGAAAATCTTGAAATAGAATGTTCAGACAGATTTCGGAATGAACATGTTTGCATTCATATTCCCATTCAAAGATGAGTATACAGAAGAAAAGAAATGGCAAAGTTCCAATGGCAAAAAATAACATGGCACAATGAAGGAAAAATACATCTTCTTGAAGACGTGGAAAAAGTGTAGATCTTTGAATACCTGATAGAGAAACTAAAATATTAAGGCAAACAAGTTGTATTCAATATTTTTAGAAATATATACATATATGTATATATACATTAAGCTTCCTAAAGGAATAATTGTAATAATGCTATCATTATGTCTTCTCAATAAAATACATCTTAAAATATTTTTCTGCTATGTAATATGTATTTTATATATAACTTTTATATTCTTATTGGAAATATCAGATATCTTAAAAATTATATGTTATATTTTATATTTCTAATCACTTGTTTTCTTTTAAAAATTTGTATTTTCAGACCAGTGTGGTGGCTCACGCCTGTAATCCCAGCACTTTGGGAGGCCGAGGCAGGCAGATCACGAGGTCAGGAGATCCAGACCATCCTGGCTAACACGTGAAACCCTGTCTCCACTAAAAATACAAAAAAAATTAGCCGAGTATGGTGGCGGGCACCTGTAATCCCAGCTACTCAGGAGGCTGAGGCAGGAGAATGGCGTGAACCCGGGAGGCTGAGCTTGCAGTGAGCCAAGATCGCACCACTGCACTCCAGCCTGAGCAACAGAGCAGAGCGAGACTCCATCTCAAAAAAAAAAAAAAAAAATTATATTTTCTTTCCCAAAAGTTAATCTTAAATTAATCTTACAAAATTATACATTTTATCTTTTCTTTTCTGCTTTCTAACTTACTTTCTTCTTCTCTCTCTCTCTCTGCTTCTCTATTTTTTTCTTTTTCCTCATTGTTATATCACAAAGATATTTGCCACACCTCCTACCCATCTTCTGTTAGTCTTCTTGATCCAACTTGCCCCCCAAACCAAATAATTAAAATATTTTTAAAAATTTATTCTTCCTCAGACACCATGAAAACATACTTCCTAATAATAATTTTAGATGACTATCCTACTAATTATTTGATTTTATAAATATTAAAATTATAATTACAGAAAAAATAACATTATGCAGTTATTTCTAACGAGAGAGAAAAATGTTTATAATTTGCTCTTTTGGAATAAAAATAATTTTCTTTAAAAAAATCAGAAATTTTTATTCAATAATCACATCCCTCTGAATTAGAGATTAATGAGAGTCATACCAACATGCATTCCCATTTTACTAGTGCATTATCATTAAAAATTACTTTAAAAAGATTATTTTAATGCATCACAATAAATATTATAGAAAATATTTTTCTATTATCAAGTGAGTTTCACTAAATAAAATGGATAGTTGGGCAGATTATAATGAGACCTAATTAATCTGATTAAATGTGAAAAGGAGTAAGCTATTTAATTCTCTCCATGGGCCCTTGGTTTTGAGATGTGTGTCTCTATAAAAAGTGGTGAATTATTGAGCTCACTACTACCAGACAGGGCACACAAGTGGAGAAAGCAAAGTAGAGTGTGGAAGATGGCTGTGCCAGAGTAAGCATTAAATTCTGATCTCTTTAGATGATAGCCAGAAACAATTTCCACTCGTATACCTTCTGGATTGGAGACTGGCAAAGGAATAATGCATCAGCTGGACAGGAAAGATGGTCCATGAAGAGCATAGTATCTGTTGTTAATCTCATTATTTTGAGTAGGAAAGTGCCTTACCTATAAGCACATTCTATCTGAAGTCATTTTCTAATACAGAGATCAGAGAATCGAACTCTGAAAGCAAAGAAAATAATCGTTTAAAATATAAAACAAACATAAAACTAGAACTTCAAATATACTTATATCTTAGGTGCCTCATTGTCCCTGTCCTCCCAGCATAGACTTAAAATCACCTGTTCCTACTTACCTTAGTGAAAAGAGGAAAGAACTATTCCAGAAGACCAAGCTCTAACTATAAGTAGTTTTCCTTAAACAGCAATCCTTCATTTAAGAGAATTTTAGCAAAAGAAAATCACATTGCTAAAGACTTTTGTGGATATTTACATAGAATTATAACGCAGTTTCCAAGGTAAGCTATTTTGAATTTGTGGCCATGTTCAATTTGGAGGTCAGTTTGCAAGGAAAGCAATATATTTACTCCTTTTTAATCTCAGCAACTTGAATGTGAGTCACAAAGCAATACAGATGGGACCATAAACAATAGTCTCACGACAAAAACTGCTTAGTTTTAAGAAAGAAACTAAAAGAGCCAATATATTTTCATGTTACAGGAATACTACAACTCAGACATATTTCACCTTTCCAACTAAAATCCAGTCATTGTAATTTAAGCATTCTCTTACAATGGCTGCTCTTTTAGCTATTTATTTGCAAATTTCAATTTTTAACATATTCAAGTTGTATAATATTCTCTATCTATGACAATAAAAACAGTTAAAAGGCTGGGTGCTGTAGCTTACACCTGTAATCCCAGCATTTTTGGGCAGCTGAGACAGGAGAATCGCTGGAAGCCAGGAGTTCAATACCAGCCTGGGCAACAAAGCAAGACCCCACCTTTATGAAGAATTTTAAAAATTAGTCAGGGGTGGTGGCTTGTATTCTCACCTATTCAAGAGGTTGAGGTGGGAGGATCACTTGAACCCAGTAGGTCGAGGCTGCAGCGAGCTATGATCATGCCACTGCACTACTCTCATTCTGGGCAACAGAACAAGACTTTATCTTTAAAAAAAAAAAAGTTAAAAGATACTTTCTTTGACATTGTGCTTTTGCTGAACCTAATGATATTTTTCAGGATCCAGAGAAAATACTGAACTAGGATAAGAATATAACATAAATCAACAGGTGATCACAATAGGAAAAAAATAGTTTCTGACTAAACTTTAAGCAGGAAATCTACTGATTAAAAACAGATTACTACATTTGTTTTCCAACAAATTCTGTGTGCACCTTCATTATCTTAAATGTAAAGTGTTCTTTAAAAAGAGTTACATTCCACCATGTCCCACTTCAGGTTAAAATCAATCCTTCAATGTCTTCCCTTACTTGAGATGAATCCCAACCCATCACCTTGGCTAGAAGGGTCATGACTGCTCTTCGTGTTGCTTGACTTATTTAGCCTATTTGATCCTTTCTCTATGCCGATTCTACTTCCATTTTCTTCCCTTTCCTATCTCAAGTTTTTGCTCACATTTCCTCCCATCCTTGAAATGCATTTTTTTTTCACTTTTATATTTTCCTCCATGGCTACATTTATTTTCCCTTTTGGAGCTTACATTAAATATCTTCCAGGAGAACTTAAACGCATATCAAGCATGTTCTTCTCATTATTTAATTCAAAACACTTATTTGTTTTTATTATCACATTAAAAATCTATAATTATTTCCTTTACTTATTTCTTATAAGTCAGACTTCTCCTCTAGCATATGAAAGCTCCAAAAGCAGGAAATATTTCTATTTTATTATACCCCCAGCATGTGTCTGACACATAATGGGTCCTTAATAAATTTTTCGTAATTATTCTATTCATTTATAAATATTGTTGAATCAGTAAACATTATAAAATATAGTGAAAGTAAATGAATTTGAACACTTTGAAAAAAATAAAACTATTATTTCATTTATAAAAGAACTTGTTAATTCTAACCTATTTGTTTTCCCAATCTAGGCTAACTTTTTATTTAAGAATTTTGAATCTGAAATGGTAAAATTATGCTAAAGAAAATAATGTGCCATATAAACACATACAGCATGTGTTAAAAAGTTGAAAATTAACCAGTGAATTTGATATGGATAGACTATTAGCTTACATAATTCAACTTAAAAATGATAGACTGGATGAAGAAAATGTGGCACATATACACCATGGAATTCAATGCAGCCATAAAAAAGAATGAGTTCATCATATCCTTTGCAGGGACATAGATAAAGCTGGAAGCCATCATCCACAGCAAACTAACACAGGAACAGGAAACCAAATACTGCGTGTTCTCACTCCTAAGTGGGAGTTGAACAATGAGAACACATGGACACAGGGAAGGGAATATAATACACTGAGGCCTGTCAGGTGGTGGGGGGATAGGGGAGGGATAGCATTAGGAGAAATACCTAATGTAGATGACAGGTTGATGGATGCAGAAAATCACCATGGCATGTATATACCTATGTAACAAACCTGCACATGTATCCCAAAACTTAAAGTATAATAATTTTTAAAAAAAAGAGTGGTTTGTGATCTGTGCAATTCAAATGAAATATAGCATTGCAAAAGTGTTATTTTATGGTGTGTTATAAAAGATGACTTCCACAGAAGGTGGCTTTAGGAGATCATTAACACACTGTTGAATAAGAATCAGTTCTATCAGGTTTCACAATATGTTCCTCAGTAACATAAAATTTGGTAATGCATGCTAAAGTCTACTTTGCTTTTAAAATTTTCAGATGGGACAGCTTCTTTACGCTTTTATCTCATAAGGATCAGAGAGTGTCAGTGAGCTATTCAGTCTATCCATCAGCTTGTTAATAAGAGATGCCTCTAAAGCAGGAAGTTATTCAGTCCTGCATTCAAGAGTGCCTCCATAGCGGTGACTGTGGAACCTTGATCATCTTGAATACAGTAACTACATCTTAGTTATTTTTCTATCTTCCCTGTGTATCACAGTGCCTGGCATATATTAGTGCCCCATGAATGTTTACTGAACGTATTTAACCAAATGCATTAGCCATAGTTTATCTAGCATTCTTGGAAAGTTATAAAAAGGATTACAATGGCACCTTAGTAGAATATTCATGAAATAGACCTTTTGGAAAAATGAGGAGATTAAGTAGATTTTTGAAGATCAGGTAGTAGGTAGGCAGCCTGATCAATTCTAGGTTCACAGAGGAAGGCTCCATAGAAGTGTGTTCTCTTCTTTGCGGCTAAAGGATGCTGAAGAGCACAAATCAAAATGTAGACTTCAGTCCTAATTACACGTAACTCATTGTACACTCATAAAATCAGACAAGTAGACTCGATGTGTGCTAATACTCTTCCAACAGCCAAAAAAGGTCGTTTCTTAAAATTTTGATCTTACATGCAGAACTAAGTTTTCAATATTTATGTATTCAGTATGTTAGGTGCCATTTGATGATAAACCGATGAATCATCCAACTCTAGAACAATTGGAAACAGCTTCTGATTTTTACACGCTGTGAACCAAGGGAGTAGCACTATTAAAAGAGGTTGTAATTTGGAGATTGTGAATTTCATCTGCTGTGAGTCACTGTGATGGTAAACTTTTGTATTAATTGTATTTTCATGTTGCTCGAGGGCAAACTGCTGAAAGGAGATTATTGTAAATAAGCCATTAGTATAAAAACCCACTCGTGTCATATCAAGAAAAAAGTCGAAGAAAGCTATTAACTTTACTCTGTCAGTTAGCTGTGTAACTCATGCATCCTAGAGGTTTTCTGTTGTAAGGTAAAAAATGCCATATGAATGCAATGGTAAAGGGTATCAGTTATTAAAAAAACAAAAATATTTTATTTAAAAAGGGTGAAAATATTTTGCATTGCCTAAGAGATCCTAAAAGCTTAAGAAATGTGAGCAGCTGGAGGTCCATCTGTTAGTATGAACATAATGAGACAATTTCTCATGGAGTAGATAGCAACCCACATTATGCCATGCACTGTATAATAAGTGTAGCTTGCTGTGTGTCTCACTTAAAAAAAGGCAAAATGTGAGTTTCCCATGACGCTCTCATTGAATATACAAAAGGAATATGAGCATGGATTCTTTATCATAGATGTTGACTGCTCTAAGCAATAGAGATTTTTTTTTTTTTTTTTGAGATGGAGTTTCACTCTTGTTACCCAGGCTGGAGTGCAATGGCACAATCTCGGCTCACCACAACCTCCACCTTCTGGGTTCAAGCGATTCTCCTGCCTCAGCCTCCCAAGTAGCTGAGATTACAGGCAAGCGCCACCACGCCAGGCTAATTTTGTATTTTTAGTAGAGATGGGGATTCTCCATGTTGGTCAGGCTGGTCTTAAACTCCCAACCTCAGGTGATCCACCCGCCTCAGCCTCCCAAAGTGCTGGGATTACAGGCGTAAGCCACCGTGCCCGGCCAGGAATAGAGATATTTAAAGGTCCATATTATGGTATGCTGATGCTGTATTTAGTACAGAACTATAGTCCAACATCTAAGAAATAGAATTCTTAAATTCATTAACACTTATTTGTGAACTAAAAATAATAGTGAAATACTAGAAATAAGAAAATGTACTTAGGAATTCCTGTCCCCATAGAACTTCTATTTTAGAAAAAAGCCATAGTGCTCTAAATATTGCTCCTCTGCTCTCCTGCACATATGACACTACTCATACATATATATTCCAAATGTCTCTTTTGAAGAGAAGATATTGAAAAAAACAAAATTGTTTAGAACCTTAAGATATTAAATATCACTAATTATAAATATTATAAAACAAACCCTCTTCAGTACAGTGGTTCCCTTCTTTTCTGCAGCTCTGATTTGAGGGGCTTGAGAAATGGGGAATTAACAAAAAAATACAGTTCTTATACATTTTTTAGAATTCCAAAATTTCAGCTAAATTCCTTCTTAGAAGCCTATTTAAAAGTGCAACTGTGGAGAACTAACATCCTAATAGAAAATTTTGTGTAAACGTTTCCCTTGGGATGGCATTACAGATATTGAAAAGAAAGAAATGGTAACAATGTAAGTTTCTGAAGTTTGTAATGTTTTAAAGTTGACCCATTGCTTGCTAGTGCATAGGACAATTAATCTTTGAATTATTAGGCAAATGCAAACTTCCATAGTGGTTTTTTACTTAGTTGTAAATAGTTCTGTCTTCACATATTTCTTTAGGTTTTATGCTATGAGTTGATTAATTATATTGCACATTCTATTATAAAATGCTATATGCCAGACTTCTATTTACATGGGAAAGTGGAATAGAATAATGTGCCGTGGCTTATTAAATTGAAGGGACCTGAAAAAAATTGCTGGGCCAATTATGTTGAAAAACATGTTACATATATTGTGAGTAAAACAAAATGCATGTACCTATAAAAATACGCTATTTGTGTTCTACTTAGGCATAAGTGGCTTTTGATGAGGGAGGTAGACAGTGTAGGGGATCAGGAAGAGAGAAGAGCAGAATAACTTGCGGGAACTTTTTCACAATACAGGAACATAATCTTCCTTTTAGGGTAGAGCAAATTTAGGCTTATTAAGTTTAAATTATTGAATGCATGATGCACACCCAGTTACTAGCAGATATAGATTTGAACCCAGATATATTCTGTCTTGAAATTCCATCTTCTTATCTACTTTGTTCTATGTAGACATCATTTATAATATATAATAAATTATAATTATATATACATTATATGTTTTCATATATATATATGTAATGATAATATCTCAATGTTCGTCATTACGCTGGAGAACCACTCTTTCTGGACTGTTATATATTATAGCTACCTTTCTCTTTATACGTTTTCTCTAATGTTGACCTAACTCAGAACATATTGGTGGGAAAAAGGACATTTAACTGCTGAAGAAAAACAAAAATAATAATTGTCAAGAAAAGACAGCTGAGATAGAGGCAGAGTTCTCCTGAAACCCTGGCTCTCATCATAATGGGAAACAATTCCATATCATTCATTCTTGGGCTAACAGAGTTTGTAGCTATTTCTTACTATCCAACACTTCCTGGGTTTGTCACCACAATATTCATCATTTTATATATTACAGAGCTCTCCAAACAAAAAAAATAATTCCAACTGCCTGTAATTTTTTTTCCCTTTCACTACAGTATAGTCACTACCAAGAGACAAAAGAATCAGTTATATTTCTTAAAATCCAAAACAAAGGCATCAAATGTAATAGAATTGTCCTCTTATTCTTAAGTAGCTCAGTTACGTTTTTCCACATCCAAGTTTATTGAGTTTCTATAATGTGGCTTTTTAAAATGATTTACAGAGAATACAGAAGAAAAGCTTTATGTTAAAATATACACTTCTTGACTGTAATGTTGGATATTGTTTCACAATGAATTAAAATAATTGAATACTTTATTATTAAGAATCACAGAAACAGACTATAATTACATGGTGATTCATAATGATATGTGTTTGTAATATTTATACATCTGTATACTTTGTTCATTTATAAACACAGAAGATATAGTTGGTGTTCTACTTAAAGATCAGAAAGAAATCTATATAGTTTTAGACTTATTCTTCTAGTTAGTATATATGTGAACATAGTTATTTGTCATATACTTACTGTAATTTCTTTCTATAATAGTAGATAATAATATTTGACAATATATAATTATATTTGAATTTCAAAAGATCACTCAGCCACAGTTAAGAATTGGTATTTTTCTTAGACTATATTATAAAAACTATTCTGTTTTAAGTCTTGCAAAGTTTTTGTAAAATAATTACAAATGCAAATGTATAAAATGCAACAATACGGAAAAAGGTAAAATGTATTAAGTATGATTTTAAAATATACTAGAGTTTAATTCAAGTGCTGTAGATGACAAAGCCTTATTGAAAAATATTTCCAAAGATATAAATTATAGGCAAAGTTACACAGTTTATTAATAGTCTATCTTGTGCTAAATCTCTAGTTTCTCAGTCTCTCAAATCAGTCCTCCCAATCACCTATCCACAACTGTGTTAAATTATTTCTGTGTCTTGGTCATACTTTTTATTCCACCCTCATCACCATCCCCACATTTACATATCTACTCATCAACCTTGCTTTTTTATAATATTGATTTATGCAGGGGAAAAATGTCCATATTTATACATTCAGTACTTCTCAGGAGTAAGGAAGTCTGCAAACTTTCTATAGAAATACAAATATTTTGGCTGGGCTTGGTGGCTCCTGCCTGCAATCCCAGCACTTTGGGAGGCCGAGGCAGGCAGATCACGAGGTCAGAAGTTCAAGACCAGCCTGACCAACATGGTGAAACTCCGTCTCTACTAAAAATACAAAAATTTGCCGGGCGTGGTGGTGCATGCCTATAATCCCAGCTACTTGGGAGACTGAAGCAGGAGAATCACTTGAACCTGGGAGGCAGAGGTTGCAGTGAGCCTAGACTGCGCCATTGCATTCCAGCCTTGGCAATAGAGCAAGGCTCCTTCTAAAAACAAAACAAAACAAAACAAAACAAAAAATACAAAATGTTTCTAATCAAAAGGACTCACACAAAACTTGGATCTAAAAATTTTTTTTGTAAATGAGTATATGTCCCAAAATTTTTTCCATTTTCTGTATATTTGAAATTATTTAAGAAGTTGAGTACCTACAGCAATACATATGCTACTGTAAATAAATAATATTGTCACTGGTCATTAATGCCATTACAGCATTTTTTTCTCAAACTCACTGATTACCTGTCAGGGAAACTTACAGCTTGACAAGACATGGCCCACAAAGAGATTCATAAACTAGATTAATAAATTATTTTAAATGTAGAATTACATAGACATGACTTTCAGAACATTGCAAATGATATAAATCTTAACATTCATAAATAAAACTTCTAGAATTGCCAGGTGTTTATATCCGTTCTTAATATTTTGTGAAAAAGTATATTGAATTTTAATATCAGTTGCAGAATATTAATAATATTTATAAAATTATCATTTCCTATTAATTCTTTTAAATAATATACCATTACAGAGTTTCTACAACTTTTCCTGAACCCATTTGTAGCTTCAGCTTGTATTTGTTTTGGAATACATTAATGAAGACAGATTTTATAAAGAAAGGAAGAATGCTTTGGAGTCAGATACAGAGGCTAATTCATTTTTCTAAATTTTGTCACTGTTTTTGAACAGATAACTTCTAAGTATCAGTTTCCTTTTCTGTAATATGGGCACATTAATATGCTACTCATAATGTTATTTTGAAATTGAAAATGAGAAAATAAAAGTGTTAAATTTCTTAACACAGTGCCTACAACATAAATTCAATAAATAGTGGCTAATATTGTTCTGATTATTATTTGTATAATTATAGCTCTCGCACTGAGCTTTCCCCCAGCACTAGACTCAAATTTGAAATCTGACTAGATTCTAAACTCAATGTTTCTAAACAGAATTTAGCATCTTTACCCATATAAATCAGTTTTGCTTAAAGTTGGCTTAGATTTTCTCATGACGCTTATATCAACCGGCAGTACTATTCATTGTCATCATCATAAAATACTAGCTCTACTGCACACTGGTTGGGAACCAGGGGCAGATAGAGGAGGAGGGCATAAGAGAGGAAACTGAGCCTTAATTTCAACATCTTTAAAGTAGAAACATTTTTAAGATTTGTCTCAACACGTTGTTGTGATTAAATGTTAGTATATGCAAAGAACTTAACTTTACCAGCCACAAAGCAATGATTCAATAAATGCTAACAATTATTACTTTATTATTAAATTAAAATTTTCTTTTAATCACAAATGTATTTCTTACATCAAAACAATTAAGAACTCTTATAGGGCCTTATAGGCAGTTTTCCCCTATATGTACACTATTCTTTCCCATGTGTTTTAATATCTTACCCTTTAATTGATTTTAACAACTCCAGGATATGAAAGAGAGACTTAATAGTGTTTATTTTCTCTATTCTCCTTAAGATTTCTTATCAATAGGGTTATAATCTATAATGAACTTATTAAGAGTTTTTAATAATTTCAGCTTGAAGCTCTTCAAAATTTATAAATGGAGTGCTTTAACATGAAAAGCTGAACAATCAATTTGGACAGAACCCTCTCATACTATAGTCACCCAGAAATGGTTGTTGAAATACAGCAATAAGAAATATTTTAGTGCAAAACCCAGCTTAAAACAGAAAAAAAAAAAAGAGAATAGAAAATCCTCAGTTGATACAAGTGAAAAAGGTAATCAAAGTCAGATGGGGAAAAGTAAGGACAGTTTTACACATGGCTGAACGCCCAAGAGGTTGGTCGCCTGCACGCATGGAACTGGAAAGGCACCTTCTGGATCATGGAAAGCAAGGTTACATGAATTATGCTTGGGACTGCTAAAAACTATTCCTTCAGTTAAAATAAAAGAAAGAAGGTGGAGATCTGACTCACTTGTTGAGAGCAATAGTGGGAAAAGTTGTCGTCTATATAAAGTCTTAGTGAAATATCAGAAGCACTGACCTGTAGTTACAGGAGTTCCAAGTTTAGAGCGTAAAATAACAATCAGACAAGAACAATTGAATTCCTTTGGTACTGATGGAGCAAAATAAAAACCACTCCGCTGGAACATTTTTATACCATAGTCATTGGTGTACCATATGAAAAATTTAACCCTCAGAGAAAAGAAAAGTTTATGAAAAAAACACACGAGAGAGAGAGAGAGGGAGAGAGTACATGAGTATGTGTTGGGGGCAGGGGTATGGATATCAATGAGCTCAAACTACAGGACAAATAATATCTGAATAACTTGAAATAATACATTACTTTGAAGGAGATAATAAATTAACTATGTTGAAATAAGAAATAAAAGCAGATATAGATTCGTAATGAAAATATAGTTCATCTTGAAAACTGAAAACTCAGGTTTAAAACAAAAAGAATGCTCAAAATTTGGAAACAGTAATAAAAATCGAAAGTTCAGTGGATAAATCAGACTAGATTAGGGAATTCTGAAAAGGGAAAAATGTGGTCTAGGAGACAGAAATGAAGAAGTACCCAGAATTCAGTGCAGAGAAAATGTAAAAAATATGAAAAGAGGCATGGCAAAGAAAAGGTAAAGTTAGAAGATGGAAATTATGCTTAATTGAAAATCAAAATGTAAAAAATAATATGATGAGAGAAAATATTTGAAAGTATAATATCCCAAAATTGCTCAAGTACATTTATTTCCAAACTAAAGGCACTAAGTGCAGGTCAAGATAAATAAAAACAAATCTATAATTAGACACATGTTGGTGAAAGTAGAACAACAAGAAAACTCAAAGAAACTTGCTTTTTTGAAACTGGAATTTTCTCAAAGGGAAGAAAAAGCATTTTTTTTTTCTGGCAAATCATAACCATACTTTGCACATAACATAGGCTTTGGAATGCCTTTTCACTTTCAGTGTGGTCTGAAAATTTTTAAGGTGAGAATCTTATTTGTAGTAGTTTGGAGTTATTACGTCCATATGAACCTTGCAAAAACAAGAAAACAAACAAAACACACACACACACACACACACACACAAACACACGCAATTTCCCTATGGAGCAGTACAATTTCAATCCTGCCATCAAATAATTCCCATAAGCACAGTTCTAAGAAAAAGGTGCAGTTCAAAGTAAACAGTCTCAAAAGACACAAGGACCAAAGGCTCTATGTGTGAATCACAGAAGAAAATAACACGTATACAAACCAGTCTTCAAGAGAATTTGGGTACTGGAATTATAAAACATGACTTAAAATGCAATATTTCATATTTAAATGCAAGTATATAAATGTGTGTTTGTCAATTGTTAACATAAATGGAACAAGGAGAAAACAAAGGAGTTTCACTGGAAAATTAAACAAATAAAACATATAGAAATTTTAAAAATAGATAGGGCTAACTAGAGGGTGGCAACATGGCTGACTAGACATAGCCAGGACGAACATTTACTACTGAGGGACTGGGTCACCGGGAAGACTGATGCACTCCAAGCAGATCTTCAGAGGGAAGACATTGTGGGGTATGGAGGGAGGACACAGACACTGGGCTGAAGTGGGGTAGCTGGGAATTCTGCATAGGGTTATCGCAAACCAGGACTTGTTCCTGGCTCCCAACAACTCCTTGAAAAGGGGTGAGTTGAGCAGGAAAAGAACAACTCGCACTGGCTATGGACCTCTGGAATCCTGTCAGCAAGCTACCCTACAACTCCAATGGACATCTGAGTTGGCAGGGACAGCTGCTTAGACAGGTGATAGGGGCAGAACTCCAGATGGTGCAGAGTCCAGAGGGTTTGGTGTGGGAGCATCTGCAGTGGAGCATAGCCAGTGACACCCATCTCCCAGGGCTTGCCTTGCTCCCACAGTAGACTTTAGCTTTAGGGGAACTGTTGGATCTGAACAGAGCAGGGTGATCTTGCCCATGAGACAGGGTAGTCCCAACCTGAGTATCCCTGTCTGCTGGCCTCTCCCAGGGCCCCAGCCTGGCCATACCCGCATTTAGTGCACTCTCCCCGAACTGGAGCCTCCTCTTGCCCTCCTCAGACTGCAGCCTCCTTTGTGCTGCTTTGCCAGCATGCACTTGCCCACGGCCATGCACCACATCACTTTGTCAATGCATGTGTGCATGGGCAGACCTTGCTGCTTGTTCTCTACAGGTGCTGTGTGTGCTTGGTCTCCACTGTGCCACTGTTGCTGGTATGAGTGCAAACTACCCCACCATCACTTGGCCATTGCTGGCACACACACACGTGGATGTCAGCAGCTCCGCTGCCTCCCTCAGCACCCCCTCCAACACCACTCCAAACCTCCCCACCCCACCCCACGCCATGCCCCCACCACCAACACTGCAAACACCTGCATAGAGGCCAGTACTGCTATGCCTGCCAGTGCCCCAGTCCAGCCAGCAAACATGCACCCTGCCATGTTGCCCGCTGCTAGCCTGTGTAAAAGAGCAAAGTTCCTGCTGTCACTGCCTGATGAAGTGCTTTGGCTGACATCACCCACTGGAATACTGTGATCAGCAGTCCTGGAAAACCTTGGCCCTTCCAGTGCAGCAAGCTTCTAATGTGAGGCCAGGGAGAAAAAGCCAGGGGCCTCATGCCACCCCCCCCAAGAATTAGAGTATGCAGAGCCTTGGCTCCCTAAAGTCCTCCAGAAATGATGCCAGTTGACTGAACCCATGTTATAACATGGTCAAACCCCCAAGGATATCAAAGATAAAAGAAAAATAAAAAGCACACTCAAAGGAAAGCAATGCCAAAGACTGAAGGAATACCAGCACATGAAGATAAGAAAGAACCAGTGTTATCACTCTAGTAACTCAAAAAACCAGAGTATCTTCTCTCTTCCAAATGACCACACTAGTTCCATACCAATGGTTCCTATCCAGGCTGAAATGGCTGAAATGACAGAAACAGAAAGCAGAATATGGATATTCAATAAGAACACATATTATTGAAAATCAGGAGAAAGTCAAGCCCAATTCAAAGATTCTATGCCTTACACTTTCACTACATAGGAGATGAAAGATGAAATGGGCCATTGAAAAGAAAGAAGGAAGGAAGGAAGGAAAGAGAGAGAGAGGGAGAGAGAAAGAGAAAGGAAAAGAAAAGAAAAGGAAAAGAAAAGAAAAAGAAAGAAACTACTCTGACAGAGTTGAAAAACTCACTTCAAGAATTTCAGAATACAAACACAAGTATTAACTACATAATGAACCAAGCTAAGAAAAGTATCTCAGAGCTAGAAGACCGGCTCACTTAAATGACACAGACAAACATTTTTAAAAAATAAAGGAGAATGAATAAAATGTCCAAGAAATATGAGATTATGTAAAGAGACCAAGTCTATGACTCGTTGTCATCCCTGAAAAGAGAATGAGAGAAAGCAAGCAACTTGAAAAACAACTGAGAATATTGTATATTGAAGATTGGGAAATTTACCCAACCTCACTAGAGAGGCCAACATTCAAATTCAGTAAATGCAAATAACCCCTGCAAGATACTACACAAAAAGACCATCCTGAAGACACACAGTCATCAGATTTACTAAGGTCAAAATGAAAGAAAAAAATGTTAAATGCAGCTAGAGAGAAAGGACCGGTCACCTACAAAGGGAACCCCATCAGGCTAACGGCAGACCTTTCAGTGGAAACCCTATAAGCAAGAAGAGATTTTGGGCCTATGTTTAGCATTCTTAAAATAAATTCCAACCAAGAATTTCATATCCAACCAAATTAAGCTTCATAAGTGAAGAAGAAAGAAGATTCTTTTCAGACAAGTAAATGCTAAAGAAATTCATTACAACCAGACCTACCTTACACAAGGATTTGAAGGAAGTTCTAAACATGGAAAGGAAAACTAGTTACTAGCCACTACAAAAACATACTTCAGAATATAGACCAGTGACACTTTAAAGCAACCACACAAACAAGTCTGCATAATAACCAGCTAACAACACAATGATGGGATCAAAACTGCAAATATCAATACTAATTGGTATGGTTTGTCTAAGTCCCCACCCAAGTCTCACCTCGAATTGTAATAATCCTCACGTGTCAAGGGCAAGGCCAGTTATAGATAATTGAATCATGGGAGGGGTATCCCCCACACTGTTCTTGGGGTAGTGAATAAGTATCATGAGATCTGATGGTTTTATAAATGCGAACTCCCCTACCCATGATCTCTTGCCTGCTACCATGTAAGAGGTGCCTTTGCTTTTCTTTTGCCTTACACCATTATTGTGAGGCCTCCCCAGCCCTGTGGAACTGTAAGTCCATTAAACTTCTTTCCTTTATAAATTACCCAGTCTTGGGTATGTCTTTATTAGCAGAATGAGAATAGACTAAAACAGTAAATTGGTAGTGGGTAGTGGGGCACTGCTGTAAAAATACCCAAAAATGTGGAAGCACATTTGGAACTGGGTAACAGGCAGAGGTTGGAGGAGTCTGGAGGGCTCAGAAGAAGACAGAAAAATGTGGGAATGTTTAGAACTTCCTGGAGACTTGCTGAATGCCTTTGCCCAAAATGCTGATAGTGATATAGATAATAAAGTCCAGGCTGAGGTGGCCTCAGATGGAGATGAGGAACTTGTTGAACTGGAGTAAAGAACACTACCGTCATACAAAGGGAATGGTCACATGTTGCCCCTACCCTAGAGATCTGTGGAACTTTGAACGTGTGAGAGATAATTTAGGGTATCTGGCAGAAGGTCAAAGGGTTCAAGAGGAAGCAGAGCATAAAGAATTGGAAAATTTGCAGCCTGATGATGCAACAGAAAAAAAAAATTTGGGGAGAGAAATTCAAGCAAGTTGCAGAAATTTGCATAAGTAACAAGGATTCAAATGTTAATCACCAAGGTAATAGGGAAAATGTCTCTGGGGCATGTCAGAGACCTTCAAGGCACCCCCTGCCATCAGGCCTAGAAGGGAAAAATGGTTTTATGGACTGGGCCCAGGGACTCCTGCTCCATGCAGACTCGGGACAAGTTGCCCTGTGTCCCAGCTGCTTCAGCTCAAGCCATAGCTAAAAGGGGCCAACTTGAAGCTCAGGCTTGAGTTCAAGCTCAAGCTTCAAAGGATGCAATTTCCAAGTCTTGGCAGCTTACATGTGGCATTGGGCATGCAGGTGCACAGGAATCAAAAATTGAGATTTGGGAACTTCCACCTAGATTTCAGAGGACATACGGAAATGCTTGCATGTCCAGGCTGAAGTTTGCTGCAGGGGCAGGACCCTAACAGAAAACCACCGCTAGGGCAGTGCAGAAGGGAACTGTGTGTCCCCACACAGAATCCCCACTGGGGCACTGCCTAGTAGAGCTGTGAGAAGAGGGCCATCGTCCTCCAAACCCCAGAATGGTAGATCCACTGACAGCTTGTACTGTGTGTTTGGAAAAGCCAGAGACACTCAACAACAGCCTATGAAAGCAGCCTGGAGGAGGGCTATACCCTGTAAAACCACAGAGGCAGAGCTGCCCAAGATCATGGGAACCCAACTCTTGCATCAGTGTGACCTGGATGTGAGACATGGAGTCAAAGGAGATCATTCTGGAGCTTTAAGATTTGACTGCCCCACTGGATTATGGACTTGTATGGGCCTGTAGTTCCTTTGTTTAGGCCAATTTCTCCAATTTGAAATGGGTGTATTTACCCAAATGCCCATTACCTCATTGTATCTAGGAAGTAACTAACTTGCTTTTGATTTTACAGGCTCATAGGCAGAAGCGACTTGTCTCAGATGAGGCTTTGGACTGTGGAGTTTTGAGTTAATGCTGAAATGAGTTAAGACTTTGCGGGACTGTTGGAGAGGCATGATTGGTCTTTAAATGTGAGGACATGAGATTTAGGAGGTGTTGGGGTAGAATGATAGGCACCTTGAATTGTAATAATGCCCATGCATCAAGGGTGGGGCCAGGTGGGGATAATTGAATCATGGGGGATGTTTCTCCCATGCCATTTTCCTGGTAATGAATAAGTCTCACAAGATCTGAAGGTTTTTTAAATGGGAGTTCCACTGCACAAGTTCTCTTCCCTGTTGTAAGACATGCCTTTGCTTCTCCTTTCGTGGACTGGGCCCAGGCATCCTCAGCCATGATTTTGAGGAATCCTCAGCCATGTGGAACTGTTAGCCCATTAAACTTATTTCCTTTACAAGTTACCTAGTCCCAGGTTTATCTTTACTGGCAGTGTGAGAACAGACTAATATACTAACCTAGAATATAAATGAGCTAAATGTCCCAATTAAAAGTCAAAGAGTGGCAAGTTGAATAAAGAAGCAAGACCCAACTGTATGCTGCCTTTAAGAGAACCATCTCACAAGCAATGACATGCATAGACTCAAAGTAAAGGGATGGAGAAAAATCTATCAAGCAAATGGTAAACAGAATAAAAGCAAGGGTTGTTATTCAAATTTCATTCAAAACAGAATGTAAATCAACAAAAATTTTAAAACAACAAAAAGAGTATTACATAATGGTAAAGGCAAGAACTAAGTATCCTAAATATGCATGCACCCAACACAGGTGCACCCAGATTTATAAAGCAAGTACTTAGAGACCTATGAAGAGACTTAGATAACCAAACAATCATAGTGGGAGACTTCAACACACCACTGAGAGTATTAGACTGATCATTGAGGTAGAAAACTAACAATTTTTTTTAGTTTAATTCGGGGCCTGAACTCAACAACTGACCAAATGGACCAAATAGATACCTACAGAAATATAAAGACAGAAAGTCAAACTATCCCAGTTTTCAGATGATACAATTCTATAAATAGAAAATCCCACAGTCTCTACCCAAAAGCTTCTTGAGCTAATAAAGAAATACAGGAAAGTTTCAGGACACAAAATTAATGTGTAAAAATTAGCAGCATTTCTATACACCAAGAATATCCAAGCTGAGAGTCAAATCAAGAATGCAACCCCATTCACAATTGCCACAGGAAGAATGAAATACATAGGAATACAGCTAATCAGAGAGGTAAGAAATCTCTACAATAAGAATTATAAAACATTACTCAAAGAAATCGGAAATGACACAAAGAAAAAGAAAAACATTCCCTATTCATGGACATGAATAAGCAATATTGTTAAAATGGTCATACTGCCCAAAGCAATTTATAGATTCAATGCCATTCCTATCAAACTAACAATGACACTCTTTAAATAATGAGAAAAAGTGATCTTAAAATTCATATAGAACCAAAAAAAGCTCAAATAGCCTAGGCAACCCTAAGCAAGAATAACAAAGCCTGAGACATCATGTTACAGGATTTCAAAGTACACTACAAGGCTACAGTGACCAAACAGCATGGTATGGTACAGAAACAGACACGTAGACCAATGGAACAGAATAAAGATCCCAGAAATAATGCTGAACCCCCATGATCATCAGATCTTTTACAAAGTCAACAAAAACAAAAAATGGGGAAAGGATTCCCTGTTCATTAGATAGTGCTAGGATAACTGGCTAACTATAAGCAGATGATCAAAACTGGACACCTTACTTACACCATATACAAAAATCAACTCAAAATGGATTGAAGACTTAAATATAAACCTAAAACTAAAAACATCCTGGATGATAACTTAGAAAACTGGACATACGAACTGGCAAAGATTTCATGCCAAAGACACCAAAAGCAATTGCAACAAAAGCAAAAATTGACAAATGGGACCTAATTAAACTAAAGTGCTTCAGTGCAGCAAAACAAAACAAACAACACCAACAACACAATCTATCAACAGACTAAACAGACAACCTACAGAATGGGAGAATATATTTGCAAACTATGTTATCTGATAAAGATCTAAATTCAGAATCCATAAAGAACTTACGTCGACAAGCATAAAAGAAACAACCCCATTAAAAAGGCCAAAGGCATGAAGAGACACTTTTCAAAAGAAGACATACGTGCAGCATACAAGCATATGAAAAAAAATGCTCAGCATCACTAATCATTAGATAAATCCAAATCAAAGTCAAAAAGTGATATCATCTCACATGAGTCAGGAGAGTTATTATTAGAACGTCAAAAAATAACAGATGCTGGTGAGGTTGCAGAGAAAAGAGAACACCTTGCTGGTGGGAATGTAAATTCATTCAGCCTTTATAGAAATCAGTCTGACAATTTCTGAAAGGACTCAAAGCAAAGTTACCATTTAACCCAGAAACCCCATTATTGTGTATATACCCAAAGGGATATTAATTTAATTATTCATTTATTATATCTAATATATATAGATATTTATTATATCTAATATATATAGATATTTATTATATCTAATATATATAGATATTTATTATATCTAATATATATAGATATTTATTATATCTAATATATATAGATATTTATTATATCTAATATATATAGATAACAATATATATCTAATAATATTATATATTATTAGAATAATTTAATTATTCTATCAAAAAGACACAGGCACACATATGTTCACTGCAGCCTTATTTACAATAGCAAAGACATGTAATCAACCCAAATGCCCATCAACAGTAGACTAGATAAAGAAAATGTAGTACATGCATAGCATGGAATGCTGTGCAGACATAAAAATCAATGAGATCAGTTCTTTTAAGGATCATGGATGGAGTTGGAGGCCATTATCCTAAATTAACTAACACAGGAAAATACAACCAAATACTACAGCTTGGCTATATAACAAACGTGCACATGTACACATGAACCTAAAAGTTAAAAAAGAAAGAATATTAAAAAATAATGAAATTGCAATTTAATACATAGTTTAGTAAGTCATATTTTTAAAAATTAAGTAGTTAGCAAGTAAATAGTTAACAGAAGGAGAAATTTAAATTATTTGCAATATAACAAAAGGAACAAAAGATGCAAAATATGACACAGATTTAAAGAAAATAACAAAATGTAACACATACCTAACAGAAATCCAGAAAGGTATACTGTAAAAAAAATTGAGAAGGATTATGAAGAGATAATGAAAAGTAAATTCCAGATGTTTTCAAAGATAAATACTCAGATCTAGACAGCGCCAAAAATCTCAAGCATGGTACATTTAAAAATACTTTCTAAACAAATGATGCTGGAATGGTCACCACATGTAAAAACAAATGTATTTCTAGACATAGACCCTACACAGTTTACAGAAAAATAACACAGAAATTCAGAATGGATCATAAATGTTGCTGTGGAATTACTGTTTATGTCCACCCAAAAGTGGTAAAATCCAAAATCCCAAAGTAATGGTAATAGAAGGTGAGGCCTTTGAGATATTATTAGGATGTAGGACCAGAGCCCTCATGAATGGAATTAGTGCCCCATAAAAGAGACCCCAGCAATATATCTGGCCCCTTCTGCCATGTGAGGTTACATTACAAAGTCAGCCATCTATGAACCAGGATGTGAGCTCTTACCAGACACCGATTCTGCTGGTGCCTTGATGATGAACTTCCGAGCCTTCAAAATTGTGAGAAATAAATTTCTTCTGTTTGTAAGTCATTTAGCCTATGGCATTTTTGTTACAGAAGTTTGAATGAAATAATATAGACCCAATGTGAAACGCAAAATAATGAGAGCAAAAGAGAAAAAAGGAAAGAACTGAAGGAAGGGAAAATGTTGAGGTTATTATCAGAAGAATCACAGTAGAGGAAAGTTTAACATACAACAGAAAATGATTAACTTCATCACACATTAATTCTTGGAAAACATGTTATATTCAATACCAAGATCATTTACTACATTTAAAATGTAATTTAATGAGTCAAAATTCAATGTAATCAATTTTCAGAGTTAAAAAAATCAGCATACTGTCTGATATATTTAAATACTGATTTTCATTTAATAAGTAATTGACTGAAGCATTTGTTTCCAATTTTAATTGCATAAAAGTGTTGAATTTAACATATGCATGTTAATAGCTGACACCTAAATTTACCTGGAAAATAAAGCCATGATATGAATGCTATGCTAAAAATAGTAAAAATGTGTTTGTTTGTTTGTTTTCCAATTATTAACCCTCTCCCTCTACAGTCCACGTATGGCAAGATAGTAATCACCCAAAGACTTCATTCATGTTTATGGGCTGTCAGTCACTTAGTCAGGATACAAAACATATGATTACTTCCTTCACTGTTTTATTATTTTTGTTTATGCTATTGTTGTTTGGAAAGATTTAATACAATAACATACAACTTTTTTTATCTGAAATACATTGCTTGGGGAAAGTGTTTCTGGTAAAACTAAACTTTGTATGCTGTTAGTTGAACAGATATAACCATCTTTCCCTTATAAGATAAAAATATTTATAACAATTACAGTGTTGATGCTGTACAAAATTGTATATACACACACACACATACACACTAAAGTATGCATATATATTTTACAATATAATAGGACAAAACTGTATATATATATATATATATATATATATGCATATATCTAGAAATACCGTCATTCATTGCTTAATAATGGGATACGTTCTGACAAATGAGTCATTAGGTTATTTTGCAGTTGTGTGAATATCATTGAGTGTACTTACACAAACTTTGATGGTACAGCCTACTACACATGTATATGGTCTAGTCTGTTGCTCCTAGGCTACAAACCTGTGCCACATTTTACTATACTGAATACTGCAGGCAATTGAAACACAATGGTATTTGTTTATCTAAACCTAGCTAAACATATAATGGTACAATAAAAATATGGTATTATAATTTTATGGGACCACCATTATATACATAGTCCATCATTGGCATCATTATTCAGCACATGGCTGTATATATACTCAACCCTCCATATTCATGGGTTCCACATATGTGGATTCAATAAACTCTCAGTCAAAATTTTGAGGGGAAAAAAACCCTGTGTCTGCACTGAACATATACGACTATTTATTGTCATAATTCCCTAAACAATACAGTACAATTATTTACATAACATTTATATTTTATTAGGTACTGTGAGTCATCTAGAGATTATTTAAAACATATAGGAGGATGTGCATAGATTATATGTAATATTATGCCATTTTATATGAAGTACTTGAGCATCTACAAATTTTGGTATCAACCTCCACAGATTCTGAGGGATGACTGTATATTTTCACACAAACATAAATATATAAATGTGGATATACACAAACATTTGGAAATATATTCCATGTTCACGTGTGTGTGTGTGTGTGTGTGTGTGTGTGTGGAAATATGAAGTAATGGGTTCTTGAAACCTAAAGTTAAATAAGACATGCTCCATGGGGGGAAACATTGTACAGAGAACAGACTTGTAAGACAATAATGGTATGGAATATTTCTAAAAATATCTCATGAGGACACTTGGGGTCCCTAAGACCCTTTCATGGGATCCGGGAATTGAAATCTATTTTATATAATGTAATAGTTTATTTGCCATTTTCACTCTCATTTTCTCATGAGAACCATGAAGTTTTAAAAGGCTACATGTATTGTGAGTACATTGTTACTCTGACAGCTAGCGAAATATGTATTCTTGTGTTTAAAAATAGTGTTTTAATTTCTAATAGAGTAATGTCAACAGATATAATCCACATAAACAGAAGCTCTTTGGAGTCCTCAATAATTTTAAGAGAGAAAAAGGGTCTTGAAAGCAAAAAAAAATTCAGAATCACTTTTTTAGATAGGACATGAATTCTATTGAGAAATGCAAAAAGTGTTTAGGGAAATGAGAAGAAAATTTAGTAAGAAAATTATAGTTTGTTAAGGGAGCAAGATGAGGGACTGCTAAAGTAGACTCAGGTTAGCCCTGAAAATTCAGTCTTGTTTACCCAGTCTTATTATTTCCCAATGACATGAAACCTATAGAGAGTGGGGAAGTCTCAATAAAGGGAGAGATTTGTGTATAATTTTGAGATGCCAACCAATAATACAGGTTCTAAGAATATATGATTAAACAGGAAACAGATTACTTATATAGAGTTTTAGCTGAAATGAGTCCACCTAAGGATTGGGCATATATTTTCCATACAAAGGGAGGTATTAACACCTTCCCAAGACCTGTTAAGGTGACAAATATGTAACTGTTTAATTAGGGTAATAGAGACTCCAATGTGGACACTTCATAATTCAACTGACGTGCTATGAACTGCCATTTTACTGAGTCACATTACTTTCTTTCACTGTAAATGACATAATTGACATGTTATGAACTGCCTTTTTATTGAGACACATTACTTTCTTTCACTGTAAATGACATATCTCAGATATCCTAAAATATAATTTAAAACTCTTAGTAAAATCAAATTTTCTTAAATTCGTTCACTATTATTTAGTGATTAAACTTATTTTAATAGTTAAATTCAAAATATGTTTAGTATCTAGATATTTGAGGCTTTTATACACGACGTTTGCATTCAAGGATCATGAGAGATTCAGAAGGTTAAAATCAAGCTTTTATTTGCCTAAGAAACAAGATACATTTGCCTCGCTTTTGACAGTATTGTAAAAGGCATCACTGATGAAAACCACTTATACATATAAAGCCACTTTAACAGATGTAAAGAACATTGTTAATAAGAAACCACCAATATGAGGTATTATATTTTATTAGGTATTTTAGATTCAGTGGCACTGGTGATTATTTCTTTCTTTTCCTAAAGAATGAAAAGATCTGTCAAATAGCTTATCTTTTCTACATGCATTTCCACTGAAAAAATACATATTCAGGGTTGTCAAGTCCTAATACATTATTGGGAAATTATAGCTGTTATTTCTAACACAAATTAAGCAGTCCTAGATATTTTACATGACAGGTTTACAATTTTCACTGAGAATGACCATGTAGATACTTTAGAAAAGCCATCAATGTGTGACTCATCATTACATTATTGCAGTGTTCATGTTGAAAGGAACACCAGATAAGCTTAGCTTTTTGATCCTGATGATGAAGGTTTCCATATTACCAATAAAAATAAGTGAACCTGGTGATTTCTCATTATCTCTCTTAAATAGATTTATTTGTGTGTGTGTGTGTGTGTGTGTGTATGAGGGAATACTCTGCTTCAGTTTAGCTTAAGTATTAATTTTGAGCTGTTGAAAATGCTGTGCAGGCTGGGCAGACTCAGGAAATTTTGAAGGATGGAGCATCGCCACTCTCCTATCCAATATTATTTGGTAAAATTATGCCTGACATGTTGTCCATTATACTTAAGATACTTACGATTTCTTAAGAAATTCTCTTCTCAGGAGAGAAATGATGTTAACAACAATGGCAACAAGGCTTTTCTCCGTCATTTCTTCATTTTTCTCATCTATATTTTAAAAACTTCCTTTGCCAAAAACGATGTGTTAATAGTGTCACCACCTGAGTGTATTCTGTCAAAATATAGGTTGCACAACTCACGAGTGTTATTAATATATTTGGGTATTTCCTATTGATATTTTTAAGAATGATTAGTAGTACTGTAGGTGATGTGCCATATATGAGACTATTTCCTCTACAATAATCTTTATATATACTTTGGATCAACTGTTGTCTTATCAGAATTATTATTAATATATTTGATATTCCAATGGTTACAATATTTTTTAGTATAGAAATGGTAAGTAGAATTGCTTAAAAAAAAAGGAATGATACGTATCTGTCCAAGAACCAAGATACCTACCATTGAGAGCCTCTTGAAAACCTAAAGAAAGCAGCTTTGAGATTCCTGAGTGTTTAAACAAAGTGGTTGTAGGGAAGAGTCTACAACATTATGGTAACTGTGCACAAGGATACGCTTTGATGTAAAACACAGCCATGAAGCTCTCACTGTAGAAACAAGCAAGGTGGGTCTCCAGAAAGAAACTGCAGCTGTATATTTACCTCTATTCTGCTACTCACAAATGGTCTGAATCTCTGAATAGACCAATAACAGGATCTGAAACTGTGGCAATAATCAATAGCTTACCAATCAAAAAGAGTCCAGGACCAGATGGATTCACAGCCGAATTCAACCAGAGGTACAAGGAGGAACTGGTACCATTCCTTCTGAAACTATTCCAATCAATAGAAAAAGAAGGAATCCTCCCTAACTCATTTTATGAGGCCAGCATCATCCTGATACCAAAGCCAGGCAGAGACACAACCAAAAAAGAGAATTTTAGACCAATATCCTTGATGAACATTGACGCAAAAATCCTCAATAAAATGCTGGCAAACCGAATCCAGCAGCACATCAAAAAGCTTATCCACCATGATCAAGTGGGCTTCATCCCTGGGATGCAAGGCTGGTTCAATATACGCAAATCAATAAATGTAATCCAGCATATACAGAAGCAAAGACAAAAACCACATGATTATCTCAATAGATGCAGAAAAGGCCTTTGAAAAAATTCAACAACGCTTCATGATAAAAACTCTCAATAAATTAGGTATCGATGGGATGTATCTCAAACTAATAAGAGCTATCTATGACAAACCCACAGCCAATATCATACTGAATGGGCAAAAACTGGAAGCATTCCCTTTGAAAACTGGCACAAGACAGGGATGCCCTCTCTCACCACTCCTATTCAACATAGTGTTGGAAGTTCTGGCCAGGGAAATTAGGCAGGAGAAGGAAATAAAGGGTATTCAATTAGGAAAAGAGGAAGTCAAATTGTCCCTGTTTGCAGATGACATGATTGTATATCTAGAAAACCCCATTGTCTCAGCCCAAAATCTCCTTAAGCTGATAAGCAACTTCAACAAAGTCTCAGGATACAAAATCAATGTACAAAAATCACAAGCATTCTTATACACCAATAACAGACAAACAGAGAGCCAAATCATGAGTGAACTCCCATTCACAATTGCTTCAAAGAAAATAAAATACTTAGGAAACCAACTTACAAGTGACGTGAAGGACCTCTTCAAGGAGAACTACAAACCACTGCTCAATGAAATAAAAAAGGATACAAAGAAATGGAAAAACAGTCCATGCTCATGGATAGGAAGAATCAATATCGTGAAAATGGCCATACTGCCCAAGGTAATTTATAGATTCAATGCCATCCCCATCAAGCTACCAATGACTTTCTTCACAGAATTGGAAAAAACTACTTTAAAGTTCATATGGAACCAAAAAAGAGCCCACATCTCCAAGTGAATCCTAAGCCAAAAGAACAAAGCTGGAGGCATCATGTTACCTGACTTCAAACTATACTACAAGGCTACAGTAACCAAAACAGCATGGTACTGGTACCAAAACAGAGATATAGATCAATGGAACAGAACAGAGCCCTCAGAAATAACGCCACATGTCTACAACTATCTCATCTTTGACAAACCTGAGAAAAACAAGCAATGGGGAAAGGATTCCCTATTTAATAAATGGTGCTGGGAAAACTGGCTAGCCATATGTAGAGAGCTGAAACTGGATCCCTTCCTTACACCTTATACAAAAATTAATTCAAGATGGATTAAAGACTTAAACGTTAGACCTAAAACCACAAAAACCCTAGAAGAAAACCTAGGCATTACCATTCAGGACATAGGCATGGGCAAGGACTTCATGTCTAAAACACCAAAAGCAATGGCAACAAAAGCCAAAATTGATAAACGGGATCTCATTAAACTAAAGAGCTTCTGCACAGCAAAAGAAACTACCATCAGAGTGAACAGGCAACCTATAAAATGGGAGAAAATTTTTGCAACCTACTCATCTGACAAAGGGCTAATATCCAGAATCTACAATGAACTCAAACAGATGTACAAGAAAAAAACAAACAACCCCATCAAAAAGTGGGCAAAGGATATGAACAGACACTTCTCAAAAGAAGACATTTATGCAGCCAAAAGACACACGAAAAAATGCTCATCACTGGCCATCAAAGAAATGTAAATCAAAACCACAATGAGATACCATCTCACACCAGTTAGAATGGCGATCATTAAAAAGTCAGGAAACAACAGGTGCTGGAGAGGATGTGGAGAAATAGGAACACTTTTACACTGTTGGTGGGACTGTAAGCTAGTTCAACCATTGTGGAAGTCAGTGTGGCGATTCCTCAGGGATCTAGAACTAGAAATACCATTTGACCCAGCCATCCCATTACTGGGTATATACTCAAAGGACTATAAATCATGCTGCTATAAAGACACATGCACGCGTATGTTTATTGCGGCACTATTCACAATAGCAAAGACTTGGAACCAACCCAAATGTCCAACAATGATAGACGGGATTAAGAAAATGTGGCACATATACACCATGGAATACTATGCAGCCATAAAAAATGATGAGTTCATGTCCTTTGTAGGGACATGGATGAAACTGGAAACCATCATTCTCAGCAAACTATCGCAAGGTCAAAAAACCAAACACCGCATGTTCTCACTCATAGGTGGGAATTGAACAATGAGAACACCTGGACACAGGAAGGGGAACATCACCCACCGGGGACAGTTGTGGGGTGGAGGGAGGGGGGAGGGATAGCATTGGGAGATATACCTAATGCTGGATGACGAGTTAATGGGTGCGGCACACCAGCATGGCACATGTATACATATGTAACTAACCTGCACATGGTGCACATGTACCCTAAAACTTAAAGTATAATAATAATAATAAAAAAAAGAAACATCTTGGAATTCTTGATTTTTAAGTTTGAAAAAGAATTATTAACAGGTAATAGGATCTAAGAAATGGAAAAATAGACCTTCAATAGTGTAAATCTCACTCAGCACAATAAAATCTATTCACTGAATATGACAGCGTTCCATGATAATGGAAAATAAATGCAAGAGGAAGGAAGTGAAGATGACATGCAAAATAATCACTAATATTCACGATATAGGAGATGTACATAAAAACTGGCTGCCATTTACAGTCACTATAAGGGAAATTAACTTAAAAAGTTTGACATAAAAGAGTAAATAGAAACAAGTGGTGTAACATTTATTTTTTTATGTAAATATCAATTATTTGTGAAGACCAATATGGTTTATTAGGATACTTGTTTCTCTTATTCTCTGGTTACCAAATTAAACGTTGAGATATTTTAGTATAAAATAGCAAAAGGTGATAAATATATATGTCTTTTATATAAACATTAAATATGATACTTTTGCTGTTCATTAAATAACGTTTTCTAGATCTCATATATTATGGCAGTTAATGGATATTTGATACTATTTAAGGTTTAAACCAAAAGCCAGATATCAAATAAAACTATAGTACTTGATTTGATTGTGAACTGGAAGAGGTCCCCCATTGGCAAAGGACAAGACAAATTGTGTGTCAATAACAAATAAGAGCTAAAATAAACAGAACTAGATCAAATCCATAACTTCCAATTGACACTAAAAATATATCTCATATTGATGACATTTGGAGGATACTAGAGAACCAAATTATTGATCATAAAACTAATCAATATCAGTAAAGAATAAAGTATCTTGCTGACGTGGTTTGGCTGTGTCCCCACCCAAATCTCATCTTGAACTGTAGCTCCCACAATTCCTATGTGTTGTGAAAGGGACCCAGTGGGAGATAATTGAATCATGGGAGTGGTTTCCCCCACAATGTTCTCATAATATTGAATAAGTGTCATAAGATCTGATGGTATAAATATAATGAGTTTCCTTTTTTAGCTTGGCTCTCATTCTCTCTTTTGCCTGCCACCATGTAAGACATGCCTTTTGCCTTCTGCCTTGATTGTGAGACCTCTCCAGCCATGTGGAACTGTGAATCCATTAAAGCTTTTCTTCTTTATAAATTACCCTGAGTCAGGTATGTCTTTATCAGCAGCATGAAAACAGACTAATACTCCTGCTTTTCCTTTATAAGATGTGCAAGAGACAGACTTGCCACACATCTTTTACGTGACAACAGAAAACTATTTCTTGAATGCATGCTTTTACTAGTTAATAAAATGCATGGAAGTCACTACTTTTAACATATAAAGATAGAGCCAACAAATATAATAAAATAATGTGGTAATTTGGAGTGTATAAATTATGCTAAAAAAACTTGAACCCAATTATAACTTTAACATCATAATAAGAGAGAGAACTCAGAATTTATGTGATTACCAATGCAAGTACCCAGCACCATAGAATAAATATTTCTATAAACAAACAAATGAACAAGAACTCTGAATCAGATTAATACTTTACAGATTTAGGGGAAATGTAGGGGAGAGAGGGTGAGACTGGCAAAACTCAAAGTAAGGGGAACTCTACAGTACAAATAATCTTTTTTTGGTTGTTGTTGTTGTTTGTTTGTTTCAATAAGTAAATTTCAAGAAACAGAAATAAAAGAGGATGTATTTTAAATGGCAGGGAAGGGACAAGAAAAATATGTGAAATTTTTAGTAAACAAAATAACGGAAATCAGTAAACAATTGGTAGAACTGAGCACTGGTTAGTTTGGTTAATATTTGATGCTGTCAAGAATTAACTGTTAATTTTTTAAATATGGTATCATTATTTAACGAGTTCATATCATTTAGATATTTACAGAGGATGTTATTTGATGTACTAAAATAATACCATTGTGTTGTAAGCAGAAAAAAAGATTTGTCATGATCTACTAATTATTGAAGTGTTGGGGGTACGGAGCAGGAATGGAATTTCTTATAATATTCCATTTCAGTGCCAGTTACATAATTTTTCTTAATAAAAATTTCAAGAAAAAAAAGCTAAAGAAAACATAAAAGGAAACTTGATGGCCATGGTTCTTTAGCTTTTGTTTGGAACTAGTCTTAAATGTAAAGGAATGTAAACCTTGGCAATCCTTGGAGAGGGAAAGGATTAACACTCCATGCAAACTGGAAAGCTTATTGTCCATTTATTTTAAAATAAATGCTGATATTTTTATGTTCTTTACATTTCTCATACTTTAAAATAAATAAAATGATATTTTATTTCTAATAATTGTCATTTATAATTTTGGCTTATTTATACTTCTAGCATGCCACTTCAAGCCCTAGGTATAGGTATAGTCAGTGTGCACATATGTAGCAGTTGAATTACCAGATGTTTGATTTTGTGAAATGCATTTAGTTTCCCGTATCTCATTACTCTGATGTTCATAACTAGGGTGCTCCATATATATATGTGTATATATATATATATATATATATATTTTTTTTTTTTTTTTTGAGACAGAGTTTCACTCTTGTTGCCCAGGCTGGAGTGCAATGGCATGATCTCGGCTCACCGCAACCTCTGTCTCCTGGGTTCAAGCGATTCTCCTGCCTCAGCCCCCCAAGTAGGTGGGATTACAAACATGTGCCACCATGCCTGGCTCATTTTGTATTTTTAGTACAGACATGGCTTCTCCATGTTGGTCAGGCTGGTCTCAAACTCCTGACCTCAGGTCATCCACCTGCCTCGGCCTCCCAAAGTGCTGGCATCACAGGCGTGAGCCATGGTGTCCGGCCAGGTGCTCCATATTTTTATTTTTTTCTATCTGTATTGTATTTCACTGTTTTAATTTTTATAAAGAGTACTGATTCTTAAACTGAGACTCTGAATGTCTACTTTCCCACAATATTTAAAAAGTCTGATATTCCAATATCAACAAAATCTAGATTGTTATTTTGTAATAATTTTATTTTGGTATGAAGATATTTTTAAAACATGGCTCTATGGAGAAAATAATAACCTCCTTGGTGCTAAAAATGTAGAGGATTATTTATGTACAGTATGCTGAATGCTTTAAAACAGAACTATTATTATATTATACCTCCTCATATGTAGTCCCTGTATTTTAGTATTGTCAACATTTGTCTTGAATATTTTCATTAATAAAAACATGTTATAACTGACTGAAATAAAGATAATTTATATTTATGTCGTCAAAACATTTAAAGAGTGGATTGCAATCTGCTATGGGGTCTCAAACACAGTTGTACTTCTTCCTAAGTATTCATAGCCCCTTTTTGCTGTTTATGCTGATTCCCAAGAATAAGGACAAAACCCGAAGTGCAGCTCTCTCAATTTCTTCTTCCTTTCAACTTATAGATAAGTTAATCAATGACCTTCCATTAGATCTGCCTCCAAGGGTATGGACTATTGTCTTACTAAAGGATGGAGATATGGAGAGCCTGAGAAGGGGCAGGGCAGGTGAAGAAGTTCTGGAGAATAAGAGAGGAACTGTGTGAAACATATGTGAGAGTGTCAGAGAGGGAAAGAGCAAAAGTGACTTTAAAGCAAAAAGAAAATCCTTGTTGGTTAAACGTTTACTGATTAGGAGATTAGCGAATGAAAAAATAAAAAACAAGAAAATCATGTGATATTTAAAAATCTTTGAAAGACTTTCCCTTTCCTTGGTGATTCACATACTCTCAGCTATCAGAGGTCAGCATGATGTAGGGATAATTGCTAGTAATTTGCTTGTGGTAATTAAGAAAGTTTAAAGAGAGAGTTCCAGATAAATCAACAGCAAAGCATTAATGACAGGCTGGAAAGACCAGAGAGATCAGAGTCACACAGGAAATGCACAGTTTGTTATTATAGTTGTCCGGCCCACTTACCAAAGGAAATTATAAACTGTGATTTTTTTTAATCTAAATCTAAAAACACAGTTAGAAGATGGGTTGTGCCGCAAAGATGACCTTTCTCTTGAGAAAAGGGGTAACTTGTAATTCCTCATAATAGCTATAGTTTTAGATGTTATATGATTAAGTATCATTTGAGACACTTGTTTAAAAAGCAGATGCCTTAGTCTTTAGACCCATGCAAATTTTATGATTCAATGACCTTGGGGTGGTGCCCATTTTTTGTTGATCTGTGTACCACAACTTTAAAAATACTTTTCTAGAATGAGGCTTCTCAATCTCAGAACTATTGACATTTTGGCCCAGATAGTTCTTTGTTGTGGGGAACTGGTTTGTGTATTGTAGGATATGATGGGTTTCAGCACATGCTATCCCAAAATACGGTACCTTGGTATTTGGAAAACAAAAAAAAAAAAGTAGAAGTTGGAAGTTCTCTCTGACTTTCTCCCCTTGCAGCAGGTCATAAAACAATTCTCTGGGCCAGGCGCAGTGGCTCATACCTGTAATCCCAGCACTTTGGGAGGGTGACGAGGGTGGATCAAGAGGTCAAGGGATTGAGACCATCCTGGCCAACATGGTGAAACCCCCTCTCTACTAAAAATACAAAAATTACCTGGGCATGGTGGCGCACACCTGTAGTCCCAACTACTTGGGAGGCTGAGGCAGGACAATCACTTAAACCCAGGAGGCAGAGGTTGCAGTGAGCTGAGGTTACGCCACTGCATTCCAGCCTGGCAAGAGAGCTAGACTCTGTCTCAAAATAAATAAATAAATAAATAAAAATAATTATCTGATCTTCCTCTAAAGTAATTCATAAAACCTTTATTCCAGGGGGTCTATCCTATCCTAAACACAGAGGAAAGTAATGCCCTTATTTCTGAAGACACGGAGACACAAAGTAGAATCTGAATAAACAGGGCTTGCTAAATTCCATCCTCTACCCTTTCACGCCCCCCATCCCCTACCCTTTCACTCCCCCATCCCCATTTATTACTATTAGATCAGACCCTTTCACTCTCCAAACAAAGTTCTCTACAACTGTCCATGAAAAACATAGTTTTCTGTTTCTTCATTTCTGAAGGCTCCTGTGTTACTTAAAACTTGTATTAATTAAATACAATAATATGTAGGCTTTTCTCTTGTTAATCTGTTTTTTGTTATACGAGAGTCTCAGCCATGAACCTAGCAATTGGTGAGGAAATACATCTTTTCTGTGCTACAAATGTTTAGCAGCACCATTGGCCTCTACCCACTAGATGCCAGTAGCAGCCCTGACCCCAACTCCCTCAATTGTAACAGCTAAAAGTCTCTCCATGCAGTGTCAAATACCCACCAGTGCATAATTGTTTCCAGTTGAGGATCTCAGAAAGTATAAGGAGTTTTAAGGCAGAGTCTGCTATTTCAGAAAAACAAAATAAGAAATACAGAGCCTCAAGATGAAAAATAAAACTAAAATCTCAGATGATAAAATGAAAAATAAAATAGGCAGAAGACTGGGTTGGGTTGGAGAAGAAAATTATGGTTCTACTGGAGCCAGATGGTGAATATGAAACTTTTCACACAGAAAATTATTTCCACATGAACAGTTGTCTGTAACGCCACATAACAGCAACACTGAGAGGAATCATACCCAGGGTCAAGAATATAAAAATGCATTGCTGACCTCAAACTTCATCAGTATGCCTGCTGTGTTATCCCTTGTCTCTGCTTCCAAAGCCCCATAGATTAAACTAAATCCATTCATTCCTTCTTCCAATTTATAATAGTAATGTGGGAAAGAATGATATGAAAGGAATCGGATATTAACTATAGTAACATACTAGAATGTATGGTCCTTGGCAAGGGATTCTTTTATAAATTTTGTATCAGGAATTCTGATTCGGCAAAGTGTACTTTGGATAGGGTAAAAAAATTCAAAGGTACTTATTAATAGTTTCATAACAGTCTCCACATGTTGGTATCTAATAATATATTAGGAAGGTCTGTTGTAGGACATGACCTTTTTAACATTTATCAATGAGTTTAGTAAAGATGTAGAAGGTGCATTTATCACATTTTCCATAAACGAAAAATTTAAGGGATAGTGATGACAGAATAAAAATATCCTAAGTAGGTATAAGAATGAAAGGAAATAATTAACAAAATATAGAGACAATTCACAGAACGGGAGAAAATCTTTGAAAACTATCCATCTGACAAAGGCTTAATAACCAGAATATATTATGAACTCAAGCAATTCAATTGGAAAAAAATAGTCTAATTAAAAAATAGCAGAAGATCTCTAGACATTTATCAAAAGAAGAGATACAAATAGCCAAAAAGTATATGAAAAAAAAGCTCAACATTAATAATCATTAGATAAATGCAAATCAGAATTACAATGAGATACCATCTCACCCCAGTTAAAATGGTTTTATCCCAACAAGAGGCAATAATGAATGCAGGAGCAGATGTGGTGAAAGGGGAACTCTCAAACACTGTTGGTGGGAATGTAAGTTAGTACAACCACAACAGTATAAACGTTCCTCAAAAAAACTAAAAGTAAAACTACCATATGATCCAGCAATCCCACTTCTGGGTATATATCTGAAAAAAAAGGAAATCAACATGGTGAAGAGATAACTGCACTCCTATGCTTATTGTATGACTATTCGCAGTGACCAAGATATGGAATCAACTGAATTGTCTATCAATAGATAAATCAATAAATAGCAGGTAGTACACATACACAAAAGTATATTATTCTTAAAATCTTTATTATTAAAATCCTGGCTGGGGACAGTGGCTCATGCCTGTATCCCAGCACTTTGGGAGACCAAGACAGGAGGATCACTTGAGGTCAGGAGTTCAAGACCAGCTTGGCCAAAATGGTGAAATCCTGTCCCTACTAAAAATACAAAAATTAGCCGAGAGTGGTGGGGTGCACTTGTAATCCCTGCCACTTGGGATACTGAGGCAGGAGAATCGCTTGGACTCAGGAGGCAGATGGCAGATGTTGCAGTGAGCCGAGACCATGCCACTGCACTCCAGCTCAGGTGACGGACACTGAGACTCCATCTCAAAAACAAAACAAAACAAAAAAACAAACAAACAAAATCCTTTAATTGGCAACAACGTGGATGGAACTGGAGGACATTATATTAAGTGATGTAAGTCAGGCACTGTAAAACAAATGTTGCATGTTCTTATGCATATGTGGGAGCTAAAAAAAAAGAAGGAGAATAAAAGAAAGACTCCTCTGAAGTAGAATTATAGTTACCAGAGGCTTGGAAGAGTAGCTGGTAGAAGGGGTAAAGATAAGATGGCTAGTGGGTACAAAAACACAGTTAGATAGAATGAATAAGATTTAGTATTTGGTAGCACAATAGTGTGATCATAGTTAACAAGAATCTATTATGTATTTTAAAATACTGAAGAGTAGAATTGGAATTTTCTTAACACAAAGGAATGGTAAATGCTTGTGGTTCTGAATATCCCAGTTACCCTAATTTAATTATTACATACTGTATGCCTGTATTAAAACATCACATGTGCCCAATAAATACATACAACAATTATGTAACCATAATAATTACCAACAACAACAACAACAAAGAATTTACTACAATGAGGACATTTGGTGTAACCTGCTGTCTGACCACGGATCTAGTCATGAGGATGTAGGATATTGAATTCTGGTTCTGTACACGGAACATGTATAAACAAGATGTAAGGGTTTGATTGAACTAAAACAATGCATTTTAACAGCATAGTGGAAATACAAAAATGCCAGTGTATTTTTAGTTGCATTAATCAATGTATAGATAACGGATACAAAAGAGTTTTCTATGCTGCATTGGTTAGATCCCATCAAGAGTTTTATAAATAGTTTCAGGTCACATAAGAAAAATAACATTGAGAAATTAGAACACACCCAGGACTCTATAAATAAAATGATAAACTGTTTTGAAGCCATCTTACAAAAGGACTGATTGACAGTCCAGAGTACAAAATAGCAAATCAGATCTTGCCAGCTTTTAGTTAATACTTGGCCATTCGAGTCTGATTTTAAATAAAAATTTATGAAAAACACTTGAGTTCATGGAAAGGTGTATAAAGAGAAATCAGTATTAAGCCAAGTATAATCTAACTGTATTGTTTTCTTTAGTCCACTTTGACTAAGGAGGGAGCTTTGTTTCACCAATGAAATCTTACCTGGAAACATTAAACAAAGAAAATAAAACCCCACAAATAGTTGTTTTTTGAAACAGAAAGATAAAGAGACTGCCGTATCTTATCTACACAATTCTGTAGAGTATTATACAAAAGTAACTCTTACTAATTGAATTGTATATTTTTAAATTTCTATTTAGTATTAAGAAGTTAATATTTAAATAGAAAAAAGTATAGATTCTACAAAATATACATATAGACACCCATGTATAGACACACATACATATATATAGTACCAATATACTTTATGTAAAATATACTACAAAATATAATCTGTATAAATGTATATATATAAAATACATACACATACTAATGTAATGTATACATATATTACATTTCATATATCTTATATATGGTATTTTTACATTTATTATGGTCACCATAAGAGCACATAACCTGGTTTACGTGGAACAATGTTGGTTTATACCTGTAGCACTGGAGTGATTGTTGCAGCATCTCCTACACCCAAAATTATCCTGGTATAAATGATAAAGTATATGGTTTTCTTATGATGGGAGGTTACTCATCTCATAGTAGACTACTCAGTGTGCATTTGTTATGTTTCAGGGAATATGCCACAATCACATAAAACTTCACGTATCTGCATGCATTAGTGCCTTTGAGCATTTTTGTAATTATGGAAATCAGCAATATAATACATTTGTGTATAACAAATATCTTATTTTTAGTAATCTTCTTTCCAATAAATAATATTACTAACTTAATAAATAACTAAAGCAGATCAGAAAATCAAGAATCTTTTCTCTCAAGTATAAAAATGAGTGGAAAGATTTTATATTTTATTAATGATAACATGAAGTATGATAATGAATCTATGAGATTTTGTAATATTTCAGCCAAATGAATTTTATGTAACAAACATTTATACTTCTCAAGATTAAAGAAATTTAACGGATTTATTGTGCCTAATAATTAGAGGCTGATTTGATAAGCTCAGTGAATTAGTCACTTAGAATACATCTTATGATTTACATTCTTATAGACTATAATTTGTCAAAACACCCCAGGATTCCAAAATTTACACAATTTGAAATCTCATTTTCTTTTGTTTTGTTTTCTTTTTCTCTCTGGTAGGATCTTTAAAGCTTTTCATTCACCTTCAATTTTTTAAATCACATCAAAGCTCTTAATAGTAAATTTAATTAGCCAAATAGTGGAGATTAATTGCTTAAATAATACATGTCAAGATATAATACCCTTGGTACAAAATCAAGCTCTTACACATTATATTTAAAAGCCCTTTCTTTCACATTTAAAGGCTACTATAATTCCCTACTATACCTATCAACAATAGATTCATCTAATATACACATTTATCCTATGTAAAATTAATTTTAAAAACACATAAGCAATAGGAATAATATCATTTATGAAAAAAGTCTTTATAATATTTTTGAAAGTAAGTAACTATCATACTCAATGACAAATTGGAATGTTATAAAATGGGAGAATTTAACAAGAATTTGATTTTTAAGCCAATAATAGTAATAAAAGTATTCGGTAATTGCAATTTTAATCAATAATTATTCTAAATGCTCTGCATGTATCAACTTTGTATCAATTTCCAAACCCATCTTATGAGGTAGACACTATTATTTTTTCACATATTCTAGATTAGCAACCTTTTTTTTTGAGACACAGCCTCTCCCTGTCGCCTGACTGGAGTGCAGTGACATGATCTTGGCTTACTCCAACCACCACCTCCCGGGTTCAAGCGATTCTCTTGCCTCGGCCTCCCGAGTAGCTGGGACTACAAGCATGGGCCACCACACCCAGCTAATTTTTTTTGTATATACATATATATATATATATATATATATATATATATTTTTTTTTTAGTAGAGACGGGGTTTCTCCATGTTGGCCAGGATGGTATGGATCTGACCTTGTAATCCCACCTCAGCCAGCCTAAGAGCTGGGATTACAGGCAGGAGCCACCCTTCCCGGACACAACTTTTTTTTTAATTGACCAAGTTTTGGATTATCAATTAGATTTGAACAGGATTAGAGCACTAATAGAACAGATATTAACATCAGCCAGGTCAAAAAATTAATATTCCAAAGAAAATCAATCTTTCCATTTTATTTGAATATGTTATTGTTAATGGCAAAAATAAAATTTTATTTTCCCTGAATCAATTTTTTTAATATTTCTTTTTAGTAGCATTGTTTCTATTTTTCCTTTGTTTTGTGAATGACTTAGAAGACTATACCCATTTTTTCAAATTTCTTTAGATCAATTATAGGATTAATACAATTGGGAAATCATTATTTGAATCTTATGATTAAATTGTACATTATATTAAAGCACATAAAATGTTATAAAGCATTTAAATGTAGTTTACATTTGTTTTATCTGTCTTTTCTAATATTCTAGAATATTAGAGAAATTATATTGGCCCATAGAATTGTGCATAGTAATATTTATTTGTGTTTGTTTTACTTTTTATTATTTATTTATTTTTTATTTTTTTTTTTTTTTAGTTTTAGAATTTTTTAAAAGGTGGGGTCTTGCTGTGTTTCCCAGGCTGGCCTCAAACTCCTGGGCTCAAGGAATCCTCCTGCTTCAGCTTCCCAAGTAGTTGGGACTACAGATGTGAATCATTGTGCCTGTGGTTGTTTTAAATAGATAACCAGGCTTTTAGTTTCTTGTCACACTGATTTTGGCAGGACTAAAATTAGAAGCAGCCTCTCTCCTGGTCTTACAATATGACAGACTCCTTAACAAAATTCTCCCAGTGTCTCACAGACTCTTCTTTAAGGGAGATGGAAGTACCTCTGAGAAGAAATAAGCTGAGGAGGGCACATTTCTGGAGACTAGAGAGAGAGAAAAGGTGGTATTTTGTTTTATAAGCATCAGGACTTGAGTTTCATCTCTTCTCCAGAAGGACCTGAGAGTGTAAGGGCTGTGAGCTGTTTCTAGGAAGTCTGAGTCCTTGCAGTATGATGGATGTGATAATCAAATTTCCTATACTCCAAATTTGGAATGGGAAAACCAAATGCATAGAGGCATAAGGGTCCATGCAGGACACAACAAAGTGCTTTTCAACAGAAACCAATATGGGTCTCTGAACAAAAGGACCTGACAAAATATCTTCCTGGACTTATGCACAATTTTAGCAGGCCAAGTTGGGTGGGAGTGAGTAGAACATTTAATAACTAGTTATGAGTTTATGGCCAGCTTGAAAGGAGAAATTCTTGAAGGCAGAATCAGGTAATTTACCAAACTAAGGAATTAAAAGATGTTTTCAGTTGAGTCAGAGTGAAATGCATGCTGTCTACAATTGTGAAAAACAGAGATATATGTATGCTATCAAAAAAAAAAAACAACTTTTATTCTAGAGTTAATTGATGGTATGACCTGGAATTGAAATGGTAACATCTTTAGAGATGACCTTTATCTCCTTGTACTTTTCTCCATCTGTTCTATTCTCTGCCCTCTACCAAATATCTTTCTCTCTTTACTCAGGCTTCTTTTTTCTCTGATCTATTATCTTTTCACATGTCACCTCTTCTTACCTTATTTATATCATAATCTTCCTTTCCCCCCCAATATAACTGGCAAGATTCCTGTAGTTAACAGTTCAAATATCTGAAAAAGAGGTTCTGATTGATTCAGCCCATCTTGAAAAAAAAATCACATGCCTAAGGTCTTGGGTCACTAAATAATATGTGTATTGACTGGTGGTGTAGCTTGTATCCAACTCTGATCAATTTGTATTAGCTGAGGGTGGAAGTAAATGATTTACATGGTTCGAACTTTTATTAATTTATTCAAACAAGCAAACAAATAACCACTGAACACATATTACATGCCAGGCATGTTCTATGCACAGTCAATAAAATAGTTAGAAAAACAGAAAAAAACTCAATGCCTTCATAAAGCTTACAAGGCAAATTTTAAAATAACCACATTTAATATGTTAAATATATTGAATGATATTTGGTGGAGGTTGCAGAGAAAAATAAAGCATATAAATAAAGCATAATAGGTGATAAAGAGGAGGTGTTATAATTTTAGCTAGGGTGAATGAGGAGATATTTATTGGAGATATTTATTTGAATATACAATTGAAGGAAGTGAGCAAACAAGTCATAGAGATACCAGGCAGAAAAGCCTTACAGGAAGAACGAAATGAAATATATATGTGTTCAGATGGAAGTGTGCCTGGCAATATTCAAGGAATATTAAGAAGTCCACTGTGGCTGGAAGGGGGTGAGCCTGGAAGAGATGATAGGGGTAAATGTTTTGTAAATCATTGTGATTATCTTGGCTTTTAATCAGAGTTATATAGATAGCCATTAGAAAATTTGCATCAGAGGAGGCACACATTTGGATTTTGGTTTGAAGGGATTTCTATTCTAGCTACTATTTTATGAATAAAATTCATGGGGTTCAAGGGAAAGCAGAGAGATACATTAGGAGTTTACTGCAGTAATTTAAAGCAGAGATGGCAGTGACTAAGACCAGAACAATGAGAAGGGGTCAAACATACTTTGAAGTTAAAATCAAAACTTTTCACTCACAGATTTTACATGATGTGGGAATAAAAGAAGATAGTCAAAGATTACCCGAAAGAGATTGTTGGTCCACGCAACTAGTAGGAGGGAATAGCTGTAAACTGAGGTGGGAAAGACTTGACAGAAGCAGCTTTAGAGGAAAAATAATCAGAAGCTCAGTTTGGGTCAGATTATGTTTGAGATATTCAACCAGAGATGGCTAATAGGCAGTTGATTACAGACTTCAAGGAATAGGTCCATGCTTGAAAAAGAAATTTAGGAGTAATTACTGTATGGTTTGGATTTGGGGTTCTGTGACTGAAATACACAATCAAGGGAATTCATATGCACTAAAGAAAAAAGGTCCAAGGGTTGCACTCTGGGTCTGCTAGAGCAGAGAGGATAACACTATTAAAGTAGTACTTAGAAAGCAATGGGGAACATAATGCTACATATTACAATAGTATTTTATCGACCCTCTTTATCTGCCTTTTGAAGGATTTTGCATAAATGTTTTCTGGGTCATGAGTTAGGTCAAGCAAAAAAATCTCAGAATATCTGAGATTATTTAAGAAGTCTCTTACTATATCTCTCTAGTGTATCATTCCAGTATCCTTTTTACCCAAATGACTCATCTTCAACAATCATCTATCCCATGGACTCTTACTAATATCTACTGAAATTTCACTAGCAGTTCTCATTTTTCCTTTATATCCTCTCTAAAAACGATCAAAAAGTCATCTCTCTCTCTGAGTCTGTTATATCTTTTCACACCCAATATATTCATCATTACTAAAATATATTTTCTGATTAATCCCAATGATTTTGTAATCAGGACTTGCTGATTTGTCCTCATACTCAGGACTAGTGATCCCTTCAAAAGGACTTCACTTTTCTTCATCCTTCTTTGATGACTGTCTCTTCTTTTCTCCTTTTCAATTGTCGAGAAATGAGGAGGTAGCCATAATTTCCTATGAATCTTGCCTTTCCTCTCAGCTCCCTTCTATTTCCTCCATTTTAATAGCAGATGCTTCCACTCTATCTTCTCTTCACATCTATGGATCTTTATACGTGTACTTGGCAATCACTTGTGTAAATATCTGAAGAAGCTGTTCATCTGCAGCTTTCTGTGTTGAATCATGCTGGTTTTATTCTATTCTGATCTCTATTTCAATCTCTAATCCCTCTCAAAATGGAAAGTGTCTCCATAAGTAGCTCCATTTTACACAACTCCTTCAGGCTATAACTTAACAATGATATAACTTGATTTCTATACATGAATTCCCCAAATAATATTTTAACCTATTCTTGAAATATATTGCATATTGTGAGAGGCAGATAAAGAAATATCTTATGAAACTGAGACCAAAAATGCATATTTTCAAAATCATTTTCTCATTGAAGAACTTGAATCTGCATGTTTTCAGATTATGCTATGATTCCTTTTTGTTGCTTAACATTTCCATTGTACACTACAGAGACTATCAGTAGAATATTTCCTGAATATTTTCCAGAAGGCAATATATTATTCTATTATTTTCTGGAATACTGAGGTTCATATATGTGATAACTGTTTCAATAATATAGTAAACAAGCTTAAAATATAAATTCTTTCACATAAGATGTATTTTTGCCTTTAGCTAAATATTGACTTACAAATTAAAATTTCAAAGCAGCATTTTTTTTCAGGTTGTAGTTCTGAGATACTAGTTTTGTGAAGCATTCTTAAAGATATGGTAAAAAACATTGTCAAATACTCTTGGGAAACACACTTTTTATTTTTATTGATTTATTCATTGGGTATCTCATTGTGGATTTTACTTATATTTCCTTAATGTTCAATTTTGTTGAATAACTTATATTTCCTTAATGAACAATTTTATTGAATAACTTTTCATGTGTTTTTGGACACTTATATAACTTCTTTGTATAAATGTTTATTAAGATCTTTTTTATTCTTTTTTTTTTTGGTTGAGATACTTGTTTTTAGTTTTTGTTGAATTGTAGGACTATTTATTTAGTCCTGTGGGTATTAAACCTTTATAAGATATGTGCTTTGCAAATATTTTCTCCCAGTCTGTAAGTTGCCTTTCCACAGTTTTGATAATGTTCCTTGATGCAGAGAAGTTGTAAATTTTCACATAGTCCAATTTATCCACTTTTTCCTTTGTTGCTCATATTTTTGGTGTCAAAAGAATCCATTGCCAAACCCAACGTCGTAAACATTAATGTATATGTTTTCTTCTAGGAGATCTACAGTTTTAGCTCCTAAATTTAGATTGTTGAACGGTTGTGACTCAATTTTCATATATGAATGAAGTAGGGGTCAAACTTCACTCTTTTGCATGTGGTTAGCCAGTTGTCCCAGCATGATTTGTTGAGGAGACTATTCTTTCCCAGCTGAATGATCTTGACACCCTTGTTGAAAATAAATTGGCCACAGATGTTTATTTCTGCACTCTCAATTCTATTCCATTAGTCTATGTATTTACTATTATGCCAATACTATATTTTTTTTGACTACTGTAGCCTTGTAATAGGTTTTGAAATCAGGAAGTGGGAATCCTATTTTGCTTTTCTTTTTCAGTATTGTTTTGGCCATTCAGGGCCCCTTGCAGTTCCATATGAATTCGAGAACTTACTCATGTAACCAAATACCAACTTTACCCCAATAACTTATGGAAAAATAAGAAAAGAAAAAACAAAACAGTTATATTTGTAATAGTGTCAAAAAGAAGAAAATACCTAAACATAAATTGAACCAAGAGGTGAAAGACTTGTACACTGGAAACCATAAAACACTGTAGAAATTAAAGATGACTTAAATAAATGGAAAGATATCTCATATTCACAGATTCAAATGCTTAATATCGTTAAGCTGGCAGTCTGAAATTAGTCCATAGATTCAATGCAATCTCCATCAAAATTCTAGTAGCCTTTTGGGCAAAAATGGAAAAACACCTTTTATAAAAAAAGTCAAATGATCGATTACACATTATCACTATAAGAACTCTGAAGGCTTCTACTCAAAACAAAACAAACAAAACAAACAAACAAAAACCTACTTAACATGATTTAGTTCAAATTCCAAGCCTATGTAACTACAAAACTCCTTTTTTTTTAAAAAAAAAACAATACTTATTGATCTCTGGGGCCTGAAGCTTTACCTCCACCACTTCCCAGTTAAAGCAGAGTAGCAAAGATCAGTTTTAATGTATGGTTTGCTCATATAATTTTTGTGAATTTTGAGTTATGGTAGTATCATGCCTGACATGTTATGTATTCGATAGTTTAATCATTAGCATCATGAACAGTTGCTCACTTTCAGGTAAAAAATGCTTTTTATAATATAGATTAAATGATAAAATCATATAAATAATAAAGAACCTCAGTCCTAATTTGAATTATCTATTTCAAAGATGTTTCATTTGTTTTATATTTTATTATTAATAAAAGAAAGTATGTCATTAATTGGGCCATTATTTTTTACAAACAAATGAACAACATAAATATACATTGCATTGAATTTATTATTGCAGCTGAAGATTTAATTTTGAACTCAGATATTTAAATTATACCTTTTTAGATAATTAGTGGCAATTATTTGTATACAAAGGCGTCATCATGTTTTAATTAACTGTTTCTTCAGTAAATATGATTTAATAAACCATAATAACACATTTTCAGATTAAAGTCTTTACCTTCTTACCTTCATGTGTCGGGATGATCCATCCAGGCCTTTAAGAAGCTTACAAATGAGTGTGTGTGTTGTGGGGAGGGGGTTCAGACATTTAACTAGATTATTGTAGAAATTCAGATACAGAATAGATGTGATCTCCCATAGAAGAAAATACATAAGAAAGGATGTTAAAGATTAGTACAGTTATTTAAATGTTTAAGGAGAGAAAGATATTTAGATGTAGGAAACAGCATGTGTGAAGCCACTGAGGCATGAATCTGAATGGTGTATTCAGAGAACTAAATTGAGTTTCACATTGTTGATATAGGGGTGCGTCCTCATATTTGTCTGGCTTTCAGGGCATCAGCTGACATTTGCATAATTTGTCAGAGGCCTAATGATTAAGGTACATGGGCCATGTTAAAAGTCTCAGTATGAGCCGGGCACGGTGGCTTACGCCTGTAATCCCAGCACTTTGGGAGCCCAAGGCAGGAAGATCACAAGGTCAGGAGATCAAGACCATCCTGGCTAACATGGTAAAATTCCGTCTCTACTAAAAATACAAAAAAATTAGACAGGCGTGGTGGCATGCACTTGTAATCCCAGCTACTCGGGAGGCTGAGACAGGAGAATTGCTTGAACCCTGGAGGTGGAGGTTGCAAGGTTGCAATGAGCTAAGATTGTGCCACTCTACTCCAGCCTGGGCAACAGAGCAATACTCCGTCTCAAAAAACAAAAAACAAAACAAAACAAAACAAAAATCTCAATATGTTATAGGTGTTGGAGAACCATTAAAAGATTTGAGTGTGGTAAGGACATGTAAGCTTGTGTTTAAGATCTAGCAATCTACCTTTTGTGGGATGTTCAACATGTAGGAAGACAAGTTAGAAACTAATATTGCTGTAGCTGAAATGAAGGATGTATACATAACTACAGAAAAGATAGAATGAATTACAAGCATGTGTATTAGAATGGGTAGGGTTTAGTTGTTGCTTAGATTTACGTGGTTATAAAATGAAACTATTAAGTGAGATTTCCAGATTTCTAGTTTACTTAGGTTTGTCGTGACTTTTATTTAGATTGTAGTTTTGACTCTTGGAAACACAATGGAGATTAAGCCAAAACAGAAGGGACATGATTAAATTCAGCTGCAGATCTTTAGCAGCTAGTTCCTTATATGTGTGTTAGAGCTTGACTTGAAATTGGTGCTACATCCTCATAGAAAATCAATTTTATTGATTCTAAATCAATGGAAGTGAATATAATCACCCAATATAGGGAAAAAAGAAAGAGAAGAGGGTCAAAAATAGAAACTCATGGAAAAAATAGAACCTAAGGATTAGATTACTTACAAAAGGAATCAAGAGAAAAACCAGAAAAGGATATTGGACTAGAATCAATTTACAAGTGACTTCATACATATTGTCTCATTTATGTTTAACAGAACACATGTGCCGACAAATAAAACAGGCAATTTGATCCACATTTTAAAGAATAATAAGTTAGGTCTCAGAGTTTCATATTATTCTTTTTTTACAATGCCACAATATTACTTCTTTCTGTTTCTTTGTATTAAAATCTCTCAAATATACTATGTCCTAATAGTGTGTGTCTCTCTCTATATATATGTGTGATCAGAGTTACAGTTATATTGATACTTATTTTTGATGAAAGAAGTTATCTTTTAATCAACATTTTCAGGAAAATTCTATTTGCTAGCCATGACATAATTAAAATATACCGAAAGCCAGTATACCCATTCATGGTGATGACTGGTGCATTGCTGTTTAAAAACAAGAAATAGATCTCAGTGTCTGAGGGTGCTGTATATCACCTCAAGGCTCTCAAAGTGCCATCCATCATCATGTTCTATAAAATGAAAGGTGAACCATTTTACTGTGAGGATAACTATATAGCACCACTTCAAAGCCCTAAGCCAGAGTTGAACTATGGAAATTCCTTCACCCTCTTGTCGGTCCTGCCCTCTATAAATCAGACCTATATGATTGCTGAAAACATCAGCTAAAATTTACAGTAGTTTAAAAACTCAAGGGTAGAAAAATCAAATTTTTTCAATTCTCATTTTATTTGCAATGGTACATTGTCCCTGATACTCCTATTTTCTTGTGTTGTGTGATACTCTTTTATTCTTGTTTTGAAGAACTTCATATTTTGTATAACAACTTATTTTGCCTTCATAAGATGTTTTATTATTTGTAATATTCTTATACACTCTACTGAATACATTTCCAAATTTTTGAGAGGATTTTTTTCAAGTTATACATATATGTAAGTCAAAGAAATTATATTTAGTTATGTTATTAGTAACAGTAATATGATAAATAGTTTATAATCATGATTGCCCTGTTTAGTGTGGATATTAACAGTCATTAGATTACTCTCCATAATTAACCTATGAACAAACACTGGTAAGTAAGGATGGTATATAAAATAAGATGTAAAACTATTTAAAAAAAACTCTAACAACACACAGAATAGAATTGTGATGCCACATTCACAAACCTTAGCTAAACTAACAAACAACCTGCTATTTTTTGTCACATGTGACACTACACAATAGCTCATTTGTCATTTCTAACCCACACAAATAAAACATATAAATACTTATGTGGAAGAGGTAACAAATAGTCTTGATCAAAGAGCTAAACAGTTATAGATATTTAAAAAGTATCAAAGACAAATGAACAAATCTGTTGGTCTCAAATATAGAAGTGTTGCATGTATACACATTGCAATGAAGAAGACACTCTTTTTACACAAAATTATGTCTGAATCTTTCTCCTACAGTCAGAAATTCTATGTGGTCAGGAATACGGAAGTAGGAATGTAGCTTTATAACTGATCTTGATTTTCTTTGGAGGATCAGCTTTCCCTTAATTCTTATAATATACTCTAATTTTAATTTGAGGTTTATGTGGATCCAGAAAAATTTATCATAGAATGAAACCTCCTTTAGATACATAAATTCCATTGAATGTTCCAATGTCGAGCATGTTTTCAAACTGAAAACATTGACTCTCAGGACCTTTGCAGTGAATGCAAAAAGCAAAACAAACAAATGAATTACCCCACACATTTTGGAATCACGCAATATGCGTTAAACTAAGCCCAGGTTATTCCTGTCTTTGGACTTTTTTTTTTTGATCTACAATGAGAGGTTAATATATTAGTTTAAGATAATCTAAATAGAGTATTATTTCTTGCAGACAGGAGCATTTTGACTGATGTAGGTCCATCTTGGTTGCTCACGGTTCCTGTGAGATGAAAGTTCAGGTGACTGAGAGCAGAGAATCCAGGAGAAGATGAGACATTAGAGATATGGTCAGAACAGGTTACTATAAATGAGAAGGAGGGTAAAAAGATTAAAGTGAGTTGGTGACTCACACATGTAATCCCAGCACTTTGGGAGGCTGAGGTGGGAGGATCACTTGAGCTCAGGAGTTCAAGACCAGCCTGGGCAACATGGCAAAACCCCGTCTCTACAAAAAATACAAAAAATTAGCCAGACGTGGTGGCACATACCTGTAGTCCCAGCTACTAGGGAGGCTGTGCTGGGAGGATTGCTTGAACCTAGGAGGTGGAGGCTGTAGTGAGATGAGATCGTGCCACTGCACTCCAGCCTGGGAAATAGAGGGAGACTGGCAAATAAAAAATAAATAAAAAATTTAAGAAAAAGATTATAGTGGAAGTTTTTTTACATAAAGGGGAAGGCAGTTTACTTAAATGCAAAGCTATAAAATATGCTGAGGTAATCCTTAGGAAGTCAAGAGCTAGTGAACTGTTGGTTTTTACTTCAAACAGAAATAATTAACCTAAACTAGTACAGTTATTAACATTAAAGCCTCCTGAAACACATAAATAAGTACAATAAAACTAATTTTCAATGGCTTAAGCAATCATAAATTACACACACAAATAAATACATGCTATTTTTCATTGTATATTAAATTATTTTTAGGACAAAAATTAGTGGTTTAGTTCTACGTATGTCCTTCAGCAATAGGATGCAGTCATTTCTATTTCATGTAAATTAATTACCCTCGGGCATTGAGAATGTTCCCAGGGTTGCATTGTTATAAATAATAGCTTCATTGAAAACACATTTAACCTGAACCTGATTATTTCATTGGTGAATTTCTATACATGAAATTGAAGGGTCAAAGTCTTTGTTTTATATATTTTAAACAAAATTATTTAAGTCTGTGCCCACAGGTCAACTAGAGAGCTGCCTGGGCAGAAGTCATTATAAAAATAATTGTTTAATACATGTTTTGCAATTTGAAAATCAAAATGTTATTTATATTTCTTTTTATTTTTATTTGGTTCTCATCAGCTAAAAAAAAACTTGAACCCTTTATTTATAATATTATAATTTCTTATATCACACAATTGAATTGTAAGCCTAAGTCAAAACAAGGTCTTTGAAGTCTACTTGGAATTTTTGGTAATGTAGAGCAATTATTACAAATAATACAAAAATTTCCGTTAGTATTTTTAAAAATTTTAATCACACAAGGAATACTTGGGCCCACATGCTGTGCTAGAAGACCTAGTTATATACCTGCCTCTGTTAGTGTCCCATGCTTCCCTTTCCAATATTATAGACATTTAGCTATTTAAATTTAATTCAATTTAAAAAATACAAAATATAATTCCTCAATTTCACAAGCCACATTTCAAAGGCTGAATAGACTCTTTTGTCTAGTGGCTACTATATGAAAACACATACAGAATATTTGCATCATTGAAGAAAAATATATTGGAGAGTGTTGGTCCTGTTACGTGTGTTTGAAATAACACACAAATTCCATTCTTTTTTCCTGTGCTTGCTTTCATTCATTCCAATGATAATAACAATAATAACAAGGCCGTAATGCTTGCTGGAGACAAGAATTTGGTAATGAACAAAAAAAACCCTGCCTTTGTGAAAAAAACAAACCCCTGCTCACATATACGGAAGGGAAGTAAATAAGTAAACACACAAATATAGTGTTTTATAGTAAGAAATACATTAAAGAGACTAAAACTTAGAAAGTTGTATTAGTTAAGCTTGTCTGGGAAATATAAGAAGACTATCTTGGTAGAGACTTAAATGAAGAGAAGGAAAATAAAAACTTTAAGGATGTCTGTAAATGAAATATTCCCTGTGAAGGGAATAGTGCAAATGTGCTAAGACAGGGTATTTCTCACTGTGGTTCAAGGAAGAATAATAATCCCAGTGTAACTGGAAGGAAAGAATGGTATCAAGGGCCAGATTACGTCCATGCTGCATCTTTGAAGTCCTTTAAAGGATTTTGGATTATACATTGAAATAAGATAGAAAGTCATTGGAAAGTTCCGAGCAAGAGGTGAGTAATTTCCTTATTAATGGCATCATTCTGTCTGTCTTGTGGAGAACAAAACATCGTGGACATGAGCAGGAATGGAAACAAAGCTACCAGAGAGATGACTGGGCAGGAGTCTAGGTGACAGATTGCGTGGACTTGATCAATCTGGCAGCAATGGAAGTGAAGAGAACTATTGGGTCTATTAAGAATGACGCATTCTCTACTGGATTTATTATGTCTCCCATGTTTCCTCTGTAGTCATGGACCAGGATGACAGTGTCCAGAGACTTATACCGTGCTCGATTGTTATTTCTTTTGAGCTGTGAAGTCCCAGTGTCTTCTACCTTTCCTAATCACCAGTGCTAGAAGACCCTGCCAACTCTCAAAAGCACTGGGCTGTTTGAAAGTAATTCCAGAACCAATGTTCATAGCTAAATAATCATGAACAGGCTCAAGGAAAGAAAAATTTTCATGTATTTTTTCATTAAAATATTTTTCTAGTCACACTGACAGACGTCTATTCACCCTGTATCTTAATGACCATTTTTCTCTTGCCAATTACAAAATGACTACTTCCTGGTGCTCTTGTTTTTTCAAGATATAATGGTTACCCCGGATGTATCAATAGATTTTGGATATTTTGCTTTTTAGCTCTGAAAAATTTCCTCTTCTCACAGCACATAACATATTGTGTGATGAAAATGAATTCAATGAGAGATCAAATGGTAACTAAAAAAAAAGATAGTATGAAAACAGTATATTACTAGAACATTTGCAGTAAATACGCAGGTTCAAATGCTCAAAGAATCTTACAGAAAAATATTTATAAGGATTTTTCATTTTCATTATCCTATTGTAAGATAAAGAGAGGCATGGCAGAAAAGATAATCTGGCTGAATTCTTCTTTTGGAACTTTTGCCTTAGAGAGAGCATGCAAGCTATAAAGATATCTACAAATATTTTAGTATTAAACAAGTTGAAGAGTTTAACTTATGAAGGGATATTCCAATAACTATATTGTTATCACCTTTTTTTTTACTTCCTTTCTACACTTGGTATAATAATCCATTCCATGATATATATAATCTGGTACCATCCAACTCACTCTACTATCCTTTCACCCAGCTCTAAGCCACTTCCTCCCAATTTTCTACAGAAGTAACACTCAATCCCTTTCACCATTTTTCCATATAGCAGACATTTAATGTTTTAGAGTATTGGTTCCAGAATTGATTCTGACACAACTATAAATATACCATATATAAACTCATATGTGTGTGTGTGTATATATATATATACACACACACGTACATACATACATATCATTATTTAAATGATCTGAGTACTAGAAAGCCTCCTAGGCCACCAGAGAGGTGGTAAAGTGCCAATGGGTACTTTAGAATAATGACTAATTTTCAAAATCCTTTTTTTCTTAACCTCCTCTTCTAAAAGAGAAGAAAGATAATTCAGAGCACAGGGAAGATAGATAAATAGATTATTATGACTTTATTGGGGAGAAATATTAGAAATAAGGAGAATGAAGTGATGAAGAAACAGAACAGTATTGACATTCTAGAATTTCCACTTCTAGACATCAAGTGTTCAAACTGAGCATTCTGTTCATCAAAGATAGAAAATGGAGTTTTAAAAAACAAGCAGGTGCTGACTTTTACTAGAAAGTGTCAAATCAAAGGATTTTCACTGATAATTTTTTTCACGTTATTAAACCTAAATAGTAAAATTTTCTGAGAATTTTGGTGCAGCTCTTAAGTTGAAAAATTATCTGCATGTTTTATTTTTCTTTTCTTGTTTTTTTACACAGTATTTAGTAACATGGGAAGTTCTCCTCACACAACTATTTGGATTCTACCAATTGGCTATTCTCAATTGTTTAAAAATAAATCATAACACATCTGATTTAATCATATGTTTTTAAGTATGGGTGGTCCACATGTTTTATTATTTCTTCTTCTTCTTCCTCTTCCTTTTCATCTTCCTCCTCCCCCTCCCCTGCCCCCTCCCCCTCCCCTCCTCCTCCCCCTCCCGTCTGCCTCCTCCCCCTCTGCCTCCTCCCCCTCTGCCTCCTCCCCCTCCCCCTCCCCCCTGCTGCTGCCGCCTCCTCCTCCTCCTCCTCCTCCTCCTCCTTCTTCTTCTGCCATGTGTTAGACAAATTTAAGCCTACCTAAAGAGTGGCTTTTCTTACTGTGTTTTCTCCTAATATCTCTCTGCGTTCTTCCAAACTACTTTCAAATTTAAAATATCTTATATCTTCTCATTCACTTCTCCTCCCTTTATGTGTGACTCATGAATGCATCCCTTCAATGACAATTTTTCTATTTGAAATTGGCTTCGGAGGAAGAAAAAAAATAAGTGTTCTATTATCTCATACTTTTCAACTGTATTCAGTACTAAATTGATGCTTTTTCATCCATGACTTCTATTCCTACTACCTTATAAGTGGGACATAAACTGTGTTTTATACAATTTCCATTATATCATTGTTGCTCAAGTAATCTGGAACATAAAACAATAATAAATAAGCCTTCTCTAGGGATTCAATAGTAATCCTCTTTTTCATTCTGATAAAATTAAGTCTTTACAATCCCCTTTTTGTTTCAAATTCAAACCAAGCCACTTCAAGTCTCTTTATTGTCATTGTTTGCTTTCCCCACTGAATTCAACTGTTTATATCTTTGTCTGAGAAACTCATTTATTCTTTTGCTTGATATTGGTTCTTTTCATACTGACCATCCTACCATACACTGCTCCCAAATCTGTGCTACTTAATGTTTGCTTTTCAAGGAATTAATGTTTTCCCTTTCAAATAATGTTAAAGTTGCTTGCATATGTAATTTAATCTTCTCCTAAGTAGTTTCCTTGATTCAACATCTCTGCGTGTTCCTGAATGTTAAGTCTCATTGCTCTCTTGTCAAAATTCCCATTATTTTTACAAATACTGCTATTATTACAAGTACAATAATACTAATAAATTTTGAGAGGCTCTTATGTGCCACTTGTGGTGCTAAATACTTTGCATGTATCAATTATGTGCATTCTCTCCCTAAACCTTTGCATAAATATTCCTCTCTTTATTGTTTATCAGTGAAAATCAGAGCAGAAAATGTTAATTACTCAACTTCTAAGAGCTAATGTTGGTGCAAAAATAATTGCGGTTTTTGCATTGTTGAAATTTGCCATTTGATAATGGAATACATTCTTAAATAAATGTGGTTATGTTATACATCATTTTAATATGCATTTATCTCTTTTTTTGCTAATGGCTTATTACTTGCTGTTTATTTTATGTTTATTTTAGACTATGGAAATTTTGTTAGACAAAAAGCAAATTTGAGTGATTTTCTTATTCGAGTTCAAAAATGAGTTGTAAAGCAGCAGAGACAACTTCAAACATGAACGATGCATTTGGCTCAGGAGTTGCTAATAATTTTACAGCGCAGTGGTGGTTCAAGAAGTTTTGCAATGGAGATGAGAGGCTCAAAGATGAGGAACATAGTGGCCAGCCATCAGAAGTTGACAATGACCAGTTGAGAGCAATCATCGAAGCTGATCCTCTTACAATTACAAGAGAATTTGCCAAAGAACACAATGTCAACCATTCTACGATTGTTCAGAATTTCAAGCAAACAGAAAAGTGAAAAAAGCTCGCTAAGTGGTTTTTGCTCAGCCTCATGAGCTGAGCAAATATCAAAAAAGTCATCGTTTTGAAGTGTTGTCTCCTCTTATTTTAAGCAAAAGCAAGGCTCCATTTCTCTTTTGGACTATGATGTGTACCAAGAAGTGGATTTTATATGACTACCGGTGATGACCAGCTGAGTGGTTGGACTGAGAAGAAGCTCCAAAGCACTTCAATAAGCCAAACTTGAACCAAAAAAAGGTCATAGTCGCTGTTTGATGGTCTGCTGCTGGTCTGATCCACTACAGCTTTCTTAATCCAGGCAAAACCATTACATCTGAAAGTATGCTCAGCAAGTCTATGAGATGCACCAAAAACTGCAACACCTGCAGTTGGCATTGGCCAACAGAAAGGGCCCAATTCTCTGTAACAACACCCGACTGCACATTGCACAACCAATGCTTCAAAAGTAGAACTAATTGGGTTATGAAGTTTTCCCTCATCTACCATATTCACCTGATGTCTGACCATCCGACTACCACTTCTTCAAGCATCTCTACAACTTTTTGCAGGGAAAATGCATCCACAACCAGGAGAATGCAGAAAATGCTTTCCAAGAGGTTGTCGAATCCCAAAGCACAGATTTTTACACTATAGGAATAAACACAGTCACGTCTCATTGGCAAAAATGTGTTGATTTTAATGGTTCTTATTTTGATTAATAAAGATGTGTTTGAGCCTATTATAATGACTTAAAATTCATGGTCTGAAACCGCAATTACTTTTGCACCAACCTACAAAGTGGCAGAGATAGGATTTGAAGTCAACCGGTGAATGTTAGTGGAAAGAGCAAGTGTTGGTTATTAAATAAAAAATATCCTGGTTCTAGACCAGAAATTTGAGCCTACAGAAAAATAAAACTAATATTCCTACCTTACAGGCAAGGTGTGAAAGAGCAGGCAAGTGTATTCAGTATCTCTTTGTCAACTTTAGATCTGCTTGGCCTCATATATTTATCATACCAACTGTTGCTATAGCACTGAGTCCTGTGTGGGCTCTAATCAAGTTCAGGAAGATGCAACCTGACTGAGTCTTGTTTCATAACCTCATCACTCATCACATACCTTGCACTTCTACTTCAAAGGCTCTTCTGATGATTACAAAGCACACAACAGTACAAAACCCTCCTTGGTGCCTAAATATCTACGATTGCAGGAGTACTGTCTCGTGAGTTGTATATTTGATCAATGAAAATGTGAAAGCGAGTGGATAAATGATTTCCTTTCTCATAAAAATCTTGTTCTAACATCGTTATTTGCCTTACCTTCTTGGACACTGCTTGTATTCAGCAGTTGATAGCTCAGAGATGCTTCTTTATACTTGATCTTTATATTTTCGTGCCCAACACCCCTTCACCCTCACTCCTGATGCCTGAGATTCCTAATACAACTTATGCCCTAGTCTGATTTTGGGGGCAACCAAGAATAGAGTTGGAGCCACATAGTGATAGTTTATTCCAAAATATCACTGAGTAAAGTAAAACATGAGACATACAATGGTAATTATATCTCACAGTAAACTAGATATCATATCCAGATTTTGACCTCCCATCAGTTTGGATACCTGTAACCAACCTCTGCCTCTATCACCCCATAACTCTGATCCCTGAAAACAATCATTTCATGTATATGGAGTGAGAGTCAAATATAAAATGTTTGGTTTGTGTCACACATGGAGCTTAATAATGAGAATTCCGAATGACATAGGGCACAATTGGACTTAAAGCAGCTCAGGGTACAATAGAGAAACAGAGATGTCAATTAATAAATAACAATACAACATGATAAGTATAAAAGTTTGGGTCACCGATGACCTCATATTTTCTCAAATCGTTTTCCTAATATTCATCTTCTACAACACTACCAGGTAGATTTCAATGAGATAATTATCCTTTTATTCACATGTCATAAACAGTTTATAAGAATATGCATTAAAAATATAAATTCACGAGTCTATATTCCTGACTTACTGACTTAACATTCATCAGTGAAATTCAGACAATTCATAATAGGGCTGCTTTCAAATCCTGGCTGTGCTTCAGAACTAGAGAGCTTTTTGGTTGGTGATTTTGTTTAATTTTAATTTTTAAATTAACATAAAATAAAATATTTTTGTGGAATGTACAGTTCTATAAATATTAACACAAGTATAGATTTGTGAATTGTGAATCTACCACCAAAATCAAGACACAGAGCAATTCTATCACGGAAAAAATCACTCAGGCTTACCCTTTGTAGTTACACCTTCCTCCCACCCTTACACTCTGGCACCCACTGGGATATTCTCCCTCCCAATAATTTTATCATTTTGATAATGTCATTTAAATGTAATTGGAAAGGAATTAACTTTTTTAAGACTGTCTTATTTCATTTAGGAGAATGCCTTTGAGGTTTATCCAAGATGTTATATTTATAAATAGTCCATTCATTTTTATTTCTGGGTGGTATTCCAATGCATGGAGGTATCACACTTCACTTATTCATTCCCCCACTGCTGGATATTTAAATGGTTTTCAGTTTTTGATGATTCTGAATAGAGCTGCTACAAACATTTGCATGTAGATTTTTGTGTGAACATCAGTGTTCATTTCTCTAGGTAAAGTAAATGCCAAAGATTGGATTGCTCGGTCACATAGAAAAAGTACATTTAACTTTATAAGAAAGTGATCGAGTGTTTTCCAGCGTCCCACCAGCAGTATTCAAGTATTCTCATTTCTCCACATCCACATCAGCATTTGGTGTTGTAGTTTTGTTTATTGTGTGTGATATTCTCATAAGTATGTGATGGTGCCGCAACATGGTTTTAATGCATTTCCCTAATTACTAATGTTGTCGCACATATTTTCATGGGCTAATTTCACACATTTATATCTTCCTGGGTTAAGTTTCCCAGGTCTTTTCTGATTTTTAAAAAACTGAATTTTTACTTTGTTTCTATTTGTTACTGTTGAGTGTTTTGGGTTCTTTATATTTTTGTATACAATTCTCTTGTTAATATGTGACTTGCAAACGTTTTCCCTCAGTTTGTAGCTTGTTTCCTCTTAATGGTGCCATTCACATTAAAAAGTTTTATTTAACTTTTTAAAAATGTTGATTTAAATTATACAAGATTTAAATTATACATATTATAGTTTCCAACCCACTTTGACCTACTAAATCATAACATCTAGATGTGACATCCAAGAATATGTATTTTAAAAATAAAATGTTCCACGTGATTCTTAACCTGGATTAACTTGTTTTATTCTAGAGTAAGGTCAGCAAATAATATGCCAAGACATATTTTCCTACACACCATTGGCTACTTTATCAAACATCACAGATTTAACAATAACCTCTCTGTTTGTAACTCTGAAATAGTTAACGTTCTTGATCTCTCATAAACCAGGTATATGCTGGATATGTAGCTCCAACTACATTCTACTAATTCTAACACAACTAATTAAGTGGTCAACAATTTGAAGTCATTATTAACTGCAAATTGCTGCCCTGTGTTCAGCCCTTTTTTTTTTTGCTAATTTCTCAACACCTAGTATTATAAAAAAATTGAAAACTAATAAAAGGGAAAGAAATAAAAAAAGAAAGATGAAAGAAAAGAATGAGAGAGGGAAAGAATAAGAGATGGGAGAAAGGAGAGTGGCAAGGAAGAACATAAAGAAAAAAAGGAGAAAAGAGAAAAAAATGAAAGAAAAGAAAATAATAGTTTATGGATCTCTTTGATCCTCCACTATTTTTGCCTCAAACAGTGGTTATGACTTGCCACTGAGGAGCTAATATTGGTAATAGGATGGACATGAAAAACATGGCCTGGTAAGTTTTATTTTTGTTTTTGTTTTTTTCTGATCTAATCAGTCTGAATCAGAGAGATGATAAAAATTTAAATATCTATAAAACAAAGGTGTGCTGAACAAAAGAAACATAGAATTGATTCGTTCATTTATTCAATCACTCATTTTTAAAAATATTTAAGCTCTATGAAATTGTGTATTATAAAAATAGCAAACGTTGTTTATTAGATATCTGGAATGATACTAAATACTTTTCATTTATTAACTGATTTAGTTGTTATAATTACCCTGTAAGATTTGTGTGTGACTATATTTATTTTTCAGATGATTAAGCTGAGACAGACAAATAAGTAACATTCCAAGATTACATCATTTGTAGTAGAAGACTCAAAATTGTATTCAGTGTTCTGTTTACTTTCAAGGCAGTGCATTTAACTATAGTTTTTTTTGCCTTTGCTATGATTCCCTTTGTATTTAGATTAAAGGTACACCTCTACTTTTCCTATTCTGAAACGTCAAGGAAAGTTCTGCAGGCAATTTAAAAATGAGGAAACACATAGTGCCCTGTAACACCAATATGTTAAAGATCAGAGAAAATATGTGAAGAGAAAATCACTTGAACAGTTTGCTCTGTGAGCAAGAGTACATAGCAACAAGTACAAATGTGTAAGAATAAAAAATCGCTGGGCAATTTAACCAGAAAAAGATGTAAACAAGTCAAAAGCTTAATACTTTTTGAAAAATGAAATTATATTGAAAAATTCAAACATGAATAAATCTATTTCCTTAATCTTATCTATGAAACATAAATAAGCAACAAAAGTATTTAGAATATTTTTTAAACCATTGCATTAAAAAAATCAGATTCTAGAATAAAACGCAGATTGGCCAAACTTTTTAACAAAATTAAATTGTGTGTTTCCCTGCACTTTTTTAGTGTGCAACAAAGAATACTACATCAGAATTAAATCTCTAAGGTAGAAACTTTCAATAGAAGGAAGTGAGGAGTGGACTGTGAGGGTCAATTCTGATTCTACCATCAGTTAGCTATGTCATCTGGTTTTATTTATTAATTATCTTATTATACTCATTGTTTTTTAAGTGTCAGGGATAGTAGTACCTTACTTTAGAGATTTTTGGGAAAGATTGAATTAGACAGTATCTATAAAATGCTCTTTGTAGTATCTAGCACACAACTACTTCTAATAAATAGTAGCATTAATTTATTCTATATACATATTCATCTATAATAAGACTTATCTCAGATTGACCAGTCATACATTAATATAAAGCATATGCCAATCTATAAAGATTGTAAGAAAACATACTTTTGGTGGTATTTGTCTGAGCTTTGTTAATCCTAAATAAAAAGTGCTCAAACTCAATACATCTCTAGTTTCTACTGCCCTCATACATTTCAGTGTTTCCCAAAGATAAATAAAATGAATTATATGATAATCATTTAGATCCTAAACATATTATTTATAAACCAACAGAGATAACAGGCACCTGGTGCCAAGAAAATCACCCTTATTGGGTGGATTTCCATTTGTAGAGACTGAGCAGAATATTAGCAGAAAGCAGCCCAACACAAGAGTAAAAGCTATTTTAATGCTTTGAAGTGGGGGTGAAGAGCTCTCAAATCCAGTACTGGGTTTATTAACAATCATTGGCATTGGCCCTGTAAATTATAAATTATGCAAACAAGGAATATATCTGTACTCTGGACACTTCTTTCACTCCTTAAAGGGTACCTTGAAGATGATAATGCAAAACAGTGAAATTTAGAGGAAACATTTTGTATGATTTGAGTAATTTGCATTATTTGATTCAGGCATGATTTGAATGATTTGCATGATTCTCTATTAGCAAGGATGGTAGAAATGTTAGTTATGTAAGGTTAATTATATGTATAATTAACCAAGAATAAAAATGACCTTCAGATAGTCTTATTTCAGCAAACAATATGCCAATCATTTCCATTTATCATTCCTATGAATGATTCTTCTAATTTGTCTTTGGTGTCAGATGGTATTATATTCACAATACTTAGTTATATGTAATCATGTCCTACTATAGTGAATTTCAAGAGTGTATCAGCATATCTCACAGAGTGTAGTTGTTGTAATAATATAATAGTTGCCACCTAAAGTAAAAGCAATCTACTTTTCACATTCCAACTATTATCTTGGATAATTTTAATAAAATTATAAATATTCCCATTTTGCAGTAGATGGAATTTTGGTTTAAAGAAATTTAATGACTAATCTTTGCACATGTGTAACAGTTACTGCCACCCTCTGACACCACAACTACATTCTGAATGTTGAAACAAAACAGGCTTATTTTTACCAGAGATGAAAGTTGTTTATTAGTTTGCTTTTTGTAACAGTTCCAATTTACTTTGTGTCATTTTTAGGAAAAATAAGTGTCCGGAAAACAACACATAATTATGTAAAATATTTTAAGGACCAGGCATGATGGCTCAGGCCTGTAGTCCCAGGGCTTTGAGAGGCTGAAATGGGAGGACCATTTGAGGCCAGGGGTTCAAGACCAGCCTGAGCAACATAGTGAGACTCCTTCTCTAAAAAAAAAAATTTATAAAAATATAACTAGGCATAATAGCACATGCCTGGAGTCCTAGCTCCTTGGGAGGCTGAAGTGGGAAGATCGCGTATGCCCAAAAATCAAAGCTGCTGTGAGTTAGGGTGGCCCACTGCACTCCAGCCTGGGTGACAGAGTGAGACTGTGTTTCAAAAAAATAAAGTAAAATAAAATAGTTTTTTTTTAAGTGGCACAATTATATTAAACCTCCCTTGTGAATAGTCAATATATCCATTACATATTTGAGTTTGTATAAATTTTAAAATGTGTTATAATTATGCTCCATATTTATCTTCTCTTCATGCCATCCCTTAATGAATATTTAGCTGAAATTCTTAAGACAGTTATGTTTTTGAAAATTATAACAATTTTTTATATGTGCTGCCAAAGCAAGCACAGTGGTGAGGATGTGGAAAAATGGCAATTCATGTACACTATTGGTGGATATGTAAATTAGTATGGTCAATTTGACAGTATGGCATTTCCTTAAAAAAATGGAAATTGAACAGCCACATGAACCAGAAATTCCACAACTGGGAATAAATTTAAAGGAAATGAAATCTGTATGTCATAGATGTCTGTATCCCCATGTTTATTCAGCATTATTCACAATCTCCAAGGTATGTATTCAACCTAACTGCCAATCAATAGATGAACAAATAAAGAAAATGTGGTGTATGTATATATATATATAAACAATGAAATACTATTCAGCTTTTGAAAAGAAGGAGATTCTGTCATTGGTGACAATCTAGATGAACTCGTAGGGTTTTATGCTAAGTGAAATAAGCCAGGCACACAAAGACAAATAGCTCATGACTTCACTTAAATGTAGAATCTAAAAAAGTCTAACTCATTTAAGCAGAGAGTAGAAAGGCGATTACCAGGGGCTGGGAATATAGGAAAGGAATGAAGACATATTGGTTAAAGGTTACAAAAATTTCAGTTAGGAGGAATGAGTTCTAGAGATCTATAGTATAGTATAGTAACTACAGTTGATAACAATATATTGTTTACTTGAAACTTTCAAGGGAGCTTGTAAATGTTCTCACCACAAAAACTGCTAAGAATGTGAAGTGATGAATATATCATTCCAAAATGTATTTATTCATCAAAACATCCCCTTGTACACCATAAATATATATAATTTAAATTTGTCAATTTAAAATATACAAATTGTGTGTGTATGTGATAAAATACATGAATTGTGTGTGTATATATGATAAAATGTTAAAAAATAATAAGAGGCTATTTTCATGACCTTAGGATAATCAAGGGTTTATTAGAACACACGACAGGCCAACAAGGAGAAAAATCAATTAATTGTACTTAACATAATTAAGAGACCATTAAGACAGTAAGTACAATGACAAGCCACAGAATAGGAGGAAAAAGATTGTATATCTAGGAAATATATGTAACAACAACAAAACAACAAAGGCAGGTAATGCAATAGAGAATTGGGGAATTTGAGCCTGCAATTCATAAAAGAGAATACCCAAATGGATAATACACATACATAATGGGGCTGAACTTGATTCATTATCATAGCAATGCAAATTAAAACTACAATAGGATATCTCTATGTACTCACCTCAAGGCTCAAACAATGAATGCAATGAATGGATATTCTATTCTACGACTAGATCTTGTTTACAGCAGAGGTATAGATTGGTACAATCACTCCGGGTAACAATTTGACAGCACTTAACAATAATGAACCTACACATTTCTCATTACTTAGAAATTCTATATTTGTTATAAGCCATACAAAAATGCATAGTTAAGCTCATGAAAAGATAAGCATGAGAATGTTCATAGAATCACTTAAAAATATCTCAAACTGGAAACAACCCAAATATGTATTCAGAATAAACTGATGAATAAATGATGGTATATTCATAGAGGAGAATACTATATAGCAACACAAATGAGCTGCATTTTCTGAATGAACTACAATTGCAACCAAAAACATGAATGAATCCCCAAAGTGTGTTGAGTAAAATAAGCCACTCACAAAAGAGTATATATTGCACGATATCATTAATATAAAGTTGAAAAATAGGTTATTCTAAGGTGTTAGAAGTTGGAACAGTGGTTATCCTTGGTGGTGGTGGTGGTGGTGATGGTGGTAGAATAAAATGAGATTAGATACAGCCCAAGTGTGTGCTTCAGAAATGCTTTGTTTCTTTATGTGGTGCTGTTTACAGTGATGTTTTTTTATTTTCTAAAATTTCATTGGGGTGTGCCCTTGTTAATTATCTTCTTTTTTATAAAATTAAACTAATTGTATAAATAGTCAAATATACTGGAAAATCAAATCACAGTTAGCCATGATTCTCCTCTGTAGTCTAACAAACTTGTAATCTATAACATTGAATATTCTAAGTAAAACGATTAGAAATTTGATAAGCTTTTTCTAACATGATTTTTCATTATGTACAAGTTCATATTGTTTACTCTGCTTTGATTTGATTTAAAAAGTTTCAAAATAACCTGAGTGAGATAAAGGAATTATTTGATAGTTGCTAATCATAGAAAATAGCCTCAAATATATGAACAATAATAATGTCTGTGGAAATGAAATGGCATAGAAGATAAAAGAATATAGGAACGAAGTTCACTTCATAAATATGACATAATTTGAATTATTGAAGGTGAAGGAGTTTTTACTGTCATTTATTCATATCTTTTATCTTTCAAGCCTTACTATCAGACCAATAGGAGCAAAAGGCTGTGATATTTCATTACAAATGTACAGTGTTATATAGAATACATGTTTTCATTTATTATTCTTAAAATGAATACCCAAGATCATATAAAATAATTCACTTTGAAGTGAAGGGGGGCTACATAATTCATATATTATGTTTACCATGGACCTTCTCTATTCTGCTTGTGGAGAAAATCTCCTCTCTTGGATGAGAAATTACATTGGAAATATATAAACAGCAGCACAGTCATGTGATTTCTTCTGCTCACCTTAACAGAAATTAGATGCTTATATCATCTGTGGCTATTTAAGACATAGTATTGACCATTTTTCCTTTGGTCATGTTTCTTTTATGATGGAAAAATAGGCTAATTTACTTAATAAAAGAGAAAAAAAGTCTGAGACTTCAACCCATAAAATTAAGCACTTCTCTTTAAAATATTTTTATCTAACTCTCAATAAGCCTGAGAAACTACTCGTGGTACTTTTTTATTTTGCAGAATTTCATTATTTTATTTAGGAATTCATTAAAGAGATATTTATGGCGCATTCATACCATGCCAGGCTAGATTCTTGGAATACAGTGCTAAGCTCTGGAAAAACAAAGATGAATACAACCTTTCCTCAAGATGTGTAGTGGAAGAGACAGATTTTTAAGATTGTGCCAGCTATTAAAGAGAACTAATCAGCTCCCCTCTGCATGTGATCTAGACAAACTTGGAGAAAATGACACTCTAGTTGATTTGAATGTGTTCCCACCTAGTTTCTCTTAATGGTCATATCTTGAGTAAATATAGTACAGTATCACAGCCATGAAATTGAGGGATACAATTTTTGGCCTTAATCAGAATTCATCACTTTTACATGCACTCGTGTGTGTGTGTGTGTGTGTATGTGTGCACATGAATGTGTGCATGTTTAGGTCTATGCGATTTTCTCACTTGTGTAGATTCATGTGATTACCACCACAGTCAAGATACAAAAGAGTTCCTCATGATATCCTTTAATAGCCATAGCTACTTCCTTGCTCCCCTTCCTAATCTATAGAAATCACTGAATTCTTCTTTATCTCTATAATTTGGTCATTTCAAGAAGATTACAGGGGTGTCCAATCTTTTGGCATCCCTGGGCCACATTGAAAGAATTGTCTTGGGCCACACAAAATACACTAATGATAGCTGATGAGCTAATAAAATAAAATAAAATTTCTCATAATGTTTTAAGAAAGTTTACAAATTTGAGTTGGGCCACATTCAAAGCTGTAAAGCTGTCCTGGACCATATGCAGTCCATGGGCTGTGGGTTGGAAAGCTTGGGTTAAAGAACTGGAATCATATCTTATGTAACCATTTGAGATAGACTTCGTTTTCACTCAGCATAATTTCCTGAAATGTGCAAGAGGTCTTGCACGTTTCAATGTACCGATGAATATTCAGTACATTCTTACATGTATCAATTTTTAATAGCTCTTTCCATTTCACTGTTGAGGAGTATTTAATGGCATGAATAATGTATATTCAGTTAAACACAGTTTTACCAGTAAAACACTGAAAGACATATAGGCTGTTCCCAATTTTAACTGTTATAAATAAAGTGACCATCAATAGTCACATATGGTTTATGTATGAATATCAATTTTCTTTTATTTGAAATAAATGCCCAAGATTGTAGTTGCTAGATCATGTGGTAAGTGTACGTTTTGTTTAGCTTCATTAGAAATTGACAGTTAGGTGCAGTGTATGTTTTGTTTAGCTTCATTAGAAATTGACAGGTACAGTAAGAACACTGACCCACTATCTTTACATTTTCTAATAACACAATATATCATCATTAGCTATAGTTACCAGGCTGTACAATGAATCCCTTGAACTTATTTGATATGTTTAGGCTTTTCTTTTTTCTTTTTTTGGTTGGGGTGTCGGGGTACGGAATATCGCTCTTGTTGCACAGGCTGGAGTGCAATGGCGCGATATGGGCTCACTGCAACCTCCGCCTCCTGGGTTCAAGCGATTCTCCTGCGTCAGCCTACCGGTGCCGCCGGTATTACAGGCATGCACCACCACACCCGGCTAACTTTTTTTCATATTTTAGTAGAGACGAGGTTTCACTATGTTAGCCAAGTTGGTCTCGAATTCTGACCTCAGGTGATCCGCCCGCCTCAGCCTCCCAAAGTGCTGGGATCATAACCGTGAGCCACTGAGCCCAGCCTGTTTTTGTCCCCATCCAAATCTGATCTTGAATTGTAATCCCCATAATCCCAATGTGTCAACGGAGAGATCAGGCGGAGGTAACTGAAACATGGGGGTGGTCTCCCCCATGCTGTTCTCATGACAGTGAGTGAGTTCTCATGAAATCTATTGGTTTTATAAGGGACTCCCCACTCCGCTTGGCACTGCTTCCTGCCACCTTGCGAAGAAAGTGTCTTGCTTCCCCTTCCCCTTCTGCCATGATTGTAAGTTTCCTGAGGCCTCCCCAGCCATGCTGAACTATGAGTCAATGCAACCTCTTTCCTTTATAAATTACCCACTCTCAGGCAGTTCTTTATAGCAGTACACAAAACGGATTAATACATTATTCCTCATATCTAACAGTCACTACATATTCTTTTTTAGTGGATATAGAATTCTGGCTTCACAGTTCTTTTCTGTCAGCACTTTAAAAATGTCTTCTGGTTTCCATGGTTTCTTATGAGAAATGTACAGTCATTGAGTCATTGTTCTTTCGTATATAATGTATTTTTTCTGGATGTTTACAACATATTTATTTCTATATCTCTGGTCTTTAGCAGTTTTATTGTGATGCCATGGGCATATGTTTCTTTGGATTTCCCTTGTTTGGTTTTCGCGGAGGCGCTTGGTTATATTATTTTGTGTCTTTTGCCTAATTAGAAAGTTTTCAGGCTCATGTCTTCAATTTTTTTCTGTTCCATAATATTTATCCTTCTTTTCTGAGATTGTCATGGAATGAATGTTAGACTTTTTGATATTGTCCTCACAGATTCCTAAAGTTGTGCTAAATTTCCATGCAGTGTTTTTCCCTAGTCCTATAGATTAAAAGATTTCTATTGATGTATTTTCAAGTTTACACACTCTGCCCTCTTTTATCTCCCTTCTGCTATTGAGCCCTCCATTTTTAATAAATTAAAAATAGAATACAATACAAAAAATACAATTTTTTGTCAATTATAAATTTTTCAATTGGTTCTTTAAAAAAATTATCTTATTTGTCTGCCAAGATTTTCTGTCTTTCCATGTGTTTCAACAGGTTTTGTCATGTCTTCTTGGAGCATAATTATAGTTATTCCTTTAAAGTTATGGTAATTTCAACATTTTCTTCTTCTCAGGTTTGACATCTGTTGATTTTCTTTTTCCTTGAAAATGTGTCAGACTTCCTCAATTCTTTGTAAGTGGTATTAGCCAGAATAGAAGATGGCCCACCATGCACCCCAGGGACAGACTAAACTCATTGTTTAGTTCCTTCCCATACTAGGAATAATATGTTTAACCAACAGTTTGCAGCAGATTGGATGTATGTTATTTCTAAAGTGAAGTTATAACAAGACCCTGTGGTTTCTATATTGAACACTGTCCTTCTCCTTTCCCCTTGGATGATTCACTCCGTGGAACGCACTTGTCTTGTTATGAGCAGCTCTATAACAAGGAGCTTGAGCTTTCTGCAAATAACCTTGTGAGTGAGCATGATCTTTACTCATTAATCTTTCAGATAATGGCAACCTAGATGATATGGTTTGGGTGTGTTCACACCCAAATCTCATCTTGAATTATAACTCCCACAATTCCGACATGTCACGGGAGGAACCCAGTGGGAGGTGATTGCATTATGGGGGAGGGTCTTTCCTGCACTGTTCTCATGAGAGAGTGAGTATCACGAGATATGATGGTTTTAAAAAGGGGAGTTCCCCTGCACAAGCTCTCTTCTCTTGTTTGCCACCATCTGAGACATGCCTTTCACCTTCCACCATGACTGTGAGGCTTCCCCAGCCATGTGGAACTGCAAGCCCAACAAACTCTTTCTTTTGTAAATTGCCCAGTCTTGAGTACATCTTTATCAGCAGCATGAAAACAGACTTATACACTAGATGATAGATTCATGAGAAACTCATGAGATACTTCCCACTGTATCCTATCAGTATTTCCCTTTCCACTCCTTAGATTAGAAAGAGAAAGCTTCATCTGGAGTTACTTACTTATGTCTGTACCCAATGCATAGCTCTAGGATTTATCCTGTCATGAGTCAAAGCTAGGAGACATGGAAGGGGTGGAGAAACTCATCATCAGATCATTTGTACTTCAAATACTTGTTTCTTACCCAACATGCCTACTGTCTCTTACTTCTTAGAGTACTGAAATATGGACTCCAGACATTTTCTTTGTAAATTTTAGTTGAAATTAGTGACAATAGTAGGGTGAAGTGGGCTTTTTCCATCTTTCCTGGAAGTACATATAAGATTTTGTTTAGTTGGTTGCTTTGGTTTGTTTGATTGCTGCTTTGTTTCTTATAATAGAGTGATAACTTTATGAATAAGACAAATAAAGAAAAACATAAGCAATTCTGCTGACTTATTTTTATATTTATGTGTAGAAAATTATAAATATTATAAACAGTTGTTCCCAAACAATAATAAATTTGAATGCATAATGAAACTATTAACATTCCTATGTACCCTGGATAATAAAATGTTTCTTTTTTACTTCTCTAGATTATGAGAGAAATTATAATATGTGTACAACCCTCAGATATCTGATAGGTACCTGAGAGATTTTTCATAGCAAACTTCAATAAATTGTAACACTCTTATAAGCTAACTATAGTAGGCTGAAAGCAAATACTTCGACAGAAGTTAACAAATCATTTTTAGGATGCATAGACGATTAATTTAGAATGTTCACTAAGTTCTGACAAAACAATCCTTAGTAATAATACTGATTTAATAAGGTTTATATAGCAATCTTTTTACCTACGTAGCTTAGAAGTACTGTAGCAGCTGACACCTACTCAATTAGTTTAGATTTTACCTGGCAGAAGCCTAAATGCAGAATTTGGCACTTAAAAAATTTCTAAAATGTATCTATTTTCTCAAAAGTGTTCAGTTATTGTTTTTAATGGGTGTTTGCATTTGTGTGTGTGTTTCATTTGTTTGCATGTGTGTGTATTTGTGTGTGTGTTTCATTTGCTTCGCTCTATAGAAAATTTAATAGGAGAGTTAGAGGTAGGGTGTTTATTTTTAACATTTTATATTTCCTTTCACCCCTCCATTCTCTGGGATTATGGGATTATGGGATTTGGGGGAAGGGAGTTCTACATCATCTTCCACATATCACTCAGGGTTTGTGAGGTTTTCCCCTCTTCTTCCTTCCCTCTTCCATATTTTCTCATTTGGAACTTTTATAGTCTTACCTTTAAAAAAATGCATGAATAGTTTCCACTGTTAAAATAAATCTTTAAACAAAATAAATTTAACAGAGTTAATTTGAGCATTAAAGAACTGATGATAAAGCAGCACTCAAACTGGAAGAGGTGGCCAGATGCCTCAGCTCACACATGTAATCCTAGAACTTTGTGGGGCTGAGGCAGGAGAATCTCTTGAGCCCAGGAGTTTGAGACCAGCCTAGGAAACACAGGGAGGCCCCACCTCACCACATAATAAAAAAGTTAGTTGGACATGGTGCTGCGTGCCTGGAGTCCCAGCTACTTGGGAGGCTGAGGTGGGAAGATCACTTGAGCCCAGGAAGTCAAGACTGAAGTGAGCCATGATCATGCCACTGTACCTCAGCCTGGGCAAAATAGTGAGACCCTCTCTCAAGAAAACAAAACAAAACAAGAGACAAAAGCAAAAAAAAAAAAACAGAAGAGGTTCAGAGATTTCTATTTTAACATAATGAGCAGAAGGCTTTTATAGGCTGAACACAGAAGCAAAGGAAACATTTGATTGACTACTAGCTAGGTGTTTGCCTTATTTGAGCTGGATCCAGCAGGAAGTCCCTAGTTAGAGATAAGTGGACAGTTTCTGATTGGTTAAGCTTAAGTTTTGTTTTACTATTTACCTCAGACTTTAGTTTTCCTACCTAGGAACCCAACACATTGGAGCCATCTGAGTCTTTAAATTAATTTTCTAACATTGTTTATCTACTTATTTCTTCCAAATACAGGATTTCTCAAGAGTAATTTAAGTGTAAAAAATCTCTGGCCTCCCATTTCACACACGTTTTTCTTTTGACAGATAAATATTAAATCTACTTAATCCTTTAGTTTTTGCTGTATTTATCAATTATGACTTATAATAGGATGGTCCAATAATAATGTTATTAAGTATAGTGCAAAAATACCTTAGGGATTAAATCTTAAAGCAATAAATAAGACAATGATATTTATTCTCATACTCTCTCACGCTCCACTTTATTTTTATGAACAGACATAGTGTTTGTCAATGATTTCACGTAATCAACAATGGCAAGGAATCAATTTTCAGCGTACATATAACATCATTTTATATTGTTTATAAATAATTATTTTTCTTAGCATTGCCCTAACATAGGCATGTGAGCATAAATGCATACACTACAAATACACACAGCCTCTCAACTGGGTTTATTTTGTAAATTAAAAATAACCACATAAAACCTAAAGTATAATAATAATAATAATAATAATAATAATAATAATAATAAAAGAAAAAAATAAAATAAATAACCACATATAAAGACTCCTGAACTGAATTTTCTTAGAAATCACTTAAAGTTATTCTGGAAGCCTAAGAAACTCTGACACTCTAGGTGATCTTAAAATATGCCTGCATTTAAGTTTGATTGCTCTATCTGTAGAAAAAATATCTCTTAGAGTCACTCAAATGTGTCTATGTCTGTTAAAGTACACAGTCTGAAATCTTAGAGTTATTTGCCATTATTTATAATTTGTGAAATGGACAGCTAATAATATCTATAACACTGGTAGTTCTAAGAATAATACCATATCTACACAGTAAGACTTAATGAGTATTGGCTGAAAGCCCTTTAAGTAAGTATAATGTACTCTTTCCATTGCTATGAATAACTCCTAAGAAAATGACACTCTTTGACATTTGAATCAGCTGTAGCTCACTGAATGCTTTACTGAAACCATACAAGTGTGTTTTTTATATGTAAGCAGAAAAACTACAGGTTGCATAAGAAGAATATGTGTTGAGATCATTAATTGAGAAAGCAGACAATTTTTTTATTCTTTTGGTGGTTATAATAACCAAAGTGTCTTTATAAAATCATTTATTACTTATTATGCAGCTTGGAGAGTCCTGATCTCATTTTTGGAACAAAAAAAAAAAACACAGCAAGAACATTGAAACATGATCATAGTCAGAAGGTCAATTCCTTTTCTTATCCTCAGTTTCAGTTTCTATTCATATTTCTCACAGCATCAAATCTCTGTAACCTTATCAACTAAAGCAAGTATAGGATATTGACACAGAGACTTCTTACTGCCTAGAGTTCTCAGTAGGAAATCCAGCATTTCAGCTAAAACACAAAATTGTTCATAATGCTAGGTAAGTAGTTTCTGCACACTTTTAAGGGTGATTTCACCTGTATCAAGCACCTGGCTCTCTAACTCAAATAAAATTAAAATTTATCTCAGATCTCTGAATATATGAGCCAGATAGGAATCAACGAAGTGTATATTGAGTACCTACAGTCGGCAAGACTAGATGCTATTAATAAGTATAAAAAGAAAAAAGTACCCTTGGTCACAGTGGTGCGAGAGCATTTATCCAAGAGTGACAATGGAACAGATTAACTAATATTTTATTTTGCACCGTACTAAATAAATTAAATGCACCAGACTATACAAATACATTAACTAAAAATATAATCTAAAATGCAACAGAATATCCTATAATTCCTATGTTTTTTAACCACAGATTAATTCCTAAAGTTTTACTCTGATACCTACAAATTTAAAGTTAGCAGCCACCTATATTAAGACTTCTTCCACAGGGATGTGAGATCATATTATCTAATGCCTTGCCTTACGTATTCAACAGTCATGCCTCATAACCCAGAATAAACATGTAATTGGTCACCCAATTGTGTACAATTTTCATAATGAAAAAAGAATATTAATACTTCCATTAGGAAAACAGATGTAAAGAGGGTCTGTCCTGAGACTGAGACACATGCTTATTCCAATGAACTCGTCTATCTTTGGCTAGAAAGCAAAACGGTCAAGTAATGGCAATAGCTTGAAAAAAAATTAGAGACCATCCATCAAATTATATAACCTAAATTTAAATGATCATAGAAAATAACTTGAACATATTTCAAATGTTTAGCATTTTTAAAAGATTTGATATCCACTTGTAGGGAGAGTCTGTAAGTAACCAAAGAACCTCAAAAATCTAGACTATTCCTTAAATCTCATGCAAATTAAGCTTCCCATTGTCTGTTTAAAATAAATGGGGAGGACACAGAGGCCTTCACATAATCACTAAATTACAAAGAACAGATGTGAACCATTTACGGGTAAATGCGCACACTGGCAAAGAAAAAAACACAATAAAACAGCATGCATTGAACCAACCAGATTGGCTTTTAAATGACTCATACTTGTGTGATTGCTAAAGACAGCAACAAAAATAAAACAGCTCACTTGACTAGGGCTAATACACTTCAGTTACTTTAAATTAACCGCTAATCATGCCTTTGTCTTGTGTTGTGCATTTCTTTTTGACAGCCAAATTGAAATATGCCTTTTTCTGAATTTATAAGAACAAAAACAACTAATGAATAGCCTGTTAGGTCATTATTGGTTTTGCAACCAACAGTTCTTCTGGATAAAAGTACCCTTTCTTAATTATAAACGATCTATTCAGAATCGCTTCTGAAATTCAGAGTCCTAATTAATGTTATATTTAGTGATCCTTACAAATTGCTTCTTGTTTTATGCTAGTATCCTTTTTATATTTTGAAATAAAGCAGGAATCATCTCTTTAAAGTAAATCAGAAGTATACCTTTAAGCCATAGTTGCTGAGCAGGCCAACTCTCTTTCTTCCGATTATCTTCAAACTCACCTCTACAATGGTTCACACTATCCCTAACATACAGTCCATCCAATTGACTCACTCTGCAGTAGCATAGCTATTACTTCTCATGACAAACATAGGTATTGGTCCCCAATTATATTATTACTTCTTGAAAGCAAAATCAGGTCCTGACAAATGGCCAGTAAATTTGAGGTTGCATCTGAATTTGGGTGTGTGACAACAGAGAAAAGCTAGTAGCTCATTTTTTTGAGTTACGAAAATGAAGACAAGGCCAATGTTTTCACGAGTTTCTATTGTTTTGTTGCATCATAGTTTTAGCATGGTTTCAAATTTCATGTAATAGGGTAAAATATAGCCATGTAAAACAATGTAAGGAAAGGATAATTTTTAAAGATAGGATAGAGATATGGAGAGTATAGATTAAAAGGATGAGAAATTAAACTCAGAGAAGTCAATTATAGGGAGACTACTACAGATTGATTATTCTCAAATGTGATCCCATACCAGCACAAATTACCAAATTTCTGGCAACTTGCTAAAATTAAAATTCTTGAGCCTTACCCCAAATTTCAGAATCAGAAATTTGTGGAGGGGCCTTATAATCCCTTTTAAAAGCCCTCCAGCTGATTCTGAAGGATGCTAAAAATTTAAGAACCATTGCAATAGTGATATGATTTGGCTCTGTGTCCTCACCCAAATCTCATGTTGAATTGTAATCCCCACTGTTGAAGGAGGGAACTGAGGGAAGTTGATTGGATCATGGGGGCCGAATTTCTCACCTTGCTGTTCTTGTGATACTGAGTGAGTGCTCATGAGATCTGGTTGTTTGAAAGTGTGTAGCACTTCCCCCATCACTCTCTCTCTCTCTCTTTCTCTCCCATGGTAAAGACATGCTTGCTTCCCCTTCACCCTTCCACCAGGATTGTATGTTTCCTGAGGCCTTCCAGCCATGTTTCCTGTACAGCCTGCAGAACTGTGAGTCAACTAAACTTCTTTTCTTCATAAATTACCCAGTTTCAGGTAGTTTTTTATAGCTGTGTGAAAATGGAGTAATACAAATAGATATGTAGTTTTCAATCCAAATACATGGAAAAAAATTTTAATCAGTTACTAAATAATATGTTTTAATGTCTCAAGGAAGTATGTAGGTAAAGGTGGTAAAAAAGTAAATTCATGTTTACATTAAGATTTTTTAAAGTCTAAGGTAATTTCTCTAAATAGAAATTTGCATTGCTCAACTTCAAACAGATTCACACAAGTGAGCTGGAAGCATAGAAATTTAGATATTTTAAAGAAGAATAATTTGAACAATCATCAGCTAATTGTTTCAATTAAATAAATTCACAATAGAAACTTAATATAATCATCCCATCCATGCTCCCATTTGATCTTCATAACAAACCTGGAAAATGTATAGGGCACATATTTATTATTTTCTACACTTATAGAGAAATGTACTTACTCAAGATTCTCTAGCTCTTAAATGTCCAAGCTCTGAAACCACACATTTCTCATTTTAATTCAAGTTTTCTTCCTCTTGTTTCCACCTGCACACCCACCCATATAGCAGGCACCATGCTAAGAACTTAGTTTTTGCATAGGAGAAATATGAGGTAAAATCTTTCACTCTTTTGTAGAAAATATTAAACTGGAAATATACACAAAAACGGCTTTATGATCTCTTAAAAATCAAACAACTGAAGGATATCTTCAAGATTATTACAACGCAGTTAGGTCAGCAATATTTAGACACATAGACATGTATGACCAGTGTGCATGGGGGAAAATAGTTAAAGCTGTATGTATTCTAGTGAATGATGCTATGTAGAATCAGAGCAAGAGGAGGGCTTTCACATGCTTCATCAAAATTCCAAATCCCTCATGATGAGGCAAAGCCAAACTTAAGCCAAATTGATAATGTGTCATTATACTTGTGCTCATGCGGCTCTCCTTCCAAAATCTTCAACCACTTCTATCACATCACCAGGGCCTCTTATGAAGATGCCCTTCTGACACACCATTTCTGTAATACATAGTCTTCTCCCAAGACTTTGAGAGTGCTAGATAAGCAACAGATTTAAACCAAGTTGGAACATAATGAGTAAACATATCTCCAGGTAAAAGCATTCTATTTATTACTCTATTTCTAAATGATATCAACAAGAAAAAAATGGATAAATAAATGCAGCTAATTTAATACACTATGATATTTTTAGGAGTCTGTAGCTTTTGTGCGTCTAGTGCTGAGCTAGACATTAAGATTAAAAAAATAATTAAAAATAACTGACCTGAAGGAATTCTTAGTCCAGCAAGAATCAAAGCCATAGAGGCAGCAACAAACGTACCGGACAGGTTTATCAGGAGACAAACAACTATACTGAAAATTCTAAAGAAGCAGCAGAAGTAACTGTATGCTGTTAAGGGGAAAGCTCCACGACTTAGGAGTTACGGAACTTTAATCATTTATGTAGCTATATACAAAGATTATTTCAGGCAGCTCTGATACCTTTATTAAAAATACAGGAGCAGAAATATCCATGGTATCTTTGGGCACAACAAGGTGAACCACTTAGCTGGAACACAGTCTTTCCATGGGGGAAAGTATCAATTAAGAATTTGTGCTAGAACGGGCAGATGATAATTCCTTCTATAAAAATATAGGTGCAAATAGGGGAATAATCCCAAAATGGCAGCATTTCCAAGTAATTACTGTAAAAAAATATAAGAAAGCTGAGTGATATCATACCTAGACCTCAGTAAAATACAAAAGGACAGTATAGGTAATCTCAAAAATAATGTTCAGTGCCCAAGGAGAAATAGCTTAAGAATGGAGGATAACACGAGGCCAACATGTTATTGAGAGATCAGAGAGGCTCTTATGATAACAACATGAAATAATAGGGAGTGATGCTGTTAGGAAAGGCAGACTTGTACATGGAGGCTTCAGAGCCCCATCCAACTGCTTAAGAATGAGCTTTGGTCCATGCCTATGTCCTGAATGGTATTGCCTAGGTTTTCTTCTAGGGATTTTATGGTTTTAGGTCTTAAGTTTAAATCTTTAATCATCTCATTATCAGCAGACTAACACAGGAACAGAAAACCAAACACCGCACATAAGTGGGAGTTGAACAATGAGAACACATGGACACAGGGAGGGGAACATCACACACCAAGGCCTGTTGGGGTCAGGGGCTGGGGGAGGGATAGCATTAGGAGAAATATCTAATGTAGATGACGGGTTGATGGATGCAGCAAACCACCATGCATGGGTATACCTATGTAAAAAACCTGCACATTCTGCACATGCATCTCAGAACTTAAAGTATAATAATAATAATAATAAAAGAATGGGCTTTGGGCTTTGATTCTTCCTTACCAAGAGACAGAGTCTGTGCTGGACTTGCTTTGTGTCATATGGCACCTAGCCAACACCACTGCTGTATTTGTCCCCTATGAGGAAGGGGTGGAGATATGGTCTTTTGTTTTTCAGCAGAAGAGGGATGTGTGCAGGCCAATGGCCTTGAGTCAGCTACTGGGAGAGGCCCTCTGGCCATGGAGGACTGACACCCACTACTAAAGCTGATCTTGCTCTGTCTTTTCTCTATGTGTGTAAAGCTTTATTCAGTCCAGTGCTTGACTGAATTATGTTTTCCTTGAGGACTCCATTACCAAGATGCAGTGAGAAGAGGTGTTTGGGCCTCTACTCCTGGTGATAGGCAATAGATATCACTTGCTAGACAGATGCCAAGTAGAATAGCTTCCCATGACATACTCAAGAGTCAGAAACTTAATATGAGAAAAAAAGTGCAGCTTTAAATCGGCATGCATTTTACCCCAAATTCATAATTAAATAAATGTTAATACTATTAGTATATGTAAAAATAAAAAGATTCTATACAGTTACTACACATGAATACAAAAAGGATGAAATGATTTTAATATTTACTTTTTATTTATCAACTTATTTTTGAGATGCCTGAAAGCATCATTTTTGTTGTGAAAAATTGAGTGATGCACAGCAGCCATTACACGGCACCTCACTGGCATTCCATAAATATGATTTGAATTAAAAAGAATGAATAAATGAAGGAATTATTGATCTGACCAACAATATAAAAATAGAGTAGAAAGGAAACTCTATAAAATGACATTCTACATAAACATTTACTATGATGAATCTTGTTAAAATTTTTATGAGATCTACACTTCAATTACCAAGTAACTATCTTCTATCTTTTCATCCACTTTGTTACACAGCTGCTTCCAGTTCCTTACCACATATATGTTGTGTTAGCTATGTAGGAGTTATTGGAACAGACAAATGACCTCTTTTGGTAATTGTGTTATGTGGTAATGTCAATTCTGAGTTTGCCACAGCAAGTACTAAGGGCTAACACTTTTGATTTTTCTCTGCCAAAAAATCATTCAATATGTGGCTGCTTTCCGGTGAGTGTTCCTGAAAGGTATCAAATTTCTTTAAGGAAAACTTAAGAAAGAATGGCAGGGAAGTAATGTTTAAATCGATTTTTAAGTGATTTTTTTTTTCCCATGATCAAAATTAGTCAAAATTAGTGAAGGCTGGAATATGAAATGTTCTCATAATGAATCGTGATTTCCTAGTCATTGTTTCCTGTAATCGTGGTTTATTTAAAGTTTTTCTAAAATTTTAAAGTCCTCGTTAAATTATCTCATCTGCATCGTCACAATTTCTGTATCAGAATATTAATTTCCAAAACTTCTAAAGTCTTTGTTCTTTTGCATCTTTAAATGCTATGGGGAGAGTGTCTTCTCTATGTCTAATTTATGACAATCCAAATAAAAGTTATCAGATTTATTTCCCCAAATTGCTTGCATCTGATATCTTAGAGTACTTGCACTTGTTTCCCCTCCACAGCCAGAATTAAAAAGACAAAAGCTTTTTGTTAGCTACCTTCAATCCCTTGTGATGTTCACTTCCTTAATAAGCCACATGATTTTTTTTTTACTTCCTACCTAATTAACACTTTCTCTTTAGCATTTGCTCTTGGGAATTGCAGAAAATTTAGTAGAATAGAAATTTAACAAACATCAGAAAAATATGATTAGATACACAGTTTTTACCACCAATCTATATATCAGGGGAGTAAAAAACTATGTAATTTTTGAAAATAATATGTTAATAAATATGAGTGTTTGTTTTATTCATAGTGTCTATAAAAATAGTTAATATAACATTTTAGTTTAGGACCATATTTATCACACTAGATCATAACTTTTATAAGTGCTTATATTCATCAAAAGATTATTACAGAAATTAATCATAACAGAATATATTAGATGATAACTATTTCCTAATATTTAAAAATTTCACCTTTCCTGTTCTTCATCTGCATGTTTGGTTTGAGATTAAATTTCAGTATTATGTAGAACTCCACAGGCAACCAAATACTATGTAGGATATTTTATTTTAATTTTCTATTTTGTGAAGATGAATCCAGTTTTCAATCCACTTAGATATGTTATAAGTTATGTTATCCCACAGGATTTGCATTATGTGAAGCAGTACGACTATGAGAAAACTGAGACTTCAAAAGAATTCTTGCCCTTGGCTTCTCAGGTTTCATCACAGGAGCCATTATTCATGGAATATCATTATTTTTGGCTTATATTTAAGCTTATATCTTTGTCCCTGATTTTTAAAGCAATGATTTCTTTCTACAAGGGCCAGAAGTGTTTATCTGGCTTTTGACTTACAGTATCTGAATAATGTTCTGCTTTAGTTTTCCAGAGACTCCTATTTTTAGCTTTGATTATTGAAGAAGAAGAAGGTACATAATATTCCCATATAAATATGACCCTTTAATAATTAACATTTTGATCTTATTGGCTTATTTCAACTAAAATTTCTCAATTTGCCTCAAGATTGCAAATTAGTTCAGGACTTACAGATTTTACTCTTGTTCTTGGAGAGTCAACACATCTATAAGTGGATTTTTCAAATGAAATTTAACACTGAAATAAGTAGATCCTTTGTGAAAATGTTTAAATATTTCAGATATGCTCTTCATCAGAAATCGTGGCTTTACTTTTACTAAGCAGGTCAAAATGTACTATTAGTGTTACATTTGATGAAATGTGAATAGAATAGTCTAGGCAAGAATGTTAAATATTTGCTTCCTGGCTTAAAATTATATTCGTATTTTTAAAAAACTAACTGTTAAGTCATATTTTAAAAGGAACACATTTTATCAATGATAGGCTAGGAATTAGTGTTTAAATGTACTTGATGAGAAGGCACTCTTAGAACATTAGTTCATATATTGGGCAATTGTGCCAGGGCTTTGAAGTGCTTCTTGGCTATTAACTTTGTGATAACTCTTTCTTCATTAAAAAAAAAAAAAAAAAAAAAAAAAAAAACAGACTGGAAGTACTGTCACCAGGCCTAGGCTCTTAAGTTTCCAAGACAAACTATTTAAGTTACAACCAGAAGAGAGAAACATTAATTATTCTACAAGCATTTTGACTTGCTATATGTCATAAGAAAGTTATTTTCTACCCCACAGTGCCAGTATTTGGGGTAGAATAAAAGAGAACTATCTTATAAATTCTATCTTATTAAAATAAATTAGTCATTAATTTGTGATTTGGAAAGGAAAACAAGTATTCCTGGTTATTTAAAACCAGGAAAATTTTGGTTTGCATATTCTATAAAAATAGCTTACTATATTGAATTACTATATTTTTTATATTTAGTAAAATAGCTTACTATATCTAGTAAAATAGCTTGCTATGTTTAGTTGCTATATGTTTCAAGTTCTATAAAAATAATTCAATAAAAGAAGTAAATTTTTATGACATTTATATTTGACCTTTATGTAGAGGCCTCTTTGATCATTACAACTTGGTTTACCTCGTACAAACCATTTACCACCACATATATTCTTATATGCTTTTCATTTCACATATACTTTCTGAGTACCTAGTATAAAAGATATTATGATGCGTATGTTTATTGCTGTTCACAACAGCAAAGACTTGGAACCAACCCAAGTGCCCATCAGTCATAGACTGGATGAAGAAAATGTGGCACATACACATCATGGAATACTATGCAGTCATAAAAAATAATGAGTTCATGTCCTTCGTGGTGACATAGATGAAGCTGGAAACCATCATTCTCAGAACAGAAAACCAAACACCGCATGTTCTCACTCATAAGTGGGAGTTGAACGATGAGAACACATGGACACAGGGAGGGGAACATCACACACCAGGGCCTGTTGAGGGGTGGGGTGTTATGGGAGGGATAGCATTAGGAGAAATATCTAATGTAGATGACTGGTTGATGAGTGCAGCAGACCACCATGGTACGTTTATACCTATGTAACAAACCTGCACATTCTTCACCTGTATCCCAGAACTTTAAGTATAATAATAAAAAAAGATATTATGACAGCTATTGGCAGAGGTTTCCAAGATGAAGTAAATATGAAACAAGTCCTCAAGAGGCTTATAGAACAAAGGTGGATATGAGACATATACATCAGCAATTGTCAAAGAAGGGAGAATGAGATGAATCACAATATGTTGAAAAAATGCTCTGGGATTTCAGAAGAGAATACTGTTGGAATTTGGTGCTATTCTCATACTTGACTCAGCACATATCATAAAATAGGAATATATATCCCCTTAAAAGGAACTACACATTTGAAGCATTATTCACTTAGCAAACGTATTAAAGGGATATGCTTAACTTTTTATGGAACTATTTACCTCATTTTTGATTCACAACATGAATTACAACCAAAAACTTATAAAATATCTTTAGAAAGTAAACAAAAAAATTATATAACCATTTGTTTCCAGAACAAACTTCTCCATTCCTCAATTCAACAGTTTTAGACAGCATTCTAGTGAATAAATGAAAGCATCAATGAAAGAATTATGCCTAGGTTTTCTTCTAGGGTTTTTATGGTTTTAGGTCTAACATTTAAGTCTTTAATCCATCTTGAATTAATTTTTGTATAAGGTGTAAGGAAGGGATCCAGTTTCAGCTCTCTACTTTATTAAATAGGGAATCCTTTCCCCATTGCTTGTTGTTCTCAGGTTTGTCAAAGATCAGATAGTTGCAGATATGCAGTGTTATTTCTGAGGGCTCTGTTCTGTTCCATTGATCTATATCTCTGTTTTGGTACCAGTACCATGCTGTTTTGCTTACTGTAGCCTTGTAGTATAGTTTGAAGTCAGGTAGTGTGATGCCTCCAGCTTTGTTCTTTTGGCTTAGGATTCACTTGGCGATGCAAGCTCTTTTTTGGTTCCATATGAACTTTCAAGTAGTTTTTTCCAATTCTGTGAAGAAAGTCACTGGTAGCTTGATGGGGATGGCTTTGAATCTATAAATTACCTTGGGCAGTACGGCCATTTTCACGATATTGATTCTTCCTACCCATGAACATGGAATGTTCTTCCATTTGTTTGTATCCTCTTTTATTTCCTTGAGCAGTGGTTTGTAGTTCTCCTTGAAGAGGTCCTTCACGTCCCTTGTAAGTTGGATTCCTAAGTATTTTATTCTCTTTGAAGCAATTGTGAATGGGAGTTCACTCATGATTTGGCTCTCTGTTTGTCTGTTATTGGTGTGTAAGAATGCTTGTAATTTTTGTACATTGATTTTGTATCCTGAGACTTTGTTGAATTTGCTTATCAGCTTAAGGAGATTTTGGGCTGAGACAATGGGGTTTTCTAGATATACAATCATGTCATCTGCAAACGGGGACAATTTGATTTCCTCTTTTCCTAATTGAATACCCTTTATTTCCTTCTCCTGCCTAATTGCCCTGGCCAGAACTTCCAACACTACATTGAATAGGAGTGGTGAGAGAGGCATTACCATTCAGGACATAGGCATGGGCAAGGACTTCATGTCTAAAACACCAAAAGCAATGGCAACAAAAGCCAAAATTGACAAATGGGATCTAATTAAACTAAACAGCTTCTGCACAGAAAAAGAAACTACCATCAGAGTGAACAGGCAACCTACAAAATGGGAGAAAATTTTCGCAACCTGCTCATCTGACAAAGGGCTAATATCCAGAATCTACAATGAACTCCAACAAATTTACAAGAAAAAAACAAACAACTCCATCAACAAGTGGGCCAAGGATATGAACAGACACTTCTCAAAAGAAGACATCTAGGCAGTCAACAGACACATGAAAAAATGCTCGTCATCACTGGACATCAGAGAAATGCAAATCAAAACCACAATGAGATACCATCTCACACCAGTTAGAATGGCAATCATTAAAAAGTCAGGAAACAACAGGTGCTGGAGAGGATGTGGAGAAATAGGAACACTTTTACACTGTTGGTGGGACTGTAAACTAGTTCAACCATTGTGTAAGTCAGTGTGGCGATTCCTCAGGGATCTAGAACTAGAAATACCATTTGACCTAGCCATCCCATTACTGGGTATATACCCAAAGGACTATAAATCATGCTGCTATAAAGACACATGCACACGTATGTTTATTGTGGCACTATTCACAATAGCAAAGACTTGGAAACAAGCCAAATGTCCAACAATGATAGACTGGATTAAGAAAATGTGGCACATATACACCATGGAATACTATGCAGCCATAAAAAATGATGAGTTCATGTCCTTTGTAGGGACATGGATGAAACTGGAAACCATCATTCTCAGCAAACTATCGCAAGGTCAAAAAACCAAACACCGCATGTTCTCACTCACAGGTGGGAATTGAACAATGAGAACCCCTGGACACAGGAAGGGGAACATCACACTCTGGGGACTGTTGTGGGGTGGGGGGAGGAGGAAGGGATAGCATTAGGAGATATACCTAATGCTAAATGACGAGTTAATGGGTGCAGCACACCAGCATGTCACATGTATACATATGTAACTAACCTGCACATTGTGCACATGTACCGTAAAACTTAAAGTATAATAATAATAATAAAAAAAGAAAGAATTATGATCAATAAATTTGACCAAATGAGGCATAACACCTTACTAACCAGCATTAGGTTTTTCAATTTATATAAATGCATCCCCCTCTCCCTCCCTCCTTTTTCTCTCTCTCTTTTTCTTTTCCCTCTCTTCCTTTCTTTGTGTAACTCTCCCCATCTCTCTCTCTCTCTCTCTCTCTTGAATTTGCCCTTAATGTACTTATAAATAGAATGAAAATATTCAATTGCTTATTTTTCCCGTATAATAGTCCATACAACCTTTAACTTATTTTTTCACTGTCCCAACCCAGTGGTTTTGACATTTTGGGAAGAGAGTCACTTGAAACTCTTTTTAAAACAAACTTGTAATGAACACCAGAATGCCAGGCACATACATTGATATATATAAATGTATGTATGGTGCCCATTAATATTTTTTTTTGGGAAAACAAATCTTTGTTAAGAGCTTCAGATCAAGAATCTGCCTTTCCCCTACAGATGTAACTGTAAATAATCACCTCCCTTGTTATCCTGTCTAAGGACTTTGGTAATCACAGAGGCTTTCTTCAATGTGTTATTCTCCTAACGTACCCTTGTCAATATACTAACTGCCCAGAAGTGTAGAACCATGGGCAAGAAAATAAGTATTTAAAGGGTAAAAGAGAAAAAGTGGGGAAAAAAAAGCTGAATCAGTATAAAAAATCATTTAGAAACTGATGTATGAAGTAATATATTGATATTTATTTTGTACTTTAGTAATTATTGTTAAATGATCAATTATTTAGTACATAGTAAGGTTATAAGTCACAAATATCAATGTATTTATTGCCTTTAAAAACACTACTTTATATGTTGGCAAATTAAGACAGGAAGAAGTTAAGTAATTCACCCAAGGCTACAGCTAAATACTTATTAGAGTTAGTATTCAAACCCAGGCAGTCAGTCTCCAGAATCCATACCCTCAAATACTGTATTTACCCCCACATACATAGTATTTCATTTAAAAGCAGGATTTCTGATTTGGGCTCCTTGAGAGGCTAGTTCACAAGTATAAAGGTCATCAAAGTGCATCAGACTCACTTGTTTACTACAGGAAAAAAAGAGGGGGAAACAATATTAGGAAACATAGCTCTAATTTTGTCTCCTATGGCTGATAAAAATCTGTTTCTACCAGAGAAGACAGTTATTCTAGAAGTGCTAAGGGTACTAGAGAGTAAAGAAAATACAGTAATAGTAACCAAAGAATAAAACACTGAAAATGTAGGCCAAGAAACCAATGAAAATCAATAACTTAGTGTCAAAGAGAAGGATTAAAAAAATAAGTTAGAGACAGTCAGGTCAGTTACAAACTATAAGAGAAAAATGACTGTTATCAGAGCCAGAACTCACATGAGAAAAATAAATACTGGTCTATTACCTTCAATTTATAAATGTCTCATAAAGTGACAGGCAATGTATGGAGGTAGAAAGAATTATAAAGAGAGTAAATGGTGTTAACAGTCATCCAAAGAATATTCAGTGGGCAAAAATAAATACAATGTCACTAAAAAGACATAGGGAAAGAAATATGTGAAAACATTGGTTTTTAAGTCAGTTTGAAGAATTTAAGAACTCTCTGATAATACAAGCGTGGTGATTAATGATACAGGATGTACTTATGAGAGACAATTCTTTATGGGTCTTTCCAGTTTCTATACATCTTTTGAGTAAAGAAATAATAGCTTTTGTTCTGTCACTTTTTCAAGGATGTTAGTATTGCGAACAACTTTAGAAGATAGTGCAAAAAGCAAATTTGTTTGCTGAAAAGTATTATAAAATAATGCCCCCTTTAGTGGGTGAAGCTTAGAAGAATTTGCTAGTGGCCTCTTCCAAAAATTGAGATTTTTCTAGTCTCAGTGTTCCTGACCTGTCACACGATCCCACTGTGTATGCAGTATTCACCTCAGTCCACCTCTGCATTGGCCAAGCAGGACTTGGAGAAGGGACAAAGGGCCAAGAATGCAAACATGATGCTCATATTGCCCACTACACCATAAATAATAAAGTTCTTTGTCTCTCATTTGGAAATCTCATGACTTCTGCCAGCATCCATGAAACTTTGGCTAGATAACGTGCTATCTTGCAAAGTAAAACAGCAGACCCTTCACAGTCATTGATAGATTTGATAACAAAAATGAGATACTGACAGAGACACAGATATTTAGAAGATGAAAGGTTCAAAGCCTTCTGAAAGTTTATTTGAAGTTATAAAGAGCCTCTTTGGGATAAGGTAGTAAATGTTCTTACCCAAGTGGTAGGAAACAATAAGGATTTTCTAATGTCCAACCTGTTAATAAATGTTGAGAGGCTGAGCAATGAGAGGAGGGACAGAAACAATTTTCCCCTGATGTGCTTTGGTTGTTGGTTGTTTACTCTCCTCCAGGCAGGAGCAGAAAAGTGAGCTCCCATAACAATAAAGACAAGAGTTTCATAGCCCATTATCACAAAAGGCAGTGTTTGTCTCCACTGAGTCAAAGGGTCCTATAGACAGAATCAATAGTATCAAACAGTGAGGATGTAGAGCTTTGGATTGACCAAAGCCAGAAGTCTGGTTAGTTGAACCAGTACATAGCAGACAACTTGAAACCAAAAATAAATGTGGTTTACATGCTGATCTAGAGCCACTCTCTCTCTCCAGCACCTTTGATTTCCTTTTTCTCCCCTGATGTCAACTGCTTTAAAGAGAAAAATGATTAGGAGTAGAGACAAGATATGTCCCCAAGATAGATGAAAGGTCATGGTCATCCAACAGAGCATACTGGAGAACAACAGACAGAGGAGGAATTTAAGTCTTTATAATTCTACAGGGTATGGGCCTCCAAATCACCATCCTGTCTAAGCTCATGGTGGGAAGGGGTGGAAGGTACTAGCCTGACTGAAGGCACTGAGAGCTACAGGGCAGATACTCACCAAAATGCATAGAAAAAACAAAAATAAAAAATAAAGAAGAAGACCTGGATATACACAGAAGCACAGATGGTACTGCACCTGTGGTGAAAAGCCAAAAACGAATTTTAAAAGTAAAAGAAGAAAAAGAAAGGAAAACAAAAGCCTCTAAGTTGATTCAGCCACTCACCACCAGCTGTTTTACCTTCTGCCTACCATCCCATCCAATCCCAATACCCCTCATGCTGATTGGCTGGAGGAAACCAGTTTGCACTGTGAAAAAAAAAGTTGTCTGAAAAAGGAGTCAGCCCTTGAAAAGTAGAGGTGAGAGATGGAGAGGATAAAACCAGATCTTAAAAGAAGTTTGTTTGAATCTCTATATCCAGCTACAGCTATAACTCATCCTACCCTCAGCAATGTAGATATGAAAGCTAAATAATTTCACCTTCTTAAGCCTGTTTGGGTCACATTTTGAAACACTGAGTATACAAAAAAAATTCCTAATTGATACTAGCCACATATTCATCTGATAATTGTTACCATGACATCTGCCTTGTTTTTACGTCATTATTTTTTTAATTCCTCTGCCTTGGTAGGCAGAATAATGGTCCCCTAAAGAGGCTTATATCCAAACCCCTGGGAGCTGTGATCATGTTATATTGCATGGAAAAAAAATTAAGGCCAATAATCAGCTAAATTTAAATAAGAAAATTAACCTGATGAAACTAATGTAATCACAGGGGTCCTGAAATTAGATGAAGGAGACTGTGAAGTCCAAGTGATGCTATGTGACAAGGACTAAATCTACCATTGTTGGTAGATTTTAAGATGAATGAAAGTACCACAAGCCAAAGAATGCAGGTAGCCTCTAGGAGCTGGAAAAAGGAAAACTTACTATCAGCTAGAGTACAAAGGACAGGGCCAGAACAAATTCTTGATTTTAACCCAGTGAGACACGTGTTGGATTATATCCTATAGAACTGTATGATAATGAATATGTGTTGTTGAGGCTCTTCATTCAGGAAATTTGTAGAAAATTAATATGCCCACCCAAATTCAGTTCCTGTGGCCATGAGTCTACTGGAATGAATCATCTTGGCCTTGATAATGATACTGAGATGGGGGAAGAGTTCCTTGACCCCTTCACGGGACTTGAGACAGGTTTGTGGCTCGCCTACTTGGCCACTGCAGTGATCAAACCTCTTGTGGGAGGAGGAGCACTCAGGCAAGTGGATGCCAGGGCTAGGGCAAGCACTTTTGTGCTCCAGGCCCACAGCAGCATCTATGGGTGTGTTACAGTTAATGCTCTTTTAACAGTTGCCATCTGTGGATGGCTAAGTTTTAACCAGCTCAGTGGAGAGTCAGGGTGACAGCCTTTTACATGCTATCCTGTTGGTACCAGGTTCTAACTTGGCCTCCAGGAAGAATCAGGTCACATTCAGGTTTGAAAGACGATGAGTGCAAAGGATTTTATTAAGTGATGGGAGTGGCTCCCAGTGGAAGGGGAGCTGGAAGGGGGATGGTATGGGAAGAAGGTGATCTTTTCCTGAAGCCCAGTTGTCTCCATCCAGGCTCCTCTCCAAAGTCATGCCATCTAAAGTTAAGCCATGTCTATCTGTAGTTTCTGACACGCAGTTGCTTTTTCTCTCGTGGACGTTCAGCCACTTCCTCTCTTCTCTCCTTCACTGCCACACCACTCTGCTCCTCTGTCAATGGAGTTTGGGGCTTTTATGGGTAGAGGATGAGGGGCATGGCGGGCTGGGGTGGTTTTGGAAAAAGCAACATTTGGGCAGGAAAACAGGGATAACTATTCTCATTTTCAGGCCACAGTTTCCAGGCTGCAGAATGGAACCTTTGCCGGGGAACCATCCTCTTTTACCCCCTATTTCCCTGTCTCCTGTCTGTATCAATACTAATTATGGAATGACAGTTTCTATGGCACAGTGATTTAGAGTTTGTTTGAGAGAAGTAAATGAGCTTCTTTGCAGCTTTCCACATGTTGTCATTGGCTTTGAAGTAGTTGATTAAATCTCAGTCCCTCAAGGATGCTCATAGACACTTGTAGTAGTTTTGATATGTATCTTTTGTTGCCTTGAATTGCTTTTTATCTTATTTAAACATACCTGACTGGGCTAAAGGGAACCAGAGTCCAAGCCATTCCCTCTAAAAGATGTTTTATACCTAGGATTCCAGAAAATTTTCCTCTTATATCTGAAGAAACCAGATGTTTGCGCTAACTGGGGAATTGTACAGTGTGTATGCGTGAATTATCATACAAAAGCACATTCAAAATTATGTGTCATTATGTTTTAAACATATAAAATAATAGCAAGAAAGAGAACACAAGTAGCTATTATTGTGTTAAAAGCATTGAATTTTTTCATACTCAGTAAATTGTATATTTAAGACAGTATACTTAATAAGTAATAAAACATTAAATAATGATGCATTGACTTGTTTACATTCCCAGGGAATAACTGCATATAAAACAGAAATCCAGGACAGTTTTAAACTTTGTTAATCTGTTTACCAATTATAAAATATCTAAGAATCACTCCTGAATGTTCCTTTTGAGAATTGTAATATTGTTTTGAGGAGATCTGAATCTCCTTCTACTTGTTGAAGAAAAATAGCTGACAAAGATTAACATGTGGATACCCAAAATGTCATATTATCATTGTGTATTTTGGTAAATTAATGTTTATGTTTCACTTTTGTTGAATTTAATAAATTTGAATTTTAAAATCTAATTTCAAAGGAAGGCAATTAAATATTAAAACTGTTATCTCAAAAACATTAATAATGATGTTATGATAAGAAGAAATTCATCCTCATTCTGATGGAAAAATTAATTGCCATTACAAAATGAAATTAACCTGAATCATCTGATTTTGTCTGTTTGTTTTACAGTAAGAAGTGAAAAAAATAAAAGACTCTTATCTTCTTACTTTCTTTGATTCCCCTGGTTCTTTCTTATTCTCTAAGCTTATCTGATTGACCAAGCTGCTTAATAAAATACTATTGCAACATTTAAAAATATAAGTACTTGTATAATATTATGCTACAAGATACAAATGTAGCATGGAATAAATGAAAATAAATATTTAGATAGTATGAATTCAATAAATAGAACAGATCAGATTTTGGAATTCTCTCTTTACTGTAATAATTCATTACACCTACTGTGGATCAAAGACTTTTTGTGAGATTTTTGAAATTTTATTTACTCTATTACATGTTAATTTACTAACAAGCACAACTGAAAGCAGAGACAAAAATAAACTCACATCAAGAATTTTCTAGCTTCATATAGGTATATTACGAACATGTTAAAATTTGAAGAGAAAAGCAAAAATATTTGTAAAGGATACATAATTACAGATTTCTTAGATCACTTTAAAAATCTTGAGTAAATATTGCCTTTAATGTAGAAAATCCATACACATACCATTATGATAAAACTCAAGGGAGTCAAAGAATTACATGACAGTAAATGATTCCATACACATAAATAAAGAAAATTTACGTGTTTGGCCTAAACAATGTCATGTATGTAAAACACAGAGAATTGAGACATGTTGTATGTTATAAGCTTGAGAGCTTGTAAGCATTTGTTTTTCATAACATTGCAATTTTCTTAAACTCAAAACACCCTATTTTTTTAAGATAAGCATGTATGTTCTATTCAAATATTAAGGTAATTATACTGATATATAAAGATTTAAATTAAAATTATTTCTTGAATTGTGGTATATGCTAGTCATTTCCCTTTATGTCTGTAGCGTAAATCCTTAAAAATTCTTCAAATAAGTTTTTAAAAGTTTTTAACAAATTTTATCTAATTATATACATAATTGTATATATGTATAGTTATATTCCATTTTATTTATATTCCACCATATATTTCATATATATACATATATGTGTGTTTATATATATATATGTGTGTGTTTATATATATATATCTATAAATTAAAGCAATTTTATTCGTTGTAATGTGCTGTTATGATTCCATGGCTTCTGAGAATGAAAAATGGTAACAAATCCTTTGAAGATCCCATCCATAATAATCAAGGTCTATGTTTCTCTCCTAGAATATTTTGAAGTTCTAAGCCACTTTGTAAAAAAAATCAATTTTTCTGAAACTGCCAGTCTGTGAGGAAGATCAAGATAGTCACATGGAGAGGTCACGTGGAAGGACAGATTACCAATGGAAAGATAGATTACGATTCCTCTCTTTTAGTTCAGCCATTTCAGTCTAACTGAAAGAAAGTGAAGAAGCTTCTTGATGACTCCAATATCAGCTACCATCTAACTGCCACTATATGAGGGACTCCAAATGACAATCGTCTAGTTTGGCCCATCAATCCCCAAAATCATTAGAGATAATAATATATTATTTTAAGCCATTAAGTTTTATGGCAGTTATTATATATAAACACATAACCAGAATATATATGGCTCTAATTACAAGAAAGACAAAGTTTTTGAAATTTCTGTGTAGGCTAATAACTAAAGGCTGCTTGCAACCGATTCCCTCTGTCTCTGCCTGTCTAGCCCACTCTATCTTCTTCCTCTGCCTATATATATATACCAATATGCACACATGTATCTATTTAAATATATATATCTACACATATATCTACAAACACATATTTATAAATAGCATTGTTCTCAGACTGTCAAAATAAAATTTGGATCTAAAGTGAAAAGCACTGTAAAGTGGAGGGTAAAATATATTAACAGTGACAGTGAATACAAATTTGATTGACTATCAACTTGACTGTGAAGTTTCTAGCACCTTAAGTCAAAAAAAAATACTGTATATTTCTTACTATTAAAATAAAAGAAACACACTAACCACACAAGATATGTATAATTTACCTAGACTCAAAGGGAAATTTTGTTTTAATGGTGGATATTACACAGGTCACTAACCAACATAAAAACAGTCTCTGCCACTACTCATAACTAATTTTTATATCACACCCAGAAGTCATAAAAGAAGATAATATGAAATATAAATTCGGAAATAAAATTTTAAAAAACTGAAAACTTTCTTCAAGCTATGTATCAAGTATTAATTTCCTTAATATTTGAAGAATCATTAAAAATTAATTTTAAAATGTGATACTGGTCTGAGAAAGCATTTCACAAAAAAAATGAAACTGCTTTAAATATATGAAAATATGCTCATCTCACTATTGTATTAGAGAATGCAAGTTAAAATAAAAAATGTTGCATTGTCTTCAAATCTCCAGCAAAGATAACATAGATCCAATGATATACCCCAAGGTGGAGGATGTCCCTTTCATTTCACTGTTGATATGAATCTCCATGGTCATCGAAGGGCAATTCTGAAATAACTATCCAGCATGTCCATCTCTAGGACTCCATCCTACATAAATACTTGCATACATTTGCAAGTATTTCTATAAAAAAGATGGTCATTAACCAATTATTATTAATATAGTGTTTTAGTCTAAAAAGTGATCATTTATTAATAATACTAAAATTAATATTTGACTATGCAAACATCGAAGTGGTATGTAATGTGTGGCAAAATACAACTAGATATCTAATTTTGGAGCAATTTCTAAGATTTATTCTTAGGTGTACAAATTAATGTACAAATCAGTATAATTTTTATTTCCTCATTGGTGTAAAAGAGAAACCTGGCTGGCTGTGTGCATGTCCACACATATTTTTGGAGAAAATCATGAGAAACTATTAACAATAACATATCTGTAAAATAGAATAGATAAATTATAATCAGAAGCTGATTCATTTTTACATAACTTTTTTTATTTGATTTTTTAAAATGTCGTGCCATTATTTTTGAACTAAGTTAAGTAAGAAGAACAAAATAATTTCCAAATGGCTTCCAAATGACTTCAACAAACTAACAAATATGATCCAAGACCTGAGTATTTTCATGGCTGAATTTAATGCATTTTACAACAGTGATTTTAAGTCACATTCCAGAGAGCCCTAGGATTGCTGATAGTCACCTGGTCCCAGTGTGGAGGCTGAAAGGGAGGAAACATGGTCAGAATTATGCTAAATATGGCCCACTCTCACCAGCTTCCACCAAACCATGTCACTTTTTATATTATAATTGAAATGACACAAAATATTTTGTTTGAATGGAAAATTTTCACTGTTAGAAAAATTTGAAAATTCCTAATATAAGCGAACACATTAATAACATATCCCCTAGCTGTCAACTGTGCTACATAACAACAGTTGGATAGTTCTGTTTTAAACTACATAATTCCATACAGATAAAGAGCTCTTTCTGAAATGTGACAGCTGTATATATGTATAAGTAAAGTCTCACACACCTATACCTCTCTTGTTTGAATATATTTTGACTATGGTTCAGTATCTTGGAAAACATAGGCACTTTAAGAGCCAAATTTCCAAACAGGAAAAATACAAAACCAAAATGTTTTTCATTTAATTCTGTAAGGTTGTCTGGGTTTTACAAAAGAGTTAGCAGTCATTTCACATCAGCCTGCCACATTGGTTGAAGAACAAATTACTGGAACCTATAAGTTCATAGAACACACCGTGGTATTTTTTTTAATATGGAGAGCTTTCTATTTTCAAATTTTGGCTTAGTTTCTAATGTCTCTGCTTGGATCATTAAATTTCCTTTCTAATTGCAGCTAAATATGTCTTCTACCTCACTTCACTTCTGGCTATTATTTAAAATGCATTTGGCTCAAATATTTGATTACAAAATGAACAATCTGTTTGCCTGTATGTGTCAGACACATTATTGTGTCTTCTTCCCCGTCAAAATCAGAAAAATAGTGCTCTGTGGAATAGATGACTTTTACTGACAATTTTCTCTTCCTATGTTCTGTAGCTTGGGCAGGAACGTTCTCCAGATGCTCTTGGAAACACCGCTTCACAAATATCAGTCTCTCCCGCCAAACCAAATTCCTATAAATTGGGACTTCTTCCCCATATGTTTAACATTATTTTTAACCAGGATTGCCTACTGGATTCTTCATTGGATTCCTTCTAGATCTATAACTCTTAGGAGCTGATCCTTTTCTGACGGCTGGTTGACCTTCATTTCTGCGCTTAATTTTCATTAACATTGTTCACTCTCTCTGAATCCTGTTGACTTGCCACTGTACTTTCCTATCCCCAAGGCAACTGATGGTTTCTTTGTTCTGTGCTCCATTGAGATCCAAGATAACACTTAAACTTCTGTCTGTCTGGATGGAGGTATTTTTATAGGATCTTCAAACAAGTTAACAGGGTTTTTAGATTTTGCTGTGTTAATAATGAGAAGAAATGATTTAAGTCCTAAATGCTATTCTATATGTACAATTATAGGAATTCTTTATTAGAAACTGATTAATATTAATGAGGAACTTATCATTGTTAATCAAAAATCCATACCTCCAGAGACTATGTTTTTACTAAAAAATTAAAGAAATGGAAGAGAAAAAATCCACATATACTACGGTGCACTTAATTTTTATGGAATATCAACCAGTTCCTAGACTAAATTCTACCAATATATTGGATAGAGCAATAACATTTAGTTTGTGGGAATATATTAAACTTTAATGTCTCCCCCATTATTTGGAACTGAGCCACTGGAAATTTGCAAGCCATATTGGGGGTTTGGGAGAAAAATTCAGAAATTATCAGATATGAGTTCCTTCTCTGAATGATAATTGTGGGAAATCACCTAATTGAATTAAGGACGAAGACCATGACTAAAAATAATGATTGCATTTCTTTCTTATAATTGTGTTCATATATTTGCATATGAACATTCAAACAATAACAAGAAGAATAATATGTAGGATAAATGAACTCCCAATGATGAATCAACCTTTTTCAGAGTCAGTAGCTGACATTTCAGTTTCCCTGAGGGAGAGTTTAAAGAAAGTGAATGGGGTGAGGAGAGTCTAAGAAATGTCAGCATGCTGTGTGAGAAGAGGGAAGAAGTAAAGACCTGTCAACTGAGGTGGAAAAATAGAGAGGACATGGAATATATTCAGCAAAGCAACGCTGTTAGACAAGCCAGTGAACACTACAGTGATTTTTTTTTTCATTTTAAGAGATAATTCATCCTCAAACTCAAATATTGTTGCTAAATTCTAAAGTATGTCTCTGTTATAGTCAGTTTCACCACCTAAACTTTTCTATTTCTAATTTGCAACTGTATTATTCCTTTGAGACATAAAATGATGGTTAATAAATATAAAATGAAAATGAAATGATAAGGAAGGCAGTCTCGAGTTAAAAATAGAAATATGTGGAGTTGTTAACAGAAATTCTACAAAATATTCATATATCTCATATTAAACTAGATTTTCTCCAATGCCTCTGCAATTCTAGAGTGACAATTTTGGCATCCAGGAAAGCTGCCTTGTTTTTCTTATCTTCATAAGAGAAATATCAAATTACCTACAAAAACCTCTTGAACAATGAAGTCTAATTTTCAGCAACTCTCATACATATCATCAAACCAACAGCTGAAACAACCCTAAAGTCCTATCTTTGAAGCTCTAGGAGAAATATTAAATACCAAAAAATGCCATATTTGTGAAACATTTTAAAAATAAATATCCAAAAATCACTTGATAATCTCTTGCAAAATGTTGAATAAATTATAAATCTTGTTTCAATAGTAAAATTTTAAAATATTAAATTGTTTTAATAAGATTTTTAAGAATAGTTTTAGATTTACAGAAAAATTAGGAGCAGATTACAAAGAGTTTCCTTATACTGCATGTGAGATGTTATTACAGGCACAACTCAGAGATATTGTGGGTTTAGTTCCAGACCACTGCAACAAAGCTAATATTGCAATTAAGCAAGTGATATGAGTTTTTTTTTTTTCTTTTTTTGGTCTTTCAGGACATATAAAATTTATGGTTGCACTATGCTGTAGTCTATTAATTATATAATAGCCTTATGTCTAAAAAACAAGGTATACACCTTAATTAAAAAATATTTCATCGCAAAAAAGTGTGAATGATCATCTGAGTCCTCAGTGAAACTGAATCTTTTTTGCTTGTGAAGGGTTTTGGCTTGATGATGATGGCTGTTGACTGGTGGCTGCTGAAGGCTGGGGTGGCTATGACAATTCATTAGGTAAATCAATAATGAAGTTTGCCACGTTGAGTATTCCTTTCACGAAAGATTTCTCTGTAGCATATAGTGACGTTTGATAGCATTTTTCCAATAGTTGAACTTCTTTCAAAATTGGAGTCAAGTCTTCTTAATGTTGATATTTCGAGTTCCTTCCATGAATCATGACTATTCTTGATAGCATCTAGAGTGGTGAATAACGTTTTCAATTTACTTTACCTAGATCTATCAGAGGGATCAGTTTCTACTGCAGCTATAGCATTATAAAATGCATTTCTAAAATAATGAGACTTAAAGTAAAAATTACTCCTTAATTTATGGGCTAAAGAATGGATGCTGTGTGAACACACATAAAAACATTAATCTCTTTGTATATCTCCATCAGAGCTCTTGGGTGACCAGGTGCATTGTCAATGAGCAGTAGTAATATTTCAAAAGTTGGTCTCAACCCTTAAGCTTAAAATATTCAGTAAATCATTGTGAAAACAGATGTACAATCTTTGTTGCTTCATTTACAGAGCACAGGTGTAGTAGATCTAGCATTAAGACTTAAGGACCCTGGATTTTCAGAATGGCAAGTGTGCATTGGTTTCAACTTAGTTACCAACTGCATTAGCCCAGTAACAAGAAAGTCAGCCTATCCTTTGAAGCTTTCCAGCCAGGCATTGACTTCTCCTCTCTTAAAGTCCTAGAGGGTATCTTCCTCCAATACAAGACTGTTTTGTCTATGCCGAAAATCTGTTTAGTGTAGCCACACTTATCAACTATCTTAGCTAGATCATCTGGATAACTGGCTGTAGCTTCTACATCAGGACTTGTGACTTCACCTTGAATTTTTATGTTACAGAGATAGATTTTTTTTTTTAACCTCATGAACCAACCTTCTCCAGCTTCCAACACATCTTCTGCACATCTCTCTCTGGCTTCATAGAATTGATGAGTTAGGGACTTGCTCTGTATTAGGCTTTGGTTTAAGTCAATGTTGGATTGGTTTGATCTTCTGTTCAGACGACTAAAATTTTCTCCATCTCAGAAATAAACCTCTGTTTTGCTTTCTTGTTTTTCTTGCATTCACTAAAGTAGCAATTTGCTTCTTTTTTGGGGGGTGGGGGGATGGAGTCTTGCCCTGTCGCCCAGGATGGATTGCAATGGAGCAATCTTGGCTCACTGCAACCTCCGCCTCCCAGGTTCAAGTGATTCTCTTGCCTCAGCCTCCTGAGTAGTGGGGATTACAGGCATGCACCACCACACCTGCCTAATTTTTTGTATATTTAGTAGAGACAGGGTTTCAACATGTTGGCCAGGCTGGTCTCAAACTCCTGATCTTGTGATCTGCCCTCTTCAGCCTCCCAAAGTGCTGGGATTACAAGTATGAGTCACCACGCCCTGCCAGAAGTAGCATTTTTAATATTCTTCAATAATTTTTCCTCAGCATTCGCAACCCGGCTAACTGTTTGGCCTAAGAGGCCTAGCTTTTATCCTATCTTGGCTTTCTACATGTCTTTCTTCTTAACCATTTTTAGCTTTTGATTTAAAGTAACAGACATGCAACTCTTCATTTCATTACAACTCTTAGAGGCCACTGTAGGGTTATTAACTGGTTTAGTTTCATTATAGTTGTCTATCAGCTGATAGAAGGAATTAAGAGACCTCGGGAAAGAGTCTTGGTGCAATCAGAACACACATTTATTTATTACGTTCAGTCTTCTATGGCATGGTTTGTGGTGCCCCAACACAAATGAAATAGTAACATTAAAGATCACTGAACACAGATCACCAAAATGAATATAATAATGCAAAAGTTTGAAATACTGCAAGAATTACTAAAATGTGGCAGAAACATAGAGTGAGCACATTCTCTTGGAAAAATGGTGGTGATAGACTTGCTAAAAGTGTGGTTGGCACAGACCTTCAATTTGTAAAAAAAATGCAATAGTTGCAAAGTACAATAAAACAAAGTATGCTTGTATTAACATTTTATGTTATTATGGTGCATTTGTCACAATTATTTTTAACTAAAGTTCATCTTTCACTCAAATTTCCTTAGTTTATACCTAAGGAAAACTAAGGTATAGTTTTCTGTTCCAGCTTCCAATCCAGGATTCCACAATATAGTTGGTCCTCATGTCGCCTTAGGCTCCTGTTTGAGCCTTTGCAATCAAATGTGGAGGAAATACATTTTGATTTATATCCATCAAAATAAAGTGATCAAAGAAATATTGCTATTTAATTTACATATGAGTAAATAGTCAGGCCAAGCATTAATATATTTCACTATAGGTAAATAAATATTTTTGGTTGCTGATATAAAATATATTGTGTTTAAAAGTTGGTTAAATAAAATTTATTTAAAATATTTTTTAGACTGTTTCATAGTAAAATTTGTAGAAGGCATTTGCAAATTAATATAAATAAATAACAGAAACTGAAACAAAAACTATTTAGCCCTTCTTACAAGTCAGACATATTCTAGTGCTTTTAATGTATTAGCTCATTTAATCCCCTCAACAAGTAAAATTATTTTTCTTATTTTTGAGAAATCCATAGCATGCAGCAAGTATCAATCTAAGAACTAAAGTGTATGTGTGTGTGTATATATTTTTGTTTTTACTGAATTTTAACTTTTTGTTTTAATGAAAATCCAAGGGCTTATGAGTTCAGAGATCATCTTGACTACTGTTCTTAGCATGATCTTCATGTTAGAATAACCTGGGGATTTAAATATAACACCAATGTACAGCGTTAGACTGATGGTCCTCAAATTTAGGTATAAATAAAAATTGTGAGAAGGATTAAGATCACTGATTGCTAGGTCCCACCCTCAGGGGTTCTGATTCGGTAGATCTGGAGGGGATCCCAATAATTCATATTTCAAACAAATGTCCTGGTAATAACATTAGTCTGGACACCACACCGTAGGAACTACTGACTCAGAATACTAAATCAGAATCTCTAGAACTGGTAGAACTAAAGCCTAAGCAAAGTTTGTTGTTATTTGTTATTTTTGTTTTATGAAATTTTGCAACCATACAAAACTAAGGGGAGAATGAACCCCCATGTAACAATTGTAAACTGAGAGACCAAAACAGATGCTCTTTCATCAACTAAGACAGACCCTAAGGTTAAGGAAACAAAAGTTACCTATGGGTCAACGTTTCAGGACCCATTTGGCATGGCACAATGAAGAATTTTCTAAATTCCTTAAACTACAAGAAAACCCACACTTTTGCTGAACTCTCTAACAATAGGGGCTATCAGTCAAATTATCAGATTCCTCCTAACTCTGACTTACAACCGAGATCACAACTCTGATTGGACCAAAGACTGGCCTTACATGCATTCTTTTTGGATAAGCAACTATAGACCTTAAACCAGGTTCAGCAACTCATAGAAGCTGTGCACAAATGTCTTTTTGTCCTGTAGTTCACATTTTAAAGTAAGAGCCAAATGCCACCTCATTTTAATGTCAAAATCCTTCCCAAAACTGAACATGGGATATATGTTACATATATGTTTTGCCATTTCACATGTGCTTGCCTCCCCTTACAAATATATATAGCTTATTTTTTCTCCAAATATGCAGAATATTTGTGACCCTATTGTGTCATAGGGACCCTGTGAGGCATAAAACCCAACCAGCCCCTTCCCTCTTTGAAGAGAGAGCATCGTTAGTCCATGCCAGAGACTATGTCTTCCAGGTTTGTAAGCACATATCACCAACAAAGCCCTCTTTTCTACTATTTAGCCATGTTGACTTCTTTGGACAACAGAATCAACCAGCTTCTACAATTATAACACTATTTTGTTTTATGTTACTACTATTCTTTCTTTCCCACTTTGGTCTCACTTTCTTTTCTTCCCTCTTCTTTTCCCTTCATATTTGTTTCTTGATGCTATTTTTTATTTTTTATTTTATTTCTGGAGTCTATTTGAAAGCAAATCCCAGATGTGATTTCTCTTATACAAAATTTACATGAATTTCTAAGTGAGAAGGCTTTAAAGCAATAACAACAAAACCAAAGCAAAAACAAAAACAAACTACCACACCCTGGTTAATTACAAGATAAAATTAAAGCACATCCTGCCCCAGATCTCAATATACAGCCAGGATTGGAAGCCTCCAATTCTAGTCCTACCTTCCTATTTTACATGAAAGAGACTTGCTTGAAGCCATTGAGAATATTGGCTGGAGGACTAAAATTAGATGTTTATCTCCTAATTCCTCAATCTTGTAAAACATCTTCTGGTAGAAAATTAAAACAACAACAACAACAACAACAAAACTTTAAAGAGTAAGAAAATTAAGTGTAATGTAATTAAAGAAGTAACGGTAAGCAGAGTGCTAATGGTCTTGTCTTTGGATTGTGTTTGGATATATTTTAAAAATCAACAAACATCAACAATTTTGTCTCTATACATGTGCTCATTTATCAGTATCTTCTGGTGTGCTGGAAATTTGATTTAGTTAGAACACCTGGCTTTAGGTTCTTACTCAACCATATACTTGCTTCCTGCACCAAATTCTAAAACAAATCACTTCTTTAAGTTTCAGTTTCTTAACTTGGGCAATGTGAATTGTAATAATATTTAACTATGAAAATAAATGTTAAAGATCTTTATAAAATAACAATCACAATTAAAAAGCAGACAAACTGAAAAAAAATGATTATCAAAGGGATTGTTTCAGTTTCCTTATTTGGTGATGACTTTGTTTTAGGAACTACAGATGACTACAGACATTTCTGTTTAACTGCGTGTGTGTGTGTGTGTGTGTGTGTGTGTGTGTGTGAGAGAGAGAGAGAGACTACGTACGTTTTAACGTGTAGTTTTCTATGGGTTCTAACTTTAATGCGTTCTAAATCTGTTTTAAGTCTTAATTGTTTTGTCTGGCTTTAAAATTCCCAGTTACTGATAGTTAAATCTGATATTCAGAGTATTATGCAATTTTCTAATATTTTGATTTCCTCCTTTATAGAGCATTACATGTGAATCAGATCATTGCTTCCTAGTTTACTGAAATGTGCTGAAATACATTGAAAATAAATTTTAAAAGTCACAATAAGTCCCCTTAAGAAGATAAATGGAATACATTAACACTTTTTATCTCAATTTTCTTAAACTTGCCAGATGTGGATATTTGTAATTTTTTAAGCCTATATAATTTTCTCTAGCCTGTACAATTTAGAATAGGAGCAACTTCAAGCAGGTAAGCAAGTTTGGAAATTTTTTAGTTTAAAATTAGCCTATGAAGCCCAGCTTCTTTGTATTATTTAACATTGTTAAATAAAAGCACCAGTGAATCTGCATCAATACATAATAAAAAGAAAACTATCCTCTCTGGGTTTTATTTACATGTATAAACAAAATTTAGTCTCACTATCCTCCTATATCACAAAAAAAACATAAAATATAAAACAAACTTATAATACAATGCATCCCAGCATATAAAATATACTTAAAATTTAGAGAAATGTTTATATTCAATCTAAATTCTACCCAAAAAATGTCATATGCCTTCCACAACTAATCTCACAAATGCTATATAAGCTAGCATAGTAATGCAATTTTACAAAAAATATATTTTAGCATTTTCTGGATTCATTAGATAAAAAATAGAATAAAATTCTAAGGAAATATGTATCAATGTCTTTGGTACTTAGCATAATTGATTTATTGCTTTCTGGAAAGCTGTTTTCTTTCTCAGGTGAAATATATCTTTGCATCAGTGGAATTAAAGGCAGTATTGAGGTTTTTCCCTATCATTTATTCTAGCACTTTAGAAACATCACTCTGTTGCCTGTTTAACCCTGTAGAGAAAAGATTGCACCATATGTCATTCTAGGAAAACAAAACAAAGAACAGCCTTTGCATCTTAAAAGTGTATTATCTATATAAACTATGTTTCATGCTAGCCTGTAAATATTCACACCATCCAGAATATATCTGGTTAGATTTTATCAAAGTTCGAAATTTTATAGTGATAGTTTGTCCTTAAAATATAGCTTAAGTGGTGTCTTCAAGATTTACATCAAGGTGACATCCGACAGGCTGTCATCCTCAGAGTCGCTAAAATTGAGGTCTAATCAAGACCAGTAGGATTGCCAATAGAAAAGCCAAGTAAGAAATATTAGAACGACGCAGGCAAACAAAGAAAACTTTGATTTCAAATGTGAGCTGCTTTTCAAAATCACAGGGTCATACACTCTGATTTGCAGGTGCAGATTCCAGAAGCAGATACTTTGTACATGGTCAGCTTTGCACCCAGGATGAGAAGTGTCAAAGATTTATTTATCTAAAGGTGCTAAGTCAAAATGGAGTATAGCAAAAAATGCTCCTAAAGGCCACAAAATGCCTTTTATGATCCTTTCTGAACAGTGACCCATGGAATTTCGCCCAATGCAGTATTAGAGAAAGGTTGGGGTAAGTAAGTTTCTCCTAAAAGGCAAAAAAGCCTACAATTTTTGTATAAGTAACTGAATCCATATAGAGGCAGGCTGGCACTGAAAAAGGTCACCCAGTGTGAGTATCCTTAGAAATAGAATGTTCCAGTATTGAGGGGACAAAGTTCAGCTCACTTAAGAACATTTCCTATTATGAACCAGTTATTTTCAAAATGAGACTGCTATGTAGTTACAAAAATTACTCAACAACGGCAGCAGGAGAACTAGATGTAATAGCTACAATAATATTTCTAGTATAAATTATCTAAGAATTGTTTTTAATGTATCTCCTTGGTTAGTATTCATTATACTCAAAGCTTGAGGGACAATTGAATAATCAGCCTCTATATTTTCAAAGTTGTTCTACATTAAGAGTTGTCATCATTTAGTTAAGAAAACTCGAAATTTTTGCACTTATGTTCAATGAGGCAGGTTGAAAATATGTTTCCGCTCTTAACATGTCATTATTCTCTTTTTTCAAATGTAATTACTTAGTCAATTAACGTCACTCTTCTGTAAAACATTTAGGTGTAAGTGAAAGCCATTTCTTTATCATCATACTGTTTGTTTGTTACTTTTGTAATCTACCTCCTTTTCATAGCAAATTCTTTAAGGGGAGAAACAAAAAGGACTATTTTATTTTACTCTTCATTTGTGTTTCTGTGTTTCATTTTCCTGTCTCCTGTATATTGTCTTTTATTTTTTTGACAGAGTCTCGCTCTGTCGCCCAGGCTGGAGTATAGTGGCATGATCTTGGCTCACTGAAACCTCTGTCGTCTCCCAGGTTCTAGCAATTCTCCTGCCTCAGCCTCCTGAGTAGCTGGGATTACAGGCGTGCGCCACCACGCCTGGCTAATTTTTGTGTTTTTAGTATATAGATGGGGGTTTCACCATGTTGTTCAGGCTGGTCTCGAACAAACTCCTGACCTCATGATCCGCCCGCCTCGGCCTCTCAAAGTGCTGGGATTACAGGCGTGAGCCACCGCGCCCAGCCTGTATACTGCCTTTTACATTTCAGGAGGTCTAGTGACTGAAGTGAGGATGAATGCTAATGAGGTAACTAATGTCTCAAAAGGATTTATGGGAAGGACTAATTTTATTGCACTTTCTAATGCTCCCAATTGTAAAACCAACATTATTTTTGTTTGTTGACATGTGATGTAGTAATTCTATATGACATAGTAAATATACTGTGTCATAGTCCTCTTATTTATGCCCTAACACAAGTTATCTCCTTTTTATTATTTTGGATGTCCATAATTTTATCTGTTTTAACAACAAAAAAAATCCCTTAGTATTTCCCTTCTTTGTTGTAACACTTGAAAAATGAGTGACTAGCTTAGCAGGGAAACCCTTTAGCCTCCCGAATGAACATGAGAGGCAAGAAAGTGAGTAGAAGTGAGAAAGACTTAAAGTATTCAATTTCATCACTTCTCTAGAGGAAGCCCCTACAGATGTAGGGTTAGGCCAACAAAGAAGCGCTTTGGTATTTTTCTGATCCTGATCAGTTACCCATGATAAATGGAATATGAAAAGTATTAAGTTCTATGAGGATGAGGCATTTTCATATCCTGTTGCTAGTTGGAAGGTTTCTTTTTTGAATGTTCTGTCCTCTTTTCTCCCTTGTCCCACACCCCAACCTATTTGGAGCAATAAAACGTAATGATGCTAAACAAATAAATTCATAATTGTGTAAATATAATTTACCAAATCAAAAGATATAGACCCAGTCATAACAGGACCTATTTCTCTTTCTAGTTTTATTTCCCTTTCATTGCACTACTCACCATCTGGCATATTATATGCTTGGCTCATTTAATTGTTTACTATTTGTCTCACACACTAAAGTATACCCTCGCCAAGTATTGGGGTTTTTTAATGTCTTTTTATTGCCATATCTCACAGCCGGAGACAGTAGCAGAGACATAGTAGGTACTCAGTAAATATTTGCTCAATGAATAAAATAATAGATAAACTAATCAGAAAAAATATGCACTCTTATGGGAAAAGAAAAAGAGAAAGAATGCTCCCATTCTCTAAAATGACACATACATATATGAATGAAAAAATGTTATGTAGAATAACTATTATATTCAAGCATAATTTAATGAACAAGTTATCTATATGGCACAATTACTCATCTTGTGAAAAACAGGCTACTGAAAAAAAATTTTAATTTTAATTTTTAATGTATATGTAAGTACAAAATTCATTTAGTATTCAAAAAGGCTTGGTTTGTTCAAAAATATCATTCTATATGTAGTAGAAAAAGTGTAAAACAAATGTTAAATATACTTTATTAACAGATTTATGTCTTCACCTAATAGTAAATTCCTGGGATTTTAACTGTCAGCAAATACAAAGAAGAAGAAACAGATTTGAAATAATCTCACACAACATTTAAAATATTTATCCTAATTTTAGCATTGGAAAATATTCTGCCACTGAAAACACTACAATTTACGTTATGAGAACTATAAAAGCTCAGCAGACCAAATCTTTAAAGCAAAAATAAAATGTGTGTGAATATTTTCCATCCAGCAAATTGAAACATTTTATTATAAAATTAACAACAACAACAAAAAAAAAACACAGTTTTTTGAAGACCAGGAAATAATGACGACTAGGCACTAAGCACTCTCTACATGACAAATTTTGCTTCAAGCCCTAGAAGGTGTGAGAATCAGAGCAACAGAAGTTTTTGAACCCACTGACAATAATAAATCTTAGATTACTCACTTCACAATGCATACTTGATTTAGTGGAATCAGGAAAATGGATTGAGGCTGTCTGAAGAAGGTCTGATATATGAGACGGGGTCTCTTGTGCTGTTCAAGGGCAAAAGCAAAATCATAAAATTGATTCTTCATCATACTGGTGGGAGTAAAAGGCTTCAACTAAAATCCTTTAGTTCCAGTCTATTTTTCTTTTGAGAAAAATTCACTGTTTGGTTTTATGTAATATAAAAATATAATTCCACAATATAGCTTAAAAGAACCTATAAAAACACATTCAAAACAAAGCCCCACATATTATTATTTTGGCATTTTGAGTTTCTGATCCTTCCTTAATATCATTCTTCCAACTTTTTAACATGAGATCTTCAAAATTAGTGATGGAAACTCCCAGGTGGTTATTCAATATTGCTTAGGTATAATTTATTAACAATCTATGTGTTCAATCTTTAAAACTTCGGCAAATATTTCTGATTTTCTTGTTACATGCACAACTCATCCTGTTTTCAGACACATAGTGTGACCTTAAGCCTGGTCATCTTGGGGCTGGATAAGGGTATGTGATTAATTCTGGCCACTTGCAGGCTATAGCTCTTATTTGTTGGAATGGAATCCTCCTAAAGCTTGCCTTGCTCTGGCATGATGAATGTAAACTATTGTGATGTTGGCTGAGTGACTACACAGACCAGGAATTTCCCCTTCAAGTCTCTGCCACCAAAATGTGATGGACAAGTTATAGGAGTGAAAAATAAAACTTACTTTAAGCCACTAAAGGTCGTGTGATTGTTTGTTACACCACGTAACCTAGCATGCACTCTACAGAGTGTTTCCTAACATATTCACTACACTTAGAATAAAACTAAAACAGAGTTGATCCATGTTATGTATGGCTTCTGTATTTGTGAATTCACCTATTCACTAAAATTTGTTTGTAACCCCAGAAACAATATTCTCGGTGCTCCCATGGTTATTCCTGAACAAGTGCAAAGCAACTAACAAAGACACTTGATATGCACATTCCCAGCTGAAGTCAAACAAGGCCCTCATACTGTAAACAAGTGTCATTTTACAGTCTATTTAATACCCTTTTTAAATTCTGCATTTTTTAGCTTTTTGTTAGAAACTTTGCAGAAGCCTGTCTTTTATTTAGTCTTTCATACTTTGAGTTTCCTAACTTGCCCTAATTCCAACATTTCTGCCCAGATGTATCCTAAACTAATTCAGTGGGACCACAACCATGTGCACTATGATTTCTCCACTCTAAAATTCAGATATTGGGAAACTGGGATTTGTTCATATGTGTACATAGTGGGTGGCGTGGGAGATAAGATGGAGTTTTGTCTCCTCCTTTTGGTAAAAATATAATCCTACTGAAGCACTAACAAATCAAGCCCATTTTATACAGCTTGGTTAGGTTCTAGAATTAATGTTTATTATAGATTAAGTAGACACTTTATGGGTTGTCCTGGGAACACAACCATCATTTTTAATATTGTTTCTATGGTAAAATGCATTTCAAGTTCCAAACAACTGATTCACAAATTAGCTTCGGGAACACTACCAAGCTTCTAAAATGTGGACTCCTGTATAGCAAATGAGTAAAGCACAGAGACAAAGAGATAATTCCCAGGTTTCCTATCTTTAGTGTGCCAGGATGGTAGCTTAATAATGATAAGACTATCTGCCTGGGCAGCCTGGTAAACCTGTATTTACTTAGCATTTACTTATGAGATTAATTTTTTTTGTCAATTCTGCTACATAATTCGTAGTCATATGGGAGGAATTTGGCCATATAAATGATAAAGAAAAAATGGCAGAATATATAGTGTCGTGATCCTGTCCACAGTACATCAGTGTATTTGTAATGCAAAGGTCTGCGCCCTGACAATTATCTTCAGCATATTATTACTGTAGCAGAGAACAGATTGGGATCACTAACAGATATGACTTACCACTTCTTTACTGGACCAATTTGCCTTACTCTGTGTGTGTGTGTGTGTGTGTGTGTGTAGTGAGTAGCCACTAGGTTGAACAAATCTGCCCAATCAGGCTGTGTTAAATAGATAATGCTGATTAGGGGAAGGGAAGAAGACCAAAAGTGAGATTAGAATTATTATCAGAAGTTTACATTTAATATGCATTATATATTTAGGCAAAACATATTGATATTTGGCTATCAATCTTGCTTGTATGAGCTGTCTAGGAATGATGGAAATTAAGAGCTACAGTTCTCATTAAAACGTTTAATTTTAAACAAGGCAATATCCACATATTTACAGAATGGATGCTACCCTGAAAAATAATTGAGCCTATTACAGATTGTAAAGAAAAGCCAGGAGTCCACCGTCCACTGAACATGTTAATTGAATCCAACTTTGCAAAAAGATGAAGCAAAGAATGTTCTCTCTAATTGAAAAGGTCCCCAGCTGGGTACATATTTCTATTTATCACTTCACACTTGAGTGACCCATGGTGTTTCATACAGATCCTGTTTCTTACGAAAAGATTCTTAATTTGCAAAATAAGCCCATTTTGTTAATCAATGACTTACACAGTGCTTTGGCATGAACCATTGGGAAGAAACTTCTGATTTATTCAATGAGATTTGTTTATTTATACCTAATAATTATATATATTTATGGGGTACATATATTTTGATACATGCATACAATGTGTAATGATCAAGTCAGAGTATTTACAATATTCATCACTTCAAACATTTATCATTTATTCATATTAAGATTATTTCAAATCCTCTTTTCTAGCTATTTTGAAACGTACAATATGTTGTTTCCAACTGTAGTCACCATATTGTGCAATGGAACACTAGAACTTATTCTTTCTGTCTAACTTGTCTGTTTGTACCCACTAACCAACCTTTCCTCTCTCTCCAGCCTCTAGTAACCATTATGCTACTCTCTACTCCACGAGTGAGAATATACAATTTTTGTCTTTCTGTGCCTGGCTTATTTAACTAAATATAATTATCTCCACTTCCATTGATGTTGTTACAAATGACAGGATTTCATTAATTTTTATGTCTGAATAATATTTCATCATGTATATATACCACATGTTCTTTTTCCATTTATCTATTCATGGACATTTAGGTTGATCCCCGATACTGGTTACTATCAATAATGCTGTAAAAAATATGGGGGTGCAGGTGTCCCTTTGATATAAAGATTTCCTTTCCTTTGGATAAATACCCAGTAGTGTGATTGCTGGATCATATGCTAGTTCTATTTTTAGATTTGGGAAAAACAACCATACTGTTTTCCATTATGGTGGTACTAATTTACATTCCCCTCAACAGTATATGAGAGCTTTTCTCCAAATCTTTGCCAGCGTTTGTTATTTTTTGTCTTTTTGATAATTGTCACTCTAACTGGGGTAAGATGATATCTCACTGTGGTTTTGATTTGCATTTGTCAGATAATTAGTGATGTTGACTGTTAACGGATTGAATGTCTTCTTTTGAAGTGATGTTGACTGTTGGACATTTGAATGCCTTCTTTTGAAGAATACCTATTCAGATTCTTTGCCCAGTTTTTTATGGGAATATTTGTGGGCTTTTTTATTTTTATATTTTAATTTTTTTTATTTTTTGTTGGTGAGTTGTTTGATTCCCTTATATATTCCAGGTGTCAGTACCTTGTCAAATGAAGAGTTTGTAAATATTTTCTCCCATGTTACATGTGGTCTCTTCACTCTGCTGATTGTTTCTGTGGCTATGCAGAAGCTTTTTAGTTTAATATAGTCCCATTTGTCTTTTTTTTTCTTTTTATTACCTGTTTATTTGAAGTCTTGGCCATAAAATCTTTGCACACACCAATCTCTTACATCATCCCGCCTATGATTTTTTTCTAGTATTTTATAGTTTTGAGTCTTATATTTAATTTTTAATTTATTTGAGTTGATTTTTTATATGGTGAGAGATAGGGGTCTAGCTTCCTTCTTTGTGCCCATTGAGACTCAGTTTTCACTGCACCATTTATTAAAGAGGGTGTTCTTTCTGCAATATATGTTCTCAGCACCTTTGTTTAGGTTCTCTATTCTCTATTGGTCTAGGTGTCTGTTTTTTTTTTTTTTTTGAATTTGAAATGCTTTGTTCTATTTTATTTTATTTTAATAAACAGAATTAATGTGAGCCTCAAAGATTAATCTCAGATTCAAAGATAATAATAGAAAAAAGAAATAAGATAGTAAAAAAGCTACAATGGATAAATTAAAAAAAAAAAGAACACTCAGAGAAGGTTCAAATCATATATATATATACACATACACATAAAAATGTATGTTTGTATATGTCTGTAAAGAGTGGAACAATTAAACTTTTTCTATTAAAAAAGAATCACGCAATTAAGGTGTCTGTTTTTATAGCAATAACTTCCTGTTTTTGGTTACAATAGCTTTGTAGTATATTTCAACGTCAGATAGTATGATGCCCCATTTCTGTTCTTTTTGCTCAGTATTGCTTTGTCTGTTTGATTCAAGATGATTTTTTTTAATTTACAGGCTATAAATAAAATTAACAAACCAGTTTTAGAACCAATGACCAGTATTCAAGTACTTTCTGAGGTTAAACCCCAGATAGAAGAAGTTTATCACTTTTATGTTAACAACAATCACTTTTTTCAGGTTGTGTCTGAAAACAGAAGTTTAAATGGATACAGTCTAACTCTAGAAAGTTAAAGTTGCTGGATGGTTGTGTCACACTGTAATCTGTGGATGCTAATAAAAAAGAGCTATTACTAAGATGTAAATGTAGACAAAATATGTGTAAATGTATAGTTATATTAATAAGAATACCCCCGACATTTTCCTCTTGGGATATTGGAATATCTAGGAAGAACTATCCTAGTCCCAATTCTCTGAGAAGTGCAGAATCTAGACAAGAACATACCAGTAAGCCTATAGCAGATGCCAACATTATTAACCAAACCAGCATAGCAACCCATGATGGTAAAGAACAACGTTGCACACCAGCAAAGTGACCACAGATATTATGATTGATGAGCCCCACATGCTCTGTTAATTCCATGATGGAAAGAGCTATTGTCCTGTGACAGCACTTAGGGTTTTGCAATGGCACTTTTTCTGAGCATCGCTAGGATAATTTTACTTATTATAATCTGATGAGTATAAGATATGTTATTACCAAATGTTCTTTTTTTCTTAAAGTTTTATATATAAAATGCAGTGATCAGACTATAAGTGGAGAGTCATGGCTCTCATATAATATGAATATATGGGTTAGAACTTGAGCCCAAAAAGTATAATACACCTCAAAGAAGATAGCTTGGGATATTGTGTATATCCTATTTCTAATGGCAAATATCTGGCGAATGTCATAATTATGTCTTTAGTGGGAATGAGTAAAGGACTAACATGTTTAACATTTGAATGTATAAAAATATAGATGCTTAATTTGTGTATTTTAATACAAGAAGAATTTTATAGAAATAATATCTATAATAAAAAATACTATCAGACATACCTAAACCTAAAGAAAAGCCTAAAGAAGTCTACATATTTATATTTAATCAGCATGCTGATACAACTAGTTATCTAAGTGAACCAAATATCATCAAATATATCTGAAGTCATATGAGGTCATTTATGAACTACAAGTCTTCTTCCACCTAATTAGCTTATAGTTGACCTTTAGAAAGTGGTACTTAATTGAACAGAAATGTTCAGAAATATGTTCTGAACTTGAACTTAGCACACATGAATAAACAACCAACAAAAAAGATTATATTGCCACACTATTTTGGAATCAGGGCATAAAATATAAGTCATGAAGATAGAAAAATGATGTTTTGGAAGTACCTACCAAATATGTGGATGAATTATGTATTTTCTATAGAGTGATATATATCTCATTAATGAATATACATATATCTACACACACAGTACCCACACACCAATTTATGCATATGTGTATATGTAATGTGAGGTAAAAGATACATATATATGTATAAAATCATTTAATGTCATGTAATTAAAGATAATGTGTAGTATTCTGTCATAATATAAAGGAGTAATCTTTATCTATGACAGACTCCTTTGGTTTTAAATACATGTCTTTTAACATCACTCATATGTGTCATCTTTTCGGCCTTTGCCTTTTCTAACTTAAATCATTTATCTACTTACTTCAAATTTATTTTTTTTTAATTTTTTATTTTTTTTTCTTTTTATTATTATTATTATTATTATTGTTATACTTTAGGCTCTATGGTACATGTGCGCAACGTGCAGGTAAGTTACATATGTATACATGTGCCATGCTGGTGCGCTGCACCCACCAACTCGTCATCTAGCATTAGGTATATCTCCCAATGCTATCCCTCCCCCCTGCCCCCACCCCACAACAGTCCCTGAAGTGTGATGTTCCCCTTCCTGTGTCCATGTGTTCTCATTGTTCAATTCCCACCTATGAGTGAGAATATGCGGTGTTTGGTTTTTTGTTCTTGCGATAGTTTACTGAGAATGATGATTTCCAATTTCATCCATGTCCCTACAAAGGACGTGAACTCATCATTTTTTATGGCTGCATAGTATTCCATGGTGTATATGTGCCACATTTTCTTAATCCAGTCTATCATTGTTGGACATTTGGCTTGGTTCCAAGTCTTTGCTATTGTGAATAATGCCGCAATAAACATACGTGTGCATGTGTCTTTATAGCAGCATGATTTATAGTCCTTTGGGTATATACCCAGTAATGGGATGGCTGGGTCAAATGGAATTTCTAGTTCTAGATCCCTGAGGAATCGCCACACTGACTTCCACAAGGGTTGAACTAGTTTACAGTCCCACCAACAGTGTAAAAGTGTTCCTATTTCTCCACATCCTCTCCAGCACCTGTTGTTTCCTGACTTTTTAATGATTGCCATTCTAACTGGTGTGAGATGGTATCTCATTGTGGTTTTGATTTGCATTTCTCTGATGGCCAGTGATGGTGAGCATTTTTTCATGTGTTTTTTGGCTGCATAAATGTCTTCTTTTGAGAAGTGTCTGTTCATGTCCTTTGCCCACTTTTTGATGGGGTTGTTTGTTTTTTTCTTGTAAATTTGTTGGAGTTCATTGTAGATTCTGGATATTAGCCCTTTGTCAGATGAGTAGGTTGCGAAAATTTTCTCCCATTTTGTAGGTTGCCTGTTCACTCTGATGGTAGTTTCCTTTGCTGTGCAGAAGCTCTTGAGTTTAATTAGATCCCATTTGTCAATTTTGGCTTTTGTTGCCATTGCTTTTGGTGTTTTAGACATGAAGTCCTTGCCCATGCCTATGTCCTGAATGGTATTGCCTAGGTTTTCTTCTAGGGTTTTTATGGTTTTAGGTCTAACATTTAAGTCTTTAATCCATCTTGAATTGATTTTTGTATAAGGTGTAAGGAAGGGATCCAGTTTCAGCTTTCTACATATGGCTAGCCAGTTTTCCCAGCACCATTTATTAAATAGGGAATCCTTTCCCCATTTCTTCTTTTTGTCAGGTTTGTCAAAGATCAGATAGTTGTAGATACGTGGCATTATTTCTGACAGCTCTGTTCTGTTCCATTGATCTATATCTCTGTTTTGGTACCAGTACCATGCTGTTTTGGTTCCAGTACCATGCTGTTTTGGTTACTGTAGCCTTGTAGTATAGTTTGAAGTCAGGTAGCGTGATGCCTCCAGCTTTGTTCTTTTGGCTTAGGATTGACTTGGCGATGCGGGCTCTTTTTTGGTTCCATATGAACTTTAAAGTAGTTTTTTCCAATTCTGTGAAGAAAGTCATTGGTAACTTGATGAGGATGGCATTGAATCTGTAAATTACCTTGGGAAGGATGGCCATTTTCATGATATTGATTCTTCCTACCCATGAGCATGGAATGTTCTTCCATTTGTTTGTATCCTCTTTTATTTCCTTGAGCAGTGGTTTGTAGTTCTCCTTGAAGAGGTGCTTCACATCCCTTGTAAGTTGGATTCCTAGGTATTTTATTCTCTTTGAAGCAATTGTGAATGGGAGTTCACTCATGATTTGGCTCTCTGTTTGTCTGTTATTGATGTATGAGAATGCTTGTGATTTTTGTACATTGATTTTGTATCCTGAGACTTTGCTGAAGTTGCTTATCAGCTTAAGGAGATTTTGGGCTGAGACAATGGGGTTTTCTAGATATACTATCATGTCATCTGCAAACAGGGACAATTTGACTTCCTCTTTTCCTAATTTAATACCCTTGATTTCCTTCTCTTGCCTAATTGCCCTGGTCAGAACTTCCAACCCTATGTTGAATAGGAGTGGTGAGAGAGGGCATCCCTGTCTTGTGCCAGTTTTCAAAGGGAATGCTTCCAGTTTATGCCCATTCAGTATGATATTGGCTGTGGGTTTGTCATAGATAGCTCTTATTATTTTGAGATACGACCATTGAATACCTAATTTATTGAGAGTTTTTAGCATGAAGGGTTGTTGAATTTTGTCAAAGGCCTTTTCTGCATCTATTGAGATAATCATGTGGTTTTTGACTTTGGTTCTGTTTATATGCTGGATTACATTTATTGATTTGCATATATTGAACCAGCCTTGCATCCCAGGGATGAAGCCCACTTGATCATGGTGGATAAGCTTTTTGATGTGCTGCTGGATTCTGTTTGCCAGTATTTTATTGAGGATTTTTGCATCAATGTTCATCAAGGATATTGGTCTAAAATTCTCTTTTTTTGTTGTGTCTCTGCCAGGCTTTGGTATCAGGATGATGCTGGCCTCATAAAATGAGTTAGGGAGGATTCCCTCTTTTTCTATTGATTGGAATAGTTTCAGAAGGAATGGTACTAGCTCCTCCTTGTACCTCTGGTAGAATTCGGCTGTGAACCCATCTGGTCCTGGACTTTTTTTGGTTGGTAAGCTATTGATTATTGCCACAATTTCAGCTCCTGTTATTGGTCTATTCAGAGATTCAACTTCTTCCTGGTTTAGTCTTGGGAGGGTGTATGTATTGAGGAATTTATCCATTTCTTCTAGATTTTCTAGTTTATTTGCGTAGAGGTGTTTGTAATATTCTCTGATGGTAGTTTGTATTTCTGTGGGATCGGTGGTGATATCCCCTTTATCATTTTTTATTGCATCTATTTGATTCTTCTCTCTTTTTTTCTTTATTAATCTTGCTAGCGGTCTATCAATTTTGTTGATCCTTTCAAAAAACCAGCTCCTGGATTCATTGATTTTTTGAAGGGTTTTTTGTGTCTCTATTTCCTTCAGTTCTGCTCTGATCTTACTTATTTCTTGCCTTCTGCTAGCTTTTGAATGTGTTTGCTCTTGCTTTTCTAGTTCTTTTAATTGTGATGTTAGAGTGTCAATTTTGGATCTTTCCTGCTTTCTCTTGTGGGCATTTAGTGCTATAAATTTCCCTTTACACACTGCTTTGAATGCATCCCAGAGATTCTGGTATGTTGTGTCTTGGTTCTCGTTGGTTTCAAAGAACATCTTTATTTCTGCCTTCATTTCGTTATGTACCCAGTAGTCATTCAGGAGCAGGTTGTTCAGTTTCCACGTAGTTGAGCGGTTTTGAGTGAGATTCTTAATCCTGAGTTCTAGCTTGATTTCACTGTGATCTGAGAGACAGTTTGTTATAATTTCTGTTCTTTTACATTTATTAAGGAGAGCTTTACTTCCAAGTATATGGTCAATTTTGGAATAGGTGTGGTGTGGTGCTGAAAAAAATGTATATTCTGTTGATTTGGGGTGGAGAGTTCTGTAGATGTCTATTAGGTCTGCTTGGTGCAGAGCTGAGTTCAATTCCTGGGTATCCTTGTTGATTTTCTGTTTCGTTGATCTGTCTAATGTTGACAGTGGGGTGTTAAAGTCTCCCATTATTAATGTGTGGGAGTCTAAGTCTCTTTGTAGGTCACTCAGGACTTGCTTTATGAATCTGGGTGCTCCTGTATTGGGTGCATATATATTTAGGATAGTTAGCTCTTCTTGTTGAATTAATCCCTTTACCATTATGTAATGGCCTTCTTTGTCTCTTTTGATCTTTGTTGGTTTAAAGTCTGTTTTATCAGAGACTAGGATTGCAACCCCTGCCTTTTTTTGTTTTCCATTTGCTTGGTAGATCTTCCTCCATCCTTTTATTTTGAGCCTATGTGTGTTTCTGCACGTGAGATGGGTTTCCTGAATACAGCACACTGATGGGTCTTGAATCTTTATCCAATTTGCCAGTCTGTGTCTTTTAATTGGAGCATTTAGTCCATTTACATTTAAAGTTAATATTGTTATGTGTGAATCTGATCCTGTCATTATGATGTTAGCTGGTTATTTTGCTCATTAGTTGATGCAGTCTCTTCCTAGTCTCGATGGTCTTTACATTTCGGTATGATTTTCCAGTGGCTGGTACCGGTTGTGCCTTTCCATGTTTAGCGCTTCCTTCAGGAGCTCTTTTAGGGCAGGCCTGGTGGTGACAAAATCTCTCAGCATTTGCTTGTCTGTAAAGTATTTTATTTCTCCTTCACTTATGAAGCTTAGTTTGGCAGGATATGAAATTCTGGGTTGAAAATTCTTTTCTTTAAGAATGTTGAATATTGGCCCCCACTCTCTTCTGGCTTGTAGGGTTTCTGCCGAGAGATCCGCTGTTAGTCTGATGGGCTTCACTTTGATGGTAACCCGACCTTTCTCTCTTGCTGCCCTTAATATTTTTTCCTTCATTTCAACTTTGGTGAATCTGACAATTATGTGTCTTGGAGTTGCTCTTCTCGAGGAGCATCTTTGTGGCGTTCTCTGTATTTCCTGAATCTGAATGTTGGCCTGCCTTGCTAGATTGGGGAAGTTCTCCTGGATAATATCCTGCAGAGTGTTTTCCAACTTGTTTCCATTCTCCCCGTCACTTTCAGGTACACCAATCAGACGTAGATTTGGTCTTTTCACATAGTCCCACATTTCTTGGAGGCTTTGCTCGTTTCTTTTTATTCTTTTTTCTCTAAACTTCCCTTCTCGCTTCATTTCATTCATTTCATCTTCCAGGGCTGATACCCTTTCTTCCATTTGATCGCATCGGCTCCTGAGGCTTCTGCATTCTTCACGTAGTTCTCGAGCCTTGGTTTTCAGCTCCATCAGCTCCTTTAAGCACTTCTCTGTATTGGTTATTCTAGTTATACATTCTTCTAAATTTTTTTCAAAGTTTTCAACTTCTTTGCCTTTGGTTTGAATATCCTCCCGTAGCTCGGAGTAATTTGATCGTCTGAAGCCTTCTTCTCTCAGCTCGTCAAAGTCATTCTCCGTCCAGCTTTGTTCCGTTGCTGGTGAGGAACTGCGTTCCTTTGGAGGAGGAGAGGTACTCTGCTTTTTAGAGTTTCCAGTTTTTCTGCTCTGTTTTTTCCCCATCTTTGTGGTTTTATCTACTTTTGGTCTTTGATGATGGTGATGTACAGATGGGTTTTTGGTGTGGATGTCCTTTCTGTTAGTTTTCCTTCTAACAGACAGGACCCTCAGCTGCAGGTCTGTTGGAGTACCTGGCCGGCCGTGTGAGGTATCAGTCTGCCCCTGCTGGGTGGTGCCTCCCAGTTAGGCTGCTCAGGGGTCAGGGGTCAGGGACCCACTTGAGGAGGCAGTCAGCCCGTTCTCAGATCTCCAGTTGCGTGCTGGAAGAACCACTGCTCTCCTCAAAGCTGTCAGACAGGGACATTTAAGTCTGCAGAGGTTACTGCTGTCTTTTTGTTTGTCTGTGCCCTGCCCCGAGAGGTGGAGCCTACAAAGGCAGGCAGGCCTCCTTGAGCTGTGGTGGGCTCCACCCAGTTCAAGCTTCCCTGCTGCTTTGTTTACCTAAGCGAGCCTGGGCAATGGCGGGCGCCCCTCCCCCAGCCTCGCTGCCGACTTGCTGTTTGATCTCAGACTGCTGTGCTAGCAATCAGCGAGACTCCGTGGGCGTAGGACCCTCTGAGCCAGGTGCGGGCTATACTCTCCTGGGGCACCGTTTCCTAAGCCCGTCGGAAAAGCACAATATTCGGGTGGGAGTGGCCCGATTTTCCAGGTGCCGTCTGTCACCCCTGGAAAGGGAACTCCCTGACCCCTTGCGCTTCCCGAGTGAGGCAATGCCTCGCCCCTGCTTCGGCTGGCGCACGGTGCACTCACCCACTGACCTGCGCTCACTGTCTGGCACTCCCTAGTGAGATGAACACGGTACCTCAGATGGAAATGCAGAAATCACCCGTCTTCTGCGTCGCTCGCGCTGGGAGCTGTAGACCAGAGCTGTTCCTATTCGGCCATCTTGGCTCCTCCCCCTACTTCAAATTTAAATGGAAGTTGCCTCTGTATAATTTTTTGTAGTGCTCTAAGCTCATTAACATATAGTATCTTTGGAATTAACATGCAACTAATTACAAAAGGTGTTTTAACATAATTTGTATTTCTATAATTAGAATGATGTGCACTTCAAAGAAAAGATGCAACTTCAGAATTTTTAAAGTATAACTAAATATATAAGAAATTTTATTTATATAACAGATATTTATCGTACATCTAACATAAAAGTATTTTCCACACTACTCGAAAACCTCTGCAGACAGAACATACTGAGAATTCCATACCATTATGGAGCTCCTAATTCTAGTAGTGGTACACAGACAATACAAACAGATATAATAAGCAAGAAAGTTATTTTTAATGTTAGAAGCTTACAAATGTTATGTGAAAAAAAAAGGATCCAGGTAAGTTTAATAGGGTGTTCCAGTAGTAGAAGTGGAAATATTTGATTTTAAATCAAGTAATCAGAGTCAGTGTTGATGAGAAGATTATATCTGAGCAAAGATTTGAAGGAAATGATGATAGATTTTTAGTCATGTGGCTATCTAGTTGGCAGCATGTTCCCATCTAAAAAAAAAGGCATAAAGCAGCAGAGTAGCCAAAGATGTTCATGTAATGGAAAGGAGGCTAGAATTCCTGCAGGAGAATAGCAAGGGATGAGGTCAGTAAAATAACAGGGGTAAAAATGCATACGATCCTGTATGCATGAGAGGACTATAGCTTTTACCAAGAGTGAAAAGGGGACAGATAACTGATTTTTGAAGAGACAACTAAAGTGAACACCCACTTGTATAAAAGGTTATTCTGCCTCATGTGTTGAGTAGAGGAGAACCAGGGAAACCAATTAAAAACTCACTGAAATATTTCAAGTGACAAAGGAGCATCGTTTGTACCTTACTGGCTTTGCAGTGAAAATGATAAATTTGGCCAGATTTTAAAAATATTTTGAGAGATTTCATAATGGGTTAGTTACATATGAGAGACAAAAAGAGGAGTTAAAGATGATGCCAGGGTACTGGGACTGAGCATGTAACAGGATGGAATAGTCATCAGATGAGGTGGAGGCAATAGCAGATGTACCAGCTTTGTTGGTATCACTGAGGGTGCTACAAGGGCAATGTTAAATTTGAGGCACTTTTTAGGTATCCACATAGAGATCAGGAGTAGGCAGCTGGATGTTCAAGTGTGGAGTTCAGGAGAGAGGTCTGAGCTGGACCTCTCTGGAGTCACTGACCTATGAATGGTATTTAAAGCCTTGAAATGCATGAGACTGACAGGAGAGTCAGGTGTGTTCAATAACTGAGAAGTACCTAGGACACAATCCTATGATACTTCAACATTAAAAAGTGGTACAAAACAAGAGATTCCAGTAAAACAGACAGGGTAACAAGTGAATTAGGATAAAAACATAATGCCAAGTAAAGAAAATAATTCTTTTTTTAAAAAAGGAGATAGTGATACACCATGCCAAAGGTTTATTATAGGTTAACAAGCGGAGGGCATAAAACGACCATTGAATTTGTCAAAGTGCAGATCATCTATGGCCTTGACATGATGAACTTCAGTGAACTGGTAGCAATGAAAGCCTGATTGGAGACGTGTAGGAGAGAAAGAGTGTTGAGGAACTGAAGACACATGGATGGTTTTGTAGAAAATGTGAACAGAGATATGTGAGGGCAACTGACATGCCAAGATTGGTCGAGGGAATACCTTCTTTTTTAATTTAGAAAAAATAACTGTATATTCGTACATCTTGGATGATCTCATGTCAGAAAAATAATTGATGATGTACAAGAAAAAGAGTAGGGAATGTCTGGAGCAATGCCCTTTTGGTAGTGATGGGGATAAAAACTAGAGTTCAAATGGGTAAATACTGCCTGATGTCCTTTACATAGAGAGATGGAGAAGTACTATAGACTCTTCTCTTTTCCATATGAAAAACAGCCTTCACAAGATGAGAATTGCTTGAAAAACTATAATTTAACTTCTTTCATCTATCAGACTTCCTGTCTATCATTCTTAAACCTCTCTAAGTCTCTATCAACAAAGATTATTGTGAATCTTAGGGGAGTTTTTCTCCAGCAGGGAAAAGATCTGATGCATCAAGCAGTTATGAGGATTTACAGGCAGACTTCTGGCCAGTGAGCCTCACTAGTCAACCTCCAAAGTGCATGCATATATGCACATGCACACAAACACATGCACAAACACACACAAGCATGTGCACTGATTACTTATAAGATGCATTTCCTAGAAAGGAGAAGGCAACAATTCCTAAATTTCTGGAAAAGTATAAAATCTGAAAATGGATGCATGAAGAAATAAAGAATCTGAATAGTCTCTTGTCTTAAGCTAAGACTTCAAAAAGGCTTTCTGACCAAAGACTATCATCTCTAAGTCTCAAGTACAAGCAATTCATACAGAATGTAGGTGGAGGAGAACATGGAAGCTGCAAAAAGGGATCAAAGGAGATCTCACAGAGGCACCAAAAATGTGCTTTCCAACACTAACCATAAAGATACCAAGATGGTAACCAATAACTTGCCATCACAGAACCAAGGATCCAATGATTTTACAGTTAAGTTCTACCAAATGTTCAACTTTTGCTGCAGAAAATAGAAAGAGATAGAAAACCACTAACTCATGTTATGACTAAAATAAAATAACCTTGATTCTTTTTTATTTTATTTTTTTGAGACGGAATCTCGCTTGTCGCTGAGGCTGGAGTGCAGTGGTTCGATCTTGGCTCACTGCAACCTCCGTCTCCCGGGTTCAAGCGATTCTTCTGCCTCAGCCTTCCGGGTAGCTGAGACTACAGGCGCCTGCCACCATGCCCTACTACTTTTTGTATTGTTAGTAGAGACGGGGTTTCACCATATTGGCGAGGCTGGTCTCGAATTCCTGACCTTGTGATCCTCCCACCTTGGCATCCCAAAGTGTTGGGATTACAGGTGTGAGGCACTTTGCCCAGCCATAACCTTGATTCTAAAATTGGTAAAGAACAATATGAGACAAAGGAAAACACAGGCTCAATTTGCTCAAGAACATAAATTTGAGAAGCCCAAATAAAATACTAACTATATTCAAAAACATATTAAAATATTGAAGTAAGATTTATGCCAGAAATTTAAGAATGGTATACAATATGTACATATGCTCTAATAATGGACACATATGCTACTCTACTCCCAGCTATCACAAATACAGAGTGATTAACATACTGGAAATCACCATTTTTAAGCAGTTTCCTCTAGTCTCATTCCCTTTTACAACTCTATGATCAGACTTCCTTGATATCACTTCACTAAAGCTCATCTTATCTAAATCATGGATGATCTGCGCTATGACAAACCCGACGGACAATTTTAAGCTCCCTGCTTGTTAATCTATAAGAAATATTTGGCATGGTGTATAACCATCTCCTTTTAAAAGTTTTTTTCTTTACTTGGCATTATGTTTTTGTCCTAATTGACTTGACACTCTGTCTTTTTTACTGGAATCTCTTGATTTGTACCACTCGTCAATGTTGAAGTATCTCAGGATTCTGTCCTAGGTACTTCTCAGTAACTGAACACACCTCACTGTACGTGTGTTCAATAGATCAGTGACTCCATAATGCCTAGGTTCAGCTAAGACCTCTCTCCTGAATTTCACACTTGAACATCAACTGCCCACTCACATCTCTATGTGTATACATAAAAAGTGCCTCAGATTTCACATTGCCCTGGTAGCACCCCTAGTGAACCCACCGAACCTGCTTCATCTGCTACTGTCTCCACCTCATCTGATGACTACTCCATTCTTTTTCATGCTCAGCCCCAGCACCCTGGCATCATCTTTAAATCCTGTTTTTGTCTCTCATATGTTACTGTCCAACCATGAAATCACTCAAAACTTATGCAGAATCTGGCCTATTTTTATGATTTTCACTGAAAAGCCAGTAAGGTACAAATGATGTTTCTTTGTAACTTGAAATACTTCAGTGGGCTTTTTGTTTGTTTGTTTGTTTCCCTGATTATCCTCTATTCAACACACCAGCCAAAATTACCTTTCATGCAAGTGGGTGCTCACATGGTAGATCACCATACCGCTCGGTGGTTAGAAACAACAAAATAGATATGCATTCAGCACCATAAGTAGATGGTTAAAATATAGTGCTGAAAAAATAGAAAAGAAAAATCTATAGCAAATAGCAGTTACAGAAAGTAAAAACATACACAGCTCTGTGTATTTAGCAAAGTTATGTAAATATGTGCACATCCAGGGACATATATTAAGACATTAAAGTGCTAATTTGCCCTTGAGAAATAAAAGAATGAACATGGGGACTGGAAAGGAGGAACATATTAAATACGCATACCTAATAAAAAAGAGAAATTTGTGCTTACAGGCCAATCATGATAGGAACTAAGAACTGAAGGCTATAATTAACTCAACTCTCTGAATGTGGGTTTTAAACAAAAACTGAAATGATATTTCCTACCTCTTAGGGTTATTTGAAGATAATTTTAGAAAATGTGTTTAAAGGGCTTAGCACAGCTTGGTATATAGTGAGTATTAAATAAGGGATAACTATTATCCTTTTGTTATTATTGTTATTATTATAGCTGTTTTTTTTACTCTCCCTATTAGGTACTTACATAAATGTTTGTTTTCCTCCAAAAATTACATATCACATAAAGCCATTAATATAAGCTGTAACTCACTTTTAGAAATATAATGTGAAATTTCTTGATCGTATTTTAACACTGTATTGGCTTTCCTAGGACTGAGAGGCAGGGCAGCTGGAATAGGTTCACTTTTAAGTGAAATAACATGAGTGAATCTTCATTAATTTTTTTTCCTAAGTCTTCAGACAGGGTTAGAAGCTGGAAGTTAAGAGATACCGCATAATCTGATATCATACTGGATTTCACTCTGGAGTTCCTGAGACTGGGGAATGAGACAAAGAATAAATAGCTTTGTAAATTCTATCCGTAATCAAAGCTGATTTGCTGCAGGATAATTTTTAGAAAAGCAAAACCTGGAGTCTTACCCCAGTCAGTCAAAAATAATATGATAAAGCATTCTCTCTGATGGGATCCATGCTGGAAGAAATCCCAGATAATACAATGAAACATTTCCCGGAGCAGAGAGCTTGATTCATTGTGCCAAACAATGGCTGGATCAGTGGCTATTATTGGAAAGCAGGCCTGCCAGCTTTGCTTTCTGGAGGCTGTCTGCTGAGAAAACAACTGCTGCTCAGTAATTAACTCCTCCCAAATGTCAGACAAGGAAGCAGCAACAGTGACCTCTTGTGCCACTCCCAGTCCCGTTTCCCCATGTTCAAGCCGATGTTTGCGTTTTCTAGGGCTATTACTAGACATGTACGCATTATTGCTACTGGTCTCACAGGCCCTTCAAGTAGGCAACTTCCCAGTGTTCAGTTATTACTTTGTACCTTTACTGAAAAAAACTCCAAGCACTGAATAGAGTGAATACTTACTATTTTATAAGCAATTTTAATAAAATTGGGAGTAATGAAGGTGGAACTGAAGAAAGGAAGAAAATAAAATTAAAGAAATGATGAAGAAAAACAGGATTTCATGTCCTTAGTGTAGCAATTTTAGGTGGTCAATCATACAGGATTTGAATTTAGAAACACTAGTGGAATCTTGCCTTTCCTCCTTCCTTGTATAATTAAGTTAAAGTCTCTACATCTTAGTTTATTCAGCTGTAAAATTGTGCCCAGTGCTACTAGAATAATTAAATCAAAGAAAATGACATTATCTTTTTAGACTGATTATCATAATACCCAGCACAAAACAGGCTCAATAATTTATATTTACTATAATTGTAAACTAAAATTAACAAATATTATTACCAATTATATGTAATATGCCATGTTTCTTTTAGTAATAAATAGCAAAACAACAAGAAAAATTATTCCTACTATTACTACTACTTGGGTAATAATTAGGGTATACTCTCTCCAAGGCATAGTTAACACTTCTGCCCCTAAACTACTATTTGCCTTACCAAGTATTTTTTCCCAGTGGCTATGAAAATGCATTAAGATGTCATTCATATAGTATTTTCTTTAAATTCTGCAACCTAATTTTTGGTCAGTTTACACTAGTTTTCAATATATTCTACCACATCCTTAGAGGTAAATTGACTACGAAACAGATTTTCTTCAATTATCCACTGTGTAAGTCAGATGTAACTGATGGCTTAGTCAAAGAGAAAGCAGTAAATTGTCATTGATTAATTCTGTAAATAAGTGATGAATCTATTATGTCTTAGGCGTAATTTGTGTCCCCTTCACAGATAATCCCGCAGTTATGTAAACTATACAGGCTGCAAAATTAATAATTATAGAAAAACAAGATAAATTAAGATAGACATATAAATGATAGATAGACGCAGGGATACTATATATAGATAGGTGGATAAACTGTGAAATTCCAGTGGGAATGATTGGCTATTTAGAAATATAGAAAACATTTTACAGTCTGCGATGTTTGAGATTGGAGGGGCTGGAAATGTTTACAAAGAAGAAGAAAGAGAATGATGATCAGAGGGGCAAATGTGAAATCATCAGAGCAGCATAAAAGAATCAAATGGATGGGGGCTTTATGAAATTCTTGGCCTGAGCTTCTTAGTTTGCAAGTTCCATCACACATCAAGTAACTCTTAAGCCAGGTCTCTCATTGAATGGAGGGGATATGAGTTGCAGTTGACTAGTTGGCATACAATTAATAATTTTTTAGAAATTTAGATAAATGTTGACTTTGATTTTTCCTTTAAAAAAAAAAACTCTGTGGCTAATATTCTCTTGACATCTCCTGTGTTTTTGTAGGTCTAGATAAGTTAATAACCCTTAGAAACTGTACCTAGAATGCTTGATAGACAAAAGCATGCCTGTATATGTGCAATAGAGTAGAGTGGGGAGTGTGGCTAGGTAGTGAACAAGAAAGATGTACTGTGAGAGAAACCAGAAAAGGAAGACTGGGTTCAAATTATGAATGGCGCAATAAAGTATGTTTTAAAAGAAAAGCAAAGTATTAGGGAGATCGAATTATATAAAGAATGGCTGAAGTATAAGGTAGAGGGATTAATAAAATGGAAAAAACATTGGAATACAAAAGAGCACTTGAGAGGTTAACACAAAACTCTAAAAATATTTTATGATAATTGCACTATTTAATGGCTATGAAGACAAAAATATTAGAGAACCAGAATAATATGAGATGTTCATGAAATTTTCAGTATTGTTTGAGAAAATTTCAGCCATATTTACTTTGGGAATACATGTTGCTGCATACATCTCTCTAAGTTTCATTCCTGACAAAAGATTAAGTCAATAATAATCACACACACAAACACATACACACACACACAGAGCAAATTGAACTGCAACTGTGTCTGTATAATTGAAAGAATAAACAAAACCACTGGTTACCCTGAAGCTGCAGGAGATTCATACATTATTATAAATGATGACCGTCATGTAACATATACATCATTAATTAATAAACTAAATCTTAAGAAAAACTAGATTGTAAAACACATATAGGGTATATGTTAATACCACTATTTATATAATTCTTACCCAGCAGAAGATTAAAAATATTTATTAAGAATATAAATACCTTCTACCAATTATTGTAAATCTGTCTGATAGGAATTAAAATTAATTTACATTTATTCATTTATTTACATATTTGTTGAGCACTTATTGTTTGTTCCACATTTTCAAATCCTGGCAATAAAAAAAAGGGATAAAGATTCCTGTCTTCCTGGACTTTATGCTCTAGAAATAAAATGTTTAGTATATTTTAAAGTGAAGGATTATATAAGTGAATTTTATTAGGATGCTTCTATGTTCCGAGTGTAGACTTTTCTAAAAGGTTTATGATAGTCAACTTTTACATTTAAAGGGAAGATACGAAGTCTGCTCCAAAATAGAAGGGGACTTATACTAGTAAAAATTCTATGTATTTGGATTTATCTATCTATCTATCTATATATTTTTTCAACTTTAAACAAAAGAGACTCAGTTATTCAAATAAACGGTACATTTTACAGTATTTCCTTTTGTTTCTCACAAAAATGCTATAGTAAATTTTGAATATTAAATGATATACAAAGCATTTTTCAGGTTACAAAGTGTCTTTATAAGCAAGTGTTGGAATTGCATCTTAACACACTTTTTAGTCTCAGAAATCTCTTCAATTTCTGAATAAAAGTTAGCTTGGAAATTTTTTTTTTAGGTTGGAGAAAACGGAATAAAATAAAAATCACATATTGAATGAAGAGTGGTCAAGTTTCTATCCCACTTGTACTTAGCTCATTAGCTCATATATACATATGCAGTCAAAAATAACCATGTCTTTGTGTGGGCATTTGTTCAAGACATGTAATAGGAAATATTGCACAGATATAAGAGTAAGATAATATTATAACAGTTTATTAGAAAAAATGTATTTCAGCATATTTTTATCCCTAATAATATATTTTAAAATAGGAAAAAGTTTTTTAAAATCCTAAATAATGAACAATGGCTTCACGGTATTCAATTTTAAAACCATAAAATTTTTTTCTTAACAATGTTATCTTGCCTCATTAAAAGTGTGCCTTTATATTTAAGCATGCTTTGTCATTAAGAGGACAGAAAATAGATTAAATTTAAAAAGCCAACTCAGAATGATAAAGAACCAAATACCACTATAGTATTAGGTGTGTAGGTTGGTATACTCATACATTACTGCTAAGTAGTAGTAGTACAACCCAATGAAGAGTAGTTCTTAATGTTCAAAATAAAAAAATTCAAGATTCACTTCACCTGTCACTTCTATTTCTAGTGCCATTGAAATTTTGATAGGAATTGCATTAAATTTGAATATTATTTTGAATTTGGATATCACATTGGGTAAGCATAGACATTATAGTAGTATTAATTCTTCCATGAATACAGAATATATTTTTACTTATGTATTCTTCAATTTAATTCTCAATGCTTTACAGTTTTCAGTGTACAAATGTTTCATTCCTTTTGTTAAATGTATTAACGAATTTTTTTTGTTGCTATTATGAGATTGTTTTACTGATTTCATTTTAGATAGATAATTATTGGTGTAAAGAAATACACCTGATTTTTATATGTTAATTTTGTGTCCTGCAACTTTACTAAATTCATATATTATTTCTAACAAGATATGTGTGTGTGTGTGTGTGTGTGTGTGTGTGTGTGTGTGTGTGTGTGTGTTGTGTATAGAGTCTTTAGGGTTTTCTACATATAAGATTATGTTATCTGCAAATAAGGTTAGTTTTACTTCTTCCTTTCTGATTTAGTTGCCTTCTATTTATTTTTATTGTCTAATTGTTCTTGCTAGTATCTAGCACTATATTCAGTAGAAGTGATAAAAATGGGCATGCTTGTTTTTTGTATTGGATCTTAGAGGAAATGCTTTCCCATTGATTATGTTAGTTGTAAGATGTTTATAAATCGCCTTTATTAAGTTGAGGGAGTTTCCTTTTGTGCCTAATTTAACAAGAGATTTTATTATGAAATGATGTGAAACTTTATCACATGCTATTTGGCCCTTATTGAAATGATTATGTGGTTTTATTTTTCATTCTGTTAATGTGGTGTATCACATCAATTTATTTGTGTATGTTACATAAACCTTATATTCCAGAGATGAATCTCTTCTTGTTGCAATATGTTCTTTATATTTCAGAGCAGAAATCCTACAGACTGTCTACTGCCTTATAAACCATCAGAGCACTGCTAAAATATCCTTTTTAATTTCTTCCTTGGTCATATAATAAACAGAAAATTGCACAATATAGTCTATTTTAGGATCCATTGGAAAAAGTATTTGACATTCCAAATACTGAGATTTAAAACTAGAGGACATAAAAGGACGTTTTACAATTGGACACCTTTCTCTGTTTCTGATTATGATAATCTCATTTCTCAAATTTCCACTTTTCTAAGTGTGGTAAACAAGGGTCACCAATTGTATCTATTAACTAGCTATAGTAAATCACTAATTTTCAAGTTAGATCATATTAGGGGTTTGGATACCAGGATGAATTAAAATCAATGTCCTCATGAAGCATAATGTTGGAGCTGGAAGTTGGCCATGATTGTCTTGTTTTTATACGTACTCTCAAAAGTACATATTTACCTTGACTAAAGGAAATAGAAATGACTTGTGTTTGGGATTTTGGCTTAACATCTCAATGGGAAGATCGAAGTACCCATTCATAAATAATCTGCTAATTTAATGAGTTGACTGAAAAAGGATATTAGGACATTTTGAGGTTGTTCTATAAAAGGTTTGTCTTAGCAATACCTATAAAGAGCCACATTTTTTTCTCAAATTTGCTTGTGTCGATAGCAAATTTCAAGTTTCAAAAAGAGGCTCAACATTTCACAGTTGGTAAAACCCACACTGTTAAAAGCTTTTGAGGCAAAAAAACAAACAAACAAACAAAAAAAAAAAACTTGACATCTTGACTCCCAAAGAAAGACATTTATAATATACAAAAAAGTAACACTAAAAAGTAATTTTACTAGTTTTTCATTATAAATACTAAAATTAATAGGTTTTATGCAATATTTTCTATCCTTGTTCTTTCCCTTAGTAACATCCTCCCCAACCCCAAGAAAACAGAACAACAAGAAAATACCTACATTCTCCTGGTTATTGGAACTTCAGCTATTATCATAGTTAGCCTCAATTCAGATGAATAAACAATGATAACCATTGTAAGTAAGCCTTGCTATCCATCATATTCTCATGGAAGAGAATCTAATGTAAATGAAAGTGTTTTCATTTTTATTCAGGATGACTACGTAATTACATATGTCATCTATCACTTCTAGGATCCTCCTAAAATAAAATTATGATAGCACAAAAATGAATAAATTGACAACAGTGAAGAGAAGAAAATGGGGTTCAGGGCTAAGGGGTGGGTATCAGGAGAATCATCAAACTTGAGGAAAAAGAAAAGCATATGGAGCAATTTGAAGGATAAAGTTGGCAGGAAAAGCTAATTCAGAGTTTAACAGGAGGGCCCCATAGAGGTGGGACTCAAGATCTTTTCTGAGGGCTTTGCTGCTGGGTTAAAGTTAACCCTGGCCACAGAGAATTAAAGGGACAGGTGAGGCTGAAAGCAATCAAAAGTTTACTTGAATTTCTGATATACAATTTCATATATAGACATCTAAGCTAGTGTCTGTCACGTGATGTCACTACAGAACAAACAAAATTCCTATATTTTCTGAGATCTTCATTTCTGAATTTAATAATGCCCTCTTGGATAAATAAAAAGAGGCTCAGTGGAGAAACATGTTGATATAGCATTGTGAAATTTTCTAACAGGGACTATAAAGACATATGAAAAGCAAAAGGGTGTCAGTAAAAGACTTCCAATGTGTCAAGCCTAGCAGTCATGCTGAGCTTTTGTATGGCCAATGAGCTAGGAATATTTTTTAATTGTTGAAAAAAATTTTAAAAAAACTATATTTGTGACATTTGGAGATTGTATCATATTCAAATTCATTCTCCATAAATAGCTTTATTGCACATAGCCACTCTTTAATTTTCACATATTATCCATCGCTGCGTTGGCACTGAAACTACAGCAGCAGAGATTGAGACCCTGTGGCCCCAAAAATAAAAATTCACCAAATCATAGTGCAGCTATAAATAAAACTAAAATGAGAAAGACATTATAAGCAAAGAATAATCAATAGGAAAAAATAATTCTTTGGGACTGAAGGTAGGAAAATTTTACCTTTTACGTGCTTAGGACTCAAAAGCATCTAAATTATAAAAAAGGAAAAGTAATATGTAAAATACAAAGCATAAATAATTGCCATCTCCCCTTTTACAGAGGTATTTGCTCATGTGTATTCTATAATACAAAAAGGCAAAACAAAATAAGGCATAATAACAGAAAAAAATCTTTTATTTTAGCAGCTATAGCAGGGGATAGAAGACAATGATGAAATGCTCTTAAAGTTTTTAGGAATAAAAATTATTCATAAACTAGGATTCTATAGCCAGAGAAATATCAAAATATAGGGTAGAATAAATACATTTTCAAACAGACAAGGACTCAGAAAATTTATTTGCTGGGATCCATTTTTAAAGTCTTACTTGAGGATATATTCCAGCAAAATGCAGGGAAAAAAAAAAACAAGTGAGTTTGGATTTTGGAAACAGAACCCATCCAGAACACAACAAGAAGAGAAGATTTAGGAGAAGGGTTGTACTTCATGTTTAAATGCATCTTACTGTTTTTAACAAGAAATAATTTTATGCTTAACCAGAAAAAAATGCAATTAGTATCTCAAGAAAAGAATAAAAATTCACCTAATCATTGTGCATATATAAATAAAACTAAAATGAGAAACAACTTTTAAGCAAAAAATGTCCAGTAGGAAGAGATAATTCTTTAGGATTGAAGGTAGGAAAATTCTACCTTTGAAGTGCTTTGAACTCAAAGTATATAAATCATAACAAAAGGAAATGTAATCATAGAACAGTATATGGTCAAGAAATAACTAAAGGGTATAACATCATAATAATAGTCATAATAATGAAAGTGATTTTTTTAATACTCTTCAACATTTATAGCCAACCTATGAACAAAGAATGTCTTGTTTTTATTTTTAGTGCAGAATGTAACTGTTAACAACATTAGAAATATGAAGCTTTTCTGAAAATAAAAGTGCTGCTGATTGTGGGAGATTGGAGTTGGAGAGGAAAGTCAGGGCACTGATACTCTCATTCTCTATGGCATATAATTGGAATACTGCCTTATGTGCGTAGTGGGATCAAAATAATGTCTAAAATGTGGAAAATAGGGACAAAATTATACTCTAAAATAGGAATTGCAAACACCAGTGCCTAAGGCATGTCAGTTAGTAAAAGAAAACAGCGAGTGTAAGAAAATGTATGCTGGACTGGTGCTATTGCAAGCAGCTGCCCACCAGATATTTAACTGTTTTTTAGCACGTGATGGAGACCACGCAGAACTCACAGGCAAGATAGGCCTCTAACTCTGGATGACATTTTGTAACTTCATATTTAAGGTTATGAAATAATCGAAAGAAGAGGTAAATATGACAATATAAGAATTTAATATTAGAAGAAAAAAGAGAAATGAAAGTCATAATAAAATCAGACTTTTATCTTTCATGGGAGAAATTTGACAAGTTCTCTTATTGTTGAGAAATTAAATAAGTATTTTTGAAATGTTGGAGGCAAACCTTAAAATAATTAAAGCAAAAGTTATTATAAAGTTTAGCCCTGTAGATGAGGAAGAGTTGGAGAATGCTGCTTTTCCTCATGAATTCTTTTTATATATTCCTACTTTTGAAAACATTATAATATCTATGTATTATATTTGTTTTATAAGGTTGAATTAAAAGTGTGACAAAATAGCAATTTTTTAAACACAGAAAAGTTTATGCAGAAACCTCATATATCTCTAAGTGGGTTTGTAAATTGAAGCCCAGCATAATAAACTTCCTATGATAATAAGATGGCAGAAAATATAGCTGTAAGGCATGTGAACAAATGTGAGATGGCTAGGGTAGAAAGCGAAATGGGGAGGGAGGACAGTTTGACGGAGCTGAAGTAGAAACTGTTGAAGGACCAATAATGAAATTTGCTCCTAGGACACCAAATAAATTTTCTGTGTGGGAAAATACCATGCTTAGTTGTAGATTGCATGGATTTTGATGACAGTAAGTAAGCAGGTGTAGATCTTCCAGCATTACAAAACTCCACACAATAAGGTATCCCATGAAACCATCTACTAAACAGCAATACTAGGTGATGTGAACTGTAACAGCAGTGAAAGAGAAACATCTGAGGAGAGATTGTCTGTATTTATTTCCACAAGTCAATGTTAATAGTGACTGACTCAATGGAGAAAGAATTGCACTAATCAGATAGTAGCAGTTATCCATGGCTGTAAGACAGGAAAAAGGAGTGAAGATAGTCTCACAATAGTGGTTTAAAGACCCAAAGTCACGTTCATTTAAAATGAGACTTTTGAACCTCTGGTGCCAACATAAATGATTTTTTCTTTAGATTTTTTTCTAGAACTATCTGTACACACTGCTATAGCACATACCCATTTCTTTCATATTATCTATAGCTGCTTTATGGCTACAAGTGTTGGAGTTGACTACTTGGCAACATGATCACATTGGCCTGCAAAGACTAAAATGTATACTATAGTGCATTTTCTTGGGGGAAAAGTGCAAAAAAATATGAACAGATAGTAAAAGGCAAATTAGAAGATGAAACAGGCTTCAATCTTAAAACAGAGTTCAAAACAAATCTGGCCACCTCCAGTTTTTGCATGGCTCATTAGCGAAAATTAATTTGCATTTAATAAAATCAGCAAACATTTAGTAATATCATTAAACATTTATTTAACTCAAAAATCCGCTGGGTAGATAAGGGTTGACCGATCTAAACTGGGCTTGCACCCATCCCACGTATTGCTTATACTCCTTATAAGACAAACACGTTAGCGTATGCATTTTCATTTCCTTCAAAAGAATATTTAATTACATGTGACAATTAAATGAAATTAAAATGTTGGTGTCAAAGTTCTACTGGAGAGCAGACATTTCCATTTGTTACATATTATCTATAGTTGCTTCGGTACTATAAGCTGGCTAACATGGTGAAACCCTGTCTCTACTAAAAATACAAAAAAATTAGCCAGGCGTGGTGGTGGGCGCCTGTAGTCTCAGCTACTCAGGAGGCTGAGGCAGGAGAATGGCGTGAACCCAGGAGGCAGAGGTTGCAGTGAGCCGAGATCACACCACTGCACTCCAGCCTGGGTGACAGAGCGAGACTCCATCTCAAAAAATAAAAAAATAAAAATAAAAAAAATTAGATCAATTTAAAATTGGATATCTAATAAAATTGTTTCATGAGATAACCTGAAATATTTATAAATAATATTTTATTTTTAACAAAAGTGGAAAAGAAATTGGTAAAATTATGTGCATAAATTTTAATATACTTATATATTTGTTTGTATATAAATTTATATATTACATATGATTTTCATAATATGATACATTTACATTGTAGCTGAAATAGAAAATCATTTCATATAATATACTAGATTTGAATATGTCTATTTTCTACTAATAACATATCTGGAATTCAAATATTAAATATGGAATTTTATCAGGAGACTAAAATGATCTCCTATGACCCACTGCTAGAGAAACTGATGTTAATGAACATCATTTTACTAACATGTTCCAACTTAATTAATATTTTCATCATTCTAAGATGTTTAAAAAGAAATAGCTGTTTCATATTTACTAGAGATGACTTGGTAGATGACATGCTTGTGTGTTCTTTTGTTGTGAATCATATTTTCCAACAAATATTCTAAACATTTTACTTCAGAATATTTTACTCAGCTTTTAGTATCACACAAAATTATTACTTGGGATTTATCTATTTTGTAGATTTTCTTCCTATACGTACAGTTGACAAGATAAAAATAATGGTAATTCTATTAGCCCAGTCAATTAGCACGTTTATAGCAGATTTTTCTAATGCCTTTATTGAGATATGATTCATAGACCTAAAATTCCCTTTTAAAGCACGTAATTAAGGGGCTTTGAGTATATTTAGTCCAACCTTCAGCATTGTCAACTTTTAAACAATATGCGTTACTCCAAAAACGACTCCATACCCATTAACAGTCACTCTCTATTCACCACTACCCACAGTCCATAACAACCACTAATCTAAAAACTGTTTCTATAGACTTGCCTTTTTTCGGACGTTTTCAGATTATAACCTATAAAGTAGATATTCATTTGATAAGAGACATCTTCTAACTGAAATTATTCAAAGATACCTTAAAGAATAGTAAGCAGAAAATTTAACAAAATAGAACTATACAGAATGCTTATAAAATTAAGAGCAAAAGGCACCATATTTTGAGTTGTGCATGAGAAACCATCAAATATGATTCCTATACATTCCAATAATGTTAAACCATTCATTGATCAACACAAGCATGGTTTTAACATTTTAGCTAAGGATGACAAAGTAGGCAAGTAGTCTCCTCTGGGATATAAATTGTAGCTTAAATGTAATGACCTTCCTCTAACCTGCAGAACATGTCTCATAACTAATTTAGAATTAAAAATAACATTCTATTTTAGTTGTTATTAGCAATTTCGACTGTGAAAGAAATTGAAAGATCTTTTCCAACATAACAGCTTATTGAGTTCAGGTTTTGTTAGGAACAAGAAGGCAGAGCATATTAAAATAATCCAGGGGTATGTTGTGCTCGGCATGGGAAGAAGGCAATAAGGAATAAGGAAGGCATAGAATTGAATTCAACATATAATATGTGTTCCATACCTATAAAAGGTAAACATTAATAAGTTTATTTTACAGATAAGAAAGAATACCAAAGAAATTAAAACAAATGTCACATAGTTCATAATTTTGCTTATCTCTATAAATCAACAAAGGGAAAATAATAACATATTGCTGATACACTTGTCAAGAGACTCTTTACTCCACATAAAGTATGTTGAGTACAATTTAGAGTACAATGTACATAAATTACTAAAAATAAGGACTATAAAAGTTATCATGTATCTTATTTATATCCAGCAGCAACCTGGACTTACTCATAAATGTGATCCCTAAAAGAAGATACATTGTTTCCTAAAGGGTCACAGTAAAAATTATCATAAATCTGTAAATTATTTAATGATTTAAAAATTTGTTTTATTTGTTATGCTTCTCTGGGGGCTAAGGGTGAACAATAGAGAAAATTAATGTACTTTAAATGATGTACTTCTTTAAAATGTAAAGGGAAGGATGAATAAAGAAAAGGCAACAGAATTCCTCAAGGTAGGATGCACTGTAGGGTATCAGATATAGTTGTATGCATACAGAGAGAATTAAAATTTTGTCACATAATAAAACGGTAAACTAACATGCCAACATCTAAGATGCCTATACTATATACATATAAACTTTGCATGGCTAGAATGAAACAAATGGTTGAGGGAAACCAAAACAACATACACATGCGCACATATGCCTATAGTCACACTGAGAAAGCACACTATTTCCAAAGCTAATTAGCTCACTTATAAGGTAAAGCGGGGAAAGGTCCTCTGTTTAGAGCAAGGAATACTAACTGCTTTCTACAAAGGAGTTTGCTGATAGAAGGCCCATTCAAGGCTGGAAGCCTTACCACCTACTAGACTTCAGAGGATGGAAATGTTTTGATCCTATGAAAAACCTAAATAAATATACAACATACCTTGATGTGCAGCAGGGGCAGACATAGCAGGACAGATGAGATTTTAATTAAGTAAGATATTTATCAAACTTCATGTTTTTATATTCCAATAATTTTAATGCTTACATGTCATAAGGACAAAATTTTCTTCATTTTTAAAATGTAAGTTTTTAAATAGAAAAGGAAAAGCTTTAAGAGGGTATAAGCAGCATCAGTTTACACTTTGTTTTCAGTTTTAAAAAGGCTTTAGAATCCACAGTAATAATTCTGATATGTTGATTACCAGAAATTGAGGAAGACACACACAAGCAGAAAGCCTAGTACCTCAAACTATTTTGTCCAGATCTATTTTTTCATGAGGCTGAGTGAAAGATGTTATGTATGACAAGATGTCAAACTCCACAAGAAAGTGTATGAGAAGATAATAGTTATTCTTTCTCCAAAAAGGAACAGTAAATGTGGCAAATGAATGTCCCATTTTAAGATACACACAATTATTTTGGGATCCACATCCCATAATTCCTATTGGTGTGGTTCGGAAAGAACTAATTATTCTTTGTGCTGGATTTGAGGCATTGTAGTGTGTGCCCTGGTAATGTCAGGTGGTATCATGAGACCCTACTTGGCTTATCTTTCTTACACAATCAAAATTAAAAGTTAGATGTTGGCCAATGGCTAGTAGTGCCCTGAGACCTGAGAAAGGCTGCTTCTGTCCTGGCCTCATACTATGAAAGGTCTCACATATTACAAACCTATGCAAACATTAATTAATTAAATAGCCCCAGGGCATCTTTGTTGGCTCTCAGTTATGTAACAATGCCTCATCTAATTGTAGGCATCAACCCTACTAAAGAACACTTTCCAGGCTACACACAAATGCTGCCTTTTCTCTTTTGCTCCGTGTCTTCAAAACATAAGACAACTTCATCCCAATGCCATGAATGCCTGTGGGTTGTACTACTATTTACGTTGCGAACTGCTTTAGTGTATAGGAAAGAGCTGGAAAATCTTACATGAGAAAAAAATGCTTATATAAGAAAAAAGGCAAATTAATTAATTTGCCAAACTCTCACTCTGAGGGAATAGTTTTCCAGAAGTGCCAAACATCAATTTCTAGGCCTCTACTTGTATTCCAATTATGTTTTCAAAGATAGCCATTAATTGACACCATAATTGCAACAGTTGATGTGGCAATTTAAAAAATTGTGATATTAAAAAAATTATTTATACATTTACAGATATGAAATGGTTTGCAGCGAGATGGAAAATGAATTCTATAATTGCAAAATACTTTTAAGAAATATATCAAATTATAGAAAGTATTAATTGGATATTATTAAATTGAACAAATGATGCTTTTTTAAAAGCTCATATCTCCATGTAGAAAAAATTAGAAAGAAATTAAGAAATTCTGAAATGACTTAAATTTTGTTTTAAGACGAATAGTAATCACTATATATGCTCTTAAATTACATAATAGAACTAAATTATTTTATAATACTTAATTATAATTTATTATGTGACTCCATTATCATTTTATACATATTTCATTTTGAGTCTAAGTATTGTTTGTAAAATTTTATTGACAATCTCTTTTGCTAATGCTGCAGAAGAAGAAAATTTCTCCAAATTAAAAGTCATGGAAAAAACTAACAAAGAACTACAATGGCTCAAAAATTTTACGTAGCAATAATGATGCTAGAAAAAAAGCAAAAGTGTTGATGTATTATCATAACTAGAGACTTTCTAAAATTAATAGCACATATAAATAGTTATATTCAGAAAACATGCTATTTATGTAAAAATACTGTATTCATACCTTAGAGAAATAATATAACAATTTTCCACAAATTCTCAAATGTATTCCTTTCATTTTATTGCTAATCTAATGTAAAATGCCTTTATCTCAATTTTTAAAACAAAATATTGTGGGTCTGAGAAGAGTTACCTGCTACTAGCTTTTCATGCACACACAAAAGAAACAGTGTTACTCATTAAAACTTCTTATTTCAGAATCAGCAGTGGCTTTTATTCCAAAACTTTTTCAAAGTATCTGATTGAATGTCTTATAAGCTATTAATATATGCTGTGAAATGTCAAACTTATGACACAAATGAGTGTATTTTCTTATGACAAATGTCAAACTTATGAAACAAAATAAGTGTATTTTCTTAAATTAAAATTTCAAGTTGTAAAACGTTTCTATATTTGCTCTTACTAACTGAAAGATTAATTATATGTGCATATATGTGAAATAAATGAAATGGTATAGTCATAGCAAAATACTTATTTGTTTTAAAATGAATTGGAAAAATTATAACAAACCTACACATGGTAAGAACAATTCACTTTTTAAAGAAGTATAACACTATAGTAAATGAAATTTTTAAAGCAGGTAATGGTGACATGAAGGAGAATAAGAACTACTTCAAAAGCTATAATTAAATGCATTATGTAAAAGTTTTAGAAGTACATGTTTATACTTAGTTTCAGGACTTAACAAAGCAGGATATTCCCCTGACCCCTTGGTGGGACTCCCAAATGTAGTGCTGGGTTTACTCAGCCCACAGCTCTCAACTCCTCACAGGAGGGAGTACATGAGCAAGTAAGGCATGAACTGGAGTACACCAGCACTTGAGTCATCTAGCTGCTCAGGGGCAAAATGCACTCAGTTGGAACCCCTGCATCCACCCCTCGTGGGAGGGGTCACTCAGGTGAGCAGGTACAGGAGCAGGGCAGAATCTTTGGGTGCTGGCAGGAGTCAACTATATGCCAACCCTAAGGCAGCATCTATGGGGGTGCCCGCGAACCCTCTAGCCAAAGAGGGAGTGTTACAGTGCTTTTTAGCTCGGCTGTCCATGGATGGTGCAAGGGTTAACAACTCAGTGGACCCTCTGCCTTTTCATGTGAAGTGGCTGCCTTCCACCAACGAGGGCAAAGGCTCAGTGTGACAGCCTTTGGCATCCACATTGGTGGTATGCAAGCTCTTGTCCAATGTCCAGGAGAAATGAGGTCTTATGAATGAATTGAAGGATGGTAAATGCAGATGATTTTCTTGCCAATGGAAGGGGACCTGAAAAGGAGATAGGGTGGGAAGCTAATCTTCCCCTGAAGTCCAGCCACCTCTGGCCAATTTCTTCTCTGAAGTTATGCCATCAAGCTGTCCCTCTGAAGTCAAGCCATTTCTCTCCGTCATCCAACCACAGTCTCCTACGTCCACCTGCTTCTCTTCTCTATGATGGCTGAGCTTGGGGTTTTTATGGGCACAGGATGGTAGGTAGGTCAGGCCATGGATTTTTTTTTGGAAAAGGCAACATTCGAACAAGAAAACAGGGATGTAAGTTCTCACTTTGTGCCACAGCTTCATGCTTTTCGGATTGAGGGTGGGCCCTTGCTGGAGACCTGCCCTCATCTTCCCAGAATCTCCCTGCCTCCTGTCCCTATCATTACAATCAAGCTCAGCTTATTTAAAGTTATAACCCTTAGATGTGTAAAATCTGGACCATACTTTTCCCCTCATATTACAATATGCATTTTTTAAATAGTTTATAAGAATCTCAACTAAAGTAACCTAAGGTACCTGCAACATTACCATACTAAGGTGAACATGTTGGATACAAAGAACACAATGTTATAAGGGTGTCAAGTACTAAAATACTAAATGTATTGAGTACTTATTTTGCATAATATATCTATTATATTAAGATATAATGTTGGACTCTGAAAAACACAAAAGAATTTCAGGCATGAGGATTCCCTCCATTCAAGGGCTAACGGTCTAGCTGAAGAAACTCGAACACTGAATGCAGATAAATTGACACTAATGAAGAGCAGCATACAAAATAAGCACAAAATTCAACTCAGGTTAAGAAAAGGGAAATATTTTTCTGTATTAGTTTGCACATGATAGAAGGCATCTTGGAGTGGTGGAAAAATGTGTTTACAAATGGGTTCATATACTTGACTTAAAAATCCATTACTAAATGTTTAGTTGGCCATTTTAATACTTTAGATTTATACCTCTATAATCATATTCTGTACAAATTCATGTATAATCTATACTGGCTGTCTATTCTAAATTAATAAAAAGTAAATTATTAAATATCATATTTAAATATCCATTTCACAGTTTGATTTAACTCTCACAACTAGGATCTTTTAGTATCTCCAAATAGCATTTTAAAGAATACAATTTTGGGGAAAAATGTATAAGGTTATGATCTATTTAAAGAACAACAGAGTTATTTGGGCCAGCATCCATAATTTCTATGGGAAAAAATATCTAATTTCAAACAGAGAGGCTACATTTTTACCCTGTTGAAGGGGAAGTCAATTAGGTTGAATTTGGGGAGTTATGTTTTATATGACAAATACATCTTTTCTCAATTTAAAATAAATATGTATATTTTACATTTCTGGTACTCTGACTAATGCAAATGATACAGAGGAAGATAACATAGAGTTTCTGTGTGTCAGGATACCATGGACTAGTTGGAGGCCTGATGAGTTTGATAAGAAAATGAGTGATTATACCCTAAAGACATTTAAAATTTTAAATGTAGAATCTAATTAGAAATCCAACATGTGTTACCTGATATTGTTAGGATTGTCTTTGAAGAGATAAAATTAGCATACAAACCAGCATTAAATATTGCAAAGTATATTGGGATATCTTTTATACTATTAAATTTTCATAATGGCTTCTTTGTATTGCTTGACTTATAGCTCTTCTCATATGATGAATGGTTTGTTTGAATTTGATTATTTTAACTAATGACATTCTTATACTCATTTGCAAATAATTTTCTATTTTGTAATCTAGCAGATTTATAATCTTTTTTGGTAGCTGTGATAGGTTAAAGACGGCCACAGATTATTTACTACTGTCTCATGAAGATGTGAAGTCTTTGTTCCCTCCTCTAGAATCCGGGTGAGTTTTATACATGCTTGATCAACAGAGGATATCTTGGGCCAGTTCTTGGGCCCAAGCCTTACGTGACTGGCAACATCCACTTCTCATCTCTTCAAATATCTTGGAGCCCTGAGTTTCTATATATAAGAAGTCTGGCTATCCTGAGGCTGCCATGCTATCAGAAAGCCCATGCTATCCACATGGAGAGGCCATATTGACACAAGATGAAAGGGGAGAGGAGAGAGAGAATTTCTAACTTACAGAATCGTGAGATATAACGGTATATTGTTATATTAAGTCACTAAGTTTTACAGTAGTTTTTAATAAATAACAAGAAGAGTCATTGTAAGTCTAACAATAATTTATGCTTCTTCTAATGGTAATTATCCAAATGCTAGTAACCCCAGAAATGTAAAATATACTGATGTGTAAAACTGAAGTTCTGTTATTTCATTTAATCATATCCCTTGAATTGGACTAAGTTGGATGTTTGTCAGTATTATGTTTACTTCACACTAACCCTGTACTGAATGTTTTACAAGTATTTTCACATTTCACCCTCACATTAAAAAGACACTCGCTTTATAGACAAGGAAACTGATGTGCAGAGAGAAGTAGAAAAATGTGCTGCTATTAAGGGAGCCAGGATCTGGTCTAAGACTCATGTTCCCCTAAAACCAATATTCTTTTTGTTTGTTTGTTTGTTTGTTTGTTTGAGACGGAGTCTCGCTCTGTCGCCCAGGCTGGAGTGCAGTGGCGCGATCTGGACTCACTGCAAGCTCCGCCTCCCGGGTTCACTCCATTCTCCTGACTACAGGAGCCTGCCACCACGCCCGGCTAATTTTTTTTTTTTCTTTTTTTGTATTTTTTTTAGTAGAAATGGGGTTTCACGGTGTTAGCCAGGATGGTTAGCCAGGATGGATGACCTTGTGATCCGCCCGCCTCGGCCTCCCAAAGTGCTGGGATTACAGGCGTGAGCCACCGAGCCCGGCCCCTTAACACCAATATTCTCAAACACCATGGTGTTCAACGTTCAATCTAGCTATGTGGTCAGAAGGTTCTTCTGTAAGTTGGAATTTGTATGTATAGTTATGTATATATGAATTCCAAAATAAATGATATTAGTCTTCACAGAATCACCATTCCATTCCTCATATTTTAGCATATAATATAAATAGCATATTATCATCTGAAATTATTAAGTATCCTTAAATGTACAGCTAATTAACTCTGTACTTTATTTAACCACGTGTTCTTATGTACTTAGAACATGTCTCTCCCATATGTACGAAAGCACATACAACAAAAACTTACACAGGTCCATCTAGAAACAGCTTAAATTAACAAAAGAAAACTGCATTTTTCAGGACTGACAGGCAAAGCAAATAAGTAATTTCATTGTAGATTGAAACAGTAGATAAAGAAAAGCTCAACTTATGACTCAAGATTGATTATTCAAGTCAGAAGAAATCTGTTTTCTCTGAAAACATTGAGATTGTCTCTGTTAGAGTTAAGTCATTGTCAGCATTTCTGGAATAATACACATGTATGCTGTTTGCCTACTGGGGTGCGTTTCTGGGTAGAGCATTATGATTTGTGACCGAATAAATCAGCTATTCATTGCTACCCCCAATAAATCAGCTATTCATTGCTACCCCCCACCATCAATAAAACTTGTTTTTCAAAAAAGAAAAGAAAACGAGTGATTATAAGGCTTGATTAGGAGGGACTACTTGGATTATTATAAGGGAAGTTTAGAGACTATAAGAATGTAAAATAGAGGTGAAACATTCTCAGCATCAAGGTATTTAGTCTTCATAAAAGGTGTAAGACCCAGTCCTGATTATAATGCCAGAGAACATCATCCTCTTGTATTAATGTTGCAATAAAATGGGGAAAAACAAGACACTGAAATTCTGTATTATACTCCACGATATAATGCAAATAATACATCAAATAGTAAATAGGTCAATAACTGAATATTAAGAGTTATAAACACCTTTTAATAATTCTCATAAAACATAAAGAATAATGAAAAATTGATTTTACTTGGTATAAAATCTTACAGAATTTTATGATTTAGAAAATTACTTGAAATCCAAAACCTGGAAAAATCTCCTTTGTATACCAGGATAATAAGTAAAATGCATTTTTCTCCATTTTTACACAACCAATTGGATCACAATATTAGGAAGAAAAAAATATTCCCTGTCCCAGTGATCTTAGAGTCATTTAATATTACAGCAGCTAACTCTGTATCTAAAGAATACAAGTACTTTTCTTCAGTCTGTGACTGGTCGTTTTATTCTCTTAACAGTGCTTTTCAACAGGAAGTGATTTTTTAAAAACAAAGTCAATTTATAAATTTAATACTTCATGAATCATAGAAGAATAATGTTGTACCATTTGGTTTAATATCTAAGATTTGATTAAGCCAAAGTCAAAAATATGTTCTTGTATTTTTTTCTAAAAAAATTATTTGTTTCTTTTAGGATTTACAATTTAGGATCTACAATCAATTTTTAGTTAATTTTTTTTATTTTTGACGGAGTCTTGCTCTGTCATCCTCGCTGGAGTGCAGTGGCGTGATCTCAGCTCACTGCAACCTCCGCCTCCCAGGCTCAAGCGATTCTCTTGACCCAGCCTCCCGAATTGCTGTGATTACAGGTGCCAGCCACCTTGCCTGGCTAATTTTGAGTTAAATTTTTATATGCTACAAGTGTGGTCTAATTAAAGTTTATTTTTTTCAAACAAATATCCAATTAAAGCACCACTTGTTAAAAATAATATACCGTTTCATTTAATTGCATATAGACATTTGTTGAAAAGCAATTAAACATATGTAAAAATCTACTTTTGAGTTCTCTATTCTATTCTATTTTATTCTGTTTTCTATATTGTTGCCAATATCATACTTTTTTTCTATTACTCAAATCAGGTAGATCTAGTCCTCCAACACAGCTCTTTTTCAAATCTGATTTGGCTAAGGTAAGTACTTTATATATGCATATGAATCTTAAAATCAATTTGTCAATTTCTACCCAAAAGCCAGTTAGAATTTTAACTGGAATTGCATTACATCTATATAGTAATTTGTGACTAATTAACATTTTAACAATATTGAGTTGTTTTACTTATTAACATAGTATGCTTCCCATTACTATGGAAATGGAAGTCTTCTTCAACTTTTCTCAGCAGTTTTGTAATTTTTAGCACACAAATCTTTTATATCTTTTCTCAGATTTATCTCTCAGTATTTCATGTTTTGTGTCTGTATTGTAAATGAAACTGATTTTTAATTTCATTTCCCATTTGTTCATTGATAACATACAGAATTGCAGTAATTGTTGTATATTGTTCTTTTGCCTTACAACATTGATAAAAATCATTTATAAGTTCTACTATCCTTATAACACATTCTGTCTAAATTTTCTCCATGCGTATTCATGCTTTCTGAAAATAAAGTCATTTTTGTTTCTCCCATCCCAATTGGATGACTTTTATTTGTTTTCATTTTCTTATTGATCTCACTAGAATGTCTAGTACAATGCCAGCTAGTTCAATAGAGTAGACATTTCTGCATTGTTCCTGCTATTAGAAGGAAAGTATAGTATCTTTTACCATTTTGAGGCTTTTATGGATACTACAAGTAAAATCTCTTATATTATTAGTTTGTTGGGAGTTACTGAATCACAATAGATTCTGTTCAAATGCTTTTACCTTGTGTATTGAGATAATCATAAAAATTTTCTTTTTTTTTTTGGTTTTCCATTATTGTGTTTCATTAATTGATTTTCCAATGTTAAACTAACCTTTCATTCCCTATAAAAATTTCTGTTTTTCATGATGTGTTACTGTTTCAACGTATTGTTATATTCATTGTGCTAAAATATTAACAATTTTTTCATTAGTTTCATGATGGATACACGTCATTCATTTTCTTGTCTTCTAAGGTGTTTTTCTTAGTTTTGTATCAGGGTAGTTTCACAGAATTATTTCAGGAAGGTTTGCCTCCTGCATAATGTCTTAGAATTTTTTTTATTATTATACTTTAAGTTTCAGGGTACATGTGCACAACGTGCAGGTTAGTTACACATGTATACATGTGCCATGTTGGTGTGCTGCACCCATTAACTCGTCATTTAACATTAGGTATATCTCCTAATGCTATCCCTCACCCCTCCCCCCACCCCACAACAGGCCCCAGTGTGTGATGTTCCCCTTCCTGTGTCCATGTGTTCTCATTGTTCAATTCCCACCTATGAGTGAGAGCATGTGGTGTTTGGTTTTTGTCCTTGCGATAGTTTGCTGTGAATGATGGTTTCCAGCTTCATCCATGTCCCTACAAAGGACATGAACTCATCATTTTTTATGGCTGCATAGTATTCCATGGTGTATATGTGCCACATTTTCTTAATCCAGTCTATCATTGTTGGACATTTGGCTTGGTTCCAAGTCTTTGCTATTGTGAATAGTGCTGCAATAAACATACATGTGCATGGTCTTTATAGCAGAATGATTTATAATCCTTTGAGTATATACCCAGTAATGGGATTTCTGGGTCAAATGGTATTTCTAGTTCTAGATCCCTGAGGAATCGCCACACTGACTTCCACAATGGTTGAACTGGTTTACAGTCCCACCAACAGTGTAAAAGTGTTCCTATTTCTCCACATCCTCTCCAGCACCTGTTGTTTCCTGACTTTTTAATGATCGCCATTCTAACTGGTGTGAAATGGTATCTCACTGTAGTTTTGATTTGCATTTCTCTGATGGCCAGTGATGATGAGCATTTTTTCATGTGTCTTTTGGCTACGTAAAGGTCTTCTTCAGATTCAATGCCATCCCCATCAACCTACCAATGACTTTCTTCACAGAATTGGAAAAAACTAAAGCTCATATGGAACCAAAAAAGAGCTCGCATTGCCAAGTCAATCCTAAGCCAAAAGAACAAAACTGGAAGCATCATGCTACCTGACTTCAAACTATACTACATGTCTTGGAATATTTTGTGTATCATTGTTGTTATTGCTTCCTGGAATGTTCAGTGCACTTTAACAGTGAAGTTACCTCTAACGGAGGTAAATTTGTTGAGGTTTTATGCACAAAGTCAATTTGTTCAATAGATATTCAGTATTCATGTTATCAATTTATTCTTCAGGGTGCTTAAGTAGTTTGTGTTTCAAAGAATGTGTCTATTTATTCAAAATTGTCTCATAGTTGGCATAAAGTTATTCTTAGATTTTAGTATCTGTATAATCTCTGGTGATGCCATTTATTCATTATTGATGTAGTAATTTGCTTCTTCTGTTTCATGATCATTCTGGTTGAGGTTTATCAATTTTATCAGTCTTCTCAAAGTTTTAGCTTTGATTTTTTATTGATTTTTCTATCATTTTTCTATTTGTTGTTTACAATCTTAATATAGCCTTTATTGTGCTTCTTCCAACTTGCTCTGTTTTTTTATTTAATTAGATGGAACGTGAAGCCACTAATTTTATATCTTTCTTCTCTTTTTATATAGGGGTGTGGTACCATCGGTTTTCTCCTAAGTATTGTTATAGTGGATTTCCACAATTTTACATTGTGTTTTAATTTTCATAATTCTAAATATCTCTAGATTAACTTTGGATGCTTTTATTAAATCAATTAATACATAATTATTGAATTTGATTCAATAATTTGAAATAATTATTTTAAAGTGTGTTCTTTAGTGTCCAAGTATTTGTGGAGGTTCCAGCAACCTTTCTGTTACTGGTTTCTACTTTAATTTAGTTTTAATCAGAGAACATACTTCATATGACTTCAATTATTTTAAGTTTTCTGACACTTGATTTATGTCTTAGAATGTGGCCTATTTTAGCTTATTTCTACAAACATTCAGAGAGAATGTGTCTTTGAGTCCTGTAGAATGAAGGGTTTGACCTAATCAATTAGTGTTTGACCTAATCAATTAGGTCAAATATATTAATGTGTTGTTAAAGTATTCTTTATCCTTAATAATTTGTCATCTACCTATCCCATCAGTTACTGTGAAATTATCATTGAAATTTAAGAATATAATTGTGTATTTATCTATTTCTTCTGGAATATCTATCAGTTATCATTTTGCATTTCTGTTAGTATGTATAAAAAATTCAGGACACTTATTGTACTAGATGAATTGAGTTCTCTATCATTATGAAATGATCTTCATTTTTGTAATAGAATTGGTTCTGAAATCTACTCTCCCTGTATTTTTGCTCTTTAATTGACTACACCTTTCTTTTTATCAGTGTTAATGTACTATATACTGCATTATAGATACATACATATGTATACATAAATTCTTTCTCTCTATATCTGTCTATCTATCTATCTATCTATCTGTGTCAGACAGAGAGCGCTATGTGTTCATATTTAAAGCAGTTTTTTGATAACATTTTAGGGCTTACTTTTTTATTCAATCTGATAAATTTTGTCTTTTAATTGGTATAACTAGATTATTTAAATTTAGCATGATTATTAATAGGTTTAAGTCTGTATTGTTATTTGTTTCCTATTAAAATATTTTTGTTAGTGTTTTATGCATTTTGTGCACTCTCGTGAATTACATTTTTTGTATTCTATTTTATTTCCTTTATTGGCTTTTTTTTGTTAATATCCATTTTTCCCATTTTCTGATAATTTTTTGGTCTAGAGTGTACATTATTACCTACCTCAGTTTAAATTAATGTGACATTCTACAATTTTACAATGAACGTGAGAACTTACCGTAGCATTCTTTATTTTCTCCTCTCCAGCCTTTGTGCAATTATTGTCACATATTTGACTTCTACACATTCTACAAACCCCAGATTATATTGTTATTACTGTTACAAACAGGCAATTATCCTTTAAAGGCATTTTTATAATGTGAAAAATCTGACATATTTACCCATGTAGTAACCATTTCTAGTGGTATTTTTTTTCCTTTGAATATATTTATATTACTATCTGCTAACTTGTTTTGCACAAAGAACATTTTAAGCACTTCTTATAAGATGGATTTTCTGGTTATTAAGTATTTTATATTTTATAGGTCTAAAACATCTTTGTTCCACTTTGTTTTTGAAAGATATTTTTGCTAATGATAGGACACTAGTAATACAGGTTTAGGCTTTACCTCCCTTTTGATACTTTAAAGCCCTTGGTCTGTTTTATTTTCTCTTTCACTGTTTCTCATGAGAAATCTGCTGTCATGCTTATGTTTTATATCTCTACAAAATCTGTCTTTTTGTTCTGCTGATGCTTATAAGATTTGTATCTTTACACTGGTTTTGAGGAATTGGGTTATTTTCATATCATGAACAGAAGTTATGTTTATAATTTTTGATGTACTGCAATTTGGCTAAATAGGACACTCACTTGCTTTGAAGGGAATTTGCCTTTTATTGATGAAAAGAAACAAGCATTCTCTGCCTCCTCAAATCTTAGAAGCATTTTACTTATGATATTTATGTTAATCAGTAACAATCTAGTCTAGCTACAGTTTAATATGAAACATTAGGAACTTGGGCTGTTAACACTTTTAGGTGCAGGAATATCATGTAATTATTTTTAATAAGTAATCATTTATAATAAATTATTTTACATTTACATAATAGTGTAAGTTTTCTGTTTACATTTAATCTTTAGCTTTGTGCTCCTTAATAATATATAGTTTTAGTTCCCCAAATCAACCTTTTCTATGATGTATAATTTGTAATAGTTTATTTTTTATTTAACTATAACAATTTCTTGGCATAATTTTAAATGAAATCAAGATTCACCAAGAATTTTTTATAGGTATGTAATATAGGTTAGTACATAAATACACAAATAAGTAGATAGAAAAGCCTGGGCAACATAGTGATACCTTATCTCTACAAAAAATAAAGAAAGTTAGCCAGGCGTAGTGGCACGTACCTATAGTCCTAGCTACTCAGGAGGTAGATGTGGGAGGATGACTTGAGCCCAGGAGGTTGAGGCTGCAGTTAGCTGAGATTGTGCCACTGCACTCCAGCCTGGGTGATGGAACAAGACTCTGACTCAAAAATAAATAAATAAGTTGAAAGTGAGAGAGGAAGGGGAAAAAAAAAGGAAATAAGAAATATCTGGATAGGTAAATAGCCAAATGAATCTGGCTTACATTGTCTCTGAATCAAGCAAAGGTTTAATCATTTATGTTTTGATATATTTTGACATGTAATATTCAGTAGAATTTTGGCTTGAACCTCATTGTTGTTTAGCTAAGTGCATTCACCATGGAGATTAGTAAGTTCCTAATGATAATTTAATTGTATTCACACTGGAAGCAAGATTTTTGGCCCAGAGAAGAAGTGATTTTCTGTTTTTAACCACGAAGGCCAGTTATTTTATTCCTTTAATTCTTTTTAGAAAATAAAATGTTCCCAGTGAAGAAAAGATTACTAAATAAAATAAAAAATGGCATAAGAAACACAAAGAATATTAAGATACTTAGAATTACTATTCTGCATATGTAAGTCAAAAAGTTAATTAAAACTGCCATTTTAGTTTGAAACAGTAAGCCAACACCTGCCAATAAACCAAATGCTTGCTAAACTGGTTTTAGTTAATAATTATATTAGGAATTCACGACTACCCAGTTTATATATAGAAAAAATGAAATGTTGAGAAAACAGAGATCAAAATTTTATTACTACAAACTTTTGAATATGCAAGACTCCACATCAAGATGAATTCTAATTTCTATCTCAGGATTAGGCATCACTGGCTGGAATTTATTTCCTTGACATGATTTAGAAAGATGATTCAGTAAAGTATTAAATCATTATCTCCTCTTTTAACAAAATCATGAATAACCTGGCTTAGGTTCAAAGAGTCAATTTGGTGAGAATTCTAGGATTTTGAGTAATATTTAAATTTCAATTCCAAATGGATTCAATACAAAAAAAGTATATACACAACAGCTTTAAGTAAATCAAAAATTAAAATGATGAACTTTTGTTGAAATATTTGTTGACCAGATTATTCACTAGCTACTTGAATGAAATGAAATCTTCTCACTGTTGTCTTTAATTTGTTTTTGTTTTAATGTATGGAACTGCAATCACAATGAAACTGCATAGCTTGTTTCCTGCCTACATAAGATCTTGTCACGACTAAGGCTCCATCTCTCGCTTCCAGAGTGTTGCTAATTTATGCTACCTGTGTTTCTTAAAAATTACATCTGTGAGCTCTGAGGGAAAAAATCCAGGTAATAAAGCTAATAATTAGGACTTACAAAAACTTAAAAACTTTCGCTAATTGGATATCTGATATCACTGGAATTAAAATTAATTTGAAATTCTAAAACTGTTAAATCTAAGTATTTTCAAAATAGCAATCTATGTGGAATGTGCATACTCCAAGCAAATCTCTTAAGACAAATTCTCTTGTTATTGCATTGTCCCACTAACTAAAACACACTAAATGAGTAAGCCGTTTATGGGTTTTCCAAAATTCTATGTTACTTTTAATGGAATATTTCATTTATCCAAAAAGGAATGACAGTAATACTCATAAATTTGAAACCCAAATGTCATCCCCATAAAAAAAGCCCATATAGATTAGTAAAGTCTCTTACACAAATCTCCATGATTCCATTTCCCTCCTCTTTATCTTGTGGTTAACTATTATTCTATGTGTGAAGGTTGTTATTCTTATATATATTGTTCCCAACAAATGTTTATCTAAACTCTAGGGAGATTGTAGTAAATAATACTGCAGACATTTTCGTGCACATATGTTATGTCAGATTGTGAGAAGTACTATAAAAAATAAAGAAAGCAAGAGTAATTGGGATAGGCAGAGCTATCATTTAAACACACACACACACACACACACCACAAGTCTCTCCAATTATATACTCCTTCAATGACTTCATTGATCAGTTGATATTTCAGCAGGAATTGGAAGAAAGTAAAGGACAAGGTATATGGATATTTTGCAAAACAGAATTACAGCTAAATGTTCAAAGATCTAAATCAGAACAATCTGTGTTTGAAAAATTAGGCTGGTGTGGCTGAGAAGAATGAGTTTTGGGTAGACTAGAAGATATGAAGTCACAGATAAATTGGGGTAGACAATATAAAAATGATGTTTTAATAGATTTTGATTTTATTCTGAGTGCTATGGAAGGCATTGCACGGTTCTGAGTACAGGATTGATATTTTCCAATTCACACTTCAAGAAACCACTTTGGTAGCTGTTGAAAATGGATTATTGGAAGGCAAGGATGAAAAGTTGGAGACCTGTTTGGAGACTATTACAAATATCCAGGTAAGAGAACAATAGTGACTTGGGACCAAGTGGTAGGGATACAACTTAGATTGATTCTGGGTATAATATGAAGAGACATTTCAGAGTTTTTTCTGGTACATTAGATGTCTGATATAAAACATACAATTTTGCTTATACAGTGCTGGCAGAAATGTAAACTAGTTTCATCATTGTGTAAAGCCATGTGGCGATTACTTGAAGAACTTAAAACAGAAGTAGCTGGGACTACAGGTGCCTGCCACAACACCTGGCTAATATATATACATATTTTTTTTTTGTTTGTATTTTTAGTAGAGACGGGGTTTAACCGTGTTAGCCAGGATGGTCTCGATCTCCTGACCTCGTGATCCGCCCCCCTCAGCCTCCCAAAGTGCTGGGATTACAGGCATGAGAAGTAGCTGGGAGGTTGAGGCGGGAGAATGGCCTGAACCCTGGAGGTGGAGTTTGCAGTGAGCCAAGATCGCGCCACTGCACTCCAGCCTGAGTGACAGAGCAAGACTCCGTTTCAAAAACAAAACAAAACAAAAAAAAACAGAAGTAGCATTCAACTCAGCAATTTCATTATTGTGTATATACCCAAAGCAATATAAGTTGGTCTACCACAAAGTCACATGCATACATATATTCATTGCAGTACTATTCACAATAGCAAAATCAAGGAACCAATATAAATTCCCATTACTGGTAGATTTGATAAAGAAAAGGTGGTATGTATACCCCATTGAATACTACACAATAGTAATAAAGAAGAAGATCATGTCCTTTGCAGGCAACATGGATGGAGCTGGAGGCCATAACCAAAGACTGCATGTTTTCACTCGTAAGTGGTAGCTAAACATTGAATACACATGGACACAAAGAAAGTAACAACCGAGACCATGGCCCACTTAAGGGTAGAGCATGAGAGGAGGGAGAGCATCAAAAAACTACCTATTGGGTACTATGCTTATTACCTGGGTGACAAAATAGTCTGAACACCAAATCCCCATGGCATGCAATTTACCCATATAACAAACCAGCCCATATATCCCTGAACCTAAAATAAAAGTTAAAAAATAAAAATAAATAACTAAAACAGACATTTTCTGTTTTGTGTAATCTTTTGATTGGCAAACATTTTTAATTTTAATATAATCCAATGTATCATTCATTTTTATGATTTATAATTTTTATATCCTCTTCTTCCCCAATAACATAATTGCATTTCCCTAAACGTTCTTGTAAATATTTATATTATTATTTCTATGATTTCAATTCACTTGGGATGTATCTTTGTGCCTGGTGTAAGGCAGGGATACTTGTTTATTTTGCTCATATGTACAACCACTGTCACTGCACTGTTTATTGATCAATCCTTTTTTCTCCTGTTGAGAAGTAGTGCCCTATCTGTTGTATATGAAGTCCTCATATATGTGTGGTTTGTTTCTGGGCTCCATAATCTTTTCTAATGCTCTTTTTCTATATTTAACATATTCAAAGCATTATTTACTGAAGTCTGATAAATCATAACATAAGGAAAACAAATTCTCCGCTTTTTCTTTTCTTTTTTTTTTTTTTTTTTTTTTTGAGAGAGAGTCTCTCTGCGCCCTCTAGGCTCACTGCAAGCTCCGCCTCCCGGGTTCACGCCATTCTCCTGCCTCAGCCTCCCTACAGGCGCCTGCCGCCATGCGCAGCTAATTTTTTTTGTATTTTTAGTACAGACGGGGTTTCACTGTGTTAACCAGGATGGTCTCGATCTCCTGACCTCCTGATCCGCCCTCCTTGGCCTCCCAAAGTGCTGGGATTACAGGCGTGAGCCACCGCGCCCGGCCAGTTCTCGGCTTTTTCAAACGCTATTGCTTTTGTTCTTGGCTAATTATATCTCCATATTTATATTGAAATGAGTTTCATAATTTCCCAATTATTATTGGTATAGTTTTTTATTAAAATGTCAATTTATGGCTTAAAATAGAGATGTTTAACATATTGATGTCAGATTTACTTATCCACAGACATAAAATATCTAGCTCTTCATTAACATGTTTCAAAAGTATATTTAATTATTCAATTACAAAGTCATGACATTATTATTTTTTTTTTTTTTGAGACAGAGTCTTGCTCTGTTGCCCAGGCTGGAGTGCAGTGGCATGATCTTGGCTCACTGCAACCTCTGCCTCCCGAGTTCAAGTGATTCTCCTGCCTCAGCCTCCCAAATAGCTGGGATTACAGGTGCCCACCACCACACCCGGCCAATTTTTGTATTTTTAGTAGAGACAGGGTTTCACCATATTGGCCAGGCTGGTCTTGAACTCCAGACCTTGTGATCCACCCACCTTGGCCTCCCAGAGAGCTGGGATTACAGGCGTGACCCACCACACCCAGCCTGATGTTATAATATTTAAACTCTAAACTTTTAATAGTCAAAAATCTAATTTTAAGATATACTTATTTTATGAAAGCATGAATAGTCATGTACTTGAAGAATATAAATGCATACATTTGGTAAATTATAGTGAGGGAAAGATTGGCTGAGTCAAAGTTTTAGTCAGGGAAGGAAGATGGAAATGTGTGATTTAAGAAATCAAATAGAATTTAAGTGAACTAAATCAGAAAAAAAATAGTAAGTACAGAATAATGCTTTTGTGGGGTAAAGAAAAAATAAGGTGCAAGGCTTTCATAAATATAGATACTATATAGATATATACCTATTTGGTATAAGCTTAAAGGTACGAAGGTATTGATACAAACAACCCACACTGCTTACCTGGAGGGTGTGGCATTACAAGATAATTGGGGAAGAAGAGAATATTAACTATTATTTTTAATATACCACAGTATTTTCACCTCGCATTTTTAGGTTTTGTTTTATTATTTTTATACTTTAAGTTTTAGGGTACATGTGCACAATGTGCAGGTTAGTTACATATGTATACATGTGCCATGCTGGTGTGCTGCACCCATTAACTCGTCATTTAGCATTAGGTATATCTCCTAAAGCTATCCTCCCCCCTCCTCCCACCCCACAACAGTCCCCGAAGTGTGATGTTCCCCTTCCTGTGTCCATGTGTTCTCATTGTTCAATTCCCACCTGTGAGTGAGAATATGCGGTGTTTGGTTTTTTGTTCTTGCGATAGTTTACTGAGAATGATGATTTCCAATTTCATCCATGTCCCTACAAAGGACATGAATTCATCATTTTTTATGGCTGCATAGTATTCCATGGTGTATACGTGCCACATTTTCTTAATCCAGTCTATCATTGTTGGACATTTGGCTTGGTTCCAAGTCTTTGCTATTGTGAATAGTGCCGCAATAAACATACGTGTGCATGTGTCTTTATAGCAGCATGATTTATAGTCCTTTGGGTATATACCCAGTAATGGGATGGCTGGGTCAAATGGTATTTCTAGTTCTAGATCCCTGAGGAATCGCCACACAGACTTACACAAGGGTTGAACTAGTTTACAGTCCCACCAACACCTCGCATTTTTGATAATGTATTGTTACTTTTAAAATTAGCAAATAGTTAATTAAATAATTTAAAAACATACAAATTAGTGAGAACATTTGGTAGCAGTTGGCCATCAGCTAACAACTCTGCTGTTAACATTTGGAATAATAACCAAGATTTCATCTACCTTCCTCTTCCTTTTTTCCCTAATCCACAAAACACAGATCAAGGAAACTGAGATTCATTGTTTAATTCCCATCCTCCTGCTCTGCAAAGTATTGCCTCAATTAAATTTTTAAAAATTAAGAATGGAAAATATAAAAGATGGGAAAAAAAGTGGAAAACCAGGGTAACTTACAATGAGACAGGGAGAAACAGAGAAAAACTATGAGAAATGAAAACAAAATCTATAGAACTTGGGATTTATAACTCTCATAAAAAGCCATAGATAGTACATTGGCAGAGAAGTTACATATATTTACAATAATAAAGACACATGAATAAATTTTTAATTCTGTAAAATAATTTTGCTTAATTACTTGTAATAGAGAAATGATTTTCGCACATGATATGAATGAGTTGAGTGCATGGCAAAAGTAGTTTCCATGTCAACTTTTATTAACCGAGTTATATCCAATGTGTTAATATTCTAAAATAACATTCCATAGTCACAAATAAAAGTTCATCGTTTTTTAATTTTGTTTACTTATTTATATATGTGTTTATTTTATTCATAGTAGTAGTATCTGATCTCTTTAACCCAATGCTGAAAATTCTTAATTATGGAAATTAATTAAAGTGATTAACATATATCCAACCTAGTTAAGGAGTTTGATATTACTGTTGTAAAGGGAGGACTGAGCCTTTCAAATCAAACACAAATACTTTATTTAGAAGGCCCTGGATTTCCAATTCCTTGTTTTAAGATTGCTTTAGTGAAATATTAAAACATAAATTAGAAAAGATAAATACAAGAATAAAATACAGAAACATATCAGTGCCTTTAAAATTCTGAGACAAAATTGTTTTGATTAAAACATTTAAATAATTTTTCAGTTTTAATGAAACAGGAATTTCAATGCTGTATTATAAACATTTTAAACATTATGACATATAAGATATTTGTATCTTGTATAAATACTGTTTAATAGGATGTAGGTTTATTTTTGGCTTTTGTTTTGTTTAATTTTGTTTTCTCTTGGGCTTTAGTTTGTTTCCAGAGAATTCTTTACTGATTATTTAGGAAAATGGAATGAAATTATCCTAGGAGATCCTAACTACCATCATTGAGAAGTTTAAGTTCAGTTCACAAAGACTCCATCTTATTGAGTTATAAGTTTGTACAAGAAAATAAACCTACCAATACTAATTGTCTCTGCAAATTTGCATAAAGAGAATGTATTTATTATGCATTTAATGAAAGTGCAAAGTATTTAAAAACTGGCATTTCTTTTCAGTTAGGTAAATTTTGTAATTGGTAACTATGAAGATAGGTGGTTATAAGTGGGAGCATTTACTGTGCTTGAAAAATTCCATTGTATCATTCAGAAAAAAATAATTTTGCCACCACTATAACAAAACTTCATAAAGGGTTATCTTCTGTTAAAAATGTTCTTGTTGATTTCTATCACATCTTAATTTCTGAATTCTGTATATATTTTACACATCAAATTTTACCTCAGAAGAGTCATTTTGTTCCCATATTTGTGGGTGATTTCCACATGTGATTTTGTCCTAGTTTTGGTTTCACATAATATAAAAGCAATGAGTATAATGATGGCCATACAATTTGAATCTCTCCATCTTCTTTTTAGAAGCTACACACATCAACAGGAAAATCAAATACCATCACTCTTATCCCAGATTTACAGGGGAAGTAGGAGACAAAAGGATCTCAATTTTCAATATACCTGTAATTGGAGAAATAAATAAGAGCTGCTGAGTCAGCCCCTTTGCAGAGAATCAGGCAGGGCATGCACAGAAAAAGAGTTTGGGCCCTTTAAAGTGGACAAGCTCTGAAAATATATCCACAGCTTACACCCGGAAGGTTATTCTCCACACCTAAGTGAAACATTTTAGAGTAAATTTGAGTTCTGGAGGTTCAGAAGAATAGTTACAAGGAAGCTAAAAGGAAACGGCTTGGAAAGTATGGAGGTTCAAGCTCACAATTTTGGAAAAGAGGCACCTTAGATGGTGATTTCTGGTTTTGTAAACAAGGCTAATAAAGAAAAAATTGCTCTATTTATACAAGTACTAAAGGTTTAGAAGACAGAAAGAAAGCACTATTCATTGAAGATATGACACTTCTATCTAGAAACAATAGAAATAGTAAAAGAACCAAAAAAATCAAACTAAATATGCCATCTAACACTTCTGCCATAGGGTTTCTAACTATAGCTTATCTAGAAAAACAACACAAACATGTGTAAAGTGAGGGCGTGGAGAAGACATCAGAATCAAGCGTCCTTAAAAAGTACCATAAAGAACAGAAGATAAATGGACCAAATTGTCTTTCTTATTTCTTTTCTTTCTTTCTTTTTTTTTTTCAGACAGAGTTTTGCTCTTGTTTCCCAGGCGGGATTGCAATGGTGTGATCTCGGCTCACCGCAAGCTCTGCCTCCCGGGTTCAAGCAGTTCTCCTGCCTCAGCCTCCTGGGTAGCTAAGATTACAGGCATGTGCCACCACACCGGCTAATTTTGTATTTTTAGTAGACACGGGGTTTCTCCATGTTGGTCAGGCTGGTCTCGAACTACTGACCTCAGGTGATCCTCCCGCCTCAGCCTCCCAAAGTGCTGGGAGTACAGGCATGAGCCCCTGCGCCTGGCCTCTCTTTCTTATTTCTAAGTGACTATATTTAAGAAAAAAAAAATGTTATACACACACACACACACAATTCCTACATGCTCATTAAATACTATTTTCCTGTGCCATCTAAGCATATGTTACAACTGTTAACACTATTCTATATATGATATAAAATATCTTCTCCCCTGGATTATGAAAGATTGAAAATAACATTTATTAAATATGAAAGTTTCAATCAGTAGGAAATAAGTTAAAGTAGAAACAACAGTCAGCTCAGTATCTACATTGTTTTATACCTTTATTAAATAAGAATCTGCTTATTAGTCTGAAGTATAATGGCTAAAGTAATACATTTATACTCTCATCCTATTAATCACAATTCCTTGAGAAAATTGCCACCAATAGTTTTTTCTCTACAAATAAGCCAACAATAAAAAGAGGTAAAATATAGATGATAAAATACAGGAAAAATGTAGGAGAGATGCCTGAGCACAAATAGAAACAATTAAGAACGAGGAATATTGAGTACAGAAAGAGAAAGGGAAAAGAAATAGAAATAAAATCACACATTAAAAATGATCACAGAAACAGGAAAATGACATATATTGAAGACTGGAAATAGAATAAAATTAATATTTAAAAAGAAATCCTTCCTGAAATGGGGTCAGGGACTTTGAATCTATGTAATTCAAGGTTTCAAAACTTGCCAGGGAAAAATAATAATACTAATTATTATTATTAATTTTATCATATTTATTTACTTTTTTTGAGACGGAGTCTCCCTCTGTCACCCAGGCTGAAGTGCAGTGGGACGATCTCGGCTCACTGCAAGCTCCGTCTCCCGGGTTCACATCATTCTCCCACCTCCGCCTCCCGAGTAACTAGGACTACAGGCGCCCACCACCACGCCTGGCTAATTTTTGTTTTTGTATTTTTAGTAGAGATGGGGTTTCACTGTATTAGCCAAGATGGTCTCGATCTCCTGACCTCGTGATCCACCTGCCTCGGCCTCCCAAATTATTTTTTCCAGTCAAAATAATTTTAGACTGGAAAAAATTATTTTTAACAGTCAAAATATAAGGATCTCCAAGTAAAACAGACCAAGTCACATACACAGGAAAGAAAATGAGACATGAGTCAGAATTCTGGATGGCAACATACAGGGTATGACAGCAGTGAAGTAACAAGAAGAAATCCATGATTTCTTTCACTGGACAAGTATATATCCACCTAAGCTGACCTTCAAGTGTAAAGGCTACAGAAATAAAGTTCCAAATATTCCACAATATAATTAACATTGTGCACAAGAGCCACTATTACTAGAGAACCTAATAGAGAATGACCTTCATTCCAGAAAATATGAGTAGAAAAAATGAGCAAGAAATTAATGTAGCTGAAGATTTGAGATTAAAATAAAAGTTGAGGGAGAGGGATAAGAGTAAATATGTATCAGGTTGGTGCAAAAGTTACTGCAGTTTATGCCATTTTTTAATGATGAAAACCGCAATTACTTTTGCACCAACTTAACATTATGACAAAATAGAAACATATAACTAAAATATGGATAAAGAAGGGAGAGGAGACAAACAGAAATCACTCACTGATTGCTTGGTAGATAATAGGTGGAAGTCTAAGATATAATTCAAAGCTGACAAACAGGATAGCAGAATTGAAATAAGGGAAAGGTAATAAGGCTACTATAAAAAGTTTTAGTGTGGAGGCAAACACTAGAATGAAACAGAATTTCCCAAAGAAAAAAGTAAAATAAAACTCTAAAATTTAAGATTGCCGTGAAACTGAAAACACAATAAATAATTCAGTGTATATATAATACAAAGTGTATAGAAGAACTGAGACAAGAGGTCCGTTGTACTGATGAATGCAAATAAGCTTAGCTCACTTATAAAAAACAAAGTGTGTTGTTATTGGCATATAGAGGAAAATTTGACGCTGTTATATAAAAGACAAATTTTACTTGTAATTGGAATGGATAAAAATAAATGGTCAATATCATGTAAGACAAATGTGAACATAAAATAAACTGAGGGTGGTGATAGGGATATCTGACAAGTTATAATTTACATCAAATAATAAAATGGAACAAAGTAGGACACTAAACAACACAGCAGTGAGGAATACTCTTCATAATGTCAAACAATTAAAATAAATAAAAAGAGAACAGAAATGCACTAGTTATATGCAACTTTGACACATTTCTCTTAGTGCAAAACAAATCATGTGGACGAGAAATGCATAAGAATATAGAAAAGCCAACTGATCAAATTAATGAGGTAGTTATTGTGGATTTTTATTGGACATATAACTAAAAATTTTAAAAAGTGGCAAAGTAAACAAAATGAGAGAAAGACATAAAAAAAGGTATGTTTTAATAGAGAAAAACACTGAGGCCAATAAATATGCTGTTTCTTTGAAAAATGTCTAAATTCAGAAAAGAAGAAGTCAGAAGTGTACACCCACACCAAAAATAATAAGGGGAAATAAATAATTGGTACCGTAAAAATTGATCATATTATTGGGTCTTTCTTTACATAACTAACTGTAACAGAGTCAAGAGGCCAGGAGTAAAAAGCACTCAGGGCATGTATTATAGTCCGTTTTCACACTGCTGATAAAGACATACCTGAGACTGGGTAATTTATAAAGAAAAAGAGGTTTAATGGACTCACAGTACCAAGCGGCTGGGGAGGCCTCACAGCCATGGTAGAAGACAAAAGGCACATCTCACAAGGTTCCAGACAAGAGAGAATGAGGACCAAGCAAAAGGGGTTTCCCCATATAAAACCATTAGATCTGATGAGACTTATTGGCTACCATGAGAACAGTATAAGGCAACTGCCCCCATGATTCAATTATCTCCCGCCGGGTCCCTCCACACAACATATGGGAATTATGGGATCTACAATTCAAGATGAGATTTGGGTGGGGACACAGCCAAACCATATCAGGGCATAAAACATTACTCTAAGAATGTGATTCTCTACAAGCCTAATTTCTGAAACTGCCTGTTCTTACCTAAAAGCAGTTTTATCTAATAGCTACTGAAACAACCAGCTCTGACTGTAAGATTAGTTTTACCCACCTCTGTAACCAATCAGAACTTCCCTATTAACTTTCTTTCAAAACAATAAATAGCATTTCTCCTTTTTATAAAATCTCCAATCTTGTCTTTGTTCTTTGGACATACTGAAGACCACCTAGCCTTCGTGTTTGTTCTGAATTGCAAATTTTCATTTCCCAAATAAAATATTTTAAATTTAGGGATTGTCTGTTACAGACACTGGAAATTTAAAACAACAAATTTGAAAGACCAAAAGAAAGGAAGGAAGGAAACCAATTAAATCAGTCACTTTTTCTAAGAAAATATATTTCATAAAAACTGACTGACTGCAGCAGAGACAGGTTTAATTTGCAATTTTCTAAGAAGTAGTGGGATTTATCTAAGACCTCTTTCCTACCCACACTAAGACACAGTCTCATATATTTTCAAAGAGGAATCCTACCACACCTTCAGAAACCAGATAATCCTAACAACATTTTAAGAAGCACAGAAAAGTGAAAATAACAACGATACCTGTGGTAGAGTGAATGGTGGCTCAAAAAATATATGACAATCTCCTAACTCTGATTTTATTGATCTTATTTGGAAAAAGGACCTTTGCAGATGTAATTAAGTTAAGGATCTTGAGATGTAGAGATTATTGTAGAATATTCAGGTGTGCCTTACATGGCATCACAAGAGTTCTTATAAGAAGAGGCTGAGGGCAGTTGGGCACACACACAGAGCATAAGGCTATGTGAAGATGGAACAGAAAGAGATGAGAACACATGCCAAGGAATGCTGACAGCCACCAGCAGGTGGAAGAAGCAAGGAATGGATTATCTGTAGAGCAACTAAAGGGCATGTGGCTCTGCTGATGGCTGCGTTTTGGCATTCTGGCCTCAAAAATCTGTGAGAAAGTAAGTAGCTATTAAATTATCAAGTTTGTAGTCATTTGTTAGCAGCACAGGAAACTAATAGGTACCTAACCCTGTGAAAAGTGGAAAGAAAAGAGAACTACAGAGCAATATAAAAAAATCTGAAGCAATATGTTAAAAAGAACAATATGTTGGCAGATTTTTAAGAAATGATGATGGAGATTTATTCTAGGATTGCATGCAAAGCTCAATATTAGTAAATCCATTAATTCAGCGATGAGATTTAGAAGAAAAGTAATATGTAGTCATGTGTTCTTTTTTTTTTTAATTATCAGAAAGGCAATGTTTATTTCTGGTTTTCACAAACTTAATAAAATAGAAATAGATATTTTCTTAATTTCATTATATATATTATATATATATGTAAGCTGGGGCTTCAGTCACATACCATGAAGTCTGGACTGAATTTTTCTGTGATAAATTAATTGTTATCATCTTTATTATCTATGGGTGGGGATAGCCTTTGTAGCTATCACTCAGAATCAAGTTTCTGTAACTTTTAATTAATTCAGCCCAAAAAAAAGAGATCCTGTAAATCAATATTAATATATTTGTTTATGTAGATGCAAAAACTGCAAATGTTAATGATAAACTAGATAGTGAATGCATGGATGTTCACTGTTCTATTCTTTCTACTTTTACCTATGTTACCCATTTTTTTTTCCAGGTTAAAAAAGACGTATACTTCAATGAGATCTTCTTTGGTGCCCACCAAAAGCAAGTTTAGTGATAATCGTGTATCACATTTTGTCCCAATTTTAAAAAGCAGAAGAATGGAACATTCCAGATCAAAAGGAAAAAGATATAGATATTATAGTACAAATCTAGGATAAATAGAGAAATTTCCATTTTAGAATTCACTGATTATCTTGGTAGTCATAAATTAAGAGTGCTAGTTTAATGGGGAAAGGATTCCCTATTTCATAAATGGTATTGGGAAAACTGGCTAGCCATATGCAGAAAACCAAAACTGGACCCCTTCCTTACACCTTATACAAAAATTAACTCAAGATGGGTTAGAGATTTAAACATAAGACCTAAAACCATAAAACCCTAGAAGAAAACCTAGGCAATACCATTCAGGACATAGGCATAAGCAAAGACTTCATGACTAAAACAAGAAAAGCATTTGCAACAAAAGCCAGAACTGACAAATGGGATTTAATTAAACTAAGAGCTTCTACAGAGCAAAAGAAACTATCATCAGTGTGAACAGGCAACCTACAGAATGGGAGAAAATTTTTGAAATCTGTCAAATGGCTAATATCCAGAATCTACAAGGAACTTAAACAAATTTACAAGAAAAAAAACAAACAACCCCATCAAAAAGTGGGCAAAGGTTGTGAACAGACCCCTCTCAAAAGAAGACATTATTGCGGCCAACAAGCATATGAAATAAAAGCTCATCATCACTGGTCATTAGAGAAATGCGAATCAAAACCACAATGAGACACCATCTCGCTCCAGTTAGAATGGTGATTATTAAAAAGTCAGGGAACAAAAGATGCTGGAGAGGATGTGGAGAAATAGGAACAATTTTACACTGTTAGTGGGAGTGTAAATTAGTTGAACCATTGTTGAAGACAGTGTGGTGATTCCTCAAGGATCTAGAACTAGAAATACCATTTGACCCAGCAATTCCATTACTGGTTATATACCCAAAGGATTATAAATCATTCTACTATAAAGACACAGACACACATATGTTTATTGCAGTGCTATTCACAATAGCAAAGACTTGGGACCAACCAAAATGCCCATCAATGTTAGGCTGGATAAAGAAAATGTGGCACATATACACCATGAAATACTATACAGCTACAAAAAAGAATGAGTTAATGTCCTTCGAAGGGAAATGCATGAAGCTGGAAACCATCATTCTCTGCAAACTAACACAGGAACAAAAAATCAAACACTGTATGTTCTCACTCATAAGTGGGAGTTGAACAATGAGAACATATGGGCACAGGGAGAGGAACATCACACACCAGGGCCTGTCAAGGGGTGGGAGGCAAGGGGAGGGTTAGCATTAGGAGAAATACCTAATGTAGATGATGAGTGGATGGGTGCAGCAAACCACCATGGCACGTGTATACCTATGTAACAAACCTGCACATTCTGCACATGTACCCCAGAACTTAAACTGTAATTAAAAAAAAAAGAAAGAGTGCCAGTTTTATTTTTTAATTTTAAAGTTTATATTTTTATAAGCAGACACACAAATATACATGTACATCTATATGTCTCGCTATTAATAAAAGCTGCTCATCTCCTAAAAATTACTAATAATTGCGATGGCCTGTTAATTTAAGGTTGCTATATTTAGGAAATTGGAAAATAAATCAGTAATTGAACATTCCTGATATGATACAAATATCATAGTAAAAGAAAAATAAAAACAGTTATTGTTAATTGATTATTAATTCAAATGAAATAATAGAGAAATAAAACATTGTCTTCAGATTAGGTAATAAAATAAAACAAAGAAACTGCCAAAGTTTATTAGAAATTAGAATCTCTTGCCAAAACAGCAAGGAAGAAGAAATCTAAATCCAGCTCTGCTGTAGTAACAAAAGTGAAAGTATTGTCAAGTATTCTCATATGATTTCCATTTCCCATTTGAAGGCACCTTAAACATTAAAAGTACTATTCTATCAAATTGTTTAAAATTGACAAATTGTTGAATCATAAATTAGCTGCAAATATATTTGCTAGCACTGAAAAACATTCAGAACTATGCTAAATGACATTAAACACATATTCATCCCATGACACATGAAAAGGGAAAATAGGAACTAAGCTGAAGATGATGAATATATTGGATATTTCATACTGGTTCTACAGATTCAAATGCATAGAATTAAATGGAGAAAGAAGGGAGGTGAAGGAAAAAGGATTGACTGGAAAATTAAATATGAATGAAGCTCCCAAAAAAAGAAAGGGAACATTAAAGTCCCAATCATGCCTATTGGGATGTCTAAGTTTGAAATTATACAAAAATTGTGAATATAGACATGTCAGTGTCAATGTCTTGTTTTCTCTCTGCTTTTTCTTTCTTCAATGTTTGCCTAATGAGGCAGAAAAGTCTGTTTAAGTTCCTAGACTGGTGTTTGAACACCTTGGTTTTCTTGCTTTTTTTTTTCTGCATCCCTGGTAAATAATCTAAATTACAGTGAATAAAAGGGATGAAAACTCCCAACCAGGGAAAAATACCATTCAACTCCTCTGTTACCAGAAAATGGAGTGTGAACCAGGTCTCAGTTCAACCTTGTTTGTATTCTGACTTCAGAGACACAGGACAAGCTACTTAACCTTTCTGAACCTCAGTTTCATCTTTAAAAGAAATATTAATAGTAGTAATTATATCTGAAAGCCCATACTACATAAAACAATGAGACACTGAAAAATAAATATGCCACAAAACATCTGAAATCAATTGTATTCTTTTTGTGGTTTGCTTTATATACTAGTAAGAGTTGTTTGGGATTTCAGTCAATGTGGTAAGAAATGAAAATACACAATTTATCTCACTTCCTGTCAAGCTCTATTGAAAAGAATAAATGTTAAAAACACCAAAAAAATTCCAAGAACTTCACAAATGTAAGCATCAGATGTAGGTCGGTGACGAAAACAGGAGGATCAGGTGCAACTTTGCATTTCAAACCTCTTGGTCCTTTGGTTCATTTCATACGGTTGTATCCCACTACCCGTCCTGTACCTTAAGAAAAGACTCAAATAAAGTTACTTTTTGGAAAAAATGAATCAGAGAAGCCTTTCACTTGAGAAACACCAGACACAGATGAGGGTGGTAAGTGGGGACATACTAGAAACAAGAGGTTTACCAGAAATATTTGTATTAAACAACAGAAAGGCAAACATTTCTTCTATTCAGTACCTAGAATGCTGGTAGTCAGGCCTTTACCTGCAAAAAAGTTAGAGTATTCATCTATGCCCAAGGCCAACCAGTTTGCAACCATTCCTATATGGGGAGTTTCTAAATAACTTTTTCATTTTTCAGTCTTAAAAATGAATGAATTAATAAATAACACCATGTAGTTGAGAAGCACATTGACATACACACACACACACACACACACACACACACGCACAAACACACCAATAGGAACAAACAAAATAAAGAAACCTAGAAAAAAACATCACGTTTATGAGCAAAGCGGTTTCTCAAATATATAGAGAGATAGATATGCACATATATATATATATAAAACATTCTCAGAGAAACAAAAACTTTAATAAGATAAAAATAAGTTCTAAAAAGAAAACATTCAGAGAATGAGGGTTCTAGAGAAATGTTTTAAAAATGATAGAAGAAAATCTATGTGAAAGGTTAGAAGAGAAAGTCATTTGAGTCTCCCAAAATGTGGCATCATAAAAATGGGAAGATAAATATGATCAAGGAGGGAATGTGAGATCCAATGAAAAAGAGTTCTAGCATGTGGTGGATTGCATTATTGGTCTCAATTGTTGAGCCTCATCTACCTGCGCATACTTGCTATGGTCTCATCATGGGTGGAATATGTTTCTTTTCTAATGTTACATAAATGAAAGCAAAAGTGTGCTAATACTAAGCCTGTGTCTTAAGAGGCTTTATTGTTTCCAGTTGCCCTATTGTACGTCTGCCATTGCCATCTGAAGAACATACCTGGCTAATCCACTACTCTGAGAGACATATGGTGCTGAGTCTTTCGAACTGACTCACACAGACCTGTAGTGTAAAGCAGCACCACTCAGCTAAGACTTGTGAAGCAATCAAACAACAGTAAGAAAGCAGAAAAGTGAGACAATAAATGAGCATTGTAAAGGTCTACATTCTGGGGTAGTTTGTATCACAGCGACTGCTAACAGAAATACAGAGAGACAGATAAAACAGAAGTCATAAAATGATCAAAGAAATAATAATTTCAAAAACTGAAGAGAATGTAATGTTGCAAGTTCAAAGGCATAAAGAAGTGTCAAACACAATGAATAATAATAATGATAATAATAATACAAATCAAGTAACAATTATGATATTAAGCAAAAAAATGGATGTGAAATAACCACACTTTCTGGAGGCATTGGTAAGTGTAGTAAACAGTTTTCATATAAACCATAAAGTGAGAAATCATTAAGTATTGTTAATAGTAACAAGTATCTATGAGACAACTGTAGAGAAATGATTTAAAAATTCTATGGGGAAATTATTTTCAACTGAGAATTCTACATCCAGGCAATTTATACTCGAGGGTAAGAGTTGAATAAAGGCATGATGGAAATGTAATATGATAGAATATTTAAGTCCCAGGGATGCTTCCTTAACAAGCCCCTTGAGGAAATCATTCAACAAAAAAGAGAAATAAAAAAATATTGTTTAGACTATACTGACATGAGATCCTATGTCTCCAGAAATGCATCAGGCTTAATGAGCAATAGAATCAAATAGGAGGAAACAAGAAAATGGTATCAGCAAAACAAAATATAAATGATTGTAAAGTGTGGGAACAAAATAGATTCCCTGCAAACTAAACCAAAGAAAATGCAATATTAGGTCCTAACTTCAGGACTTAAAAAATAGTTGTGAAATAATTTTTTAAAATAGTTATAAAAACCATAGAATTAAGATTAGAATTATGTTCACATAATTAAAATATTATAAATTTACAACTTGTTACATTAGAGCATCAGAGGATTGGAGTAAAGGAAAGTGTATTGGGAAGGTTTTTATAGTGGAGTATAAGTATAAGGAGTCTAAATCCTTGTTTTTCACAGCTGAAAGTCTGCAAATAATATCAACCATTGAAAAATCAAGAGTCGCACACACAATAGCTTCCAAGGAAGAGCTAGGATAAAACTGGTTAACGCTGGGTTGTGTGAATAATTTGGGGGGAGAAAGAGACAGAGGGTTGTTAATCTGTTTCATTATGAATTTTACGGTACTATTCAACATCTAAATCTGGATACATATTACTTGACAAAATTGATCTTAAAGAAAAAACAACAGTTTAAAATCATTAAGAAACTAAAATACAAAGTGAAAAAGGAGACATAGGGGGATCGTAATTCCATAGGCATCTAATGACCTGGCTAAGCTAGTTCTAACCTCCTCAGTTGTCAGAAATCAAACATGGAACTGCATTTTTCACAAGACTAAGTGCAAAAAGTTACAGAGTAGGTTAGTTTTTTTTTTTACACTAACATCACTCTGTAATAAATATCTCATCTGTGAAAAATAAATCAAGATTCACCTGTATTTTCAAAGTGCAATTCTTTAAAAATATTTGTTCTTCCATATCCTGGGAAAATGTGTGTTACAGGATGAGTTTATACATGCAAAATCATTTCCAATATATAAAAATATGGGGCCCATGAATAATTACTGCAGCAGACAAAAACAACATTTTTTCAGTAGGAAATTTGAGAATTTTTGATTAAGTAAACATTTTAAAGTGTAGAACTTCTTACCAGTTATTGCAGACATTTGAATGGTGAAAGGGCAATGATTAACTATGGAAATGTATTTATATCCTGAGTTTCTGTCTGATGCAAATCTCTCAAAATATATTAATAATCATGATTACTAATGTCTAAAATATTTTCCTGAAGGTCCCACAATAGTTGGAAAAGTAATTTATAAGAAAGCCAATATACCCAGACTTCTTTGTTGTGTACTTAGGAGAACAAACTTCGGAACTGAAAACAATCAATTCAGTTGCTAATACATTTCTTAATTTTTCATTCTACTGAGACTAAGAAGCCACCCTATTCAGGAATAAGTAAAAAAGAATTAATTGTTAATTAAACAGAATTTTCAATTCTTTTATCAGGTTTGATTCTATCATTTTAAGTAGACAATCATAAGCTAAATCTCATACTTTATATTTCATCCCAATGTGTATTAATGAATATGCTTAATATAATATTTGTAATCAAATTTATAGATAGATCTAGGCACTGATTGATCTAAGGTAACTATTCTCATTAAAGGTTGCCTTTAAATTGAGTAAAAATAATTCTAAATATTTTTAAGTATAAAGACAATCTCAAAAATGTCACCAATCACCTCGTTCTCATTGTAAAACCTCATTTTAAATCCAAAGCTCGGCTTGCTGCCTATTCTGTCAATGTTCCAATACAGAATGGTAACACTACGTGCTATTACAGGACTTTAGGATTCTTTTTACTATTTTGTACAATGTTGGTTGCATCAGAAACAAATGCTGATTTGCAAGTACCCCAGAAATCTATGTTGGACAGAATTTAACATAACAAATCATAGGAGACTCATGACAACAGGCAATAAAATACAAAGAGTACACCTACAATGCAGTGTCTATCCATATGTATTGGAGTTATTAGAAAGATTGCCCTGTCTAAAATGAGAAGTCAAAATATGGTGGTGAGGAAGATATATGCAAAATAACAGGTGAATACAATTTTTAAAGAAATAAAACTAAAAAGGGACATGAGGAGAAGATAGAATACTTTGGTTAAAACGTCCTATACAAAACAAAATATATGATAGGAATAATAAAATTTTATAGATTTTTATATTAATCTTAAAGACTTGAGATACCTATTAGGACCATCACTATATATTTTAATTATCTTCTTTGATGGCAACATTTCATTTGTCTTTCAGCCTTCTCATTTTAAGAAAAGGTGAATACGAGAACCCTTGGGTCATAGATTCTGTTTTTTTCACTAATTTTTTTTCTGAGGACAGTAAGTGTTCAGTTGTGCCAGAAGAACACTATAGTGTTCGTTTTCACTTCCAACACCCCCAAAATACATTAACGAGGACTTCATAATATCACCAGGAAAGCCACTCATTTTGAGTGTAGGTATTTCTGAGGACTCTGGGAACATATAAACAAATAAAATAAAAAAGATATGCATTAAAACATGGCTTAAAGCATTTTTATTTTAACCTTTACTTATTTAGAAAATCCTTCTGAGGAACTAAGGGGATACGCAATAGTGTTCTATAATATCAAGCTACATGCATAATGTAGGTAATGACTTCTAATGTAATCTGGAAAATCCAGTTAGGTTGCCAGAAGAGGAATGAAACCTGAGACAAGCTAAGAGTGAATGGACAGCTCAGCTCAGTGCAATCATAAAATATAATTATTTCCCAGGCTCGTTTATACATGAGAAAAGTTTATCAAGGTCTCAAAGAGTCTGAAGGAATAAAAAAAATGGTCAGTGATGAGAGGCACTGTCACTTTGGATAACAGATTACACTCACTCTCAGGAGATGGCTTAAGACAACAAGTAGAGCAAAGTTAGAAATAGCCTACAGGCATCTGCTGAGTTTGACAGCCCCGAAATCTTCAGGAAAGCACCTAATAGCCTAATACCAGTGCAGTTGAGCCCTCTCAGGCATTTACCTATAGAGTTAAATGATCAGAACTCTTCTGGTACTAAAGGCAAATTATCAAAGACATCAAATATTGTACAATTTTTTTTTTTACTGGTACATTGTTCAAATTCATTGCAATTTTCAGTAGTTTTATTGTATTGTCTTGATATGGTCACTTAAAAGAAGGACACACTTTCTGCTACCAGGTTTTCTTTTCAAGCACTGGCACTTTCCTAGTTGTTTGATAAGGTATATGTGCTACTGTAGAATCTATTTTTGTCTTGTGTGAGCTCACATCAATGTTATTGACACTAAAAAAGAGACTGGTTCCGACTATCCAGCTAAGCAATCTCACATATCACCTCTAATCCTCTGACACACAAATGTTCTTCCAGGTCTCTCAAATATGAATAAAACATGTGAAAATTATATTTTAAGAATTAGATACATGGAAGAAGGGGTATGAACTATCTATCTATATCTATCTATCTATCTATCTATCTATCTATCTATCTATCTATCTAGATCCTGACATGCCATATAAGCTAACTCTAAAGTTTACATAGAGGATTGCAAAGGAGATTTCAGAGAGGTACAATGGCATGATAGGCCAGGACTTTCTCAGGAATGAGCACAGCTCAGGTCTAAATATGGGTTTTCTGAACCTAGAGCCCATGCTCTTTTTATTATGCCACACTGCCCTGGCCTATGTGTGTCGCATTCCCTCTTCCTCTAAAATAAAACAGTTTGGGGCCAAGCATGGTGGCTCACACCTGTAATCCCAGCACTTTGGGAGGCCAAGGTGGGTGGATCACGAGGTCAGGAGATCGAGGCCATCCTGGCTAACACAGTGAAACCCCATCTCTACTAAGAATACAAAAAATTAGCCGGGTGTGGTGGCATGAGCCGGTAGTCCAAGCTACTCGGGAACCTGAGGCAGGAGAATCCCTTGAACCTGGGAGGTGGAGGTTGCAGTGAGCCAAGATCGCGCCACTGCACTCCATCCTGGGAGACAGAGTAAGACTGCATCTCAAAAAATAAAAATAAAAAAATAAAAAACAAAACAGTTTGAGTTCATACTGTGTCACATTAAAATGTAAACAAATATTGTACAAATGAATTCATTCAGAATTCATTTTAAGTAGTAAATATTGTAAAAATGAATTCATTCAGAAGCTCATGAAACATGTGTGATACTACTAAAGATCCAAAATTAAATATATGCAGCTTGGTTCGGGATGATTTTCACGGAGAAAACCTATATTATTTTTAGCTCCGATTCTGAGTTGACGTCTATATTAAGTGAAAAGCCAAATAAAAAGTGTGTGCATGTACACATCTATCTATTACCTATTTGTCTAACTATGTTTAATGATTATCTGATTGTTTCTAAACACTTGAAATTATACAGTTTTAGCTATATCTCTCAAGATAGGTCTCTGTTCTCTATTTTGAAAGAAGGCAAGATATCACAACATATTCCAGGATATCGAAAAATGCGGTTATATCTGTATAGTTATACCAATTGTGAAGAAATGTATTTTAAGTATTGATATGACTAAATAGTTTATTAGTGTCTTAAAAATGTTGTATATTAGAAATAGATATTTTTGTCTTTCCATTTTTGCATACCCTTTTATTAGACAGAATAATACTCTGATTAAGACAGTTATATTCTTTAAGTTTTAGGGTATATGACTTAAAGTATAATGATAATAAAATTTAAAAAATTAACTTACATCAGAAAAAAAAGACAGTTATATTCAAGGATATACTTGACTGAGGGTAAGTTTGAAAAATGATTACATACCTATTTTAAGCATCTCTGAAACTGCATTTTATGAGTGCCTCTTAAAACCAAAGACTGGAGTGTAAATTGCCATTGTGTTAAGTTGTCTCTGAAGTAAACTTAATTATCCACATGTTTGGCCTGCATGTTACCTTGACCCATAGCCAGAAACTAACTCAGGGAAACTTCAGAGATAATAGGACCCAGAGGGCAGATACAGGCCAAGCTTAGAGTACAGTATTTGTCCCATCCTGAATTCACCTAGGAAGGTTTGCTGTATAATGCTTATGTTCCAATTTTGTTACAGGAATCTAGATTCTGGTTTCCTTTCTTATCCTAACACTAAGCCCACAATAGAAATAGTGAATAATTCATTCTAGCATTCAAAAAATAATCAAAATGCATTTTTCTTATCAATATATTTTGTTCTTTTATGGTGTATACTCCAGAATCTGAAATGCTGCATTTAATGTTTTCGTAGTAAACCTCTTTGATTTTGAGACAAAAATACTGAACTAGACAACCAACAAACCAACAAATCCCCCAAAAACAAATTTCCACTGGCAACATTTCAACAGTATTAATCATATTAATAGCCACAAAAAAACTAGTGTTGTTGGGTGATGACTAACCTAGCTACTGAAATATAAGTCAAAAACATTCAGAATAAAGAAGGATGTCAGACAAAAAATCTTGATATCCTAGTAATACCTTCAAAGAGTATATACTATTTCTTAAATATTAAATGCAGAGTAGGATTTACCTAGAAGAGGCCTTGGAATACAGAACAGTAAAGGTAAAGAATAAGCGAGGACTTTAAGAATATAAAGCACTATCTCTGCATTTGTTGAATTTATATTTTAATTTTAAAAACATATAAATACAAATAAACTAAGTAGCTCTACATGTATTCATTGTCATATCTAAAAGTAAGAACTAGTCTAAATCTCAGAGTCGTTTGAGGGTTAAGCAAGCCGAGGCATTATTCCCTATGAAACATTTAGCCCTGTGCTTTCAGTCTGCTTTTCCAGTCTCTGCATGTGTCTAGCTGAATGTTGGGACATCACATGTGAAAATATAAGATCATCAGCAAGAGGATAGGTGGATTAGATGCCCTCCCACATGATAACATTTTCTGATTTGAAATACAGACAATAAAATATTGTTTTCTTACTGCAGCAGATCGACATAGCACCTGTACATGCATGTTTAGGTTTTGTAATAGAAATATAACAGAAAAGAGGCTGAGTAGGAAGCTATGAAAAATACTCAAAAGCCAACCTCTTTATGGTAACCTCCTAGCTTGTTTAAATTACCGTGACTACCTCTTCTCCAGCCTTGTTCATTTTCTCAGCCACTTCCTTTTCCTGAACTTTGATTCTGATTTGTTCCACATACTGAAAAAAGTTTGCCACCAATTTGGGGGTTTCGGAGGGTCAACTAGATTCTATGTTTAATTCTCAGTCCCATTTCCCTGGCTTCGACTACAATTTCTCTAGATGATAATGCTGGATACTGACCCCGACTATAGGGCCCTTTCCACAAGTGACTGCAAACACTCTCCCAATTCCACTTCCAAGCCAGCCTTCATGCTCTCCTACCTCTATACCTTAGGCAGTGCATCCACCAGGCTTCTTCTTGCATTAAAATACCATTCTTTATATCTTGAAAAACAAAGACTATCCCTTGAGGATATCTCATTTAGCTTCTGCTATATCTGGAGAATCTAAGAGTACCAAATTATGAATATTTGTCATTTTCACCCCTTCACATCAGAATAAAATCCCATGTACAATAAAAAGGAAAAAAATGGTTTTTACTTTTATGTAATTATAAAACACCAGAGAAGAGAAATTTTTGTCTTATTCTATAAAATAATTCAAAGAATTTTAAAGAAATGATTCTGTTGACCAGACCATAACATAGAAAGATATTATGGATATTTATATTTATAAGAATGTGTCTCATTCAATATTTAAAACAAATCTGCACATTATTATTCTGATAATCTAATACTAAAAGCTTCATTTATGGTACTATGTGCCATTTAAAGGAACTTTTCAGAATACATGCAAAGTAATTTAGCCTATAAATTAAGAATTGCTTAGCAAAGTTGTTTTTTTCTTTTTTTATTAACAGTTTAAATTGCTGGATCAGCCCTTAAATACAAAGTAAGTTCAATAATATACAATTTCACCCCAATTTAAAGGGTATTACAGTATTGAAACTGAGAAAAACAAAACAATAAAATAAATCAAATTGTAATATCCTATGTAATTGCCTTTTTGAGTTGTTAGTAATATTTCTATCTTAGAAGTTTAGCTAGATAGGCTGGGCGCTGTGGCTCACGCCTGTAATTCCAGCACTTTGGGAGGCTGAGGTGGGCGGATCACGAGATCAGGAGATGGAGACCATCCTGGCTAACACGGTGAAACCCTGTCTCTACTAAAAATACAAGCAAAAAAAAAAAAATTAGCCGGATGTGGTGGCAGGCGCCTGTAGTCCCAGCTACCCGGGAGGCTGAGGCAGGAGAATGGTGTGAACCCAGGAGGCGGAGCTTGCAGTGAGCCGAGATTGCACCACTGCACTCCAGCCTGGGCAACAGAGACTCTGTCTCAAAAAAAAAAAAAAAAAAAGAAGTTTAGCTAGATAATCTATTATATTCTATTGGCAAATAAAATATAAATGATACTGAAACACTTGTCAAGCCCATTAAAGTTTTGCTTTTCCTGAGTTTTATTATGAAATTAATGGAGTATATATAAATAAATAAACATATATACACACAAATACATACATATTTATACACATGTATACAATGTATATATGCATACATATCTTCATCTTATGCTTTATATAAGTGCTTACAAATAGTACCTAGATATTGCTCTGTACCCTCAGTTAATGTTGTGTGTTGCATGGTATATTATAGTAAAAGTACAAATGGTCTTTGAATAAGAAAATCTGGGTTCAAACCCAGTAGGCCGTTTTCTGCCTTTACCTAAGCACAAACTAATATGCTTTCAATACTCATCTGAAAAATGAGGATAGTAACTCCAACCCAGCAAATAGACTACACCCAAATATAACTGCGTCTTGTGGAAGTATGCAGTCATCATGGATTGTAAATTATTATTTATAGTTCACTAACTACAATGTAAAACATCTCTGGAAGATAAAATATTCTTCTGTGTGTTCACACTATATTTATCCTTAAGTTTATTTCAAGATTACGATTCAGATCCTGTTATATCAAGCAAATTCTAGCATTCGGATCCTTAATATGACACTAGAAAACAGCTGGAAGTTACCAAATAATATCAACAATTACCATTTGCGAAAACCATAGCACAATTCTAATATTTAAAAATCATTATCAGAACTATCATAAAACTTTAGACATTTCAATAATGTACTGTTTCTTCATTGCTGTGATAGATTATTAATTGTAAAAAAAAAGGTGAATAAGTACTTTTGCTTTCCTTCTATTCAACGTAAGAATAACATACTCTAATTCACTGAACATACAAATTAGTATAGCTCTTTTTGAGGACAATTTGCCTGTATAAAAAATGTAATTATATATTAATGACCTCCCCAATTTCAAATTAATCTATTGATATGTTTATAGACAAGGCACCCCACAAGAAATGATAACATATAATTTACCATCAGTAGAGGACTTGTTTTAAGAAGTCTTAAGATATTTGTGAATTGAGTGTTAAATTAAGTAAGCAGGAAGCCATTAACCTGAGGCTGTCTCCTTATACTGAGTTCCTACATAATGAACTACAACCTTACTTAGTATATACATAAACGAACTAAATATTGATTTAGTTAACAGTTTCAACCAATCACAGATAGCCAACTCATCATGGCTGTTAAGGTGGGCATGATAGGGCATATGCCAGTTGTAGTCAATCAGATAATTTTTCTATATAGCTTCAACTCTGCTTAATTTATCTAAAGTTTTTCTTCTAACATGAGAAAAGCAAAATACATAATAGCATCTATGGATGTGATGCTTTTTGGTAAACAAAAAAAAAAATCATGACGTGTGTGCTTGTAAGTTCATACTTTCATTTGCATATGTATTTTGAAATAAAACAGGAAAATGTTCATAGTAGTTACCTATGGAGACAGGGACTGGAGAGGCGAGCAAGAAAAGTTATCTCTTTGCTTTTTGTCTGTACATGTGGTTTGAATTCTTAAAACTGTAAATTTTATATTTTAATGGTGAAGAAAATATATGAACATTATGATCATTTATTTCCTTCATGCATTCTGTGTTAAACGTCTCATAAATAATGCAACTCTGTTGAATTCACCAACTCTTGTTTATCTTGTGTTTGTGGTATAAAATGTCATTTCATGGGAGCAGAAACCAGTCCATTTAACTTTGGGTGCTTCTATTTAAATAGGTGGGAAGAAAACCTTCTTGAATATTTTCAATCTATAACACTAATTATGCAATACTTTCAAAACACATTTTGGATGAAAATAAAATTACCTAAAACTTTTATTGGATAAGGCTTGAATTATGTAAGAATCATAAATTTAGGTATGCCAATGAGAGTCTACATTGACAGCCTTGCCTGGTTCTGAAAAAAAAATTGCTCTAAATCATTTTTGGAAACCACAGATGATAATGCTGTTGAGTCTGGTTCTATGAACACTTCATCTTGTAAATGTTCTGAGCAGTAATTGGTAATTAGTATTAGAGGCTTTATCATTCTTCCTGAGCAAATTATCAGAAAGAATGCTATATTTTCTGAATGAAATCACAAATTAATCATTCCACTGAGCTTAACTGTACCACTAGTGAAGACATACAAATATGGGGGCAATGTTTCTTTTTAAAAGACTGTTGAAGACCAAAATCCAGAATTACATGAACTGAGCATACAACGTGAAAGTACGAAGTCCTAAAATGGCATATCACAAATTTCTGTTTCAAAAGGAAAGGTGGGAAGGGTATTTATACCTGAATATCCTTAAAAAACTCAAACATTATCAAAGTAATTACAGAAAACTGAGTCATTTACTTAGGGCAATTCAACATTTTTAAATAAATTAGGAATTATTAACTACCACGTGCTTGTTGTCACACAGAATAATCAACTAAAATTCAATAATTTCTGTTGAAGTAGTTTGTACTCATTTTGCATTAATATGCAATTAAACATAAACATTGATGTTACATGATCTTATCTGATTTTTTGTGTACCAGATCATGTACTCTTACTTAGTATGTCCATGTGTGATATTTATGAAGCAGTTTTTCTTGATGCAAACACGCGTCGCTTTTCACTAGGTGACAGTTTTTAGAGAAAAGGCATGGAGTTTTAGAATAAAAACCTACTCAGTGTTCTTTGCAATCTGCTGTGGGTATCCAAGAAGGGCCAGACCCTTCTTATGTTTTTAGGAGAGAAAACAATTAATTAGCAAGCTCCAATATGTTTCCAAAACTAAAGCTAGGATAGGGTGGATGACGTGGTACCAAGATACCCCTGAGGGCCTGACGGCTTCGTTTTATATGTTGATGGATTTAATTATGATTCTTACAGAAAGAAGCCAGACATTTTTAGGCTAGACTGCATATGGTAGGTTAAACCAATAATCCTCTTTTGTATTTCCCATAAATCATTTTCAGAGTAAAAATTGTATTTGGAGTCTATATACTGAATGTCACTGTATGTGTCACTGTATTAATAAGTTGGCTAAATAACTATTCTCTTGGATTAGTATTTATAAAGTAGCGATCTGTCTTTTAGGTTTTCTTAGATATTTAGAAAGCACAGGCTTATTAGATTTCTAGTGATCTAATCATGTGCACAACATAAGGAATCCTTGCACATGCATATATAGAGGATTATACCACTTTGGAAATATTAGATAATATATATTTGGTTCATTATAAATCTTGCAGGATTCTGTATTACCTAATAAATAATAGAATTTTCCACATTTGTTTTCAGTATTAGCTTATTCCAAAGGGATCCTTTAACTTTTAAACATATAAGATAAACTTTTAAATGGCTTGATTACAAATTCTAAATATATTGATATTGATTTGTGAATATCTTCTCTCTTTTAAATGCAACATACCAAGAACTCAATAAAGCCATAGAGGGTCTTCACTTGCAGGTTCTGCTGATGACTTGAATATAATAAAGAACATGTAATAATGATACAGTGAAAGAGTTAACCCAGATTTGTTTCTACTTTACATTTGATTTTGAAAAGGCAATGAACTTCTCTTATCTATAAAATATCCTTAAAGAATCTTATGATTCCTCTTAATCATACCATTTAAATTTGTCTGTTTTAAAGAAAAATACAAATTTAGGGCATGACATCGCAAACAGCCTAAGCAACCTTGTCTCCATTTAATCTGTTCTCATTAGTGGCAAATAAATAAGAAACCCCAGTGTCTATCAGATGTCAGGATTACAGCTCTAAAATATAAACTTGGTATTTTTAGGTAAAGCAGGATGAATAGCAGAACTAAAATATCTAAAGGATGAAACCAGTAAGGCAAGAATCATCAAAAAGTAACGAATAGGTAACAGATAGAGAAAACACAAAGCAGAGTTCCTTTGCAGATAAAATTCTTCATTCATTAATCAAAGTTTATCAAATGCTGTTAAATGACAGACGATGTGCTATGTTTTGTAGATATTATGTACAGACTAATGAGACAAAAACACTAAAATGGTAAATGAGTAAAAATAGTTTTAGGTGTCTACTCAAAAAGTATTTATAACTATAAGAACATGCAATAGAGTACTACAGGCAATTTGGACTATAACATTGAAAGCAGAAACTTGTTTGAGAACAACTACAAAGTGATTCTGCTTTCTTCTGCAGAATGAGGATGCACAATTGCTGGTGCTAGGTTTGACTTAAGAACCAGATAAAGGGAAGTACAGAGATTATTATGTTAAGTTCTTATGGAATGATGATACAAGCAAAAGTACAAGAGAACAGTGTTCAGGCAAGAATTGATTATCATTCTTAATTCTGAAGGACCCTACATAAACAGAGAGGGCAATTAGCAGCCGAATGTCCTTGGAGGCAAAAAAAAAAAAAAAAAAAAAAAAAAAAAAAAAGAAGAAAGAAAGAAAGAAAGAAGGAAGGAAGGAAGGAAGGAAGGAAGGAAGGAAGGAAAGGAAAGAAAGAAATCTTGCCAAATATTCACAGTAAATTACCCTAATTTGTGTAGCTACTTCATTCCTAGGAAGTTTTGAATCCTTAGCTAAATAAACCAGAAAAATGCAGTTTTCCCCCACTTATCTGAAATCCAATGGATTAAATGATTGAAAAGAGATTAGGCTGTAGTGCTAAGCAGAGGTCAATAATGATTACCCTATACTTTTTTATGTAATTTGAGTTTTATCTAGAGAGAAATGAAGAACATTTGAATAGCTTTAATGAGAAAAGTATCAGGATATCATCTAAAATTTGTGTGAGCAAGGCTGAAGTGGGAAGAAGTGATTGGAACACAACAAGATTAGAAATGATTAAGCAATGAAAAATGGTGGCCATGAGCCTCATAATTGGTAGTGGTTACAGGGTAAGAGAAAAGATGGAGAATTAAAAAGATATTTAATTGGTTGACTAGAAGGACTTAATGACTGGCTAAGAGAGAGGAAAACACTTAAGGTTTAGTCTGGGCAAATGGTTAATGTTGGTGAGTTTAAGAAACCTGGAAGACCTTAGCAGGTAGAAGGCCATAAGACATATTTATTTTGGTGTGCTGAAGTGGCTATGTGAGTGGTTATGTTCAAACTTCAATTAAAAATATAACTAAAAAAAGAAAATTATTAAAGAATAATTGAATTATTACACTGGAGAAAATAATTGGGAGATCATGGGCATTGAATGGTAACTGCAATCATGAAAATGGATGAAGTAGTCCAGATGGAGCATGGACTGTTGACAAGAAAAACCAGAACAGAACCCCACAGAACAAAAGTGATTGTGGAATGTGAAGAAAACAGGAACTGACAAAGAAAACAGGAATGCCACAGAGGTGGGGGTACCAATCAGGAGAATGGTGCCACCTGTTAACAAAAGATATTGTTTCTAAAAATAATGATGTAAAAGAATATTATTAATATTATTTTAATATCTTATTAATGGGTATTATTATATTTCATTATTCTTATATTATTTTTGTATTATTATTAATATTATTATTGTATTCCATAATACTCTTATGTAATTATCATGTGTATTGGGATGGCTAAAATAAAAGTATTGGTGAGACTATGGAAGCACATTTAATGTAGTAGGCACTATACTAGAATCAGTTAAAACGCAATAGAAGGAAGTGGAGAAAGCCATTGTAGGAACCTCCTTTGAGAATTATTTGTTTCATTTTGGGTGGGTTCTATTGATAAGTCTTCAATTAATTAATCCTTTATTTGTCTACATCTAATCTGCTGTTTATCCCAGTCTGGTATATTTTTCACCGGACATGTTTTGGTTTTTACATCTGGGAATTCAACTTGGGCCTTTTTAAAACATATTTTGTGCCTCTACTTAACACTTTGAACATATATAGTTGTTACAATAATTATTTTAATATATTTATCTTCCAGTTCTGTTTCAGCACTGGGTATTAATTATGTAATTGCCACACTACCCTGAATGCACCCAATGTATTATCTCATTATGGGTCATATGTTCCTGCCTCTTTGCACACCTATCTTGAATTGTATGCCAGACATTTTATATTTTATCTCATTCAGCACTGGATATTTTTCTCTCGCAATAAATACACTTGGGCTTTGTTCTGGGACATAGTTTAATTACTTGGAAACAGTTTGATACTTTCAGGTCCTGATATTAAAATTTGCTAGGTAGGATCCATGCAGTGCTCATCAATAAGTCCCTACTGCTGAAGCAAGAGTGTTCTGTGTATTCTACCCCAAACCACCTGAATCTTAAGGTTTCCAGTGCGGTTGATGTGAACAGGCACTATCCTCAGCCCTGTGTTAACTCCAGACACTACTATCTCTAATCCTTTGGGTGGCTTGTTTCAAGCTTTAGGTAGTTTTCTCAGGTATCCACACTGATCGGTACTCAATGGATCCTTGACATCTCTAGAGCTTTCTCTCCGTATGGCTCTCTTCTGCAGCACTCTGTCCTAGGACATCTATGCATCATGGTCTCTTCAGGCTGTCAATTCAGGGAGCCAGTTCAGCTTTGCCTGGGATACTCCTCCCTGCACCACTGTCTAGAAACTCTTTAGGCAGTAACCTATTTCAGGCAGGAAGGTAAATACAGTCCCTATTACACTATTTTAGCCAGGATGGCTTTCACATCAGCATGTATTTAAATATTCCTCTACCCCCCTATAATTCTTTAAATTATAAGATTTGGGGACTTGCTTAAATCTAAATTCAATTATTTTTTGGGGAGAAAACATTTTATAGGACGTAGCATGTTTTGACAATGCATATGAGCTTAGTAGACACAGAATGTTGATCTTATTTCTAGCTGTCTTCTGGGGCTCATTTTATAATAAAACCATTCATAGTTAACACTGATGCACAGGTATCTTTGATTCAAAAAACATCCCAGATATAAGGTCAAGTTTTCAATTTCTTACCAAAACAGAAACTACCTTTACTTTACTGGACACCATTGGAGGTAATAATAACCGAGGTTGTTAAATTTTTAACAGAACAGAAAAATACTAATTTTCAATGGCTTCTAGGACTTATTTTTCAGCATATTTTACTTCTCACTTAAACAAATAACAGAAAACCCACCAGATAATGTCAAAAATATAATCAAAATTATATTGTGATTATCATTCATCTGGTTGAAATTACTGTTTGTCTCTAATGAAGCATTCACTATTTTACCATAGAAACATCCTTACTATGCCACTACCAACTTTAGAGAATTCGGTCACACTCATTAATGGTCAAGACCACCTTCATTATGGCTGTGAAAGAGTCGTGGTTTTGTGGGTTTTTTTCACTCTATGAGACAAGGGTAAATAGATATTAGTTTACCTAGCTTGACTCCCACAGGTCTAACCACTTACTAATTGATAAGTATAATGCATTTTTATGGACATAAAATATATAGTATAGAATTTCATATATATTTCCAAATTCAGTGAATTTTTGTAATAATCTATGACATATATGTTCATGTCTTTACGATGTATTCATTTATATGACCAAACTTGGGTTACAAATCACATTCTGTTTTCCTTAATTCAAGGAACTTAATATCCTTTTAGTCAAATAAACCACAGGTCCTTCTGGACATTATACACATACATATATGTATATATAGTATACATGTATATATAGTACATTATACACATACAATGCACAAATAAAACTTTCAAATTCCTTTTGCTCATTTTAGAAAGTAAGAACTTAAAAGAGAATTGGAGCATAAGACATTTTTCTGGCCAGGAAATTTTATAACTTCTTCCAAGTATGGCAAGGAGTATCAATGTTTCCCTTGTTGCTTTAAAGCATTCACAGTTATGTCCATTAGTAAAATTGTCCTCACAGGTTGCTAAACAGTATGAATCCAAAGGAAAAACACTGAAAGTTAAACTGTATGAGAAAGCCATGCTCCTATATGTATTGCACCTATTTAGTCTTAACTCCAGCATTACTTTTTTCAATTGGGTCAAACTTAATTACATCAGCAGCCTTGTGTGATCAATACAACAATATTTTTGTCCTTTTCCTTAGGTTTCAACAAATTTAATAAGCCTTGAAGGTTGCTGAGTTTGCCAACTGTAGTAAATGCAAAGGGTATATGTTATACTAAATCCAAAATATTTTGAGAATCACAAGTAATATAAAGTGTGTATCATTTTTCCCCAGTAGAAGCTTGTTTTTAATAAAGAAGAATTTTGAAGTGGCTCTGCCTTTATTCTGATTGTGTATAAATGTTTTATGTATTATGTGTTTATCTGAAGCAAAGTGCACACTGTACATCAGCCACATTCATCTCTTTGTATGTGAACAACGATGAGCAAACAAGTGGGTAATTGCAATTGAAAATAAAATATAGGAAAGGTCAGGATCCAAGACAAAAAAAAAAAAAAAAACAACAACCAACCAACAAACAAAAAGCTGAGACCCGGCAATGATCTGAAATATGATTTAATAATTTCAGACTGAATGGGATTATTGCAATTTTCTAGAACAATATGAATAAAGCAATCATATTTTAACTCCATATGCTAGAATGACTAGAGTTATACTGATAAGAAATCTACCATAATGTATATCATCCTGTAGATATTTTATTCCATGATGATATGTATTCTAGCCTATGAGGCATAACAAAAAATGGAAGGCCGAGCACAGTGGCTTATGCTTGTAATCCTGGCATTTTGAAGGCTGAGGAATGAGGTTCACTTGAGCCCAGCAGTTCAAGACCAATCTGGGCAGCAAAGCAAAACCTTGTCTCTATAAAAAATAATAATAAAAATAAATTAGCCAGGTGCAGTGTTGTGTACCTGTAATCTAAGCGATTACAGAGAAAGGCTGAGAGTGGTAGGATCACTTGAGTCCAGTAGGTGCAGGCTGCAGTGAGCCATGATCATGCCACTGCACAGTATATGTGACACTGAAGGATAAACTGCTTGAGAAAGCCATGCTACTAAATGTATTGTACTTACTTAGTCTTAATTTCAGCATTACATTTTTCAACTGCGTCAAACTCAGTCGCATCAGCAGCCTTGTATGATCAGTATAACAATACATTTGTCCTTTTCCCTGGGCTTCAACGAATGCAATAATTTAAATTATTTAATTAATTATTAAATGAGATAGGGTGACAGAATTCTGTCACCCGGGTAGCAGAATGAGACTCTCAAAAGAAAGAAAGAGAGAAAGAAAAGAAAAGAAAGGGAGTACTGACACATAAACAGAAGACTCTCCCTACCGGGAGTCGTATCAACCAATGTTGTTTTGTTTAATCATCATTGTTGCAATATAGTATACACATCACTAAGTGTACTAGGGACATAACTCAAAATTTCCCAGAAGAAATACATAGAAAAGTGTAAGAGCCATTGTTTTCCTGTGTGTGTGTGCACAAATATGTTTTCATCTCATTCAAAAATCTATGACATAGATGTTGAGATTCTCATACTACCCTTTCCTTTATCAACTCATTTCTAATGGAGGGAGCACTTCCTTTAAAGTCTTTAAGAACAGGACAAGGAGTGAGCCTTCAGTCAATAGCTTCAATTAGGAGACTCTCTTTATAGCTTTATAAGTAATTACAAAGCAAGTATGCATTTATAAACATACACCAGAACAATGATGCTGAGAAACATCATAAAGATGAATTGAGATTGTGCAATACTGTTACGATTAAGCATTTTTTTTCCTCCAAGGAGTTGTTTACCTTTATATTGTCATTTTGTAGTTTAATAAAAATGTAAATGCCACTCTGAGTGAGAATAATAAGGAAAACAATGAAAGAAAAAAATGAAGTAGGTTCCCCAGAGCACCTGAGCAACAGATGGCAAGGAAGATGACCTGAGTCCACCGAGGAGGTTTTAGCACTCACATTGCTTTGCATGGGTGTTTGAAAGTGGAAATCACCACCTCTATTCCAGAGGCAACTGAATAAAGGTGTATTCTTAGTTCAAACACTGTAAAAATGGCCTAAAACAGTAAATGGGAGTAAATATATATATATACACACATATATACATATGTGTGTATATATATATATATGCAACAGTATATTGGGAGAAGTAACAATGATAAAAATTTCCTTTAGCTCCAAGGTAGTCATATTGTACTTAAGCATTTTATTTCATTTTAACCCTACTTGTGCCCATCCTTGATATTTTCACAGTTTACAAGTTGGTAATAAGGGTAATGTGGTGATGCTTAAATTGAAAAAAAAAAAAAAGAAAAAAAGAAAAAAAGAAACAAACAAAACAAACAAACAACAACAACAAAAAACAGTGCTTCTAAGAAGAGGGATACCTTGAAAGGTCTGTTCCTTTAAACTAGTGTTGGGTAAATGCAAACCCTGTTGTGGATCTGACTACTAGATGGCAAACTGACTTTTAAACTCATCTTGGAAACACAGATGTAAAGCTGGTGTATGAGTATTCTTCCAAACCAACAGGGTGTGTATGCACACACACAGAGACTGATTTTAGGAAATTGACTCCCAGGATCATGAGGGCTGGCAGTCTGAAATCTGCAGGGTAGGCTAACAGGCTGGAGACCCACAGAAGTGTTGAGTGGCATTCTTGAGTCCAAAACAGTATGGAGGCAGTATTTCTTTAGGTTGGAACTGGTTTTGAATAGGTTCCTTTATTGTGGAACCTGTTTAATAATTTAGGGGAGTTCCCAGGACTATTGCATAAATTGCATTGGGTGGTACATGCACAGGTGTATTGTACTGGAGATTAGCCAGAGAGAGTACTGGTGTGTACTGCAGTGTTTCTCAGACCTGGCTGCAACTAGGACCAACGGCAGAGTTTTTAAAATGTACTAACGCCAGCCCCTTTTCATCAGTCTTATTTAATTCGAAAGCTTCCCTTGTGATTCTGATGTGCACCCAGAGATAAAAACCACTTTTATGGGAAGTAGAGGTGTCTAGAAATAATTAGGAGAAGTATATCATCTCTCATATGTCAAGATATAAATGTGAGCATTGCTCAAGTTCACAGATTTACTATGTAGCATCACATTGTCTTGAGTATTTGCCCTGAGCTACCGGAAACATTCCTAGACGTAGGTGGTACATCAACAAAACATAATTCTTTCTCTGACATTGATTTTTTACCTAGTATAGAGAACAGTTTGTCAAAGGATATTTTAAGTGAAAGCAAAATTAATACGATGCAAAATCCATGCTATTCAATGGTATTTCATATTTAAAATAATGTAATACAAGAAAATTCTAACATCTACAAATCAGTTACCTTATATTTTCTGAGGGGAAAAAACTTGTCATTGCTTTTACGATATCAGTGTCACCGGATGAACTTCAATGTATACATGTATTGCATGCCTACTGTGAGCTCTGCCTTTCCTTAGACAGTGCAGGTATAATGATTACCTCCAGAATACCTGCCCTCTGGAGCTCATCATTAATGGGGAGCCAGCCAATATGAAAATATGCACAGAGATTACTATTTATATCATTTATTTCCTAATTCTGTGAACTACAAACATGGATGAAGTGATGAAAATCAACCTGAAAAATATGCCACATATCAAACCTGAAAATCAAAGTATACTAGAGACAGCTTAATTAACATAAATAAAACTTATCAATAATCTATCAGATATCTACTTTGGCCTAACTTTTATATTAAAGTTCATAGATCATATAGAGATAATTCATTTTATTTAAGGAGGTTAAAATCTAATTGGAGGTAGGAGAAATATTATGTGATGATCCCCAATAAATAAATAATAATAATGGTTACATTTGTTAATCAATTACTATGTATTAAACACTTTCAGCACCTACATCCGCTGACTCATTGAATTTTTATTAAAACATATGACGTGGTAACTATCATTTTGCAGATGAGGAAATGTGTAAAATTTGTAAGGGAATTGCTCAAGTTATACAGCTAATTCCTGGTCAAATTAGAATAAAAATAGAAGATAAGAAAAATTGGAATGGAGAAGAAGGACTCAAGAGAAATGTCTGGCATCGAAACACTGACTTGAAAATCACTCACATAGAGATGACCATGGAAGATACAGGAAGGAACTGAAATCACCTAGGAAAGAATATAACGGGGAAAAAACAAAACAGTTCCCATTCTCCCCTGACGCTTTTTCCACTCTTATTCTCCCTACTTCTTTCTAGCGTCTCCCACTATGGGGAATCCTTGTCAAGTGTATTACCCAAAACACAGCACACCTATTTATATCTGCCAAGAGAGAAAATAGTCTTTTTTCAGAGATGTGCTCTTTTTCCCTTTCCTGCCCATACTGAATGCTCCCTGATCTATCCACTGGGAGCCTTTCAGACTGCTCTATCTACTGGCTCTCATGACATTTTTCACATCACCCTTGTTTTGCTCAAGTTTAGTTATTTATTGGCGTATCTGTCATCCTCAGGGATTGAGTACACCCTCAAGGAGAGTTCCTCAGTTATAGGTATTCATTTATGAGTTGCTCAATAAAAGAATGAATCTCCAGCTAGGGCAATGCCGCAGTTTGAAACAAACAAAAATCCAAGCAAATAAAATGAAACCAAAAACCAAAACAGGAAAAGAAAAAAGGCAGGCTGAGGCTAATACAGCAAGACTGTGTTCCTGGCAGCAAGACTGGAGCAGAGACAGAGTTGCTGACCACTCACTCCCATGAGAGGAAAAGGAAACAGGAGGAAAAGAAAAGCCTGATCTTGGCCTGCCTTTTTTTTTGTTTTTTGTTTTTTTAACTAGGGCATTGCCCTGGCTGGAGATTTATTCTTTTAATGATTAATTTGAGACCAAAATATCTACAAGATGAATATTTTATAAACGTTAACTCTCAACAGGTTTAATTATATATTTTAATGTCATGGATGGATTTTAGCCATATTTTATCACTATTAGTTAAACCACATTTAAATTCCAATAAGAGAATGGCAGAAATAAGCAGGATATTTTAAACTCCAATTGTCTCTCAGATATGAACAAAGCTATCAGAAAAAGAGCAACAAGTTTGACTAAGAATTAAAAGTGAGGCTGGGCGTGGTGGTTTACGCCTGTAATCCCAGCACATTGGGAGGCCAAGGCAGGCGGATCACGAGGTCAGGAGATCGAGACCATCCTGGCTAACACGGTGAAACTCCGTCTCTACTAAAAATACAAAAAATTAGCCGGAAGTGGTGGCGGGCGCCTGTAGTCCCAGCTACTCGGAAGGCTGAGGCAGAAGAACTGCTTGAACCTGGGAGGTGGAGCTTACAGTAAGCCGAGATGGCGCCACTGCACTCCAGCCTGGGCGATAAAGCCAGACTCCGTCTCAAAAAAAAAAAAAAAAAAGAATTAAAACTGAGTGCGTCTGCCAGGACTTCCTTCCTTCCTTCCATCCACCCGATGGCCGTTTCTTAACTGAGAGAATCATATTCTCAAAGTATAAATGTGGATATTTGTAAATTGCCAGAAATCTGTTAGTAAACAAGTAGTTTCTCAAGAGCAGGGGGGAAGAATTAGTGATAGAAATATGTGCAAACAGCTTTATTCCTAGGAATGTGCTTCCTCAGAGAACACTAAAATCATTCCTAGAAAGTTGCCCAACTTTTACAACTCAGGTAAGTCTGCCTAGTGACTTTTCGTTGTCGTTGTTTTTAGGGCATTAGATCACAAGAAGGAAAGTAGAAAATGGAATTTAGAACACTTTCATTTCTTTTCAATCATAGTTTAAGCTAGGATTGGAATTTTGAGCTGAAAGCTAATTCCTGAGTAGCATTAAATTTCCTACCTCCTTGCAGGGAAAGGCCACTATATTCTTAAATTTTAACTTGTGGGCCTAAAATTGAAAAGCTAAAATGGGTTTTGAGGTCTGTTTCCTGCTGTGAAACATAGATTATAGAACTTACTTTGATTCTAAAATAGAAATACATTTTTTTATCTATCATAATGTAATTAAAGCAAATGTTTATCTGAACAGTCTAAATAAAGCATTTTGGGTTATTGTTAATTGTTATCCTCTGCTACAGATTTTGTCTAAGGTTTAGTCTTTAGTGATAACATAATAAAACACCTGCTTTAAAAAATATTTGAATTTCATTTGAGATTTATAGGTGGTATTCAAGCCAATAAATGTACTAACAAATTAACAGGGTTTTTTACTTGCTCAAATTTAAGAAAAACATTCTACCTTGAACTATATCTCCAGTTTTAAAGCAAGAGAAGAATCATAATACTTATCTCTTATTTTCACACACTGTCACCTAATTCATTCTTGAAAAGCTTGGGGAATTGTGCTTTGATCCTGTTTTTAAGTTATCAAAATTAGCTTTATGTTCATCAACTATGGACTGTTAAAACATCAACTGTCACAGTGAAAAAAAAAGTTTTTTTTTTTTTTAAAGAAGCATCTGATAAATTGGAATCAAATTAACGTTTTAAGCTGTCATTTTAGGAAACAAAAAATCAAGAAACAATGAAACAGAAAAAATATTAGTTGGAGCTACAGGTGTACAAGTAGTGAAATCCAAGGACAGAAGAAGAGTGGCTTATGGATGATACAATAGAGAAAAAGAAACAAATACAGAGGCAACAGGTAGCTTGAAAGAAACTAACACCTGTATTGAAAATTTACATTTCCCTGGTTTTGCCATATTTAGGTATTAAAATATATTTATAGCTTTTTGTGCGTTAACTTGCAACAATTTGCTTTATGATTATTTTCCATATTTTTAAGCAAATTGTTGAAAAGTATTTATGTATGTATATATGTATGCATATATCTGATCTGAGCAATAACTAATAATTTTTATAGAAATACATTCCTAATTTTTTCTAAATATTGCTGTTTCCCTTGCCAGTATGTTAGAATTGTTTTCATTACAATCTGTAAGGATATGCTTCATTGTTTGTATTGCCATTGAATATTATTGAATATTGCTCAATTTTACATAATTATTTTCCATTAAGGAAATTTAACTTGTGTTCTATTTTTCCCCTTAAAATTAATGCTGTGAATGTTATCATCCCTATAAAGTTAAATATTTTCGAGATTTCCACTTCTACTTAAGGGGTTTTCATTTAACTATTTAATTTTCAAGAATATGCATATATTTTAAATCTTAGCTGTTTATTATATTGCCACAACCATTATCTCCCAAATCGTTAATTTTCATTTTCTCAAAATTTTGATAATGTTACTTATGGCTTTTAGTATTTGTGCCATACTTAGAAAAGCCAATATATAAAATTAAACATTAAATTTAATATTCTAATTATTACATTAAAGCAGTATGTATTCATCTTTCCTCCTGGTGTTTCATGGATTTGCTTTTTCCACTTTTTAAAAATATTGTAATTGCTTTTTTACCTAGAAAATATTATGGCTTAAAACATCGGATATGAATCCAATTTTTTCTCTTTTCTCTAAATAGTTAAGTATTTGCCAGGTGCAGTGGCTCATGTCTGTAATCCCAGAACTTTGGGAGGCCGAGGCAAGCAGATCACTTGAGGTCAGGAGTTCGAGACCAGCCTGGCCAACACGGTGAAACACTGTCCCTACTAAAAATACAAAAATTAGCCAGGTGAGGTGGTTTGGCCTGTAGTCCCAGCTACTCGGAGGCTGAGGCAGAATCTCATGAACCCGGGAGGCAGAGAATGCTGTGAGTCGAGATGGTGCCACTGCACTCTAGCCTGGGTGACAGAGAATCCCTCTCAAAAAAGAAAAAAAAAGTTAAGTATTAGTCCCTACCCATTGATTAAATAGTTCATTATTAGCTTGATAAATGAACAGAAATCCATATATTCTTAAATTCTTCATTCTATTTATTTTAAGTAATTTATTATCATGATAGTTTGATTAGCATACTTTGATAACAGTTTTTTTTTTTAAATTGCCTTTAGTTTTTAGAGAGGTTTTAGGTTCATAGCAATTCCACGCAGAAGGCTCTTATGCATAGCCTCTTTTAGTGTCAACATCTCTTTGTTGAGTGGTGCATTTGTTATCATTGATAAACCTACAGTGACACGTCAAATGCACCCAACGTGCACGGTTTACATTAGAGTTGACTCTTGCCGTTGTAATTTTATGGGTTTGGACAAATGTATAACAACATGCATTCACAATCAGACTATCATACAAAGTTGTTTTCACTGACCTAAAAACCCTCTGTGCTGCACCAGCTCATCCCTCACTGTTCCCTAAACTCTGATTTTTTTTTTTACCATTTCCATAGATTTGCCTTTTCCAGAATGTCATATGGAAGTTGGAATCTTAGAATACGTAGCTTTCCAAATAGGCTTCTTTCACTTTGTAATATGTATTTAAGTTTCCTCCATGTCCTTTTATGTCTTGATGGCTAATTTGTTTTTAATGCTGAATAATATTCTGTTATATGGATATACCACAGTGTGTTTGTCCATTCACCTACTAAACGATATATTGGTTGTTTCCAAGTTTTGGTAGTTATGAATAATGCTGCTTAAACATCTGTACTGATTTTAGTGTGAACATACGTTTTCAACTCAACAATATGTTTTAATAGCTCATACTGTTACTCTTTTTCCCTTAAAGTTTCTTGACTAAATTTATACATTCACATATACAAAGTGTAATTTTACTTTAATGAGTATAAAAGTTGTGCTCTTTTAGCTTATTAGGGCACATTAAATAGCCTTTAGTTTGTAGAGAGATTTTTATTAAGAACCAACATTTTCAAGAAGAGAATGTAGAATGTGACAAAAATCATATAATTTATGAATAAGTCATATACTATATAATCACTACATTAACCATGACTGGCTAAGTTTATGCAGGGACAGTTCATGTTAATGTTAATTGTTAAAGAGCTTTCATTATATTATTAACTAATTAAAATTTGTAATGTTTTTGATGTTTTTATCTGGAACATCATTGCCCTCCATTACTGCCATGGCCTGATGAACCGACATTGTGGTTAAATCCCTGTTGGCTAGGCTGGTCTCGAACTCCCAACCTAAAGTGATCAACCTGCCTCAGTTGGGTAGTTAGTTTGTGAACACAGGAAAACAGACTATCTTTTCCAAATTGAATAACTGAATATTATAGCGGAAGCTATTGATGTTCTAACCAAGGTCTCTTTGCCCACACCCACCTTGCCATTTACTTGCAACTGTGAGAGACAGGTTCCCCAAGTTCACAACCTTTACTTAAATCTTTGCCTCTCCCCTTATATGCAGGACTATTTGTGCTGTAACCTGGGGATCTTGCCCATTTCAAACAAGCCAAACTAAAGTTAGATGTGTTTATACCCTTGGAAAAGTGAAAGGTGACTCACAGCCAATATGGAAGGAGGATGGTGGTTTTATGCCCAGTTTCCCCATCGTCTGGTGAGATATTCTGAAGTAGGCTACAATACGGTTTCTCAGAGTGTTCTCAGTGCATTTGAATTCCAGATTTTCATAGTGGTAACTTGCTCGTTAGTACAACCTACTGTTTGTCTCCATTCTCTTACTTTCCCTCTCTCTTTGTGCTTTCTGAGATCATCTCTGAAATAAATTAACTATAGCCAAGTAGTTTTGTAATCTCTGCTTTTAAAGGAACCTCATCTAAGGCATGTATCTATTAAATTTGCTTATATCCCATTTAAATTAAATTTTTTTTTCGGATTTCTCTACAGTGCCAATTATGCTTTCAACTTAATCAGGAACATGTTGAGAATAGTGAATTAAGTTTTTCCGTTATGATTATGTTTCTTCACATTTCTCCTAGTTTTTAATTTCAATTTTCATTATATGTATGTTAATGCTATGCTATTTGGAAGAGAGTTCTTCAGAATCATAGTTTTGACTTAGCTTTGTTTTCTTTGAATGGCTACCAGAATCCTGACTCTAATAGGTAGAATCCGACATATACATTTGAAAAGGAGAAAAAACACCTGAACTTTTTTTTTTTTTTTCTTTGAGATGGAGTCTCGCTCTGTCACCCAGGCTGGAGTGCAGTGGCGCGGTCTGGGCTAACTGCAAGCTCCGCCTACCGGGTTCACGCCATTCTCCTGCCTCATCCTCCCTTACTAGGGACTACAGGCGCCTGCCACCACGCCCGGCTAATTTTTTGTATTTTTAGTAGAGACGGGGTTTCACTGTGTTAGCCAGCATGGTCTCCATCTCCTGACCTCGTGATCCACCCGCCTCGGCCTCCCAAAGTGCTGTGATTACAAGCGTGAGCCACCAAAACCTTCCTTGAAAATCACCAAGTTTTCTTTATTAAAAGATAATTTTATTGTTGTGTGATGGATAAAATTATCTTGAAAAATACTCAATTCCAGATGTACTTTTATGGGATTTTGCTTTTATACATGTACCTTGCTAATAATTTTGCAAAAACATGATCTTACAACGTTACAGTGGAATGTCCTAATTCAGATGAACAGAATATAAATAGTGAAACACAAATTTGAAAAGTCCTGAGTTATACAAATGGAAAACAAACTTACCAGTTGAGGACTGTTTACTTTCTCTAATTTTAACGTTGTGGCAGAATAAACTCTGTGTTAATTCAGGTTTGTGGAATTGCAATGCATTGTTTTCTGATGATCTAAGAAAGTGTAATTTTGACCTACTACAGCTATAGCTTTCTTTTTTATGCACTCTCTTGAAGAATAAATGCAAAACCTCAAAAGATAACAACATAAGTAGGGTATATTAAAAAAAAAAAAAGAAAACCACCTAAATCATTCTTTTTCTTCTTTAACAAAAAGACCACAAGCCAGTGCAATCTCAGCAATAAGAATTTTACCTTGAAGGAAAAGTTGGAGTCATGGAACACTGCTGCTACTTTAAAGTATCTAATGTAATCATTAAAACAACTACATGGAAGAAGTACTTTACAGATTAGAACACCTTGAAACAGAGAGTTGTGATATATTTCATAAATTATCACAACTGAAACAAATTGAGCCAGTATTCACATAGAACAGCTTTTTTCTCTCCTGAGTAAACTGTAATCCTGTAGTGAAAATAACCCCTATTGGTGATGGACCTAAAAATAGGTCTCCCATTACGCAGCAAAATTTTTGATTAATAATTCCATGTCCGCTAATCTGCCTCCAATAGCATTAAGGAAAATTTGGTATGCTTTTTCTCGAATAGATTACAAAACTTTCACCTGTTGAGCACCTTTTAAAGTCAAACAATAAAGCTAATATTTATTAAGAAGTCACTGCCTACTAGACAATTTTTATTTATGCATTACCTTAGTTATTTTTGACAACTATCTTGCATGTTACATATAATTGTTAAATCTTTTAAAGTAATAACCAAAATCAAGACTTGGGAAAGGTGTTTGTAAACTAAATCACTCTAATGGCCAGCAAGTGGAAAACTAAGATATGTAACCCAGCCTACTTGGCATGCAAGACCATGCCACTTCCCACCATATAATAGTATATTCATGTTGGGTTGAAGGTTAAAAAAGTGAATATTACCAATTTTCTACATTAAAAAAATTCAAGATCAGATGTGTGTGCATTAACTATGAAATTGTGTAAAAATAAGTAAAAACTATAAGAAATATATAGGAAGTATAAGGAGCACCCAGACAGAAGAGAAATAGCTGATATTTCAGGAGGTCAGAGATCTTACTACAGTACATTACACTGAATGGAAGGAGTACTGACACACTGAGCAGAAAGTAGCATCATTTTAATATTTTTGAATCATTAAACTCTAAAATTAGCTTCAGGGAGAAAATACAATCTTAGTAATTTTCTGAAGTGTGTATATTTGACAGGATGCCAACTTCTAAAGTTTTCAGATGAGCTTTCCTGAGTCAGCTAATAGGGAGTTTCATAGGTGAGAATCTCTCTCCATCTCTGACTTTGCATACTCCAGCATGACCTCAGATATTATGTAATTCTCAAAATATAAATTATTTTAATCCACTTAATTTAAATAATATTTACTTATACCATTTAAAGGAATGTTAAGTATCAAAAGGAAAGCAATGAGAAGATATCTCCCTTTCAAATCGGCTGGGAAGAGTTATGCCTGCCAGTTTGCTGCCTCTCAATCTTAGTTGTTAGGCTCAAGTCAGGATCAGAAGACTTAAGTCCAAATAAGATTGCTGGAACACATATGTTTTTGTTTTTTTGCATAATAATCACATATTTTAGTAATAGCAAATTCTGTAAATTCTGCCTTCAAAATACACTCTCTACCATGAATAAGCCCTGTCAATTCTATCTTCAAAATACTCTCTCCAAATTTCCAAAGAGCTTGCTTACTTGAGTTTTTGGGTGTCTGCTCAAAATATCACCTTTACAAAGGGGTAATTACTGACCATCTAACTAAAATTAGTACCTTCACAACACTCATCTTTGCCCATTTTGTGTTGCTATAAAGGAAGGTGCAGGGAGGGATGTGTACAGACATCACATGGCAAGACAGAAAGCAAGAGAAAGAGGGGAGGGAGGTACCAGGCTCTTTTTAACAATCAAATCTGTGGGAATTAATTGAGTGAAAGCTCACCCCAAGGAAGGGCATTAATCTACTCATGAGGGATCCACTCTGACCCAAACATCTCCCTTTATGCCCCATCTTCAACATAGAGGACCAAGTTTCCACACTGGGTTTGGAAAAGACAAACATCCAAACCATGGCAACACTACTTTTTATCTCTTACCTGCTTTTTATTTCTAACTGGTATTATTTAGCAAAACTTGCAACAGTATTATAACAGATAAGATGCCCAATTATTAAGGTATCACATTATTTTGAGGATAGTGGAAAACATTTTTAGATGTACCTGTATTGTTAAAAATGTATACAGGTTAAGCATACCTAAACTAAAAATCCAAAATCTTAAACTTTTTGAGTCCTGGTATGATGCCATAAGTGGAAAACCTTACATCTGACCTTGTAAAATAGGTTGCAGTTAAAACTTTGTTCCATAAACAAATTCTTTACAATATTGTACACATTTACTTTCAGGCTATATATAAAAGGTGTAAGTGAAGGATAAATGAATTTCGTGTTTAAACTTGGCTCTCATCACCAAGATATCTCATTATGTATATGCAAATATGCCAAACTAAAAAAGAAAATCAAAATTCAAAACACTTTGGTCCCAAGCCTTTTGGATAAGTGATACACAACCTGTCCTGAAATAATATGGTCCCAAACAATCACAAAGCAGTAGCTTCCTAACTTATCTCCTATCCACTTCCCTTCTCTTTGAAAATCATAATTTTAGCCAGCCCTTATTGGAGAACAGAATTAGGCAAACTGGCAATCAACTGCCAGTTGCACTATATCTGAATAACAGTCATCTCAGGTGAATATTTCTGGGTTTTACTTCATTCAACAGTTATATATTCAATTATTTGTTGGCTTTAATCCCACACTACAATGTAGGCTCCATGAGGACAAAAACTTTGCTTGGTTCACTGCTTAATATCCAGTGCAATAACAGTAGAGGCTCAATAAGTATATGCTAAAACAATTAATGGATTGATTTGATTGCTATGGAATATGCTAGGGTGTGACTTATGTTTCTAAGAAGACTTCAAAGGGCCCCAGGCACTTTCTCTACCCACGAAATGCTTGTAGATTTTAGAAAAGCTGCCTTTGAGAATAGAAAAAAAGGCTTCTCAGTCATGGACAGAGTTTTAAAAAGCATCTGAAGTATGAGGCAAAGCAGCAGTCAAATGAGTCATTTCTAGAATAGCATCTCTCATTCCATCATCATGCAGTGAGCTTCCAACACTAGACTTCAGGTTCTTCTGATAATGTCTTTTTCAATTGACAATGATTGGAAATGTTCCAGGAATATTCTTTTACTTAGGAAGTTAAAATGGAATGGAAAAAAATGTCCCAAATTTTGCTGTGCATATAAAATATAATCCACCCAAAGAAAGAGCAAAGGACTGATATTTGACCACTGCATACTTGGAAAATACAGTTCCAAAAGAAACAATGAAAAAACATATAGAAAAAAATCACGTGGATTGATATATTATTTGGCTTTGGAAAATTTTAAACATGAAAAAATAATAATCCCACCATACCTGATATGCTTAATTCTTACTTATCATACCAATGTTAAAATCTGTAGGATTTTCCTTCCAAGCACTCTTGCATTCAAAATATAACTAAAAAGCATTGCAATTACATTTACTGAAAGAAATAGATACTGTAGATTGTCCCTGATTATCTTCTTTCCTCACTTATTGTGCTGCCTCTCCCTTCGTGCCTTTACAGAATAAGAAAAAAAATCCAGTTTTATTTAATATTTCTGACCTTCATGATGGTGCTGGCCCCGTAATATGATACTTCTTCAACAAATAAAACATGTGAAGTGCCAAGGTTATGTTATATTTTAACACAGTAAAATGTAAGCAATAATACCTTAGTTATTTGTGTGTACTAGTATATTATCCACCGTTGGAACAGGAAATCAGACTTAGCTAGTACAGATATCCCTACCTCCTCCCCAACAGATACCAAACATAAGAATATAATCATCATTCATTATTGGGCATGAATATCTTTTTTTCCTCCTAGATAGGAGAAAAGCATTTGGTTGTAAAAGAGACATGGAGGGCAGAAGGTGAGTATGGTGTGGCTTGAATGTATGGTATGGCTTCCTTTCAGTGTGACTCCTCAGGCTAGGTTTGAGCAACTGTGGTTAAATAATGAAGGAGAGAACTCAAGCATACTATTTGCATATAAGACAGCATAAGGGTAAGGACAAGGATTTGTGAATCAGAAGTCAAAAGACTGTTCAAAAGTGAATTATTAGATTCTGGTCATAAGTAGGACTGCTTCAGTGCCTTAAGGATATAGCCTGGCAAGGACGGAAAATGGTCATTCTTTCTATGCCAGTACAGAACTCATTGGTACCTTCAATCTCTGTGGATTATAAATTTTGGGTGCATGGTAGAAACAAAGTGCTTGGCACAAACACTTGTGATTTCACAACAGATGCCATCATTTAGTGTTCTTAATGTGGCTTTTTTGATCTCATATGTTAATTAGAATGTAATAGCTATGAGGGTAAGTGATGTGCCTATTGTGTTCACCACTCTAGTCAAGTGCCTAGAACCATGATCAGGCCAGAATAGCTCCTTGATAAATATGAGTAAACAAACGAATGAAGTGCAAGTAGAAAATACTACTTAAGTGCTCTTCCTGGCTTGACTGGTACTATGTACTAGGGCACTAATTAAGAGACATAAAGTGGCTGAATAGATAAAACACACAAGACCAAACTATATGCTGTCTACAAGAAATTTACTTCACCTGTAAGGACACAAATATACCAAAATTGACAGATGGAAAGATATATTCCATACAAATGGAAACCAAAAAGTAGCAGGAGTAACTATACTTATATCAAATAAAATGGACTTTATGTAAAAAACTATAAAAAGATGGAAAAGACCACAGGTCAATACAGAAAGAGGAAATAATAAATGTAAAAATATGTGTATCCAATATTGATGCACCTAAATACATGAAGCAAATGTTAATAGACAAAATGGAGAGCTAGAATGCAATGCAATGATAGTATGAGACTTCAGCATCCCACTTTTCTGCAATGGATTGATCTTTCACACAGAAACTCAACAAAGAAATATAGAATTTAAACTGGACTCTAGACTAAATGGACCCAACAGATATTTAAAAAACATTCCATCCAACATCTGCAGGATACGTGAAAATTAACCAGCATAACTTGAAATACTGATGGGTCAATCAATAAATTTAAAAATTCCTGAGATCAATGAAAATGGAAACACAATATACTGAAACCCATAATGAAACAGAGTAAAAGCAGTTCTAAAAAAGAAGTTTATAGTAATAAACATCTACATGAAAGAAATAGAAAGATTTCAACTAAAAGAGCTAATGTTGTACCTCAAGAACCTAGAAAAACAACAACAAACCAAACACAGAATTAGGAGAAGGAAATAAATAATAAAAATTAGAGAAGAAAAAAACTAAATAGATAAGAAAAATATAAAAAACAATGAGATAAAGAGTTGGGCTTTTAAAAGCTAAAAAATTGACAAATCTTTAACAACATTAAGAAAAAAGAGACAAGACTCAAATAAATTCAGGCATGAAAAAGGAGATGTTACAACTGATATCACAGAAATTAAAAAGATCATTAAATAATATTATTAACAACCATACAGCAACAAATTGGAAAACCTAAGGAATATGGACAAATTCTTAGACACACGTGATCTACCAAAATTGAATCACAAAGACAAAAAACTTTAACAAACTAATAATGATTAATGAGATTAAATCAGTAACAAAGAGTCTCCCATAATAGAAAAGTCCAGGATCTGCTGAATTTACTGCTGAGCTCTACTAAACTTTCAAAGAAGAAAAAATACCAATTATTCTAAAACTATTCAAAAATATTAGAGTGGAAAGAATTCTTCCAAACCCATTATATGAGGTCAGCATTACTCTGCTACCAAAATTAGATAGGGATGCAACATAAAAACATAACTTCAGACAAATAAACCTGATGAACATGAATGTAAAATTTCTCAACAAAATACAAGCCAACTAAATCCAAGAGAACATCAAAATGGTTATTCAGTAATATCAAGTGAGATTTATCCCAGGGATGCAAAGATGGTTTAGCATAAGCAAATCAATAAGCATGATATATCAACAGAGTGAAGGACAAAAACCATATGATTATCTCAACAGAAGAAGAAAAAGCATTTGATAAAAATCAACATCCCTTATGATAACATCCATAACATCCCTTTATAATAAATATTCCCAACTAATTCTTTATAGGAGGAACATAACTCAGCATAATAAAAGCTGCACATGACAAACCCACAACTAACATTATACTGAATGAGAAAATGTTAAAAGTTTTACTTCTAAAATCTGGAATAAGCCAATGATGACTATTTTCACCACTTTCCTTCAACATAGTACTAGATGTCATAGCCTGAGCAATTAGGCAAAAGAAATACGTAAATTGGAAAGAAGGAAGTCAAATTATCCTTCTCTGCAGACAGCATGATCTTTATATATATAGAATACCCTACAGATTCCACCAAAAAAAAAGATCAAGACTAATAAATGAATTCGGTAAAGTTACAGGATACAAACTCACCATACAATAATTAGTAGCATTTATATATGCCAGTAACAAACTACATGACAAAGAAATCAAGAGATTAATCTCATTTACAATAGCTGCAAAAAACCTGTAAGAATAAATTTAACAGCTTTTTTCTTTTTGCTTAGGATTGCCTTGGTTATTCAGGCTCTTTTTTGGTTCCATATGAATTTTTAAATAATTTCTTCCAGTCTGTGAAGAATGTCAATGGTAGTTTAATGAGAACATTGAATCTATAAATTGCTTTGGGTAGCATGGTCATTGTAATGTTATTGATTCTTCGTGTCTATGATCATGGAATGTTTTTTTCATTTGTTTGTGTCATGTATGATTTATTTTACCAGAGATTTGTAGTTCTACTTGTAGAATTTATCAGCGTAAGAAGCTCTGAGGCTGAGATGATGAGGTTTTCTAGATATAGGATCATGTCATCTGTAAACAGGAATAGCTTGACTTCCTCCCTTAATATTTTAATGTCTTTTATTTCTTCATCTTGCCTGATTGTGCTGGCCAGAACTTTCAACACTTTGTTTAATAGGAGTGATGAGAGAGGGCATCCTTTTCTTGAGCCAGATTTCAAGGGGAATGCTTCCAGCTTTTCCCCATTCAGTATGATGTTGGTGGTGAGTCTATTATATATATTTTTATTATTTTAAGGTTTGTTCTTTCAATACCTAGTTCATTTAGAGGTTTTTTTAAACATGAAGTGATGTTGAATTTTATCAAAAGCCTTTCCTGCATCTATTGAGATAACCATGTGTTTGTTTTCTATAGCTCGGTTTATGTGATGAATCACATTTATTGATTTGTGTATGTTGAACCAACCTTGCATTCTGGGGATGAAGCCTATTTAATCATGGTGGATAAGCTTTTTGATGTGCTACTGGAGTCAGTTTGCCAGTGTTTTGTCAAGGATTTTTGCATCAATGTTCATCAAAGATATTGGCCTGAAGTTTTCTTTTTTGTTATCTTTGTATCTCTGTCAGGATTTGGTATAAGGAGGATGCTGGCCTCATGTAATGAGTTAGGGAGGAATCTGTCCTTTTCAATTTTTTGGAATAGTGTCAGTAGGTATGGTACAGGATCTTCTTAGTACATCTGGTAGACTTCAGCTGTGAATCCATCTGGTCCTGGGCTTTTTTAGGTTGATAGGCTATTTACTACTCCCTCAATTTCAGAACTCATTATTGGTCTGATCAGGGATCTGACTTCTTCCTGGTTCAGTCTTAGGAGTGTGTATGTGTCCAGAAATTTATCTTTTTCTTCTAGATTTTCTATTTTATGTGCATAGAGGTGTTCCTAATATTCTCTGATGGTTGTTTGTATTTCTGTGGGGTCAATGGTATATCCCCCTTATCATTTCTGATTGTATTTATTTGAATCTTTTCTGTTTTTTACTTTATTAATCTAGCTAGTCGTCTATTTTATTAATTTTTTTCAGAAAAACAGCTTCTGGATTCATTGATCTTTTCAATGGTTTTTAGTGTCCCTATCTCCTTCAGTTCAGCTCTGATTTTGGTTATTTCTTGTCTTTTGCTAGCTTTGGGATTTGTTTAGCATTGGTTCTCTAGTTCTTTTAGTTGCAATGTTGGGTTGTTGACTTGGTATCTTTCTAACTTTTTGATGCGGTTTTTAGTGCTATAAATTTCCCTCTGAACAATATCTTAACTGTGTCCCAGAGATTTTGGTATATTGTGTCTTTGTTCTCATTAGTTTCAAAGAAATTCTTGATTTCTGCCTTCATTTCATTATTTACTCAAAAGTCATTCTAGAGCAGGTTATTCAACTTCCATATAATTGTATAGTTTTGAGTAAATATCTTAGACTTGAGTTTTAATATGATTCTTTTGTGGTCTGAGAGACTGTTATTATTTTAGTTCTTTTGCATTTGCTGAGTTTAGTTCTTTTGCATTTGCATTTACTTCCAATTGTTATCAATTTTAGAGTAAGTTCCATATGCCAATGAGAAGAATGTATATTCTGTTGTTTGGGGTGGAGAGTTCTATATATGTCTATCAGGTGCATTTGATCCAGCACTGACTTCAGGTCCTGAATATCTTTGTTAATTTTCTGTCTCAATGATCTAATACTGTCAGTGGGGTGTTAAATTTCCCCACTATAATTGTGTGGTAGTCTATGTATCTTTGAAGGTCTCTAAGAACTTTCTTTATGAATCTGGGTGCTCTTGTATTAGGTGCATATATATTAAGGATAGTAAATCTTCTTGGTGAAACTAAACCTTTACCATTATGTAGGCCTTTTTGGCTTTTTTGATCTTTGATGGTTTAAAGTCTGTTTTGTCAGACACTAGGATTGCAACCTCTGCTTTTTTCTGTTTTCTATTTGCTTGGTAGATTTTCCTCCATCTCTTTATTTTGAGCCTTTTTGTGTCATTGCATGAGAGATGGGTCTCTTGAAGACAGCATACTAATGGGTCTTGGTTCTTTATCCAGATTGCCACTCTGTGTCTTTTAATTGTGGTATTTAGCCCATCCAGGTTAGTATTGTTATGTGTGGATTTGATCCTTTCATCATGATGTTAGGTTGTTATTTTGAAGACTTGTTTGCATGATTGCTTTATAGTGTCACTGATCTCTAAACTTCAGTGTTTTTGTAGTGGCTGCCAATGGGCTTCCCTTTCTGTATTTAGTGCTTCCTTTAGGAGCTCTTACAAGGCAGGTCTGGTGGTAACAAATTCCCTCAGCATTTGCTTGTTTGAAAAGGATCTTATTTTTCCTTTGTATATGAAGTTTAGTTTGGCTGAATATGAAATTCTGGATTGGAATTTTTTTTCCTTTAAAAATATTGAATATTGGCCCCCAATCTCTTCTAGCTTGTAGGATTTCCACTGAGATGTCTGCTGTTAGTCTGATGGGCTTCCCTTTGGAGGTAACCAGGTCTTTCTCTCTAGCTGCCCTTAACATTTTTTTCTTTCATTTCAACCTTGGAGAATCTGATGATTATGTGTCTTTGAAATGATCTTCTCCTGGAGTATCTTACTGGGGTTCTCTGCATTTTCTGAATTTGAATGTTGGCCTTTCTAGCTAGTTTGGGAAAGTTCTCATGGATGATAGCCTTAAATATGATTTCCAAGTTGGTTCCATTCTTCCCATCTCTTTCAGGTGCTGGGATGATTGGCTAGCCACATGCAGAGCAATGAAAATGGACCCCTTTCTTACACTGCATATAAACATTAACTCAAGGTGGATTAAAGACTTAAATGTAAAACCCATTCAGGACATAAGCATGGGCAAAGATTTCATTATCAAGATGCCAAAAGCAATTGTTAACGAAGAAAAATTGACAAATGATATCTAATTAAAGAGTTTCTGCACAGCAAAAGAAACTGTCAACAGAGTAAACAGACAACTTGAAGAATAGAAGAAAATCTTTGCAAATTACGCATCAAGCAAAGGTCTAATGTCCATAATCTATAAGGAATTTAAATAAATTTTTGCAAAAAAATCCATTAAAAAGTGGGCAAAGTACATAAACAGACTCTTCAAAAGAAGATTTATATGCAGCTAATAATTATATTTAGAAAAGCTCAACATTACTGTTTATTAGAGAAACACAAATGAAAGCCACAATGTGATGCCATCTAACACCAGTCAGAAAGGTCATTAAAAATAAAAAAATAACAGATGCTAGTGAGATTGTGGAGAAAAAGGAATACACTTATACATTGTTGGTGGGAGTGTAAATTAGTTCAGCCATTGAGACAGTGTGGCAATTCCTCAAAGATCTAAAGACAAATATCATTCAACACAGCAATCCCATTACCGAATACATACCCAAAGGAATATAAATTTTTCTATTATAAAGACACATACTGTGGTGGTGTGCGTCTGTAATCCCAGCTACTTGGGAGGCTAAGGCAGGAGAATCACTTGAACCTGGGAGGCAGAGTTTGCAGTGAGTTAAGATCATGCCACTGCAATACAGCCTGGGTGAAAGAATGAGACCCCATCTCAAAAAAAAAAAAAAAAAAAGATACATGGATGCATGCATGATGCATATGATCATTGCAGAACTATTCACAATAGCAAAGACATGAAATCAACCTAAATGTCCATCAGTGATTGACTGGATAAAGATGTGGTACGAATACACCATGGAATAATATGCATACATAAAAACGAATGACGTCATGTCCTTTGCAGGAACGTGGATGGATCTGGAGGCCATTATCCTTAGCAAACTAACACAGGAACAGAAAACCAAATACCACATATAAGTGGGAGCTACATGATGAGAACACATGGACACTGAGAGGGGAGCAACACACACTGCGGCCTTTTGAAGAGTGGAGGGTAGGAGTAGTGAGAGGTTCAGGAAAAACAACTAATGGGTACAAAGTCAATACCTGGTTAATAAGATAATCTGTACAACAAGCCCCCATGACACAATTTTACCTATGTTACAAACCTGCACTTGTACCCCTGAACTTAAAGTTAAAAAATAAAAAAGGATAAAATTTATAAAAGTTGTCTATAAAAATTATAAAAGATCTCTACTATTAAAAAATCCAAAACATATATGAAAATATTGAAGAGAATACAAACAAATGGAAAGTCATCCTATCTTCATCCTATGAAGTGAAAGAATTAATATTGTTAAAATGTTCATACTACCAAAAGAAATATACAAATTCAATGCAATCCCTAACAAAATACCAAGACATTATTCATAGAAATGGAAAAAATAATCCTAAAATGTGTATGGAACCATAGAAGACCCCAGATAGCCAAAGCAGCCTTGAGCAAAAAGAACAAAGAGACAGAAAACTACCTGACTTCAAAAAACACTATATAGTCACAATAAACAAGACAGCAAGTTACTGACATAAAAACAGGCACCAGAGAAACAGAACAGGGAACCCAGATATAAATTCTTGCATTTACAGCCAACTAATTTTTGCCAAAGGCACCAAGAACACACACTGGGGAAAGGGCAGTCTCTTTAATAAATTGTGCTTGGAAAATGTGATAGCCACAGGCAAAAGAATAAAACTAGACCCCTGTCTCTTACCATATACAAAAATCAACTCGAAATGAATAAGAGTTAAATGTAACACCCAAAACTCTGAAACTACTGGAAAACACTTCATGATATTGTTCTGGGGAAGGATTTTTTTGTTAAGACCTCAAAAGAATAGGCAACAAAAGCAAAAATAGACAAATGGGATTTTGTCAATCCACAAAGCCTCTGCCCAGCAAAGGAAACAATCATCAAAATGTAAAGATAATTTACAGAATGGGAGAAAATGTTTGCAAACTATGTATCTGACAAATGATTCATGTTTAGAATGTATAAGGACCATAATTCAATAGCAAAAAAATCCTAATAATCCTGTTGAAAACTGGGCGAAAGATCTGAATAGATATTTTTCAACAGAAGATATGCAAATAGCCAATAAGTGTCACATTTATGCCTAGTGTTCCATTATTGGAATGCTAAGCGTGTGGGAGTTATTTATATCCCACTGCTCAAGGTCATCACCAAGGTCTGATTGCAAAAATTCGAACAATTGCAACCTCAGCCATAAATGGGTTAAAAACATGCGCATCATCACAAACATCAGGAAAGTACACATCAAATGAGACATTGTATCACCTTGGTTAGAATAACTATTACCAAAAAGACAAAAAAATAACAAACATTGGCAAGAATGTGGAGAAAGGAAAGCTCTTGGGAATATAAACTAGTAGAGCCATTGTGGAAAACAGTATGGAGGTTCCTCAAAAAATTAAGTATGTAACTATCATATGATCCGGAAATCCCACTGCTGTATATATATGCCAAGGATTTAAAATAGGTATGTCAAGGAGGCGCCTGCAATCCACGTTTAGTATAGCCGCTATGGAAAAACCCTATGGAGGTTCCTCAAAAATTTAAATATAGAACTACCATACCATCCAGTAATTCCACTACTAGGCATTTATCCAAGGAAACTATATCAGTATATTGAAGAGATACTTGCATTCCAATGTGATTTATGATAAACACTTGCTTTCCTTTTGGGGTCTGGAACTTCAATAACCATAGTCAGTCACATAGACTTTATGTCCCTACGGGACCAATCCGTAACAAAAATCCTGTATTTCTAGGCTAGGTGAGTTTCCCTGTCAAAAAACACTTTGCACATGTTGTCAAAACTTACTGATGGATGAATTCAGTGTGTGCTTTGCAATTCTTCTGGGAGGGCACTCCTGGAAACATGTGCCTAATGTGCTCTAGTTATGCCCCATTTATTCCTTTGCTGCTTCTGTTTTGTATTCTTTCACTGTAATAAATTGTAACTGTGAATACAATGATGACCATTTCTTGTGGGTTATATTATCAAATCACCAAACGTGAGGGTGATCCTGGGGATACCTTCCATAATAGTTTTTAACCTAAAAAATAAATGAAGGAAACAAGAAATAAAAAGCAAATACAGTTACTCAATAGTGAAAAGAGTAATCAACCAAATATATCTATTTATATCATTTTGCAATTTTTTTCTATATGTATGAGTTGAAGAATTTTTTATATACAACATATTATTCAAATCAGAAATGCCTCAAACCATAGCCATAGAGAAAATATAATAATTTATATGTTGTACATTTTTGTATTAATAACTAAAATAAATATGTATGTTATTTTTATAAAAACATACAATAAAATTATGCTTTTTTTCTGGAGACATGAATTAGCCTTGTCCATATAGGGTCCTTGGAAAGAGGTAATGACCATTGATTCCTTTCATTCCAGAATGCTATTAAGATGAAACTCCCTAGGCTTGTATAGGCTCATAGTTTTGCTGAATCTTTTTTATTTTATTATGTTTTTTAGAGATTGGAGTCTTTCTATGTTGATCAGGCTCATGTCAAACTCCTGGCCTCAAGTCATCCTCCTGCCTCTGCCTTCAGAGTCACTGAGATTACAAGTGTGATTCACTGCGTCTGGCTTGTTGGAGCTTACAGTCTTATTAATCAATGCTTCTAAACAGAGGCCTCTTCTCACCGCTCATTTCCCTTTAAGCAGTTTTACTATGTATCAAGAACCAATATTTTATGGGGCAGAAAATCTCCCTACCTACTAAAACTTCAACATTTCCACAAAATACCTGTACTTCATGCTCGACTTAAATGGAAGATATTTTTTCTTTTCCTCATAAAATAGAAGTTTATTTTTAAATCTATACAAATTATAATGACATTTGGGTACAGTCATTTACAGCATAAAGACATCCTGCTTACTGTCATTTGAACTATTTATATGATATTTATAAGCCAAATGCCTTCTACATTTATGATTACATTGTTTGACCAATTATTCTGATATTTATGGGTCCTCATTATTGCTCAGTGGAATACTTATTCACCCACACTCAGAGCATTGAAACTTAGCTGACAGCTTTTATTTATATAAGCTTTGATATCTTCCACTTTCACCCAATTCTGGGGCACAATCTCATAAGCACAACTGAGGTTTGTCATCATCAGATTCTTTCAACTTCATTTACGGTCAGCATTTTTCTTTCTTACCGTCTCCTTGAATTCTAAAACTCTCGCACATCCATTTATCAAGTATATAACAACACTCAAAGAATCCACCTGTTTCCTTTGTGTGTTTATTTCCTTTCCCTCCTTCATTCTCTACCTCTCATAGCATCTATCTGAGGCACATCTATTTAAGCATTTTATAGCCAGCAGTCACAACTTTCTTATTTGTCTCACTGCTGAATGTACTCTGACAATAACCTGCTTAAATCCAGCTGTCATTCCACTTTTGATTACTGCTAGAGTGCTGCTATGAAATCTGGATGGCACAATAACATGCAATATTTAATTTCAGTTGGCTACTTATTAGATTTTCCTATACATCACCAATAGCATATATTTGAGTATTGAAAACACACATGTATAGCATCTATCGCCAGAGCCTACATGTCTTTCAGAGTCTGTTCTGTGATAATGATTATACCTATCACATTGTAATTTTAATTATGACACTTGTCTTCATGACTGTATATAAGTAAGCCTATACTCAAGTTAAAAAGAGGTGAACATAAGATTTTAATAAATTCAAAGTCATAATCAATAAGATATTTAATTTTAGCGAGAGAATGGTTAGCCTTCAGATTTATTTAAAATATAGTTAGGTTCAGTCCTGCAGGATTGATCAAATCTAATGTGCAATTTATTTTATGGTGGCTAATATCAAGGTAAAGGTAACATTTCCAAATAAAACACTGCCAATTTATGCTTAAATTTTAAATACACTGTAATTTTCTCCATCTCACAAACATCCCATCCACCATTTTAAAATTGGTATTAACTGTATATTTTCTTGAAAGTCCATAATTTAAAATGTGGCTTTACACTTTTTCAATCAAACCATTTTAATTACTTTGGCTAAAGTTTATTTTAAGATATTCTTAGAGGTGAGGCTCATTTTCTCAATAAACAACAATTGATTCCTACTTGTGAGAGTGTCTACATTGTAGTGCCTTAAGGAATTATCTAAACAGAACAGCTGTTAGTACATTAGCAGAACTTAGCCTATTATCAAACAATGCATAGCAACTTAGGCAGTCATGTCAAATTTCTTTGGCAGAAGAACTGAACTGGAGATTTTCATTATAGGCAGAGGAAAGGTAATTGATTTTGACTTTTGACATTTCAAATAAATATCAGATAGTTCATTTCTGTTGATGTAGCTATTTTTCAGACCATTATTATTAATTAAGTATTAAATTACATATATACCCCAATTTGAATTTTTTTCCTAGAATTATCAGAGCCAATTAGGGTAAAAGCTGAAAAAGAAACAGTTTAATCTGCTTTTGGAATAATTTTACATAAAGAAGAACAATAGTGATTGAATCATCATCGCCAATTTAAAATTACCATGAGAAGTATAAAACAGTTACCTAGAAATTCAAAATTGCCAGTGGAGAAATATTTGCCTCATATTGGTGAGCATTTACAGCCAAAAAACCTTGTTTTTAAGCTAAAATGTTATCCAGCAATGCATTAAGAAACACACTAGAATAATATTCAGAAAGTAAATGCAATAAAAAGTGTTGTAATCTTTCTTTTAAAGTGATATTTCAAGAAGTTTAGTCCCACCAAAAAAAAGATAGTGTTGTGTAAGACATTAGCACTAATATATTCAAATCAAACTGAATATTATTATTTAATTATAAAAAATTATTTTCCATATACTCAACTCAATATAAATCAATTATTTAAGAGACATATACAACTTGAAATACTTAAAACACCATCACTTTTATTTTCTTTTAAAAGAAAAATAATTACCTACTGAGGCAACTTTATAAATTTAGTTATAAGATTAAAAGTCAATGCATTACTTATCTTTCAACATTCTCTAAAAATTGTCATTTAAATAGTGATTACAGAGTTTTATTTCTGCCAATAATAATAAATGTGTCAGAAATATAACAGGTTAGTCTTACCATACCAGCAGTTAGAAAATTACCTCTGTCTTAATATACCATAAAATTTTATTTAAAAGCCATTGAGAAGGAATAAATATGGAATCCTATTATTTAATTTTTATATTCACTTTTTCAGAGAATATCTTCACTTTAAAATATGTGTTTTTAAATTTTATAGGCAGTACTTAGCTTCCTAATGTAAAATTCACTTCCCACTGTTACCCCATGAATAATTCTGGTATGGAAAGCTATCTCAGTAAATCTCTCATACATCTCAAGTAAGAAGTACTTCCATTTGTACCTGCTTATCCAAGAGAGATGAGTAGTTAACATCGAGTATTGCTGTAAGAATTCCTAAAGCTCATATTTAAACACAGACAGCAAACACATGGTCTTCTACTTTTCTGCCACCTCTAAAGCATCAAAATATTATACTGACTTGGGTAGTAAATATTATTCAGTGCATTAGATTATTTTGGTATCAATTTAAATATACACAAATAATGGCTCAAACAACTAAACAATTTTTAAAAACCAACACTTTATGTGAAATGTGCAAAATTAATGACTCCCCAATGTAAAATAAATTAAAGCAAAGGAACTTAGAAAGAAGTGTCGGAGTTTAAAAATAAACTACAAGTTTACAGAAAACTCAAAAATTGTTTTTCTACCTAAAGACTTGCTTTTACCCATGAAGTTTTAACTGTTATAAAACTTGTCCTCCCAAAACAAACAGAAAAAAAATGGAAAAATAAACAAAACAACAATTTACAGACATTGGACAACAAGCAGCGGGGGACTGTCATGCATGTAAAAAGGGAAATAAACAGAAAGTGTTCTATATAATCCTAGTTTTCTGTCAGGAGGCAATTTAGCAACTACAATTCAGAAAAAAAAAAAAACACAAACTGAATCAAAGGTTTTGCCACACTCAGGAGGCAGAGATCAGAGTTTAGGGACACTAAGGTTCCTAGAATTTGCAAGACAGAGTAATGAAGAAGAGGAAGCTATAAAGAGACAGAGTTCCACAAAGAGCTTCAGACACACAGAGCTACCCTTGAGTCTATGGTTGAGGAACAATCTGCACACAAAACTCCATGAGTCTGGGCAAGGAACAATTGATAAAGAAAATGTACCATGAATGTACAGCTAAATAATTTTATTTTCTCATAAAGTGCTGCAAATCTTTTGAGTATCCACTAGCCAGTAAAGTGACATCATTGAATATATGGGGATTGTCCTAGGAACCTCAGAAGAGCCACATATTTGTAGTGGAGCTACTTAGCTCTAGAGTAAAGGCTACACTAGACTTTACTTTAGAAAGCTAAAAAACGTGCATTGAAAATAATTAAGTTGATGTGGATAATATCAGTCTAACCTATGTCTAATTCTATTGTCTAGGCAGGCATGTGTGAAAGACAGAAAAAAATATTTAAATAAATGACAGCTGAGAAATTACCACATTTAATAGAAAGCATAACACAATGGATCCAAGAAGGTCAATAAAGCTTAAGGAAGATAAACACAAATAAAATCACATCAAAGCATGTCATAATGAAGTTGTTATAAGCCAGATAAAAAGCCAATTTGAAGCCTTCAAAATACATATTACATTCAGAGGAAGAAAGATAAGAACAATTACAGAGAGACAGAACTTCTGGGATGGCAAGTAAGAGGTTTGGCTGATCCTATTCCCAATAATAAGACAAAGTAACTATTAGTGAAACTATTTTTAAAAAATTATGTAAAATGTCTGGAAAATTTTCTAAGACCATGTAGCATATGGAAAAAAGTTTGCTCAAAAGCCCGCTGAATTTCATTGAGAATCCTTGGCATTTCAGCCACAATCTGCTTCCTTTATCCCTCTCTTTTAGATCTATTTTGGAAGTTCTACCCTGTGTATTCTATTGCAGGAACGTGTGGTCAAGAAGACAGAGGCTCCCTTGACCCCCATCTCTCAGTCTATATCTGATTTCACCCTGGGTAGGATAGAGTGCCAGTATTTTTCATTCCACCTCTAGACTCAGTTGCAAAAGCTTCATTCTCAGCAATCCCGGTAGAAAGGACTGAGTCTCACTTCTCCCACCCAGCCAGTCCACGTAAGGTTGAGATTCTACATCAGTCACAGCATGCTGAGATAATTGTGGCTCCTATTTCCCCTGCCCCACCTTGCTCTTCAGATGGAGGTTTTACGCTGGTTGGGGAAAGTCAGAACTGCAGGGTCTGCCACCTTTACCTAGTTACTGGGGAGTAATTCCAGAAAAATGAGTCTGGCCTCTAGCTTTTGTGCAATGGCACAGGAGTTTAGACAGAGAGAGAGGCAGACCAGAAAAATGAACAAAACTGCAGCTTAGCCTGAGAGGGCTGCTTCTATTTAGAACAGAATTTGAAGAGCTCCATGTGCAAGATTGTTATTTTCAATCTTACATATGGAGCTCTTCAATTCTGTTCTAAATAGAAGAATTTGTAGAACTCTTGGTGGGGAACAATTAAGAAGAAATATCAGCTCCAGAACACAAGCAAATATGGCAGAACAGCCTGTTTAATAGAAAAAAATGAGGGAGACAGCTAAGAACAGGTCTCTTGCAATCCCATTCAACTTCAGTGTTTGAGAAGCCTGTGCACAGGCACTAAGCTGCACCTACTCAAGGGCAATCAGAACAGAATGGATGGAGTGTACTTGAGAGGATTATGCAAGCCATACAAAAAAATCATCAATAGAGAGTGAAAGTCTCACTGGTCCGTGAAGTTTTAACCCTACTTCTGACCACAAACTGACTGAACAATAAGCCATTCTGATGGAGGAGTAACTACCAGGAATATAGGCTTAAAAATAAAATAAAAGCAGTAATTATTTGCTGCCTTGAAAAATTTGTGCATGAGCAAAACTGCAATGTCTCAGAAATTTTCACAAGGGAATCTATAAGCTTTTAGTTCTGGGTTGACCATACAGCAAAAAAAAGAAAAAAAAAATTATCTCTCAGAGCTGTAAAAACAGCCTTTTCTCCTCAAATCACTCTCACATTCAAGGCTTAAAGGCAGAAATCCAACTGGCAAAGGGGATTTGGGCACAATATTTGACCCATAAATGTTTATATCAATCCAGGGACTACTTCTAGACAATAGCCCTTGGATTGATGCAAGCATTTATTAGTCAAAAATTGGCTAAAAGACCATAAAAAGGGTAACAAATACAAGGAAGGATGTCAGGGGCTACACAACACAGGGTAAACAGACTTTACGGAATTAGTACCACCAGGTCACTAAGAAAGTAAGCAAATAGCCAAGCAGGTAACAGTAACCCTTTGGATTAGTGAGTAGAGGTGGGATCAGTCTCAATAATGACTCAATGTAAGACCTAATATTTTCTATTTTCAGTGATAATAACAGCAACAAAAGTGTGACGAGTGCACAGGGAAAAAGTGCAGGCAATAGGTATGGCCTTTGAAGAAATTCAAACGTTAGGTTCAGCAGAAAAAACTTCAAAGCAGATATTATAGATGTGTTCAAATAATTAAAGTCAACGATGCTTAAAGTAAAGGAAGACTTGATAGTAATGTCTTACAAAATATATGCCATCAATAAAGAGAGGAAAATTATAAAAAAGAGCCAAATGAAAATTTTGGAATGAAAAATGTACAGTAACTAAATGAAAAATTCACTAGATGATGTTATCAGTAGATTTGAGGTGGCTGAAGAAATAATCAGTAAAGTTGAGGCTAAGAGACTATCCAATCTCTTAGATTAGAGAATAAATAGAAATAAACAGAGCCTCAGAGAAATGTGGTATACCAATAAGTGTTGCAACATGATATGAGTATAACTAGAGGAGTACACAGAGGGACAGAAAAATATTCAAAGAAATAAAGACTGAAAACTTGCCAAAATTGAGAAAAAATCTTAACACATCCAAGAAGCCCAATGAACACTAGGTAGAATAAATGCACAGACCCACACAGATACACTAAAGTCATACTGTTAAAAAAAAAAGCTAGGTGGGGCATGGTTGCTCATGCCTGTAACCTCAACACTTCGGGAGGACAAGGTGGGTGGATTGCTTGAGCTCAAGAGTTAAAGACCAGCCTGGGTAACATGGTGAAAACTTGTCACTACAAAACATTAGCTGGGTGTGGTGTCATGCACTTGTAGCTACTCAGGAGGCTGGGGTGGGACAATTGATTGAGCCCAGGAGGTCAAGGCTGCAGTGAGCCGTGATCATACCACTGAACTCCAGCCTGGGTGAAAGAGAAAAACCTTGTCTCAGAAAAAAAAAAAAAAAAAAAAGGAAAGAATAAATAGCTAAACTCTAATTGCATACATTTGAGCCAGAAGGATGACATTTCAAAGTGCTGAAAAAAGAAATATGTGATCAAAAATTTTATATCTAGCAAAGCTCTTTCAAAAGATGAAGGCAAAATAAAGACATCCTTATGTAAACAAAACTGAAATAACTGGCTGGTAACTGACCTGCCTTATAAAATACGTTGGAGGAAATTCTTCAGACTGAAATTAAGTGATTAAGTGATTCTGGGCAGTCATTCAAATCCAAATAAGAAGCAAACAGTCATGGAAAAGTTAATTATTTATAGAATTACAAAATAGAGTATAGTGGCACATATATTCTTCCTTCCTTTTCTCAGCTAATTTAGGTAATTGCATAAATCTATATTTTCTAGTTTCTTCATGATTTTCATATGTGACAGAGAATGTATGTTACATGATTAGAATCCATTTTAATATTTAAGACTTGTTTTATGGTCTAACACAGTCTGTTCTGGAGAATAGTCTACATACATTACATGTTGAGATGAAAATATAATCTGCTGTTGGATAAAATGTTCTACAAATGTCTGTTTGGTCTAGTTTGTTTATAGTGTTGTTCTAGTCTTCATTTTCTTGTCAATCTTCAGCATAATTCTACCCATTAATAAAAGTAGGGTATGAAGATTTTCAACTACTATTATTGAATAATTGTTTCTTTATTTTCTAGTCTACTTTGATATTCATATAGCCACTTTAGCTCCTTTATAATTTTTTGTTTTGGTTTATATTTTTCATTCCTTTTACTTTAAACTTGTGCATCTCTGAGTCTAAAATGTGTCCCCTGTAAACCACAAGTAATTGAATCAACTAACTTTTGATTGGATTGTTTAATATATTCATTTGTAATGTTATTATTTTCGTGGTTGAATTTACATCTGCCATTTTGATTCTTTTATTCTTTTTGACTTTTTCCTTTTTCTGTCTTTTATTTCCTATTTTATTGTTAAGAGGATATTTTCTAAAGTTAAATTTTATTCCATTTAATAACTTTTATTTATATACTGGTTATTTTCCTAGTGGTTGCTCTAGATTTTGCAACATGCATCCCATCAGGATCTACCTCAGATTTACAGTGATTGAAGTCCACTGAAATTAAAATCTTTACTCCTGTATATCTCTACTCCATTCCTCTCTCTTTTGATGCTATTGAGATATATATGTAGCATAAACTTTTATAAGTTTGTTATGATTATTTCTTCATATAATCTTATGTGCGTACATTTTTGAAAAACAAAACCAAAGTTGGAGAACTCATACTTCCTAATTGTAAGACTTACTACAATGTTACAGTAATAAACAAAGTGATGTACTGTCATGAGTATAGACACACAGATTAATGGAATGGAATTATAAATTTATAAATAAGCCTTAGTATTTATGGTAAATTAATTGTTGACAAGGGTGTCAATAATAGCTTTTCAACAAATAGTGCTAGTACAACCGGATATGCACATGCAATAAAATGACATTGGACCCCCCATCAAACCATACACAAAAGTTAGCTCAAATGGATTATATACCTAAATATGTATGAGTTAAAACCACAAAACTCTTACAGGAAAAAATAGGTGTATGTCTTCATGGATTAGCCAATGATTTCTTAAATATAAAACCAAAATTACAATCAATGGAATAAATTATACATAAACATATGTAAACTCTATTTCATGAAAATTAAAAACTCTCATGCTACAAATATTAACATTAACTAAGTCAAAAGGAAACATACAGAATGGAAAAAAAAATTTGAATGTCTTAAATCTGATAAGGGACTTCTATCCAGAATTTACAAAGAATTATCAGAACTCAATAATAAAAAGATACATAATCCAATTAAAAATGGGAAAGAGGTTTGAATAGACATTTCCCCAAAGACCATATACAATGGCCAAAAGCAGAGCAAAGATTAGTGAATAGGGAAATGAAACTCAAGACAATGCTGAAAAATAGCTTCATATCCACTGGCATGGTTGTATTCAAAAGCACATAATAACTTGTGTGGTCCATGTAGAGAAATTAGAATATTCATGCCTTATTGGTGGGAATGTAAAAGATTACAGGTTCTTTAAGAAACAGATTTTTCACTTTCTCAAAATTGTCAACATATGACCCATGAATTTCACTTCTACTTATATATTAAAGTGAAGTGAAAACACACTCCCACACAAAAACTATATAAAAATGTTCAAAGCAGCATTATTCGTGATAACCAAAGAATGGAAACAATCCATGTGCCTTTCAACTGATGAATGGATAAATAAAATGTTGACTAACCATATAATGGAATCTTATTTGTTAATAAAAAATGAATACTTACAAATGACTATATCACAGGATTTTATTTTTATAAAATGTTTAGAATAGGCAAATCTATAAGACAGAATGTAGACTGGTGGTTTCTTACAGGTAGGGGTAGGGTGAGGTTCAAAGGGATGGGAAGTGGCTGCAAATGGGCTGACTATTTTGGGGAGGAGGAAAAATAATTTTAGATTTGCTTTCGGTGATGATTGCACACCACGTGAACTTACTAAAAACTTTGGCTTGTACATTTTAAATGGGTGAATTTTATTGTATATGAGTTATATCTCAATAAAACTTAAAGACATAAATCACAGATTTCTCATCAGAAATCCCATCAACCAGAAGATCATAAAAAAATTCAAAGAAATGTGATCCAACAAATAAATAAATAAGCACAAATGCGCGTGCGTGCGCGTGCACACACACAGACATAGACACAGGCTTGGCTTACTTTTTTGTAAGTAATAACACAGCTTTGATGAATTGATCATTAATAATGATAATACAATTTCATAAAATTTCAGCCATTAAAATGTTTATTTCCTTGTAAAACATTTTTATATTGAAAATAAAATATTTTTAAAACTAAATTTAACACACACACAGAATTAGACAATTAAGTAACTACACTGTAGAAAATAGGAACCACGTTTTTAATGGCCAGAGAAAGACTTTACAAATAATCAAGTGAGGAGGGAAATACAAACCTTGTGCTGATGAATTTAATTAGAGATATTAGTTTGAATTCATTTTAATTTTAGCATATAAGAATAGCTAGGAAAATACAGACAGAAGTATATACATGGGTATACACATATATGTCTATATATACTATATATGGGCTTATATATGGTAATCATACAATGGAAAACTGATATGAAAAAGCCAAATGTGAAAGATGAATAATCTTAATATATTGTTTTAAACTAATGTTTCAATTATTATTGACTGCTTTCATAATTGGCTAGGTTCTGAAAAGATCAGGTAAATAAAATTACACAATATCTGCATAACTCTCCATTGATTTTAATAAGCTAATTTGTTTTATGAGTCTCCACAAAATAGGCAAAATATGTAGTTTAGCTGGATTTATTTAACCACAGAATACTTTTGGGGACAATTTTTAATGGGAAAATGTTCTGTAGAAAATGACAGGCTAGAACAAATGAATTTAAATAAAATATTAAACGGAAAAAATTAAAGGACGTAATAAAACATCAGAATACATCATTTTACATGTAATTTTTTCTTTGAGACAGCATCTTGCTTTGTCACCCAGGCTGAAGTACAGTGCTGCAATCATCACTCGCTGTAGCCCAGACCTCCAGGCCTCAAGAGATTCTCCCACCTCAGCCTCTTGAGTAGCTAGGACTACAGGTGCACACCATGACACCTGGCTGATTTTTTTTTTTAATTTTTTGTAGAGACAAGGTCTCACTATGTTGCCCACGCTTGAACTCTTGAGCATAAGCAATCCTCTTGCCTTGGCCTCACAAAGTGTTAGGATTACAAGCATCAGCCACCTCGCCTGGCTGAAAAGAGGTACTTTTTAAAAAGCTTTGATTTTGAGTTGGCTTGGCTTACTTTTTTGTAAGTAATAACACAGCTTTGATGAATTGATCATTAATAATGATAATACAATTTCATAAAATTTCAGCCATTAAAATGTTTATTTCCTTGCGAAAATATTTTTATATTGAAAATAAAATATTTTTAAAACTAAAATTAACAGCATTTAAATTAAAAGAGCAAACCAATAGAAGATATAAAACAGTGTTTCTGAATGCTCAACCAAAGTTATTTCTGGGAAAAGACTTAGTTTGAGTGTTCTGAAACCCATTTTGTAAGAATCTTTCTCTCTGAATGTTGCCCCGTCTTTCCCACTACTTGAATTCATTTATTTCACATAAGCTCACATCAAATATCTGGCAAGATGATTCTATCTACATGTAGATAAATGTAAGTGGAAAGATGTGAAATGGAAAAGTGAACTCTCTTCAAATTCTATCAAGTTCAAAATGTACAAGATTAGCTGGCAATTTCTAGAATCTTGTGATTTAAATTCTCTTTTACCTGCGGATAAGTATAAATCTGTTGGGTTTAGCCTATATCTACTCTTAAGTGCAACTTCATTAATGTTTATGCCTTTGAAGAAGAAAATGGATTCCAAAGATTCCATGTTCTTTATTCAAATGTAAAATGACTGAGCAATTGAAGAATGCAATTATCTCCACCAAAATGTTTCTAAACATCTTTAAGAAGGTTGAGTTATTATATTTTAAAGTCAAAATTACATTTAAGTTTCGTCCTGTGTCTCAATGACTCATTGCAGATTTGTAATTGATGAAAATGTCTACAAAGGCATGGGGTATTTGATTCTGCATGATACTTGAACCTAGATAGCTTCTGATAAAGTGAAAAGACTTCTGCAGAATATAAAATTAGTGTGCTTGTAAAATGACTTGAAATTCCACAATATAGCTGCACCCAACAAAAGCAAATCAAGCATCCACATTTTATAAAGTGTGTTCACTTAGTTCAAATAAAAAACTGTTCAAGTGACCTACTTTTCATTAGGACACTTTAAAATGAGAAATGAAGCACATAAACATGGCACCATGTGTCTGATATCTCCTGAAGTGACAAATGAATTCATAACCTCATTGTTCAATACTCAATTGTATCTTAGAACAATGAAAACTGAGTCATACTATGCCAAGCATGAAATATACTCAGTACTATATAAGTAGCAGCTATAGTAGATGATTGCTATCTTCATAATGAACTTGCACCTGAACCTTAAAGCAGAAACTGACAGTGACTTTGTGATAGACAGGATTTTAAAATAGCCTCCCAAACTCCTATCCCTTGCTATGCATGCTACAAAACGGCCTCATGTGTTCGGATAGGCTATCTTGAAGAGCCCGTACAGAAGGGGGCGCAGATGTTACAGATAGAAATCAGAGCAATTCAAAGCTGCAATACCGTCCTGTTGACTTTGAAGGAGTAAACTGCCATGTTTGCTCAGGGCCAGATGGCAAGGAATGGTAGGTATTCTCTAGGAGTTGAAAAATGGTGTCTAGTTGACAGCTAGCAAGACATTGAGGGCTTTGGTCATTGTTTTGATGCCTGTCAACTGGAGAAAATTTTTGAATTTTACAAACAATTGATGAGATTGGCAGAGTACTGAATTTCCATATAATTTTCATATGCATCCATAGCAATCTTGATTTCTTCTTGGTGAGACAGTGAGCAGGGGAAATAGCTTATCCAAACCCAGACTCCTGACCTACACAAATGAAGCAATAATAAATACATGTTTTAAGGTGCTAAATTTGTGGTAATTTGACAGTAATAGAGAACTAATACAATTTTCATATGATCTTTCATAGGATTTGAGAAAAATACATTTGAATACAAAAACAAAATGCTATCAACCATCCTAGAATAATTGTAAAGGAGCAATTTAAACTATCTTCTTTTTATAGACTCTCCCTACACACACACACACACACACACACACGCAAATAATGTTGCATCTCTCACCATGTCTCATTATTCTAGGTTTCTTACTCAATAAAATCTTAATCAGTTTTCTTAGATGTCTTTGTACATTCTTTTAAAATTCTTATACAATTTCTTTAATTGTCAAGATCAAACCCTGACTGAGCTAAAATAGATGAAAGGTTATCCAGTTAAAAATATATCCCCTAGTATTTGTAGGAAAGTAGCCCCCAAAAAATTCCATGTTGACATGTAATTTGTACATCTGTTCAATTTGTAATGTTTTAAATAGCAAGTTAAAATAAAACTCTTCTAAGTTTAACTTGAAGTACAATATTAAAATGTATGATTTAAATTAATAAAATTATATTTATTTGGTAACAGTTCCTTTTAGAATAAAAGATTTCAAATATCATATAAAATAGACTAAGTAAATGTGAAAGATGTTTTTGAAATCTACTTAATGCATTGAAATAATTAGGTAATTTTTATTGTGTGAATATACAAATGCACACCTTTTGCAAATTATGAGATATTTGCTTTCCATCGGGGCAAAAAGAGTTTACAAAATGTAATATCTAAGATAAATATGTTAGCTAAAAAGAGTCATATGAAATTATGAATTTTATAATAGTCAGAAAATAAATTGTTAATGGTGATTATGGGAACAGTATCTTAAAGTTGAATATAGTTTAATAAATCAAATAAGAGCAGCAGAATTCTGGTAAATGACTAAGGAAACAGGTATCTTAAAGAATGTATTAGGATGTATGATATTTTAAAATTTCCTATAGTTGCACCAATTACTTTAGGATAAATTTGACCAAAGTATTGAAATTCAAAGGAAGATTTAAATATGAAGGACTAAGCCAGCTGAAGCAATTACATGAAACAGTATATTATCGTAACTTATTTTTTATATTTAAATTGATTAGCATATTACACTTTTACATGAGGCAGTCAGAGGGTTAAAGAGATTGTCAGAATACAAGAAAGTTTTACAAATTTCCTATTGAGTGTTGAAGTAATTAGAAAATTCTCTGGAGCAACATTTCTCTACCTGTAATATGAATATGCGTCTCCCAGGAATCTTATTAAAATGAAAATACTAATTCAGTGGGACTAGAACAGAGACCCAAATTCTTCAGTTCTAACTAGCTCCCAAGTGATGACAATGCTGCTGGTCTATTGATCTCACATAGAATAGTGAGACTCTGATCATTCCTATGGAATTATGGACAGAAATCTGTGTCTACACTACCTAATATTTCTGACATCTTTGGGCAACCCATGTGAACTTAGGTAAAAGGTGAAATCTTTGAGTGCATATAAAGTTAGAACGCTGTCTGTAGTAAATTTTGCTTCTATGACTTTTAACCCAAATACATATAATACATATTTGTTACTATTTCACAAATATATATTGATTAGTTGACTCTTTATATGACACAGTGCCTCAATGCATTTCAAAGTGACATTGATCTTGTGATCAAAATTAACAACAGTTGGACATTTTAATGGGTTGAAGTCCCTAAGGAGATATGTTAAAGTCCTAATCTTTAATACCTGCAGATGTGACCTTATTTGAAAATAGGATCTTTGCAGATGTGGTCAAGTTAGGATGAGGTCATTAGAGTAGGCCCTGATCAAATATAACTTCTGTCCTTGTAAGAAGAGGAGAAGACAGAGACACACAAGGAAAAGACTGCCATATGATGGCAGAGGCAGGGATTGCAGTGATACATCTGCAAGCCAAGGAACACTCCTGGGGTACCTGAAGCTGAGAAAGGAAAGGAGAGATCCACCTCAAAGGCTTTAAAGGGAGCACAGCCTTGAGAACAACTTGATTTTGGACTTTTAGCCTCCAGAACTGTGAGAGATTAAATTGCTCTTGTTTTAAGCTACCGAATTTATATTAATTTGTTGTGGAAGTCCTAGGAAACTAATACAATTATTAATCATATCTGGGGACTATTTAAAAATCATTCAAATAATAGCATTGGATAGTGATTATGTATTTGCTAATTTCCTCTATTATAATGTATTTATTAATTTTATCTGTAATAAGAAAAAAAATTGTTGAGGTAGTGAAGTAAACACAAGCCAAGAAATGAGATAATACCCCTTGATGGTTATATAGTATTTTAGAAAATAAAGGGTATTTTAATAAATTAATTATTTCCTCTGAAATCTTAAAACTGCCAAGTTAGATCAGGTGAATCAGAAAGTGCAATTATACCAACTATAAGTTACAAGTTTGGAGTAGTTATGTCATTTGTGCAAATAATAAATGGTAGCAATAAACTAACAGAATCTCAGCGAAGAGGCATTGTTTAAAGTGCCTGTGAATTGTATGGTGAAATGGACAGTACCATGGTCCAGATTAAAATCAATCTCTTGCTTATCAATTAATCAGTCATTCCATCATCCACGCTTACTTTGTACTTGACATATTAAAGGAAAATTAATGAAAAAACAATCTTTTAACAAGGTAACTTACTATATAGCCAAATTTTAAAAAATATTTTAAAATGTGTTTTTCGTATGTAATTTCTTTACATCCTTCCCACTTGTAGGTCTTTGTAACTATGTGTGATACCTAGACCAAAAACCTTTGCAATAAAAATTCATTCACATGTAAGAAAACCCTCTCCTAAGTAAAAATTAATTTTAAACAATGACTACCTTATTATTTTTCCTACCTGCCTTAAAACAGCAGGGCTTTATTATTTCTCCTTATTGAACTGCCATTTCAGCCTCATATTGCACGTCATTTCCAATCTCTTTCTGTCCCACTTATATTGTCCTTTATGCCATGCCTCCTAAATACCATGCTTCCTCTAATTACAGTGTCCTTGACACATGCTGTTCCATCGGCAGTAACACCCCTTCTCATCCTCTTTGCCCAGAGAGCACCCTTTCAAGCTTAGAACCCCACCAATCATATTTTCTTGAAAAAAGCTTCCATCAATTTTCTGAATCAATGAAATACTTCCAGTATCCACTATCATGATCACATGTATGTCTCCATCATAACCTGGATGTCATATTGGAGTGTTGTATTTATTATCAGGTAAAAATATGTCTTATTGTGCAGTGATAAAGTTTGTTTTCACACTTCCTTTTTAACCTTAAGACTTAAAAGAGTGCTTGAAACTTTAGTAAACAGTCAGTCAGTGTTTTCTGAGTCAAGGGATAGAGGATTGCTTGTGAAATAATGCCTGGACTCTATTCTAGGCTCTAACAGTAATTGGGCTGATTGTTAGATTGGTCAAACTATCTTTCCTTTTTGAGTTTCAATTTTCTTATCCTTAACGTGATTATAAATAAAGGATGTAATATGAAAGTGTAGTGCATTGGCTAAAATATAGTACATACTAAAAATTTATTTATAGTTATTATTCTTTTTTTCTTGTTTTGAAGAACAAATAGTTCCAATATTAAGAAACAGATTCTCAGTAGGTTAATTTTTCATAAATTAACTGCTTATCAAAATGTAACCTAACTGTGCAAAATAAATTTCTGAAGGAGCACCTTTATGTGTGACAAATTAAACATCAATAGCTAAACAACATATATTTTCCTAAATTATACAGATTAACTCATTCATTAGTTTTTATAGGAAACCATGCCTCAAATATGAAAGACATCTTATAAAAATACAGTGACTAGTTTTGAATTATTAATTTATTAAACACATATTTAATGCTTATTATGAGTTAAGTTCTAGGTTTCAGAGTGGGAATATCTGAATTCTACACTGGTTCCTTAATACAGTTACAAAGTTTTACAATTAACAGAGATAAACAAATGTTTTCATAAATTGTAATAATCTTATATATGCATAGTTTGAATTAAATTTTAAATACAGTAAGTTTCTAATTTTAAAATTAAGTTTTATTAATTAAAATAAATTTAAATATACAATAAATATTTTAAATAGTTAAATAATTTAAAATTATATTGTATTAATTAAAATATATTTAAATATATGGAATGTTTATTTTGATGTAATGGAACCTTTATTTTATGTTGATAATAAAATTTAATTAATTATATTGAAGTCTTAGATTTTCATACAATCTGAAATGTAGCATAGGAAGCCAAAGGACAACATTGAAGATAATTTTTAAACTATTGGTAATATTGTGAGAATAAAACGTCATTTATATGAGTATTAGAAATAGTATAATGACCTCCCAAAAAGATAATCAGATAATAAGCGTATGAAAAGTTGCTCTATATCATATGTCATCAGGGAAATACAAATTGAAACAAGAAACCACTACACACTTATAAAAATTACCACAATCCAGAACATTGAAAACACCAAATCTTGTCAAGGAGTAAAAGGAATTCTCATTCATTGCAAAATGGTACAGCCATATTGGAGATTGTCTGGCTGTTTACATAACTAAACGTATTTTTACTCTATGATTCAGCAACCAAGTACCTTGATATTTATCCAAAGAAGGCAATCTGAGAAGGCTACATACTCTATGATTCCAACTGTGTGACTTCTAAAATAGATAAAACTATAGAGAACGTAAAAGGATCAGGGGACTTAGGCAAAAGCAAGGAATGAGTAGGTGGAGGACAGAGTATTTTTAGGGCAGTGAAACAACTCTGTATGACTATAATGGTGAATACATGTTATACCTTTGTTCGAACCTATAGAATTTAGAAGACCAAATGTCAACCCTAATGTAAACTATGCATTCCAGATGCTAATGACATATCATTGTAGATTCATCAATTGTAAAATTAAAAAAAAAAATTCAAAGCATCACTCAGGTGAGGAATGTTGATAATAGGAAAAGCTATGCAAATGTGGGGCAGGTGTTACATGAGAAATCTCAATTTTGCTATAAATCTAAAACTGCTCTAAAAATAATTATTTTAAAATATGTTGGATATATTTCATTATTTTTAAAAATAACTAAAAAGTGCTCACATATTGTAAATAAGGTCTCAAAGACAAAAAATTGTAATTATGTCATTTAAAATTTGGTAAAGTGTTTAAAATCAAAAATTCTAAAGTTAAGACATTTGGGTTTAATTACCAGTACATCCATAACTGACTATGTGACTTTAGGAAGTCATTTAGCTTTTATAAGCTTCATTTTTCATCATATAAAAAATGGAAGAAGTAGAATTTTTCTCATCAACTAGAATTAAAAGGAAAAAATTCACCCAAATGTATATCAAATAATAACAGCATACAATAATGAATAATAGAGGCTATTACTAATGAAAAACATTACATCAGGTAATATTTTCATATTATACAGTTATTTTCATATCTGTATTGTATCTTATATACAATATAATTCAACAAATATTTTCTGTTTTATCATTCAGAAAATAAATACATAGATATAATGCATATATTTAAATGAGTTCCTTTTGTAACAAAATTATTTACTGAAAAATACTAGGAAAATTCAAATCAAAATATGTACTTTAATGCTTTAGTTCTTCAATTAGACAAAATATTTTTAATTTCAAGCATGTCAAACTATGTCTTGTAGCGTATTAACAAATAGGAGTTTGCCATAAGAGCTAATTTCAGGGCTTTACAATGTTCTGACTTGCATTGGAAACTTTTCTGAAGGCAAGTTTTTTGTTTTTGTTTTTGTTTTTGTTTTTCTAGAGAATACTTTGATATGAACTAATGAGAAGACACAGGAAATGTTTGAATACTTATACAGAAATCTATACTGCACTAGAAGATTTATATAAGAGTTGGGGCCTAAAAATTAATCTGGAAATACATCTTGAAAATTAATTTTAGTAATATTAATTAGTGGTTTAAGCAATTAAGAGCTATTAAAGATAAGTGAAAGTAATTATGATCATAGGTATTTATTACTGATATTTAACTGAAATTAGAGTTTATAGTAATTTCGAAAATAAAGATATTGGGAGAATACCATAAGGTATGATAATCTGGATTCTTTAAGAAAATAATAAGACTAATATAACATAATTTTAAGGGAATTAGTAGATGAGGACATGGTGACTTTGTGACACAGTCAAAGAATAAAAATACACAGATGACTCAAAAATCTTGAGCTGGACAGATTCACAATGATAAACAATATACGAAAGATAGAAGTCCATGTCTTAGGTAAACTCTGTCATCTGAGTTAGAGCTGAGGAGTCTGCAATGGCAGGAGAATTTAAATTCAGTTTATTTATACATTTCATTCATTCAACAAACATGTATCAGGCAATGTTGCAAGAGATGCTAGGTATAGTCATCAGCAAGACTAGCACGATCTAGTCCTTCAAAAGTTTTCTATCCTACCAAAAATGACACTTATAAAATAAATAATTATGCAATTAGTTATTAAACCCCATAAGATAAACTTGTCTTAGAGAATTCTGTCCTGTATGAAGACTTCCTTGAGGAAGTGACATTTTAGCTGAACCTCTAAGTGGCTTTTAACTAAGTTAAAGAGGAGACTGAAAAATAAGTACAAAAACAAAAAGCAAAGAGGCATTAAATTAGGATTAGAATATAAATGGTGTCAGATTATTCAGTCACCTTAGACTATGTTTACATTTTGGTCATTAACATGAAAATGTTGTAAAAATAGCAATGAAAGGCTTTAAACACATGAATGATACAAGAATGATGACATTGACATCAGATTGATTCTAGTGCAAAGACAGATTAGAGGTAGAAAATGAGTGTGAGGATACCATTTAATTATCTAATGTGTCCCTCCAGGAGAAAGATGAAGGTGTCTTGGCCTAGGTAACTAAGTAGATGGTGGTACATTCTTTGATTGGATGGACACTGGAGAAGACATAGTTTAGAAGGAAATCTGCTAGTTGTAAGTATGTAATGTGTTGAATATTAGATTCCTGGGAAGTACCAAGGAAGCTATTGAATAGATAGTTCAGTATGTGATAACATAATGCAAGACATAACACAAGGCTTCTCATGTGTCTAAAGTTAGAGAATACTATTTGCGTGTCTGGGAACTCTGTTATCTACCTAGAAGAGACAAATGAAGTTACCTAGGTATAGAGCTACATAAGAAAGTGTATTTGATTGGAATACCAAAGGGTTCACAACTGAACCATTTCAAGGCTCAAAAAGAAAAGTCAGATGACGAAGGCGATAAGGTAACTAAAAGAGATATCGAGGAGGAACAAACAGGGTAATATTTGGAAAACTCAATACTTTATTCAAGGCTCTAATTTTTATTCCAGAGAGATTGTATAATTTGTAGAAGTGTGTCTGGCAAGGTTCTGAATCCTTCAGCATGTACATATACAGAATATAATATCTCACATACACTTTGATATTGTTTTAGAGCTATTTCTTAGTGGTGTCTAGTTCTCAATTTCATAATACATTTTTAAAGCCCAGATCAAATAGATTTATTTTATTTTGCATAGTAACAAGCAAAATTTTGTGAACTATAATAATGGCTACAATTTTCTGAAAGCTGATTGAATATTCAGTGACTTTAAAGATTAACACATGAAATAGTAACATAGCTCATAAAAACCGTGGAATATTTGTTAAATTATGATATATATATAGGTGTATACATATAATTACTTTTTAAAATAGAATTTAGATAATCTTAACCACAGCATCTATAAATTTTAAAATATAACAATAATTTTCTCTTGAAATTGCATAAGATCAAAGCCATATAATTTTCATAAAAAATGTCACTCAACAGGTTATAGTGGAGATTAAATGAAAAAAGGGCATGTAAAGCATTTGCCATGTATCAGGCAAATAAACATTCAAGAAGTATTAATTTATATCACAATCATAAAATATGTGGCTACCTTTTGATAATATAATGCACAGTAATTCTCGGGAGGTAAGTGGCTGTCATCTACATCTGCATGAGCATGCACATACACACACATATGCACACACACATACACATATACAAACACACACATGCACACATGCACACACATAAACCAGCTGAGTGCAGATATGTTTGGAAACCACTGGATTCTATATCCTTTCTTAAAGTATTATAATCTAAGCTATAAAATCAATGTTACAAAAATAAAAATAAAGAAACCCAAGTAATTTGAGTTTTCTTTTCTTTTTAATTTTTTAATTTTTTTTTTTAAATTTGAGACGGAGTTTCGCTCTTGTCGCCCAGGCCGGAGTGCAATGGCATGATCTCCCATTTCAATATAAACACTTTCATATAGCACAATTGGGAGAAACCGGTCCAGAAAGTGACCAATTTGGGTCTTTATGAATTTGAATGATTTATATAATAATTTGACATTTTAATGACTCAGGGTCCACAAATACCTAAATACTAAAGCTTGGTCATAGAAAAGATAATGGTTTGTTGTATGGAATCCTTCAGATTTAGACATGAGCAATAGCTGAGGTGTTTTTCTTAACCATGATCAATTAAAGATATCCAAATGAAAATTATTCTGGCTAATTAAAAAAACATGTAATCATTGTGCCACTTTTCAAAGATAAAAATAACCTAAAGTATATCTACATGTATAAACTGAGGTATAATATCAGAACTTGTAATTTGAGTGATTTTGATAATCAAACTGGACAAATGTTACCCTACTTATTTTAGAAAAAACATCCCGGACACCTTATTTAGGATTTTATTTTTTGAAAATTTTTAAAAATTAGATTTTATTATGACTTGGTGGGGTAGACCACAATTAAAGTGGGATACATTTTACATGTTTTGGCTATACCATAAATTTTAGCATGACTTTAGAAAATAATAGAAATGCATACATGCCTGCATTCTGTAAGGACTGCGCTATCCTTTGGTTCAATGAAATTAGCATGGGAAGAGAGCAGTTCCATTTTTTTATCCTTTCATATATTCTATTACAAATTATTTTTTCCAAACTAAGAAACACACAAGAATCCTATGTGGCTATCAATTGAAATCAGTACAGATTTCACTTCGGTTAGTTTAAAAAGCATTGCTACATTTTTAGAAAAGCAGTGAAACTGAAATAAAAAGTTTCTCAGACAAGATATTTCTAAATGAAGTTAGATCACGTCAGTGTGTTTAACTCAAAGTTTTATGTGGGCTTCAATTAGACCTAGAATGTATAAACCTGCAGATGAGATTAACCATACACATAACTTTGAGTTACTTTTCTATGTAACTTCTTTGAACATAACTTCAGATTTTAAAAGTTGACATAGAATTTCCAAAGTTGTGAGCTTTCTAAAATGGTTGGGGAAAATTGTATTGAACTTTTATTCAAAAGTTATTTCTATTGAATTTTTTACTTTATTTCAAAAGAATATTAGGAACTGCACTATACTGTATCCAGGGTAGTATAATAAAATTAATAATTATAATAAAGAAATCAGGTAAAGTGAGAAGTCATATTGTATTGTGTGATCACGATAAAAGCTAGGAAGCAGAACTGCTGTCAAATTATCCTACATAAAGGTAGCTGAATATTACAAGTTCAAATGTCAGGTCCAAATAACCAAAGCAAAGCAAAGCAAAACAAAACAAAACAAAATTTTATTTCATAACACAAAAGCTGAAAATACATAAAATACACTTAATATACTACTGTGTTAGTAACCTTGATGCAAATACATGACAGGCAGTTAGCGAAAGCACTTACTTAAGAAACTGGAGTAAGGCAAAGAGAGATAAGTCCAACCAATCTGTCAAAGTATGCACACATCCAAACGTCTGGGCTAATTCAGAAATAAAATCAGGGATCAAGAACAATGATCTGAAATGCCCTCAAAAGATTTTAGGATATAGTAAATAGTAAATGTATAAAATTCCCTGCTGCAATACAGTGTTGAAAGGTGAAGACTGTAACAAATATTAGAGCACATAGTTCGCTGTTAAAAACAATAAACACTGGGTGTCCAAAACCAAAACCTAAAAACCAAATCCAAACCAAGCAGATGTGGAAGGAAAATGAGGCTCTCAGACTTACAGCATTCTCCTGCTTCAGAGGAATATCTGGGGTATAACTCAAAAAAGAATTCAAGGTTATAGTTACTAATCAAATTCCTTAGTCTGTTTTTCAATTAGGGGAGAATCCTGCACTTAGCAATGTACATGTGATTTATACGGCTGTCCCATTAAATTAATTGCACCAATTGAGAACAATTTACACAAATATTTTATGGAACCATCATCGAAATTAATATGTCATAATACATATTACCTTTTGTTTTTCCCTACATAACTTCTCAAATTTCCCCACATTCAATTTGATAAGGACTTTGGCAGCAATCTACATTTAATTTTAAACTTGCAGAAAATTGGGTTCTAAATGTGTAAGTCATACGTCAGGAACAAAGCATTATTTATGATTCTTAAGAAACAACTGTGACTTTGAGTCACAAATCACAGAGCTATTGAAACTCCCAGCTGGAAGGAACCTTGGAGACAATCTAACCATTTTATAGATGAAGAAATAGCTAACTAGAGAGATCAAGAAATTGGCAAATGGCTTTGCAGTTTAATAGTGAAGGCTGGATTAGAACTCGAGTCTCCTGACTCCAAATTGAAAACTTGACCACTATCTTCCACTATCACTTTTGCTTCTCATAATATATAACAGATTAACAACAGAGACTTTTTTTTGTATTGTGGTCTGCTAGATATGTGTTAAAAGATTCTACTGAACTGAATATATTAACTCTAAAAAATGTTGATTTTCTCTTATAGTAAGTTATCACAATGTCGATAGTGTTTTAATAACTACAATATGTTTTTTGAATATTTGGATGGGAAAAAGATAAATTTTTTCTTCATACAGTAGAATCACATATTGATTTGGAATAACATACTCCTAAAGTCAAAACCAAATTATTGGTACTTTTTCCCCCAAGTTTAGTTATTTAATATTTCAGGTAAATTTATAAAGGGATTGTAAAAGTATGGAATGTGGGAGTGTGGAATTTACAAAGAATAATTTCAGAAAAGCAATAGTGTAAAGTCACTAGCTGAACATGTTTTTCTCCCTTTATTGTTTAAAAAAAAGTTTCTAAACTACAAATATTTCAATAACTTGTGTCCTAATCTTAAAAGTCCATCTTCTTACTGGAAGATTTGATGAACTAACTTCTGCTAAGTACAGATTCGGGTGTTACCTTGTTTGTTCTGGTAATTTAGCTTTTAAAATTTATGTATTCTTGTAAAAACTGTTTAAAATTCAAAAGTAAAAATAACAGAGAATAGTGGAAAATAATTTTTCCTTCCGCTGAGACCTCAAACTAATTATCCTTCCTGTATCAAACACTGATTTAGGTTTTTTATTATACTTTTAGAAATATTGTGTGCATTTATAAGTGTACGTATTCATTTATTTTATATCTATACATACACATATATACTATATATATAATATATATACATACACTCACACACTTGAGACAGGATCTTACTCTTTCTACAGGCTGGAGTGCAGTGGAGAGAGCGTGGCTTACTAAAGCCTCAACCTCCTGGGTTCAAGTGATCATCCATGTCAACCTCCCATGTAGCTGGGACCACAGACACGCACCAACATGAGTGGCTAATTTGTTTTTTTTCGTTTGTTTGTTTTTGTTTTTGTTTTTTTTTTTCAGAGATATGGTTTCAAACTCCTGAGCTCAACCAGTCCTCCCAACTCAGCCTTCCAAAGTGGTGGGATTACAGGCACGAGCCACCACACGTCTTATTTTATATGTTAAAGACAGCATTCACTAATATTCTGTCCTTAATATTTATTGTACCAAAAGCCATTTTGGAAAGAAAAAAGTCTGATCTATCCTTTTTGGTAACAGACACTAAGTTTCTTTGTCATATTTTAACAAGTCTATATGTGCTTCTGATTACCTTGTATGTAGAAGGTAATGTAGGACATACAGAAAAAAATTAGGCACAGTGACCACCATAGAGAAGAACACTAACAAAACCTGATATCGTTCTTAATTCTATTTCCAAAAGTATTACCAAAACACTGGTTTGATAGTAGGAGACCCTCTGTTCTCACACATTTTCTTCTGACATTAAAATAAAAATGCCATTTGGACAAAATTTACTAAATGTTTTGGGATTTAGCTACATGTTTCAAAAATTGTTGTTGCTTTTTTTTTTACTAGGTTTGTTGAAGACTTAAAAACTAATTTTGATAATATTCATATGGCAAATAAGTAGTCTGATGTATTTCTCTCCTCCTTAATGCAAAGCTCCTCTAATAAAGCAATCTCTTTTATTAAGCTCAAATTCAAAACCTTAGTTGATTCAGTTATGTATTTGCTGTTTGTATATTTGTGAGAATCATATAGAAGCTTAGAAATGATATTATTATTATCTAGAGAAGACTGACTATAAAATATTAATTCCCTTACTTAAGTAAAGAATGTAGCCAAATAAATGCCGCTCATACCTTTTCACTGGCGATTGAAATCCCTATTTCAGTGACTATTTCAGTGGCTATTCTTAAGGGGATTTGGCGAGAGGGCTTACAATACACTAACTTGTGGTTAGTGTTCTTATTTATGCCTAATATCAGAACTCTTTCTGAAGGGGAAAAACATTTTGATAAGTGTTGAAAAATGTTCCATTAAAGTACTAAACAAACTTTAATAAGATGCAATTAAAGAGGTGCTGGAAATGAGAGGTATTAACTTTACCTAAAACTAGTCCATTTTCTTAAATCAAAATGGTATTTATGAGAATACTGACTCGTGGAAATTTAAATAATGTCTTGCTATAAAAAGTTTGAGAATAGTTAAACCCTGTTAGACTGGCTACTTTATTTCCATATTTGCAATTTAATTTAATAAAGCTGTTTTGCATTGTATCCTCTATAATCAGGATTCAGTATTTTCCAAACTAATTTGTTTTAAGAATTATTTTGTTTTTCTAGGGTGTCTTGTGGGATTAACGCTCCTAGAATGCACTTTCACACAGTGTTTGGAACCTGGATTTTAGCTACAGAATCATGCTGTGGGCAAATAATGCATGGTACCCGGAGGGCTTCAACTGTGATTTTTGTGGACCATCTCTCTTTCCCAAGGTTAATGACTAACAGGTACTTGAGAGTTCTTCCAGTGAACCTAGGGGAGAAAATTGTTGGTTTACCCTTGTTCAGATACCACAGAGAGCCTTTTATTTTAAGAACCTTGACACCTTTTGTAAATACAATTGGCAGTTGGAAGAATGAGGTGTATTAAATTTAAAGATTGTTTTCTAGCCACAGGGGTCTAGGCCAAGCCACTGGAAGGATTAGTATATCATATTTCTTCAGACATTTGCTTCAGTGTTTTATCATTCTCAGTCACTTGCTTTCCCAAAGCAGAAAGAACAGAAGGAGAAGTAATTAAATACAATTTCTTCCTCCTCTACAGGAAACCAAGATGACAATGGCAATTTGTTACCTTCTGGAAATAAGGGAGCAATTAAGGGAGAAATAAATCTTCAAGGATTTTCCTAAATCTTTAACTTATTTTACAGCAGCCTATTACCAAGTGCTAGTGTGTATATTGGCTTCATTTGGAACATTGTCTTACCTATATTTGACACCTAATAATTTTGGTGATTAATTGACTGAACAACCACTGGCAAAAAGAGTAATAAGACATTAAAAGTAATAGTTGAGCACATTTTAAGACAATGTGATTAATGTTCTTTGTAGAAACTTAAGAGGATCCAACAGTCCACATTCATAGAAATATTGTAAGAAACAGATGAAATAAAGATTTATGAAAAGGCTGCTGTTTTCTGTAGTCAGGCTCTCACTTAGTTACCTAGGTGTATGTAGTGTGTCCCTGCCTCACTGATGACATCAAAACCGCATTCTTGTACTCAGTTCCGCTAGTAAAACCTAAACTTGTCTTGCTCTGTCTGAAACTTGATCTTGGTCATCTATGTAGTATTCTCTAGTATTGATTATGCCTTTTTTGCTTATCTACCTTTCGTTCAATTAGAGCTCATGGTTAGAATATTACATCATATTAAAGATATTTTTTAAAATTAAATGAAATAAATGTCAGAAATGCTTGGTTATAAATACACAATTACATCACAGGTGATAAAACAGATGGATAATGTTGGAACAATGTACGTAAGTTATTTAATATTTGGGGTTTATATGTTGTGAAATTTAATCACGAATAAGCATTTAATTATAATAACCTAAATACTTTTTATTAAAACTTTATTTTTATATTGATATAAAGATGTAGAAAGAATAGTAGCTATAACTCTTGCTGTTTCTTAGTATTTTCTGAGTATCCTTTTCATATTTGTACAAGCAAAGGACATTTAGACTGCAATTATTGCTAACTATATATTAGCACCAAACACTACTATTTTTGAGAATACTTTATGAGAAGCTATCTTTTGTAGCCACCTTCCTAATCTTCTACTTCAATTACACTTTTAAAAAGGTGTACCAAACATCAAAATATTTACATTTCACATCTCAGATGCAAAATTTTATCTTATTTTCTTTAAATCAAGATACTCAATGGGTAGACTAGAGACCCATGGGGCTGCTTGGCATCTTTTTGAGGAGTCTTCAAAGGCAAAACAATTTCTAAATATTAATAAGATTTTTTTTTTACCCACTACCATTCTCTCATGAGTATATAGTCACAATTTTCTAAGGATTTAGAATGAGTGAAGATTTCATCTAATAAAATATTTTAATGTATGAATACCTACATAACACAGCGACTAATATTTTCCAAATGACTGATGCATGACGTTACAAAGTCATTCAAGGTAAGAGATGCCATCAAATTACAAGATTGAAGCGTGCATTTTTAGAAACAATACAAAAAGTTTTTGTTAAGTGGTTTCAGATTTCTCATTGAAACTACCTTTAAGAAACTACCACTTGATGAGATTTGGTATAGTATTGTAGAGGTCAAGAAAAAACTTCCCTTTTGTTCTCCGAAAGTTTGCTGAAAATCACTGGCAAAAGGCAGATTAATAGGAGAAAAGGCTTACAAATTTATTAACATGTACCTGGGAGCCTTTAGAATGAAAATCTGAAGATATATGGGAAATTGTGCATTTTAATGATTGGGTTCGGCGAAGCGTAGACAGCCATGTAAAAATATGATTAGACAAAAAAATTGTAATCAAATGTTAACAGACTGAGTGGGGAAACCCAGCAATACTTGTCTGTCTAGATTCTTCCTGTCCTCTCTGAGCACGTATTGTGTCCCTCTGGGTATGGGACACGACCTTTCCTTGATAAGGGTTTTATGACCTACAGTCAAACAAAAGAGGTCAAATAATTTCTTTATGACCAGTTTTTACACAGAAAGGCAGAGGGAAAGTTAGAATAATATTTTTAAGTTTTATGGCTGGCTGTGGGGAAATTGAGTTCCCATTTCTATGACCTGCTTAGGGAAAGAGAGATTGTACTTTCTACTCTAGCTTAGGTGGACAATAGGACTGACAGGCAGGAGAGCAGAAGAAGGTCAGAGAAAAGCTTTGGCTTCTGAGGCCATATATTTTTTTTTTTTGAGACGGAGTCCCACTCTGTCACCCAGGCTGGAGTGCAGTGGTGCGATCTCGGCTCACTGCAACCTCCGCCTCCACGTTCAAGTGATTCTCCTGCCTCAGCCTCCTGAGTAGCTGGGATTGCAGAAGCTCGCCACCACACCGGACTAATTTTCGTATTTTTAATAGAGACGGGGTTTCATCATGTTGGCCAGGCTGGTCTCAAACTCCTGACCTCAAGTGATCTGCCTTCCAAAGTGCTAGGATTACAGGCGTGAGCCACTGCACCTGGCCGGGGCATTGTTTTTGAGTCCCAGCAGCACCTGAGAATAATATTTTCTGTCTGAAAAGGCTACTAAGTACCCCTTTGTATTTCAACTATAAATCGTGGAAGGCTACACTTATTTCCCATAATCCAAGAAAAAAAACTTGTTGTAAAAGATTGAATGCAGAAGCAGATGTGAGAATCTAGGTGTCTTTCATTAAGGTAGATTTTTTCCCACTATTGTTTGGAAAATATTATTTTTTTCATTAAACCACGCTATTTATACTAATAAATAGCAGATCTAGTATTACCTTTAAATTAATTAATAAGTAGTTATGAAATTCACAATTTAAGTTTTCATCTAGTTAATATTGATATGTATAGCCCACATAAAGAAAAGTTCTTTGTGGTCCTAAATAACTCTTAAGAATGAAGAAAATATACTGTAACCAAAAAGGTTGAGAAATGCCACCTTAAAAAAAAGTCATCATGCAAATCAAGAAATTGGACATGTGCATATCCTTATTCTAATGTGGCTACTTCTCTTATATTTAATCCACATGATTGTTTACATTCAAGCCTTTGTGGATTATTATTCTCTGTAAGGCTTCTGTGCATCTTCCTTTCAAAAAGAATTTTCAAAAATATACCTTTATCCTTTGTTAGTTTGTGTTGTAGGAATTCAGATTTCCAAAGTACTGAGCAATCTTCTAATTTTAAGCTCCACACATATTTATGTCCCTGGAAAGTATGCTTTTTAATCTCATTCTTCGAGAAAATTATCTCTGCTTTCCTTATTACTTGGCTTCTGTATGCTTTGTTTTATGCATACTTTTTGATATGGTTTGGCTGTGTCCCCACCCAAATCTCATCTTGAATTGTAGCTGCCATAATGCCCATGTGTTATGGGAGGGACCTGGTGGGAGATAATTGAATTGTGGACAGTTTTCCCCCAATACCGTTCTCATGATACTGAAAAAATCTCCTAAGATCTGATGATTTTATAAAAGGAAACCCTTTTCACTTGGTTCTCATTCTCTCTTGTCTGCTTCCATGTAAGATGTGCCTTTTGCCTTCTGCCATGATGGTGAGGCCTCCCAAGCCACGTGTAACTGTGAGCTCATTAAACCTCTTTTTCTTTGTAAATTATCCAGTCTCGAGCATGTCTTTATCAGCAGCGTAAAAATGGACTAATACACTTCTTTAACCACTCATCAATCAAAAACTAAAGAAAATAATTTCAATGAGGAGCACAACGCAGACTGTGTCTTCTGAATAGCAATGTCTGCCTGATTCTCCCTTGGAGATGGCAGAAAACACTTAAAAGCATTTTTTTTTCCTGCTAGCTTCACAACATCTGCAAATCACAGAGTTGTTACTTTTTACCACTCAAGTCTTCTCCATAAATTTTAGAATCAATTGGCGAGAAGAAGGATCGTAGGTAATAAGTTGTTTTATAGGAATATTTGACCAGATGCCTTGGGATTCATAATATTTGATATTTAGTGGTTTGTGACTGCAAGTTAAGCCAAAATTTAATACAATCAAATAGATCATTCAATTTAGGCAATAAAAATTTCAGATTTTTTTGGGAATTTGATCACATGGGCTGTGTATTTCAAAACTGTTCCTCTGTAATTTTATATCAGCTAATGGAGACTTTACATAAACTGCTACCAACTTATAAAGGCTCAAATTTAAAATGACACTAAAAAGTTAGTGAATTTCTCCAAAATGAGTACAGAACAGAAGAACAAATCCTGTGAATAGAAATGACACTTATAAAGAAATATAGGAATAAAGCTAAATTAACTCACTAAAGAACTACTAAGGGTATTTGAAAAAAAGAATATAAATAAAGAGGTTGAAAAAAAGTAATTTAACATGATTTTAGAGGTAAGAGAGGTGAAAAAAACTGGTGAGTCAAATTTAATAGTAAAATGTTAGCAAGTCCTTCAACTAACACTTTACTTGTGAATTGGTCGATGTTTGTTGTTGTTTGCTTCTTTTACTTCCAGAAAAACCAGGATGTAAATTAACAAATATTAAATATTTTGAGCACTGAAGTCCTATTAGTTTTCAGTATTTTAGGATCAAAAGGCACCTCTAATATATTTAACTTGGAAACTCTACAGTTATCTTTTAATAGCTGAGAAACCCATAACCTATGAGCTCCAAAGTCAAAATGTGAATGCCTGGCTTTTACTCTTACTCATAGTTCATTGTTCTACATTTTACTAAAATTATACATTTGCATAAAGTTTTAGTAAATAAGAAATAAGCTGGTAGAAGAAATAAATGGACAAAAAATGGCCAAATAAAGAGAATAGTGGTTTTTTTACAAAACTGAACATGCAACTACCATGTGTTCCAGCCAATTGCACTTTTGAGAATTTACCTCATAGAATAATAAAACTTAAGTTCATGCTAAAACCTGTATATAGATGCTTATCACAGCTTACTTCTAGTAGCTCAAATTGGTAACAATCCATACAAGTTAATGGTTACACAAGCTGTGCTACATCCCTACCATGGAGTACTATTCAACAATACAAAGGAACATACTATTAATACTGACAAACATTATCTTTTTGACCAACTCTAGCCAGGCTCGTCTGAGCTCTCTTTCAGCTAGACCTAAACCTTGGCCTATGAAGATTTGAGCAAAACAGTAACATAGTTTAGTTTCTAACAGCTAAAGTTACATCCCTAAAATGACCCTAACTCTCCTTAAATATCACCTGAGAAAACTGAAGGCTGAGAGACAGGGGCTAATATTAAAGACAAGTTCCCTGTCTCCCAGTCTCTGTTGGAGACAGGGAGAACATAACTTCCATTAGCAGCAGTTAACAGACTAAGATGGGTTTCACATAGAACAACTCTCTTCTCCTACTTTTGTAATGTTTCACTTCCCTGACCCTACTGAGTCCCTCTCCCTTATTCTGTCATTCCCTCTTTAAAGTCCCAATCACCTGTCTATACAAATTGCATGTCAGTTCATGCTGAACTCTTTTTGGTATTGCAATAGTAGCTTACTGATTAAAATCTATCCTTGCTACTTTAACTCATGTCAGGCTTTGTTTATCTTTGACAATATATGTAACAGTCTGGATCATGAACAAAGCAGGAGCACTGTCATCTCAGATAAACACTGCCACTTTTAAGTTCCAGCTCCCTTTCTAGCCTCATGCATTTCAAGGAAATCACTTCTCTTCTGACTACAAGCAGACAGAAAGAGCAGACAGTAAAACACAGATAAGACAGCTGGGGCACAGAGGGAGGTTGGGGGACAGTCTCTTGGGTAACTTCCAAACTTCACCCTCATACAACGGGCCCCAGTAAAACAGTGGGCCTTAATAAACACATTCCTTTCCCTTCAGGTGCACTAAGATAGGGAAGCTAAAAGCAGACTCAGGGAATATGCCTGCAGCTGCAGGAAGATGTATGGGAACAGACACATAACTCTCCCTCCCAGATAAGCACAACAAAGAGACACAGAAGTAGTCCAAGACTCTGTTAAACTCTCCCACCCTGAATCCTTAAAAACTCTTAATCTGGGCCGGGGCCTGGTGGCTCATGCCTATAATTCTAGCACTTTGGGAGGCCAAGGCAGGCAGAATACGAGGTCAGGAGTTTGAGACCAGCCTGGCCAACATGGTGAAACCCCGTCTCTACTAAAAATACAAAAAATTAGCCGGGCATGGTGTCGTGCGCCTGTAGTCCCAGCTACTCAGAAGGCTGAGGCAGAAGAATCGCTTGAACTAGGGAAGCCGAGATTGCATTTAATGGAGATTGCACCACTGCACTCCAGCCTTGGCAACAGAGTAAGATTCCGTCTCAAAAAAAAAAAACAACTCTTAGTCTGTAAGAGAGTGTGGCTCTGCCCTAACTCGGCCAGCTGCCCCCTCAGGTTTATTTAAAATAAGCCTGTTCCTGTTGACTGAAAACCCACCCTTCATGTTTCTCTCCTCTTTCTTTAATTCTTACAGATCTCCCTCCAGCAAATTATGCTGAGTGTAAAAAAAAAAAAAAAAAAAACCCAACAGATTATATACTGTAAAATTCTATTTGTATAACATTCTTGAAAAGACAAGATTACAGAAATGGAGAACAGATTCAAGGTTTCTGGGGGTTAAAGTGAAGGTGTGTGGGGATGGGTGGAAGGGAAGTGAGTGTGGTTATAAAGAGGTAAGATACAGGACCCCTGTGGTGATGGAATTGTCATGCATCTTGACTGTATCAAAGTCAAAGCCCTAGCTTTGATATTCTACTACAGTTCTGTAAGCTGTTACTATGGGGAAAACTGAGTAAAGTGCATACTATATTTTTCTGTATAATTTCTGTAACTTTTTACAAACATATAATTAACTCAAAGAAAAAATAAAAGTACATTTATGATCATTAGAAAATTTATAGAGCTATATATTGAAAATGTATGATAGATTTTCTCCAAAATTTATTCCATTATGTGTATCTTTTTTTTTTTACAATTTCCCAGTTGTGAAATTACATTAAAAGCATTGTTTCTCTCAAAAGCTTTTACTATAAATGTCAAGCAACTTCTTTGTTGTTACTTAAAACCTAAGCATATGATGTATATTACCTCTTGAAGAGGTAATGCAACATGAAAATGTTTAATAGATATGTGATATTGAATATTACTTCTCTAAACCTCTTGAATCAAGTCAGTAAGGCATGATAAATGGATAAATGTACCTAATACCATAACATACATCTTTGAGGAAGAATGACACGTTTACAAGGCATATATATATATATATACATTGTCACGTGGCAAAACTCAAAACTCAGTAGTTACAAGTACTGTAAGTATTATTTATAAATGAGTTTTATTTATTTGAAAATGAAAACCAGACTAGGAAGCAATTAATTTACCAAATTATTTCAAAAAAATATTAGCTGTGTGTGTGTATATATATGTATATATATTTATTTATATGCTTTTTATTCTAGGAAGAACACAAATCATTCTTATTCTAGGAACAGAACATAATATTTCCAATCCACTGAAAGAATTCTCTATAGTATAATGTTAACTTGCCTACCGGTGAGCATGTCAATGATTGAGAATGATACTTTATAATCTACAAACAATCTATTGCAAATAGAGTATTCTGTTGTGAAAGTATTCTATAAATGAATAAGAGATATATCTCTCTGATTACTCTTCTGTATTCTTTTCAAAAAAATTCCAGTTTGACTGAGATATAATTAACAAAATGTGTATATATTTAAGGTGTACGATGTGATGATTTAATATATATATATACACATCAAGCTAATTAACATATTATCACTTTACATAGTTATTATTGTGTGTGTTTGTCTGTGTGTGTGTTTGTGGTAAGAATGTTTAAGATCTACTCTCCTAGCAAATTTCAAGTATGCAATACAGTATTACTAGCTATAGTCACCATGCTGTATATTAGACTCCCCAGAATTTATTTGATTACAACTGTAAGTTTGGAACCTCTGACTAACCCCCAGCCCTTAGCAAAAACCATTCTACTCTCTGCTTATTTGATGTTGTTTTTAGATTTCACATAGAAGTGAGATCATATGGTATTTTTCTTTCTTTACCTGGCTTAGTTCACTTAGCATAATGTCTTTTAGATTTATCCACGCTGGTGCAAATGGCAAGATTTTCTTCTGTTTTTGACTAAATAATATGCACTGAATATACAGATGCTCCTCAATTTATGATAGGGTTATGCCCCATTAAACTCATCATAAATCAAAAGTATTTTAAAGTCAGAAATGCATTTAATACTGGCAGCAAAGCAAACGGTCTTCAACTTAGAATAGTTCACATTATGATTTTTTTTTTGTTTTATGATGGTGCAAAAGCAATATTCAGTAGAAACTATCAATTCATTATAAGTCATAGGAGGCCTGGAACTTATAATACGGTCATATCCAGATAAACTCATCCTAAAGTCAAAAATTCATAAGTAAAACCATTGTATCTACCAAATATTCTCTATCTATTTATCTGTCCACAGATACTTTGATTGTTTTCATATCTTGGCTACAGTGAATAACGCTGCAGTGAACATGGGAGTGCAGATATCTTGTAGAGATGCAGATTTTATTTACATTGGGTATAGAGATGCTCCTCAATCTACAATGGTGATACATCACAATAAACCTATGGTAAGCTGAAAATATTGTAAGTCAAAACTGCATTTAATACGCCTATCCTACCGAACATCACAGTGTAGGATAGCCTATCTTAAATGCAGTTAGAACACTTACATTAGCATGGAAGGCTGAGAGCTGGAGTTCATTGCTACTACCCAGCATCATGACAGAGTATCATGTGGCATGTTGCTAGCTGGGAAAATGTCAAAATTCAAAATTTCAAGTATAGTCTCCACTGAATGCATATTGAATTCACATCATCGTAAAGTTACAAAATCGTAAGTTGAACCATCATAAGTCTGACCAGTCTGTATATCTAGAAGTAGAATTGCTGGATCATGTGGTACTTCTATTTTTAATTTTTTTAGGAACTTGCATACTGTTTTCCACAGCAGCTATGCCAATTTACATTTTATCCAATAATACTTAAGAATTCTCTTCTCTGCAAACCCTTGCAAACATTTGTTATAAATTGTCTTTTTGATAATAGTCATTCTAACAGATGGGATATCTCACTATGGTTTTAATTCGCATTTCCTTGATGAATAGAGATGGCGAATACATTTTTATTTGTTCTATAGGTCCATTTTTTCTATAGTGTTATTCAAATATGCTATTTCCTTATTGATTTTCTGTCTGGATGATCTATCCATTGATGAAAGTGGGGCATTGAAATTCCATACTGTTACTGTATTGCTGTCTATTTCTCCTTTCAGTTATGTTAATATTTGCTTTATATATTTTATTGCTCCAATGTTGACGGCATATATACTTAAAATTATTATATTCTCTTGATGATTGGCCTCTTTATCATTATATAATGATCTTCTTTGTCTCTTGTGACAGATTTGACTAAAAATCTCTTTAGTTTTATATAAGTATAGCCATGACTGCTCCATTTAGTTTACCCATTTGCATAAAATAACATTGCTAATCCCTTCACTTTCAGCCTATGTGTGTCCTCAAACCAAAGTGAGTCTTCCATAGGCAGAGTACTATTGGATGTTTTTAAATTACTTATCCACCATTTCTTTTGATTGGATAATTTAATTCATTTGCATTAAATTACTGTAAAGGTAAAGATTTATGATTACTATTTTGTTAATTGTTTTTTGACTGATTTGTAGTTTCTTTGTTCTTTTCTTTCTCCCCTGTTGTCTTAATTGTGATTTGTTGATTTTTTGTAGTGGTATATTTTGATTCCAATTATCTTTTGTGTATCTACTTGAGAATTTTTATTTGTGATTACCATGAAATTTACATAAAACATAGTTATTACAGTCTATTTTAAACTGATAACAACTTCAACTTTGTCTTTCACAGTTTTAATATGTTATGTCTCAGAGTAATCTTTTTTGGGTTGATCCTTTTTTGGGATCCATTAGCTTCATGAATCTGAACATTCATATTCCTCCTAAGATCTGGAAATTTTGCAACAATTGTTTTTTAAATAAACTTTCTGCCACTTTTTCTCCCTCTCCTCCATCTAGAACTTCCACAAGGAGTTTATTCACTAGTTTGTTAGTGTTTCACAGGTGTCATATATTTTCTTCATTTTTTTCTTTCATTTTTCTATTTGTTCATCTAAGTAGCAATTTTCTTTTTTAAAGTCTTTAAATTAAAAAATTAATAATATCTTTATGTATAAACCATAATTGTAGAAGTTCTGGAATACAATGTGATGTTTTGATAAGTGTATATAATATTGCATTCTTAAATCAAGTAAACGAACATGTCCATCACCTTGCTTACCTATCATTTTTTAAGAAAATATATCTGAAATTTACTATCTTTGTTATTTTGGAATATATAATGCATTATAGACATTTCACAGGGCAATAGATATCAACACCAATTCTTTCTGTCTATCTGAAACTTTGTACTCTTTGATTAACAACTTGTTTCCTTTTTTTGCAACCCCCTACCCCCAGCTTCTGGTAACCACGATTTAATCTCTATTTCCATGAGTTCAACCTTATAAGATTCCATATAGAAGGCAAATCATGACAATGCTAATCAAGGCAGAAAAGTTGATTAACATTGCTTAAGGCCAACATATATACACTAGTCTCTATTGTAGTAACACATGCTCAATTGCATTTTTTCCCTACAATAATGTTTTGAGGATAGTAATGTCATCTCCTGTTTTAAACAAATAAAATTTAAACCTGGATTTAGAATCAAAGCCCACACTCTTTTCACTATATCCTGAACCTATTAAACTGTGCCAGTTCTACAGTCTCAGGCCAACATACTCTTAATTATTCTTCTATGCTGCCTCCTACCCCAAAACACTGCTGAAAACTGGCATACATGTAAAAACCTTTTTTTTTCAGCAGCATTTCTAAAAATAGCTACCTTGTAATTCAAAGCTACTTTCTTATTCTTTATTACCATGAAATTGAAATCGGTTAAAGAACCTCCTGACTAAATATTTAGTACTGAAGAAAAAGTATATAGAGTAAATAATTTGGAAATACCGGTTTACTTTGTGGGCACTATTCTTCTGGCCCAAGGTCTTTGAGTTCAGAAGAGATTTGGTACAAAATGAAAGGAGAGACAAGGGATTGTTATATTTAAGTAAATAGCTCCTCCCTCTGTAATTCCATAGTGCCACACTTCCAATACAGTGGCCACCAGTCTCAGGTAGCTACTAAGCCCTTGAAATGTGGGTATAAGAATTGGAAACTTAGTATGTAAAAGAATGTACAATATCTCATTAATGGTGTTAATTATAATTATACATTGAAATGATATTTTGGATATTTGATTTATGTTCTTAAATGTGTTTCACCTATTTCATTTTACCTTTAAGAAATCACTAACAATTTTAAAATTGCATACATATCTTGCAATAGATTTCTCTTGGTTGGTAATTTCATACTGCTTTATCCATATCACTTGTAAATATCCATCTTATTGTAGGATGAAATATTGCATGTATTTGTTTCTGATACCTCAGAACGCAGTGAGGTATTGGAGTCACTGTCCATAGCTTATTTATTATTCCCAAAGCACAGCTGTATGACTGGCACACAGTGGACATTCAATAAATGCTCTTGAAGTGGTTTTTGATTAGCTTCACTTTTAATATAACAAAAATAAATATAAACATCAATTAAGGCAATTAGTTAACTTGCATGAAAACATTCTCTAATACAGCTTTAAATTGTTATTTTTAAACAAATGAACCTAAAATTTTAAATTTAATTACCAACTTCCATTAAGTAGTAATTTTATGTCAAATGTCTCCACCTTTGCTGGATTATGCATATGTCCTCCCATTGCCACTCTACTACACTCTATTGCTTTAAAATTACTTTTATAAAATGACCTAGATTTAGAGAAATCATTCACCCAGAGAAGAATGCATCACAGAACTCTGAAATGCAGAGTAGGTTGATCTTCATGCACTGTATAGAATAAAACAGAAAGGTATAGGCAAGAGTAACAGATTTGGATTTTGGTATTGTGAATTTTTGTTACAAAAATAAAATTACAATTCATATTGAATATTGTAAATATCTCAGAATTTAGAAAAACAAATGGCTTTTTACAGAACATTTTTTATTAAATAAATTAAAAAAAAGAAAATTAAAAAAAATAAAATAAAATAAATAAAAATAAAAACTCTGCTACAACCATCCGAGCTATGAACAATATGTGAAGACACGTTTCATTCCCTAGGTAAGTTATTCTCATCATAATTTTTATAATAGCGAAAGTCACCAGATAAATAATCTGAGAATGAGCATTTATTCAAGGTTGAGGCTTGTATATATTAAACACTTTAAATTGTTCACTTCTCATATAAATCATATGTTATCAAAATATTCATTGCAATATTCCTAAATTTTTAAAGTATTTCGGCTTATAAGGAAGTCTACTTTTGGCTTACATGTATTTCTTGTTGTAAGTTGAAAGACTCTTTTATTTATGACACATTAAACAATTTCAAACCCTATCTAAACTTCCAAAACCCAAAGATATATAACCTTTGCAATTTGACAGAAAATGTAATTTTTCTTGAACTGAAATACATTCAGGAATATAGCATGTTCTTTTAAAGTATTTTCATTTTATGGAATCAAAGTAACTCCTAAATCTGTCTTCATAATTTTACTATTCATCACTGCAGAATTAAGGTGAAATCAATAATGTGGTGGCAGCAAGTAGCACAGAAGATCAGAGAGAAGCAAACTGAAGCTGACACCTTCAGCATTTGTGTGACTGACGGCATTCTGCAAAATAGGTAATTACCTGAGAAGACTCTATGTCATGAAAATGAGTCATTAGATTGAGAGCTGTCAGGATCAGTAAATGTGCATTTTGAATTTATAGTTAACCTAATTTCATATGCAATTTGTTTAAAATTATTTCCTTCTCAGATATTCAGTATCCCTCACTTAATGGTATTACTAAGTTATAATGAATGACTCTGGACTGGAATAGGTTTTTGCTACAAATAGACAAGACAGTGGTTGTATCTGACTAATAAATTAGCTAATAAACTTTGTAAGCATTGACTTAGAATAGGTAATCAACACAATTCTATTTTATTCATTCAATATAGTAGAAAGTATCATTATTCTGAAGTTTAAGACACATTCATCTGTGTATATCCAATACGTAGAAAACAGGATATGGTTGATAAATCTGTGTGGATTTAGTGGATGGGAAAATTCAAAATATTCTTAACATTTTTAGCCAAATACTTACACAGTAATTTATTTTTTATTTGTCAATTAAGGTTCAAATAGCCCCAGAATGTAATTAATATTTCCCTCTGCTTCCTTAATATCTGGCAAGGCTTCCTTTTAATACTTTTTTCTTTAGCACAACACCTTATTGTGAGACTCTTTCTACCATACAAAATCACTGTTATACATGAGTGCTTTCCATCAAGCAGTGTTTTCTCATTCTTACTCAAGTGCATCTTTGCACCACTCTACTATTGATTTGGGGTCTTTCACAGACTATCACACTCAAACAACACAATCAGGTTTATAATTTATACTTGTGACTGTGTCATTAAAACTTGTCAGTAAATATTTTCAAACTTGCCATTTCCTAATTAGAGATTCATAGGGGAACACTTGTAGAAGTCAAAGGAATGGACTTTCGAATTCTCAGAGTAGGTATTAGGTCACAAAAGCCATATCATTCAAATGAATTAGACATTGCTAAAATTCTTCTATTATTACTGCTAGGTTATATTTATAGGCAACGTCATGAAGTGGCAGTACAAATCTGTATCAGTTGTCTATACACTGCCTAGCAGCTTTTATTATGTATAAAGAAGAGCTACTGTCCCTGGCAAGCATTGCTTAAATTAGTATAAATATGATTGGTCTATTTGCACTTCAGTTGAATTAAGGGAGCTAGATGGGAATTTTTTCCTACCTAGTTAAAATTTGCAGCAGCAGGAAAATAAAGAGAGAATGAGTTAATTTTATAGGTGACATTGCCTCCGGTGCATGTGTATATTCGTTTCTTATGACTGCCATAACAAAGTACAACAGATTGAGTGGCTTACAAAAAGAGAAACATATTGTCTCACAGTTCTGGTGGCTAGAAATCCAAGATCAAGGTGTCAGCCAGAATGGTTCCTTCTGAAGACTGTAAGGATGAATTTGCTCCATGCCTCTTGCCTACCTTCTGGTGGGTCACTCACCAGAAGTGACCTTGTAGATCTTGTAGATCGAGCTTCATCTTCATATGGCATTCTTCCTATGGAGTTCCTATGTCCAAAGTACTCCTTTTTAAAAAAATAAAAACTCCATTTATGTAGATTAGGGTCTATTTACTCCAGGATGACTTCATCTTAAGGAATTACATCAGTAACTACTTCCAAATAAGGTTATATTCTGAGTTTCTAGGTGTAAGGACTTCAATATATAATATTGTAAGGGACTCAGTTCAACCAATAATAATATGAAAGTATGAACATATATGAATTTTATTTTCTTTCTTATTAAATCAAACTTATTATCAAATTTAATATTAAATCAAAAAAGAGAAAGAGAATACAAACAAAACAAAAATTTGACTTTTATGTACAACTTAAATTTAATGGTTTGGCACCCTAAAAGTCCTGTCTTCAGCTGTTGTGAATGTACTTTTTTAAAGTGCATCCATTATTAAAAAATAAATAAAATATTTGATATTTCAATAATAGGTATTGTTTTTTCTTCTGACAACAATGAGGTAGCTTATTTGCTTCTTTATAAAACCAAGATACACTTCTGAGTGCTTAACAAGTGCCAAAAGAAGTTAATAGTATTTTTTGTGGACAGAAGAGAAAGCAAGCTACACTGATATTGGTCTCAACTAACTGCTACCTGAGTGCTTTAGCTTTTAAAAAAGAAAATTTTTTAATTTTCTCAGCCAAGTTCTCACTCTACTGCCCAAGCAGCAGGGCAGTCACACAACTGTGGCTCACTCTAGACTCAACCTCCTGGGCTCAAGTGATCCTCCCATCTTAGCCTCTGGAGTGGCTGGGACTACAGGCATGTGCATCACACAGCTAATGTTTTTTTTTTATTATTTTTTATTTATTTATTTATTTATTTTTATTATATTTTAGGTTTTAGGGTACATGTGCACAACGTGCAGGTTTGTTACATATGTTTACATGTGCCATGTTGGTGTGCTGTACCCATTAACTTGTCATTTACATTAGGTATATATCCTAATGCTATCCCTCCCTGCTCCCCCTACCCCACAACAGGCCCTGGTGTGTGATGTTCCCCTTCCTGTGTCCATGTGTTCTCATTGTTCAATTCCCACCTATAAGTGAGAACATGTGGTGTTTGCTTTTTGTCCTTGTGATAGTTTGCTGAGAATGATGGTTTCCAGCTTCATCCATGTCCCTACAAAGGACATGAACTCATCATTTTTTATGGCTGCATAGATTCCATGGTGTATATGTGCCACATTTTCTTAATCTAGTCTATCATCGATGGACATTTGGGTTGGTTCCAAGTCTTTGCTATTGTGAATAGTGCCACAATAAACATACGTGTGCATGTGTCTTTATAGCAGCATGATTTATAATCCTTTGGGTATATACCCAGTAATGGGATGGCTGGGTCAAATGGTATTTCTAGTTCTAGATCCCTGAGGAATCGCCACACTGACTTCCACAAGGGTTGAACTAGTTTACAGTCCCACCAACAGTGTAAAAGTGTTCCTATTTCTCCACATCCTCTCCAGCACCGGTTGTTTCCTGACTTTTTAATGATCGACATTCTAACTGGTGTGAGATGGTATCTCACTGTGGTTTTGATTTTCATTTCTCTGATGGCCAGTAATGATGAGCATTTTTTCATGTGTCTTTTGGCTGCATAAATGTCTTCTTTTGAGAAGTGTCTGTTCATATCCTTCGCCCACTTGTTGATGGGGTTGTTTTTTTTCTTGTAAATTTGTTTGAGTTCTTCGTAGATTCTGGATATTAGCCCTTTGTCAGATGAGTAGATTGCAAAAATTTTCTCCCATTCTGTAGGTTGCCTGTTCACTCTGATGGTAGTTTATTTTGCTGTGAAGAAGCTCTTTAATGAGATCCCATTTGTCAATTTTGGTTTTTGTTGCCATTGCTTTTGGTGTTTTAGACATGAAGTCCTTGCCCATGCCTATGTCCTGAATGGTATTGCCTATGTTTTCTTCTAGGGTTTTTTATGGTTTTAGGTCCAACATTTAAGTCTTTAATCCACCTTGAATTAATTTTTGATGAAGTCCTGCTATGTTGCTCAGGCTAGACTTGAATTCCAGTCCTCAATAAATCCTCCTGCCTTGGCCTCCCAAAGTGCTGGGATTATAGGCATGAGCCACTGCACCTGGGCAGCAATTTAAAAAATCTATTAAATTACAGTTTATTTACAAATCCATGTGAGAGATACAAGATGCATTTGCTTTTTTATCACTTTACTTTTAGGATCACGTATACAGGTATTAGGGTTGATATTATAAATTCTCTTGTTCTTTACTAATATTGACATAAATTCTGTCTTTAGGGATTATAAATAAATATATATGTGTGTATATATATGTGTGTGTGTGTGTGTGTATATATATACATTTTGATTACCACAAATACATATATGTTTTTCACAGTCCCCAAAAGTGTGCCAGAATTAGAGTTTCATGCATAAAAATAAAGAGATTTGAGCTTTCAATCATGGATATGCTACATTAATGCTCCTCAAAGTATTTACTTACAAGATTAGTAGGACTGAGTCAATCAACTCTAAAACTGACAAAGAAATGTTATGTAGAGTATTGCAAAGCACAAAAAAAAATTATCTGAGTGCAATAGGAGTATAACAAGTGAAGTCACCTTTATTAAAATGAGCATTGTCGCATTACTTTTCATCTCTTTCAATCTAATGTGTCTTATTTCACTATTTGTATATAATAATGACATATTTTTAAGCTCATTCTTTCTTATAATAAGGAGTCTAATTCAATTTCTTAACTGTTTAACTGTTGTCGGCTTTTGAGCAGAACCCCTGTATTTGGCATGTGCTGGGAATTCAGAGTACGAGCAAGAACCCTCATCCGTATACAATTCCCTAACCATCATTATTATTCTTATCCATCTCAAGTTAATTTTGAGCTCAACTGGAAGTCCTGACATTCTCTCCCCAAAAAGCTTCACATATGAATTTTAAATAAATTCATATCCTCTTGTATATGTGAACGTGGAAAGATTACTATGACATCTAAACCAAATCTTTCCCTCTTGTGTACGTGACCTGAGCCAAATCTTGAATGAGGATCTTTTCTGATTCTGTAGGATGACTATGATTTTGCTTTGCTCAGCTATGTTCTTTAAATTATTAGACATCTTTGGGTGAATATTCTTTTTTACATTGTTATAATGTTTAACAAATGAAAAGTAACAACATAAGTCCCTGAATTAATAGAATAAAGTTTAGAGAAGTGGGAAACTGTTCCCCATGATAAATATAAACATCATTTATTTTCTTTGGTTTATTTTTGTCTTTTGGGGGCCTGAACATCATACAAATGTCTTTGTGGCCTATCTCTGGAAAATTAATTATTTTAAGCTATCTAAATATATTTAATTAAATTCTATGCATAGTAGAAGAAGCAGGATTATTTTAAAACCAATTATACATAAAATTGTTGTAGGTCTGCCAGTGGAGCTGATGGCTCTTATAGCTTTCAATGGTTTGTGTACAGTTATTTTCAACTATACATTCAGTGATGCCATGCTGGTAACTTGTTTTCGGCTGAAGTGGAAGTATTTGCACCATCACAATTGTCAAAGTCTACAAATTAGGGTTGCTTTTGTTTGTTTGTTTGTTTTAGCACCATTGTATTTTACAAATATAAATACAGGTGAATGATTTTATTTTGGCTTCAACAATAATGCCTGTCTACTAGTTACTAACTGGAGTGTTTTAGCTATTTTTAAATTTATTGAATTACAATTTGCTCACAAATTTGCATAAAAGATGTAGTGACAAGTTTACTTTCAATAGGTTAATTTGGTTTTTATCTTCCTCATTGCTATCTTTAAAGCCTACTGGCATACAAGCAGGAAAAAAGTAGACTGAGGACACATTATGATCAAGTGTTATCTATCTTATATCAAATCCACTTGAATTCGTTAGCTAGGCAACAGTTTTTTTCAAACATGTTTTTCCTCATTAAAATAGGTAATCTTTTACATAAATGGCTCTTATTAATGGCTATTAAAGTAGACTAAAGAGCTATTTACCAATGTGTGAATACCATTTTGAAAAATAAATAGGAATCTCTGGAAGCAGAACCCCAAGATATTTCAATTAGAAACCAATTCTGAAAGCCACACATATTTTTCTATGGGCAATATGACTACCCTTCATTTCTTACAACTCAAACTTGACCTTCTGAATATCCCTCATTAAGAAGATCTTTCCTTGATAAGAAAGGAGAGCCACACCTGTGGCAGTGACTAAAATTATTGTGCAGGAATCATTTCTGGTGAGTAATTGAATAACAGATGTTGTAGCCAACTTGCCAGATCATTCTCACATTCATGTCAATGAGAAACTACTAACCACAAAGAATTATTTTGAAACATATGACATCACTAGATTAATCTTATGTGTGTTAATAGAGCAAGTGATAGCATGTCATAAAGTGTTTATATAGAGACCTGTGTAAGACATCCCTTAAAACAATTAGCATATTGAAAGAAAAATGCTTATATCTGGAAAGCAGAAGTAGCAGAAAAATTATTGGAGACTTTCAATGAATATGAAGAAGTGAATGAGCAGATTTCTTAATCAAATTAAAGATCTGTTCTTTGTAAGTAATTCTGTTTCGGAAATTTAATGAATAAAATATCTAAATTATGAATAACAGTTGTACATAGCTATTTATAATTTTCTAATATTTATTTATCATAAAGATATAAAAAGAGAATCAATAAAGCAAATACTACATGGGAACTACCTAATACACAGGACATAGCATACTGGTACACAGTAATTTCTTAAATTTCTCATATTGGGAAACAGTCTCTTGAAGGGTTAAGGCAGCTGCTCATGTTGACTAAACTAGTAAGAGGCATAACCAGATCTAAACCTTTTTCCTCTAAACATCTTAATACTTGGTGAAACTTGTTTCACAATCTTTTCTGCTTTTTTTCCCATAATTAAGGGTAGCTATACTCAGTCGCTTCATTAATTCCAACCTCATGCAGTTTATTTATTTAACAAACATTTTCTGAGTGACTTCTATGTGCTGTGATAGGTGCAATGGATTCAAAAGTGAATAAAACAAAATAGTCTTGCTCTTGTTGAACTTAGAAACTAGTAATTTAAAGAAGCTATTATTCTAGTATTTTAAGACTTCCTAAAGCCAAACGTAATTAAGAAAAAGTATAAACCCAGATACGCTGGATGAAGCAGCTTTGTGTTCTGGCTGCCTCTGAAGCCAGTGGGCAGTTCTAGTGGTGTAGGAGGTGGCAGTTAAATGCTATAGTTTTTGATAGATTGGTGTCAAGATGGGAACAGGTGTTTGGCTGGAGAATTCCTGCACATCAAGCTGTATACATTTCTGCCAGCAGGGTAAAATATCCTTAATAACTCTCCTTCACAGAATCCATGACATAAATAATATAAACTGGAATTCCCATGAAGGCAATTATGTCTAGTTTATAATCTTACTGTCATGATTCAACTCATGATTGATCATGAGCTTTCAGGAAGACAGAACTGACCACCATTTTGTAACTTTGACATTTCTTTACAGTTTCTCAGGACATTAAAATTACCAATTCCTACACATCTCCTTCTTTGTCAGTCACTGATCAAATGAACACTTGTCAAAGTAAATTTTCAAAAAGTAAAAACATCCCTCAAATTAGTAATAGCCATTTATGACAGATGCACACCGAACATCATACTGAATGGGCAAAAGCTGAAAGCACTTCCCTTGAAAACTAGCACAAGGTAAGGATGCCCTCTCTTACACTCCTATTTAGCATAGTATTGGAATTCCTGCCCAGAGCAATCAGACAAGTGAAAGAAATAAAAAGCATCCAAATAGAAAGTTCTCTTCTGAAGTCAAACTCTACCTTTACTGATGATATTATTGTGTATCTAGAAAACTCTAAAGACTTCACCAAAATCTTACTAGAACTAATAAAAATTTTTAGTAAGGTTTCAGGATACAAATATATGTAGAAAAATCAGTAACATTTCTATACACCAATAATGTCCAGGCTGAGTCAAACCAAGAACACAGTCTCATTTACAATAGCCACAAATAAAATGAAATACATAGGAATACGGCTAAGATCTCTATAAGGAGAACTATAAAACACTGATGAAAGAAATCAAAGATGACACAAATGATTGGAAAAACATTCCATGCTCATTGAATAGAAAAATAAGTATCATTAAAATGATCATACTGTCCAAAGCAGTTTACAGATTCAACACTATCTAACTACCAACTTAATTCTTCACAGAACTAGAAAAATACTACTCTAAGATCCATATGGAACCAAAAAAAGAGCATGAATAGTCAAAGCAATTCTAGGCAAATAGAACAAAGCTGGAGGCACCACACTACCCAACTTCAAACTATACCATAAGGCTATAGTAATCAAAACAGCATAGTATTGCTACAAGAACAGACACATAGACCAGTGGAACCTAATAGAAAACTCAGAAATAAAGCCTCATGATTAAAACCACCTAATTTTTGGCAAGGCTGACCAAAGCAAGCAATGTGGAATGGACTCCCTATTCAAAAATTGCTGCTGAGGTAACTGGCTAGCCATATACAGAAGGATAAAACTGAACCCTTACTTTTCACCATATACCAAAATTAACTCAAGATGGATTAAAGATTTAAAGACATCGAATTATAAAAACCCTAGAAGAAAACCTAGGAAATATCTTTCTCAACATCAATCTTGGCAAAGAATTTTTGGCTAAGTCTCTAAAAGCAATTGCAACAAAAATGAAAATTGATGAGTGGGACCTAATTAAACTAAAGCATTTCCTCCATGCAAAAGAAACTATCAGAGAGTAAACAGACAACCTAAAGAATGGGAGAAGATATTCACATGCTAAGCACCTGACAAAGGCATAATATCCGATTCTATAGTGAGCCTAAACAAAACTAGAAGCAAAAACAAATAACACCATTAAAACATGGGCAAAGTACATGAATAGACACTTCTCAAAAGAAAATGTACAGGTGACCACCAAACATATGAAAAAATACACATCATCACTAATCATCAGAGAAATGCAAATCAAAACCACAATGAGCTATCATCTCACACCAGTCAGAATGGCTATTATGAAAAAGTTAAGAAGCAACAGATCCTGGCAATGTTGCAGAGAAAAGGAAACATTTATACACTGTTGGTGAGAATGTAAATTAGTTCAGCCACTGTAGTAAGCAGCTATTTCTCAAAGAACTTAAAAAAAAAAAAAAAAAAAAAACAGAGCTGCATTAGACCTATCAATCCCATTACTGAGTATATATTCAAAGGAAAATAAATCATTATACCAAAAACCACATGCACTTGTATATTCATCACTACACTATTCACAATAACAAAAATATGAAATCAAGTGAGGTGTCCACCAACAATGGATTGGATAAAGAAAATGTGTTACATATGCACCATGGAATACTACACAGCCATAAAAAAGAATAAAATCATGTCCTTCACAGCCACATGGATGGAGCTGGAGACCATAATCCTAAGCGAATTAACAGGGAAACAAAATGCATATTTTCATTTATAAATGGGAGCTAAACATTGAGCACGCATGGACATAAACATGGGAAAAACAGATGCTGCGGACTAGTAGATGGAGGAAGGGGGAAAGCATGGGTTGAAAAACTACCTATTGGGTACTCTGCTCACTACCTTTATGTAATATACCCATGTAATAAATCTGCACATGTATCTCCTGTATCTAAAATAGAAGTTTAATTTTGAAAAAAAAAATAAAAACATAATTGTAATGCACACAAAGAAAATATACATGTGAAATATTTACATGATCAATATTGACAGAATTGGTAGAGTTGTAAAGATGCTTCCAGGACCATTTGAGGAACTGTAAATTTATAGAAATTTTAAAAAATGTGAGAATAAGATCATTAGATTAGATGGAGAATAGAATAAGCCTCTACCAGGGCAACAAAATCATGATCTTTGGAGTCAACTTTTCTTTTCTCTTTTATCAGTTTTATTATTTGTAAAGTCTACGCTTGGTGAACCAAAGTGAAAAAAGACAACTCCAAAGTACAAGACAATATGAAACTATATTTACAGATGCTAAAGAAATTCAGAGAAAGGGAGAGAGTTTATGGGCTAAAATGGAGTCAGCATTTCTTCTGGAAAGTTACTTTATGCCAAATTAATATCTGTTTCCACTCTATTTGGGGATACACCTAAATGTTAACTGTCATCTTTGAAAAAAGATGATATTAAAATTCATCAGACCATACATTAGATATCATTTACATCTTGCTTAAAATATTAAAATACAATGCAGTTAAATGTTGGAAATCCTAGCATTTTAAAAAAATATATTTTGAATTATTCCTCTCTTCTGATGCAGTTAGATAAACTGAAAGCAACTATGAGTTCATCAACATGTTATATAGCATCTATACTAAAAAGGCTATATCACATTGCAATCGATTACTAGGTTTCCCCAATCTTTCCCCAGGTAATTTTAAGATGCATAAAAGACATACTTATTTCATATTCAGGAAATAAATTACAAGATTTAAAACATCAAGATATGAAACTGATGTGTGCCACTAATCCTCTAATTTTCTAATGCTGTTTATTCCTGTATCATATAAATATTTTGTGTACTTTCTTTTATAATGATTTTTACTATATATTTGTTGAAGAGCACACATTATGCCCCAAAATTTGTCAGTTCCCAGATCCTATTGAACAGTTCTAATCTGCTTAATTTGCATCGCTGTACCTCAAAGAATTCTTTCAATATGTATTTGAAAGTGTTTCTATCTTTAAATGTGAAGGTTTCCAAATTTCCTCTACTGAAAAATAGAATATTAAAATATGCAAATATCAGTAGCATTTGTATATCTACTTTCCTCGGCATTTTTCTTAACCACTGAAGATCTTCTTGAGCTCACAAAAGACATAAGCATACAAGCATTTGGAAAAAAGCACTTTTCATTCACTTCCTTCCTCTCTCACCTGGGGAGAGAAAATGGTGAAGGAATATAAAATTGGCAATACCAGATATTTGCTTGTACTGCTCTCTCTTACTTAATTTCCAGACTTGAATGTCTAACTTTCTAGCAGAAATTTAAGTACTTTCTGATGAAATTCAAGTTGCCCAACACAAAATTTATCATCTTCTCTCGATACTTTTTCATTTACTGAAATAGCAGTTGATTTCAGTATAGCTGCAACTTCTATCTGCATATATCTATTACAATTGAGTCCAAATTCTTTTTTTACAGACATGAGCCATTGTTGACATCATCCTCCCTCATTGTCATTAGGTGATGATGATCACACTAAAGTTCTTTTAATTTTTATAAATTTAGATTTTTTTTCTGTCCTGTCCTTTCATATGAGCTTCTCATCTAGCCCCAAATTCCCAGGTGTTTTCTTTTTGATAGTACAGAATTTGTGCCATTGTTTAGATTAGATTGAAGATCATTCCTGGAAAAAAATATTATTAACAGAGACTAAAAATTATTAATGCGGATACCAGTGCAGCCAGACTACAAGGTAAGACTAGAAAAGAAAATAATAGCAATATATGCCAGAGAATCTAAGCTAAAAATACATATCCCTAATATGTTTTCACATTTAAGAGAAATGCAGTTTTTTGAATAATTTTATAGTCAATCAAATTCTGTGCCATCATTTTTTGCTCTTGCTTAAATTATTTGCTACATTTCATTCTATATAGTTACACACCAATACTGCACACCTATTTATTTATTTAATTTAATTAATTTATTTATTTATTTATTTATTTTGAGACAGAGTCTCGCTCTGTCGCCCAGGCTGGAGTGCAGTGGCGTGATCTTGGCTCACTGCAAGTCCCACCTCCCAGGTTTAAGCAATTCTCCTGCCTCAGCCTCCCCAGTAGCTGGGATTACAGGCATGTGCCATCACGCCTGGCTAATTTTTGTATTTTTAGTACAGACGGGGTTTCACCATCTTGGTCAGGCTGGTCTTGAACTCCTGACCTCATGATCCATCCCCCTTGGCCTGCCAAAGCACTGGGATTACAGGCATGAGCCACCATGCCCGGCCACACCTGCTATTTTTGGCTATGTGTTTTCTTTGTTGTTGTCTCTCCTGACCCTGTAATAAAATACTATTTATTAAAACAATCTTTCAGAGATTCTACATCTGTGACATCACAAACCTTCAACAGATGTGAAGATATCACATATTTGTTTTTTATTTATTGATTTGTTCTATCTACAAAATATACAATTCTATCTTTAAATATAATTTAAGAATTAAGCAAATCCAAGGCCTCAAGGCTTCACCATGATAAAATCACACTTGCATGAACTATTAATACTTCAATTCTAAATTAGAACTCATTACATAGAATGATGGCTTGAGAAATGATAGATATCCAGGATCAGATAATCATTTCTTCTAAAGAGCTGCACAGTTCAAGCCTTTTGATATCAGTCTGCAGGATCACAGATGACATTCTCCTTGCCTTGTATCCTAGGATTCACCTTCACAGTCAGCAACTTCTAAGTTAAGTCACAATACATTTATCAGTTTTATTTGAATACTTAGTAATAGAACTATTGTTGTCATCAAATAAATATTCACTGTACATTTACAGATTTATTGGAATCAGTCCTCCCCATCCAGACTAAATAAGAGTTTTTCATAGATAAAAATGTTCATGTTACGAATAGGCAAGCTTTTCCTTCCTTCTTTCCTTCTTTCCTTCCTTCCTTCTTTCTTTCCTTCCTCCCTCCCTCCCTTCCTTCCTTCCTCCCTTCCTTCCTTCCTCCCTCCCTTCCTTCCTCCCTTCCTTCCTTCTTTCCTTCCTTCCTTCCTCCCTCCTTTCCTTCCCTCCTTCCTCCCTCCTTTCCTTCCTTCCTCCTTTCCTTCCTTCTTCCCTTCCTTCCTTTCCTTCCTTCCTTCTTCCTTTCCTTCCTTCCTCCTTTCCTTCCTTCCTCTCTTCCTTCCTCCTTTCCTTCCTTCCTTCCTCCCATCTTTCCTTCCTCCCTTCCTTCCTTCCTCCCTTCCTCCCTTCCTCCCTTCCTTCCTTCCTCCCTTCCTCCCTTCCTCCCTTCCTTCCTTCCTTCCTTCCTTGCATCCTTCCTCCTTCCCTCCCTCCCTTTCTCTCTTCCTGGCTTCCTTCCTCCCTTCCTTGCTTCCTTCCTTCCTTCCTATTATTTCCCCTTGTATTTATTTAACCTCACTTTTCCCTCAAACACTAACTCATAATAAATATTAACCAAGTGTTTTTGAAGTAATACACCATTTGTATTATTATTTCTACCACTCACAGTTACCTTAACTAGAAAGCTGAGCCACACCAGTTTATTCTTCATAATCAAAATGAAAATAATTACGGTATTTACATTAATATCATTTTACTATCATTATCATTATCATTATCATTATGATCATCATCCTTTCTCAGACATCTACTATGCAATTATCTTGTTTATTGTAATTCCCTCATATTTTAGTTCAAAATATATTTTATATTGATAAAATATTTTAAAACCTTACAGAAACCATCTTTATGCAGTACTTCAAAAGAAAGTAAAATGCTTTAATAGGATGTCTCCAAAAAACTTGAAACTTCTCATTGTAATTCATAGAACTCCAAACACTATGTGCAAATTAATATTCAATAACATTTTTTGACAGTGGTCATTGAACACAATTTTATTTCCAAAGCTCATTTCCAACTCTCACTTTTCAGAATGAATTTAACCTTTTTAAAGACTAAAGTTAAGCTATTTAGAGTTTTCACACTATATGTCGTGATTTTTTATTATTGCATTAAAATGTATTTTAATACACTTAATTTTTCAAATGATAACATCAATAACTTAGGATGCATTCTAGTATGTTGCATAATAAGAGAAAAAAACATTTAGTGTCAATTATGACCCAGGTACTCTTGTATATACTTTACAGATATTAACTTAGTTAATCCTCACAATTCGTTGAGTTAGTTACTGTCATTAGTCTCATTACTTAAAACAGGAGACAGAGGCATGAAGTGGATAAAAAGCTTGCCAAAGATAATATATCTATGTAATTGTGGATCAATAATTCAAATCCAGGCTGTCAAACAATAGCGTTTATTTTTTTTAACCAAGCTGCTAAACACGTATAAATTACAGTAAAAAGCTATCACCAATTGATACAACTCAGATTGTGCCTTAATCTATTTTTTCAAGTGCATAGTCCATTTGTGTGAGTAGACTACCTTCTGTGAGATTTACTTTTTAAAAATAAATGCATCTTCATTTTTAATTTCTAAGCTAATCCAGAAAGCCAACATTATGAAAGAAAAAAAATAGAAGATCTAGGTATGTTGACTCTGGTGCCAACTATATCCCTAAGGATTTCTTCTGTCATTTAATCTAATTATACCCAGTAGTGTTATAATCATATTAAAACTTTTCTTAATGAAGAAAGGAAAGTAATCTACATCTTCTTACTGTTTTTCTAAAAATTAAGGATGAAAAATAGATTTAGGAATACTAAGCATTCACTAAGATATCTGAATAGGTGTTACGTTGTTTTATGTAACATCCCTCTAATGATTGTATACATTTTCTTTATTTACTGTGCTTTAGATTTTCATTTAATTTATATTATTCTTTATAAAAATTTATATTTGTCATGCTAAGAAAATTACCAATCATAACTTTACTTTTAACCAATATTGTTTATATTTTATGAAACAACTAAACTATCCACAGGTTTTTCAATAAAGCAAGGCTGAAATCCAATCCTCAAAAGCAGCAAATTGACAGTAATCATTTTTATTTGTATATTCATTTATTCATTTAATTACATTTTCATTTTTGTCAGAAGATGTTCAGAAATCATTTAAAGTGGTCAAAGTTAGTACCAGAATCTAGGATTATATTATAGCCACCTCTCTCAGGAGAGATTTGTGATTTGTCCAAACTATAAGAAAGAAAAAGTTTCTACTTTAGGATGCCAAATATCAAAAAATGAATTAATTTATCTCAATTGTGCTACAATAAATGAGTCAGAAGAATACAATATATAAACCTGAGAGGGAACAATGGAACAAAGTTTGCAAATGATCTCTAAAATTTCCTCCATGTCAATCTAACAGGATTGACATACCACTTCCTACCGAAACAGACAAATATGGAAGGACCTCTGGAACCTATAACCACAAAGAAATCAGTATTTTTTATATATATGTCTATATATGTACATATGTACAGTATATGTCTATATATGTGCATGTGTAGAGTATATGTCTATATATGTGCATGTGTACAGTATATGCCTATATGTGTACATGTATGTGCATATGTACAGTATGTCTATATATGTACATATGGACATATATACTGTATGTCCATATATGTACATATATACCCTATGCCCCTTGAATATATATATTAGTATGTATATATAAATATAAATGTGTGTCTATATATAGTATGTATATGTATACATATGTATATGTACATGTGTACAGTATGTCTACAGTATATGTAATGTATGTATTTAATACGTATTTTAATATGCTTAACTTTTGTCAATCAAAAATTACATATGTACAGTATGTCTGTATATGTACATATATACGCTATATCCCTCACCTATATATGTTTGTGTGTATACATATAATTATAATTACAAATGTGTGTGTCTATATATATATAATGTGTATATATATGCACAAATTCATGCTTAGTAAATGATAGAGAAGTCAAAGAAGTAAGCTACAAATGTTCCCACTTTTTCTACCTTAGAATTTTGTCTCATATTTAAATACTTCATATAATGCCTGTATATATATGTATATATATAAATACTGTACCCCGCAACAATTATATATATATAATAGTTGTTCATAGAAATTGTGAATAGAAGTAATATTTAGCTAATCTACTTAATATGTCAGGAATTCTATCAGTACTTGATTGCTAACACTAGTCAGAAAAAATTACCAAGGATATTTAACAGATAACAAAAGCGGCATTTAGAGAGATCAGATCACATACCTTATAAGAAGAGCTAGAATCTAAATCCACATATATTTGCCACTTTTTTTTTTCTTAAGCCATTGGGAACCAGGATGTTGACATTTTACAGACCAGAAAAATCTGATTCCATATACTTCCCCCAAATTACAACAAGCAACATAAGATTGTGATCTTATTTTAAAATAGGAATTATTAATGATAAATGTATGAGCTACTATCAAATATCATTGTATTTTCTCAAAGTCTTATGTTTACTTTCTCTTATTCTTGATGAAAATTTCTATGTGTTCCTTCCTTCCTTTTTTTCTTCAAAAATTTCCCCAATATGAACTATTTGCATGTAAGGATTAGTAAATTCCTCCCTTAAAATATTCATTTGTTTGAGAATTTAGATAAAAAGAAAACTGACACATTACTTACTGGTATAAGTCATTGAGTCACTGTGGTTGATGTAAACAACTTCTGATTAAGCTCCATTTATTCATGGAACCAGGTAAGATGCAGATCAACTGAGTTTAAACATTTTTCTCCAGTTTTCCTCAAATCTTATACATATATATATTATACTGACAGTATACATATATGCATATATGTAGCTAGTTACACTTATACATGTATGTATAGACAGAGATTATGAAATTATGGCTTTTAGTGGACTGGCTACACATGGAAATCTACTACATTTAGTTTTCCTCAGGTAATTTTGACTTTTCTGACACACAACTGTCAAACCTTTTAACACTGAATGAATACTGGATTTCTTCACAAATCAAATTTATTTTAAGTGTCCAAGAGTGAAATGGCACACATTAAGATATCTGAACTATTCATATTTTTCAAATGTCTGTTCTCCAAAATCTTCTCTAATATAAAACCAAAATCAAGGCATAAAGATCATTACTTGTTTTATCTTCTGGGCATAACAAGTATTAAAATCTCTGTTTATTTTTTCCTTACTGTTAGGGAGAAGATTTTCTTATTTTGTGTATGATGGTGTCCAGCATGAATTTTGTTATTCCTTTTATAACAACTTCATACTGGACACCATCATACACAATAAAGGGGAAAATCTGCACAAGCCCCGTTGAAGGAGTATCACAGATGTTGAAGTTTTAATCTGGTGTATTTTTTGTCATCAATACACAGGCGTGTGTGTGCACATATGCAGACACACACAGAAACACATACACACATATACACCAGATTGCCTAGAACAGAGAGGGAAAAGAAAACTTTACACGTAAATCAGCGGAGGTCACTTTTATGCAAGGAATGAGCAAAGCTCTAACACAAAAAGAAGTATAAGGCAGATCTCACAGCACATGCATCAACAAACCTTGGAACCAGACTTAAAGGGAAAAAATTAAAAACTCCTCCATAAACACTTTATAGGTAGTACACTTTTTTAAAGTTTATCTTCAAAGAAATGCCTTTTAAAGTTCCCTAAATATGCTCTAGCTGGACTTGCTTACAACCACAAGAGGCAAAAGAGGTCCAAGGAATCAAATGAATGATTAAAGAAGACTACTGTGCTGTTAAGTAGCATAGAACCAAAATATTTAGTCTGTCTAAATCTGTGTCACTCCAAGTCACTAAAATTGGCTCAAAGATAAGAATTTCAACTAATGTGGAAAAATAATGAAGACACTCAGTTCTTTCTTTTTTTTTTTTTTTTTTTTTTAGATGAAGTCTCGCTCTGTCACTCTGTTTCTGAGGCTGGAATGCAGTGGTGGCATCTTGGTTCACTGCAACCTCCGCCTCCCGGGTACAAGTGATTCTCCTGCCTCAGCCTCCCTAGTAGCTGGGATTACAGGTGCACGCTGCCACACCTGGCTAATTTTTGTATTTTTAGTAGAGACAGGGTTTCGCCATGTTGGCCAGGCTGGTTTCAAACTCCTGACCTCAGGTGATCTGCCCGCCTTGGCCTCCCAAAATGCTGGGATTACAGGCACCAGCCACCACGCCCGGCCAAGATGCTCAGTTCTTAAGATTTAATTTAATCTATCAGAAGAAGTAGAATAAATATACAGGAAATTTAAAAATAATTATTGAGAATCTTTTAAAAATATTTTTTTCAGTTGGGTTATGTAAAATTTTTATCTGTCTCCCTCACCTTCTTATTGTAACCTATCACTTCCTATCCAACATTTAATATTTTATCATACTGGAAGGGAATGGAAGTGATGCACTGGGACATAAGAAAAGTTTACAGAAATTTTTTCAACTTAATTAATAAAATAAATGCCTATAAAGCGAAAAGTCAATGATGTTATTTCTTCAGGCAAAGTTTTCACAGATGGCACTGAATAATTATTTTTAATTCTGAATGTAAAGATATACCAGATGTGACATGTTACTTACCTCAGCAAGCAAAGTGATAAACCCATAACATTTTTATTAAAATTATATATAGAAACAACACTGGTTTTGATATGGAAGAAAAATGTACATAGAGGGAACAACACGTACAATTGATCTTAACAAAATAAAAAACATTATTTTTTCATAATTAATATTTCTGACTGTTGCTGGTAATACTTTTCCTGATATGAGTTAGTGAAAGAATACAAATAATACAGTATATTAGTTGCACAGATACTATTTCTCATAAGATTTGATGAATAATTACAAATTTATAGAAAATGGAAGATGCACTTCGGTGTTGTTTTTAAAGAGTATATATAATATCTGCTCTGAATTATTAACTTTATTATAAATTATACATTATTGAGTGTCATTTATGATTTTCTGTCTTAAAGAAAGTGTTTACAGGAGGCAAACGTAAATTCAAAACAGTTTTGACTATATATATGTTACAAAGCCAGAGGTTTTATTTACCAATATAACACAACAGCAAATAGACGATCTGAGTATGTTATTGTTTTCAGCTTCCCTTTAGGTTAGGATACCGGCAAGCTTCCTCAGAGTGGATACTATGCAGATGGTTAAGGGAGACATAGTTTTATCTGCTTACTTGTTCAATTATTTGTCTATTTTTACTGATAGCCTTACGTGAACTCCCATCTTGTTCTCGGAATAGTAATAGTCACTAGAATACAGCAGAAGTCCTCTGAGGCTCAGATGAACAGACGGGATTAGAATAACAAGAAAATTTTTGGGAGAAACAACAGGGAAAGATGAAGGGGAAAGGAAGCAGGAGGCAGCGGGAGCTTTCAGTCCATGAGGCAGGTCTGATACCTGTGAAAGAATAAGGGAAAAGAAGGGAAATAGAATAGGAAAAGAATCTGAATGTAGTGTAGTTCTGAAAAGAAAAAAAATCTCAGGAAGTCTGATAAGGAGATTCAGAACGAAGAATACCCACTAGAGGAGTTTTACTCAGGCAGGAATGGCCTGGCTCTAGTACCCACTGGGATCAGTCACTGGCAAGGAGCAGCCCGGGGACATTGATATGGGTGCTGCAGCAGATCCCGAAGTTGCAGCGGCTGAAAGCTTCCCTTTAACTAATATGAAGGCATATCAGAGAGGATCCCCTCCATGGTTATTATAGATATCAATGATACAGTTTCTATGCACAAGTTCAGCGTGTGGTGAGAGCATACGATAAACAATTATATGAGAAACATACACACATTAGAGTAAGATGCTGTGAGGACCCAAGAAAGGGATGTGTAACTCAGGTGAAAGAGAGGTAATTGTTCTGACATGGCATATTGGATCTGAGTAAGGCAGGATGAGACAGAGATATCCAGATTAACAAAGGAGAGGGAAAAGCTTTGGCAGCACCAATAGTCTACATAAAGGCTGCAACACATAGAGAGCAAGGTGAGTAAGGTGGGTGCTATTAATCACAAATTGTTTTCAATTCTGTATGGCTGAAGTAAAAAAACAAACAAAAAAACATTAAACGTGGCCACAAATATGGATCTTCTTCCACTGAGATAAGTAGCCTAATTTTCCTCACTTTAAAGATGGACTGGCCTTACCAATTTCTTTAACCACTAGAAGGCAGGTGTTGTGGCATTATGGAATTTTTGAAGCTATGCTATAAAAATCTTTACAAGTTCATCTAGCTCTCTTAAAGTGTTCACTCTGAGGGAAGCCAGTCACCTTCCTGCTACCTTGATATCACTCTGCAGTGAGGAAGCAGGCTAACAATGCAGGGACGTGGGGGGTGTGTGTGTGTGTGTGTGTGTGAGAGAGAGAGAGAGAGAGAGACAGAGAGAGAGAGAGACAGAGACAAAGAGAGAGAGAGGGAGACAGAGAGACAGAGAGACATACAGAGACAGAGACAGAGAAAGAAAGAGAGAGCTGAGGAAGCCTAGATATTCCAGCCATCCCAGTTTAGGTGCCAGACATGTGAGTTGAGAAGCCATTCTGGTCATTCTAGGGCCAGCATCACATGAAAAAGAATGAAAAATCCAGATGAAAGTCAGACTGGGAGATATGAATTATTTCAGCTTTCTCCACCTATTTGAGACACTTATCCGAGACTCTGGTCATCATGGAGCAGAAACAAACTGCTCCTGCCAAACCCTCTCTAAATGCCTAAATGCACACACACACACACACACACACAAACACACACACATACACAAAACGTGATCCTAACGAACAGTGTTATTTTGTGTCATAAAGTTTTGGAGTGGTTTGTTACACAGTAATATATAACAAACAGACATAATGGCAAGAAGAAAATGTCTAAGAGGTCACCTGAGGGTATACTGTAAATGCCTCGTTTCAATCCCAAGGAATTTGAGTTCTATATGGAAAGCAATGCAGAGCTATGAAAGGATAAACTTAAATATGACTGAGTCTGAAATATAAATCTGAAAGGTCACTCTCTGGATGATCCACAAATAATGGATTAGAAATAAGTGAACCTTGAAAGGGAGATTACTCAGGAGGCAGTTCCTGTGGTCATGCTTATTCTATGACATTCAGCATAAAGCTGAGTGTCAGCTGGAAAACAGAAATCAAGTTTAAAACCCTCTGCCTTCAAAAAGCATACACTTTAGCAAGAGTACACACAAAATCTTTTCCATGAGTACTTTCTGCACAGCAAAGGAAGTTTTAAGGGTCGGGAGATAAGACAAAATGTACCATGGGAAGTGAAAGGAGGAGAGAGAATAGAGAACTATGAAGTCTTTGAATAAGAAAGAATTCAGGAAGTAAGGGTTGAAGAATATATAGAAAAATGACAGCTGAAGTTAGAGTAGCATTAAAAATGGAAGGTTTGAGTAAAAGAGATAAAATGCTTAAAAAAAGATGATGGTTTAGAAAACAAAAAAGAGAATAATTTCAGTATTTTAACCGGTTTAACACACTTTATTAGAAAAAGATTAGTACCAAAGAAGCCACAAATGAAATAAAAATATATTAACATAACATTGGATAACACACATTTCAATCATCTTGTTTTCATTTTAAAATATAACCAAACATAGCTACAATTCAGTCTACTGAAGAATTGACATATCTAATTAGGGAAGAAGAGGTTTTTTGTTTGTTTGTTTTTTTGGTTTTTTTTCCCCAGCAAATGTTCAAATTATTCATACTCCTGTTTTTCTGTGCTTAAATTACTAAAATATATTCTCTAATAATATTAACAATAAATAGAAGTTCAAATCATTTTCAGATAAAAGGTAATTTAACATTGATTACTTATAGCCCATTACACATATTAAAATTATTATAGAAAACAAAATAATATGAGTTTGCTTACAACATTCAGTACAACAAAATTAAAAACTCCAAGATGATGGGTATGCATCAATTGAACATCGCAGTATATTTTCTTTTTAATGAGGCTCTGTGTCAGCATTATGCACCTAGCAGGGTGAATCTTAGGTAGGAAGTTGAAGTTGGACACCACCAACAGCACAGAGAAAGAGAACGAGGGAGGGAGAAAGAAAGAGTGATAAATGAGGTGGGCTAAAAGTAGAAGTTCCCGTTCTTTTATTTATTTTCCTTTGCCTTTCAATTTAGGTTATTCGGTTGTCTTTGGCTGATGCACTGACTTTTTAATGTTTCTCCTAATGACTTGAAATTGTCATAGGAAGAGAACATGTTTCCTGCCTTAAGTTTCTAAACAGATTGAGTAGGGGACTTAGGTCCTGTTTTGTCACTAATGTTGTCAGTAGAGGAAAAAGTGGGAAACAAAGGCAACTGTTGTGTTCTCTATCATTGTCAATTGGTACGACAAATAGAGGAGAAAAGGCTAGAGGGGAGATAGTGGGAAATCCTAAGCATCATGCATGTGTTTCTGTGAGTGTTGGGATGTGTGTGTGAGCACATGCATGCATTTTAGTGAACTTTGTATTTTTTCCCTTTCTCAAAGACTCAACGATTTTGTATTTTCACCCATCTTCTCTTTGAGGCCTGGCCCATTATATTGTTATGTACAAATTCATATCTATTTTATTTTTCTTGTTTTATACGTGTCAATCTTTTTCTTACTCTTCATGTCTTGTGCAATGTCTGGTACTTATGACAGAATAGGGGGAGAGGAAAATTACTGCACAAATAAATGCATGTCTTCTTATCTATTGTATTCTTCCAATCAAAGTTTTATATTTCTATCCTTTATTCATCTACTTCAGTGTTGTAAAAATGATGGGTGGTGAAACTCACTCTGTTATCTCTCATTTAAGGACATGTTAGTGATATATTAATAAAAAGCTAGGATTCTTTTCTCTTCATAAAATCAATCATCATTGTGACTTGTCCTAGGGACAATAAGAGATTTGTGGTTTCATTGAAAATGACTACACTGCCTGAGAGTATGAGTCATAGTATGGACTCAGTGTTCTTATAGAATACAGCCTCAGTAATGCAAACATGCCCTTGAGCACGAAGGTCTGTGCAAAACAGCTTGGAACACTGGAAGCAAGTATTGATTGTATTGCAAGTGTCTAAATTTATATGTTAATTTTAAATAGACTTACTATTATTTCACATTTTTAAAAGACAAAATATTTTGCTCTATTATTTAAATTAACAGCAAAAGGAATCTTTAATTAATGATTTCACTAAATATGTTCTCAATGAAGAAAAAATATACATCCACTGTATATTTCAAGAATAAAACAAGAACAAAGAAGCTTAAAAGAAAAATGTTAACCACAACTCCATGGAAATATTTGCCATCCTTGTAATCTTATCTTATTCTGCTTCATACATTTCAAGAACAATTGCCCCTCCCAAAATATATACCTTGATGTCCAGTTTTGTAAATATGATAATAAAAAAGACAGATGAACTTCCTTCCAATATTTGAGACAAAATATTTTGTAATGAATTCTATTCTGTTTTCTCTAGAGGAGTACGTTAAATTACAATGTCTTGGCATACTTTGAGGGAAGAAAAATCCTGGCACAAATCTTATTTCTGAAGCAAAGAAATACAAAATAATAGGCACATACTTAATATTTGAGACACCACAGTACACCACCCACCAGTGATTGTTAATACATAAGAGAATTACTTATTATACTAAGAATAGTGTCATTGCAGGGTAAAATATAAAAATTTCTCTCTGTCTTGTAAGGCTATTATGAAAATAGAAGCTATCTGTAGTAGGTAGTAGTTTTTGTTTTGTTTTGTTTTGTTTTTTGAGACGGAGTCTGTCTCTGTCTCTCAGGCTGGAGTGCAGTAGCGCAATCTCGGCTCACTGCAAGCTCCGCCTCCCGGGTTCACGCCACTCTCCTGCCTCACTCAGCCTCCTGAGTAGCTGGGACTACAGGCGCCCGCCACTACGCCCGGCTAATTTTTTGTATTTTTAGTAGAGACGGGGTTTCACCATGTTAGCCAGGATGGTCTCGATCTCCTGACCTTGTGATCCGCCCGCCTCGGCCTCCCAAAGTGCTGGGATTACAGGCGTGAGCCACCGCGCCCGGCCAGTAGGTAGTAGTTTTAACCTCAAGATTTTCAATTCATAAAACTGAATCACACTGCTAAATTTAATTCAGCTGCTAATTCCTTATTCTTTCAGTTACTGTTGACAATAGCAATTTTATAGTTACCTAATCTAGTTTACAATTACATGCATTCTATGTGAACGCTTTTAAGACAGGTTATATAGAATCCATTACAATATTCTTCAATAGCAGGAAAGTATAAATAATCTTTCAGTCTGGTAATACGAAATGTATTTATAAGTAGTAATTTGTCAATTTGAGGAAAAAACGTAACATTTGAAATCAGCTTGTAAAAAATATTTAATGATGTGTTCCCCAAAAAAGTTGGCAATATTGAAATGTGAGTAAAGTAGATACAAAACAAATTAACCTCAATTTGTGGATATAATAAAAGGATATATGAATAGAGGAAAGACTCTAAGAATACACATTATCAATATAACTGTAGTAACTTCTGAGAGCTACTACTGTGGTTGATTTTAATTATTATTTATAATTTTTAGTGTTTTCAAATTGAATGTAATGAGTATGTACATATTGTGAAATCAAAGAGGAATAATGCGACTTTAAAAGCTATTCATAAATGTTGAATTTGAGCTAAATTTGTCCTTTTAATTTGAAAATTCTTAGCAGTAATAAAATGTCCACTTTCCCTTTACTTGTCTAAGTGTAAAATTTAGCATTATTTTGTCTTTATTCTTCCAATATCTGAAGGTTTTCCTTATTTAAATAACACAACTAAACTCTCACTAAAAAGACAAGTGAAAAAATAAAAAGTATCCATATGCAAAAACACTGAATTGCACAGCAAATTTATTTATTGCCTTTTTACATCTTTATTCTTCATACTGTGTAGTCAGACTTATTCAAGGAAGGCTTAAATGCTTTAAAATATCAAATAAAATATTGCCTTCTGGAATTACTCATATTAATTTCAAACTTCCTTTAATATAACAATATGATATCAATTTTTTCTAATCATTTAATGGAGTAGATTTGGGACATTTCACTTCTACATTCCATGTGATTGAGGCTAATGTTTTCATATTCTTTATTATTGTGAACAGATTTTCAAAATTTCTTAAAATAGAAACTCAAATGAAACTACAGTCTTTAAATAAATCTTAAAGGTACTGCCAGTATTTTTGCAATTATAAAATCTATTATTTTCTTGTGGGTTAAAACTAAAGCCACATTGTTAGTATTACCTGTGCTATGTGAGGTAAAAATAAAGCTGTATTATAAATATAAATATCTTACTATAATTGTAACCTTAATTCCTATGTTTGTGTTCCAAAATCAAAAGCTAAGAATACTTTTAGAACAAGTAGTTAATTAGCACTTCATAATTTGAAAAAATATACAGTTGTTACAGTCAACATTTTATTGGTAGAGAAAATGATTATGGTTTTGAATGCATTCTTTTAAATTTAGTGAGTGAATTCCAATACAAAATATACTTTGAAAATATTAAATAATGCATGACTTACAAATATTATAAAACATAATGGCTTTTATTATAAACTATTATAAATATATGTACTAAAAGAGAAAAAGTAAGCAAATCATTTTTTGCCCAATAAATGTGATTTTGTTTTCTTAAAATGCAGGGAATACTAAACAACGTTTACATTTTAGAAATAATTTAAACTTAAATATGTTAATCCATGTAATCTTGTGAAGAATTATATCAGTCACTTTGGTTATTTAATTAAAAGCCCATTAGGGAAAGAAACAAAACAAAAAGATAAACAACAAAGTGAGATACATTAATTGAATTACACAGAGTACACATGAAAGTTTTTATAAGTTTTAATTATATAAATATGCCTCTCAATTTTTCTTAAATTGCTGATTTCATAAATTAAGTAGAGATAATCATTGACCACAGAATAACTGATGGTTAGATTCTTTCAGCAACATAATTTCATTTACTATTTTCTATCGCTAGGGTAATAAAAGAAAACATGAAATCCAAATTCATGTTATTTTGTGTGGTTCACCTCTGGATTTCTGATTCTCAAAGTATGCATAGCAAATGTGAAGCATTCCATAAATAGCTGAATTATTGAGTAAACGTAATTCCTAAATTTTCGTTAAACATAAACTTTCTATGTAATCCAGTAATTAAAATAAATCATTATTACTCACTAAAGGCTTTAAAATAGTTTGCTAACCCTGAACGAAGTGTTTTTTATTCTTTAAACAAAAACTTATTCATCATAAAAACATTAAAAATACTATTTTTAATGAACATTCATTGTCATTTTGGCACATTCCTTCCAATTTCTGTCCTGTGTAGTATCTAACACAGAGGTTGCAAGGAGACTCTGAATTTGACTTTCTCAGCCTGAATTTTCGTCCTCTTGTTTATTAGCTGCGAGAACAAGGATCAGTAACATAAACCCTGTATCTTAAATTTTTTTGTCTCAAAAATGGAGCTAAAACTTTTAACTACATTACAGGACTATTATAGGATTACATGAGTCAACTAATATGATGAGTATGTAGTTGAGAGTCTGTTACAAACTAAGTGATCAATATATATAAGTTCTGCATAATTAAGATGATTATGGTGATAATGATGATGTTGATATCTATACGTCCTTAAAGAACTTGACTATAAAAGGCACTGAAAAATAGATTCAATTTGGAAATGTTAAATATAAGTTTTTAATTTGTCTAGGAAGAACCAGAACCAAGTTTTAACATGCAGTTCATAGAAAATACTACCTAAATTCTTCTGGGGTTCACAATAAAGGTTGTACTCTGTACTCAGGAAAATGTTTATGTCCATAACAAAAGATACGTAAAACTTGTGCTTGTTCCCGCTACCTCAGTCCAGCCCAAATAACTTTTTCAATTCCTGTTCAAAACCAGTGACCTAATAATTCCGAAGCAATATTCAGGAAGACTGGCATACATTCTCCAGTGCCACATTTGCATTAGGAAGCTGCAACATTTTCTAGTCTCAATTTCTCAACCTTTAAATTAGGCATAACTGTATTTTTCTTCATTTTTGAAGGTATGGAAGAATAGATGATAAGATGTGTAAAAATAGTCCAGAAAGGTTTTTTAAATTTATTAATAGACTATATTAATAGACAGTTTAAGATTTACAGACAACTTGAGCATAAAGTACAGAGATCTCATATTCTTTTATGCTCAGTTTCCCCTGTCATTAACATCTTCCCTCAGTGAGGTACAATTATTACCATTAATGAACCAATATTGATATTATTACAGTTGAACTTTGAACAACTTGAGTTAGGACTGTGCAGGGTCACTCCTATGAAGACATTTTTTAATCAAACACGGATTGAAAATACGGATTTTGTGGGATGCAAAACCCACACATATGGGGGGCCAAATATTCCTATATATTGCTTCTGAAGGACTGTATGCAGGACTTCAGTTTATGTGGATTTGGGTATTAGTGCAAGTGGTCCTGCAACCAAACCCTGTGTAAAATGAGGGACAACCATATTAACTAAAGTCCATAGTTAATTTTGATTTCCTTAGTTTTTACCTAATGTCCTTTTATGTTTTAGTATTTCATCCAAAATACCACTTAAAATTTAGCTGTTTTATGTCCTTAAGCTCTTCTTGGCATTCTTGTTTTTGATGATACAGACAGTTGTGAGGCATACTGGCCAGGTATGTTATAGTATGCCTCTAAACTGATATTTGTCCATGTTTTACCCCTGAAAAGGGTTTATGGGTTTGGGAAAGTCTAGAAAAGTTAATTAGAAGATATCAATTACTTCTTCCTTACTATTTGGAGAAAATCAGTATTTCTATAATTAATAAAGTAATTTTCTGTTTTGAAGACATTTTAAAATGATACATTAAAACAATCTTTGGGATCATAGAAGATATTTCTAAACCAATTAAAATTATTACCAGTAACTACTATTTTAAGAAATTACTCTATGCTGAGTGTTTCAAATCCACTTAATCCTCACAATGATCAAAAAAGATAGATCAGCTTATCCCTATCTTCAAAGCAGATGAGAAAATGGGCTCTTCAATTATATAATTTTCCCTTGTTCAAAAGCTCATCAGTAGAGCTGAGCCCTAAAGCTGCTTACTTCTGATTTCAACTACATCACCCAATACTTTCAATATAAGAAAGCCTTTTTATTTTCTCTCAAAGTTCTTCTGCTTCTCCAATACTTAAAAATTCGTTTAATCCTGCATTTATAAGGATATCTTTCACAGATAATGGGCAATGGTTATGTGGTATAGTTTTCCTCCTGGATAAATGTTTTATTATTCTCTAGAGATGCGCCTTCTCAATTTTTGACTTGAAGAAGGAGAAACAAGTAAGTGAAGACCACTTATTTTACATGGACTAGATTTAAAATTAATTATTAAGGAGAAATGTAACTATAGATGTAGAAAATATCCTATCTTTGAACTTCTGCACTCTTTGAATGACATGTTAGAAGTAATGAGGGTGCTTAGTGGATTTTTTATTCCTTTTAGGTGATTTTAAAGTATAGTCTAAAATGTAGATGCACAGAAAATTAATAAAAATAATATGAAGAACACCAGAGAATCTGCCATACAGATGATGAATAAAATTATTAAAAACATATTTCAATGGCTCTCTATAGTCGCATTATCTTTCCTCCCCACAATTTGCCTTACGTCATCCAAAGAAATCACTTCCAGTGTTTGTTCATTATCATTCAGATACCTTTTTTACTAGTTTTGCTTTATACTTAATGTATTCTAAAATATATTTTTTTGCATATTTTAAACTTCTTTAAATGAGCTTCTTTAAATGTTCTAAATCTGACACTTTTTCTTTTTCTCTCTCTCCATATATACACACTATAGCTCTAGATTATTAATTTGTATTTGTTGTTTATAATTACACCATAATTTATTTATTGCCCTAGTGGTGTTTATAATTACACCATAACTTATTTATTGCCCTAGTTGTGAACATTAAGGCTTTTCCAAATTTTTGATAAGACATGTAATAATGACATGTTATAATGAAAAATATTACACATGCCATCTGGTTTTCATAGAAGACAGTTGCTTTGGGCCCTAAGATTTACATTAAAGAATGGAACTCCTGGGATATCTATTGCTGCATATCTTTGCCTCCACCATAAATTGTGAACCTGGTCTTCAAGATGCTTATGCCAAATCATGCTGCTAATGGAAGTGGAAAATCCTATTGGTTTCTGATACTATATGCTTTTCCCCAAATTTGCAACTATGAGATTGTTTTAATCTTATTTTTTGTAGACTGGGTTTAAAAGTTATTTACATTGGGCCAGGAGTGGTGGTTCACACCTGTAATCCCAGCACTTTGGGAGGCCGAGGTGGGCTGATCACTTAAGGTCCAGAGTTTGAGATCAGCCTGGCCAATATGGTGAAACCCTGTCCTACAAAGAAAAAAAAAAGGTACAAAAATTATTCAGATGTGGTGGCGTGTGCGTGCAATCCCAGCTACTTGGGAGGCTGAGGCAGGAGAATCGCCTGGACCCGGGAGGCAAATTATGAAGTGAGCCTAGATCGCACCACTGTACTCTATCCTGGGAGACTGTGTCTCAAAAACAAAACAAAACAAAAAAGTTTTTTACATTTTTCTTAACAACTAGTAAAGTTGAGTATTCGATCATAATTTATTAATCATGCGTATTTGTGTATTCGCTCTTTATTGAATGTGTTTTCACACATTCAATTTGACCAATTGGCAGAGGGAAAGTTTCTTCATCTTCTTGATCTTTATGAGTTCTCTGTATAGTCTGGTGACTATCTCTCTGCTGCTTACATTTTGTGCAAACACATTCTTTAGCATTCCTGTTCACAATTGTACCAGTTTTAATATAGCCAAACTTATCTATCTTTTAATGTCTTCTGCCTTTAATCTGCAATATTTAGCACTAAAATACAAACTTAGTTGCAATATATTTTTATATATCTTTGATTTGATTTGCTAAAACATTTAAGTTTATTGAGTGAACACCCATAAGCAGATTGATCTATAAACTTCTTTTATCATATTTTCATAATATAATAAGACTATTAGACTTGTAGAGTTTGTTTTAGATTATTCACTAATTTTTACTTTTCTGGAAAATGTTGTGATATTAGGCTATATGATCAGAACTGGTTACCATGAACTGGATTTGGTCAAAATCAACAAGTTAAATGTAGGACTGCCATTATAAGCCAGAAGTGAATTCCATTATAAGCCAGAAGTGATGAATTCAAGATCAGGCAGAGGTAGAATCAGAGAATACAAATAAGCTGCATGAGACGACAGCCCCCTTGTCATCTCTTATTATCTTAATGTGGCTTTTGCCTCATCTCAGGCTTTCATTCATTAGGGTTACCTTATGACCAAGTAATGGAGGTGAAAAAAAGGCCCAGCTAGCTTAATAGATGGGTTTGCTTAATATGGGTTTCAGAGTAATGAAGGATTGCTGCTATCTTAAAGCCAAATCAATAGTGATCCCGAAGGACAGAAGTCAGAAAAATTTTCCCCATGGACACTAACTACTTCATTCATGTTTTCTGAAAAGAAGTAAGAACCGGGTAAGAAAATATACGGACATATGGAAGTGGTAAAGAGTTTGGAGGTTTACTTAGTGGTCTGGGTATACAGAGATTAAATGGGAGAGAAAGAGCATTAGGGAAAACCTATTTGATGGACTTACAGAAATATCAATAAGTTATGAAGACTCTTTAACCTCGTGTTAATGCTAACTAAATAATATTCACCATGGAGAGGGCACTAGACAACCAAGTAGATAAAATGACTATGCCAACTGACATCTGCCAACCTCTGTCATTAGATAGCCCAGTGCCGGCATAATAGATGCCTCAGTGAAGAGACTGTGGTAGCAGAGATGGAGGCTAATCCAGACTCCACAGCATGGGCTTCTGTTCACCAGGGCTGATTTCTTTATAGCCACTGCTTACTATATATTCTGACAGCCACAGAAACAAATGCTGGACACCACATTTGGCACTATAGTTTGAGAGGATCAATCACTTTCTTGGGGACAAGTTGATGATATTGTGATCATCTTATTTTTAAGGAAGAAATAATTTGTCTGGATTGGAATTGACTCACATGATGGGTATGGGTTTGGTTTGCCTTTATGTCTGCAGGTGTTCAGCTACAACTTCTATCTAAGACCTTCAGAGTGCTTGAGCTGCTGAACAAGATCCTGCGCAATATTGCATTAATTCAAAGAACTCATTTTACAACTAATTTTTATTTTATATGAAAATAATTTACAGGGAATTGTTTTAAAACAACTGCAGAATATTTTATTTATAAAAATAATGTATAATGCCTATGCATACAATTAGTGTGCATTACAAAAGTACTTATTTATTAGCTGTACAAAATTTTTAAACCAAGCACTATACATAACATTATCTAGCATTGCCATAAATTTGTTTTAAACTTGTTAAAATGATATAGAATATAACTCAAATGACCTAGTAATATCATATGTTTCTATTCTCAGAATTTCCCCCTCACAGATTCCTGAAATGTTTTTCTTTCCATTTTACCTGCCTTGAATAGAGATAGTCTTTTAGTATTGCTTATAAGGTATTTGTTATTTTTGTTGTTAGCATTTTAATTGAAGTGTAATACATGTACAGATATGTGAAAAAATATTATTGGTATAAATAAACCATCACAAAGTGAAAACACTTATGTAACCCCCACACAGGTAAAGAAATAAATAACATTAACAGTTCTCTAGAAGTCTCCCTTATGTCACCTCCCAGTGCCAACTCTCTATCTAGACTCTATAACCATAGATTTCTTGTAAGCTTTCAGGTGTTATAACGGTATTTCATTCCTGATTATGGCCCTACACTTCCACCTTACATCTCACACAGCACTTTGTAAGGCACATCACAGATGATCAAGTAGGACAAATACCACGCCCCGAATAGAACCAAATGTATACCAATGTAGTCAATAGGCCTATTATTACTCTAAATTAATAATAAATAATATCATATAGTTATTCAAACTTCACATTGAATAACAGTTTTTTAAATTTTGAAAAGAAGTGTTGTATAACAACTTTTATTACATTAATATAATCAAAATACAGAATATAATCAAAATACAGTGTAGTAGAGTTTTATTTTTAAAGAAAGACAATGTGTAGAGACAATGATAAACTATTTTCAAAAGCAAATCATATGTGGCCATTATAAATGACAAGCACTATAAGGCTAGCTGCGGAATATTAGCATTTCATATGTGAGAAATGAATAAAATTATGTCATGGAGAATAGTATCGGAGCATTATTTACTTTATCACAAGTAAAGATAGTTAACAGGTTTGTTTTTACTAGTTTTAAAGTGGACCACTGATATTAAAATGTAAAAATTGTGTTCCACGTTAATGTAATACAAATAATTCTCACTAGAAAAAAAAAACCTAGAGTTGAATTTTCTTTTTTTTCATGGAGAATGTTAACTGAACCAAAATTTCTGCCAGCAGAATTCAGTCTTACACATGTAGATGTGAAAGTGTGCATGTCCTCTTTCTTCAGTAATGACAGAATTTTCCCTAATAAAGAAAAATGTTTTTCAACATCCTGTACAGTTCTCTTTACATAATATTTCAAAGTACCAAAAGACTCTTACAAACACTGTACTTTCCAATGATCACTAAAAAGGTCTCCAAATGCCACCATATACATATGTAACTAACCTGCACATTGTGCACCTGTACCTTAAAACTTAAAGTATAATAATAATAAAAAATAAAAAAAATCAAATAAAACTATAAAACAGGCAGTGATTATACTCCTAGACTCATAGAACATTGTAGGCCATTAAGGACAAACCATTTTCCAATGCATTTAAGAGTTATATTAAAAGATATTCATGTGAACTTTCTACTCTCCTCCTTCAAATGTTTACAAACAAACATGTCCTATCATTTGTAAAATGGCCTGCCACATTTAGAAATTTGAATTAAATTTCTGTAATAATTTAGGTTATTGTGACAGACTCTTAGGTCCAGGAAAAAATGTATAGTGTTTTTCCCCTCAGCCAGTAGAGGATATAATGAAGGAAAAAATGCAGGAAGATGGCCAGAACACAAAGCAGCACTTGATATGCACAATATTTTACAATCCAGTAATTCTCAGACTGGGAATGCCTGATGTTTTTTCCAACATTGTGAATGGACTTATCACACCCAAAAACATCCTTCATACATTTGCATATCAATGAATTTGGTTATTTTCCTTCTGTCTTGGTTGTCTAACAGTGATTGCCTTAATTGATAGTGAATTAAAATTATCTGTGGAGCTTTAAAAAATATGTTCCTGAGTAACACACTGAGAAATTCTGACCCATAATTCTATACTGAAACTTAGGAAATCCCAGATGATTATGACACCATATATCCAAAAGTAAGCATTTTGAAAGCACTGAAACCTTCACCACTTATCAAAACGCAGTGAATTGTCATCTGTAAATCAATTCAGTAATGAAAAAGAGTAATGTCACCATGTAATATCAATGATCTTCAAACTTTCTCTTTTGTTGACATTGTATTTATTACTCACATTTCCACTTTCAAGTCCTGTGACATATCTGCCAGCTGTATTCCAGTGCCATTAATTAATATATCCTTTTTAGCCAATGGTGTTAGATTTTTGGGCTATTAATAGATAAAGACTAACATGTAAATATAAATAAGGGAAATATACAAATAAGGGAAACATAGGAAAATAAAGAGTAACTTTTGTTGCAAAAATTTCACAAATGGAAGTCAAATTTCACAATTTTATTTTCAGTATTAAGAAATATGCCTTCTTTGGTGAAAATTATTTTTAAGACAAATTCAATAATTCATTTAAGATACTCTGGGAAGGTTATTTAGAAATGTTCTGGAGACAAAAGAGGAAATGTATTTTAAAAATAACTCAGGTGTTATCTAGGGAGTAACCTGAAAAATACTTTCACAGAACAAAGGTTAAGAAATTAATCTTTAGAAAGAAATTCAGGTAAAAGTGCATGTCTAAAATGACCTTTGAAAACTGGGAAGTTAACAACTTTTCACATCACTAAACATTTTATATAAACTTATTTTATTATAGCCAGGTTAGAAACATACAGGCTACAGTTTTCAAAACTAGATTAATGTGAAACCCTTGGAATTTTAGGAAAATTAGTCTGTTTTTCTATCACACCAAACAAAACTTTGTCATCATAAGTGCTTAAGAATTAGCTGGAATAGCTAGAATATATTTATCCAAAATTTGTCTGTATTTAAACTTTTGAACATGATAGGACAATAAAGATTTTTTATGAATGATAATAATATTTTTTCAGGTGTCTTAACTATAGTCTTTGAAAGAGTACAATTCCAAAATAGTATGATTTGAGGGCTGATGATAAGATGTTCCTGTTCCCAAATAGGCCTCTTAATCCACTTAGTACATAAATAAATTACATGAAGAGAGTACCACATGTTTGCCTTAGGACAAACATCTTACCTGGTACATTTTAAAACCAAGTATTTCAAGGAAATACCAGAGTAAACTTGTGGAAAGAGGAGAGCAGCCTGTTTTTCCAAGATGCCAATAACTGACACTTTTCAAATTTCTTGAATTTGGATTCATTTTGGGGAGAATAGAAAAAAGAAAGTAGCATGGTTAGTAAAATAAGAAAAGAACCCAATATTATTACAGTCATAACATTTGCTAGTAATAGAAACTGCCCCAGTTTAAAATTATTTTTTCAATTAAAATATTAAATGTCATTTTATGATTTTTTAGTCTGGGAGGCAAGTCAGGAGACTTTTATTAATAGTCATTAATTGACAAAGCTTCTACGGTTGTGCTTTTTATTTAATATTATAACACATTAACCACAGACATCCTTTGATTTTCTGTCATATTTTCAATGCTCTGTCTGTACACGTTGTCTTAAGAGTAGCAACATTTGTGAATTTATTGTAACAATTCATGATTTTGTCAGCATTTTAAGGGCTTACTGTTCCAAGGGGACATTATAACAAAGCACTGAAGAACACAGAACTTCAGTTTAGCTGGAAATTTATATTGGAATACCATCGTTGTCCCTTATTTACTGATTTATACATCAGTGAAATTGAAATAAGATTAGCTATTTTATACAGTTATTATAAGGATGAATTCAAATAGTTTTGAAATATTAGAAATATATGTATTTGATATAAAAACTTGTATATATTATTTTAAAAATATTTATTCATAATAGTTTTAAAACTTTTGTTTAGCCTAATCTAACATCATTTTCCAGAAAATAAATGTGAGGCATCATGTTCAGTAAAATGTGTAGAATCAAAACTGACTGTATAAACCCAGCTTTGTCACTTAGTTGAGAAGTGTGTCGTACATCTATAAACCCCAGTGTCCACATGGCATACCTGAGCATACCAAGCCTTTGCTGAGATATGTAATTAAAAGATATGAAATCAGCGCTCAGGAGTATGCAGGCACCCAAACAATAGTAATTAACCATTTATGTGATATTTAGAAGTTAAAATTGAAATGACTTTGTGAGAAATGATACGTGTGGGGTAAAGAGAAGGATGTATAAATTTTGTTTTACATGACTGGATAGACAGTGATGTCATTCATGGAAACATTGTGAATGAGTCTGGTTTACAGAATTCTGGGAAGATGATGGAAAAGCAAGCACTGGAAATCTCTTTACACATAACTAATAATTACACTGGCAAAATCTCTCTGATACAACTCTTTTGGAATTCTTGAATTTAGTGAAACTTACAACTTCCAGGAGAAAGCGTGGATAATAAATTTTGGTTAATTTCAGCTGTTAGCTCAGGAGCAACTATCCATCCCCACCCTCAACCCCAAGACAGGGAGCTGTGCAAGTATTTCTGCTGCAGCTTGCCTCTAGTTTGCAAAAACTACCATCAGCAAAAAGGACCACATCCTTCAGTTATCAAGGTTCTGTGCTGTCATGGTTCATTGCTGCTTCTGAGCACAATGGTAGAGACAAAAAGGTGGTAGCCATTGGTTTTGCACTCCCTTCTGTTCTAAAACCCACTTTTCCTGGCTAAGGTGACTTCCAGGAGATTTAAAAGGCTGTTTGTCCCCCTACATTTTTCCTTTACCCCTTTGAGAAGTCAAACATTAAAGAATAGTATATTTCCAGAGCAACTGCATACATGAGGGAAATCAGAAAGTTTCAGTGTATCATCAAGAAATGGTGCAGGTTCATAAAATACTAATAAAAGTCTTTAAGTTTACAACTCAGGCTGATCTTCACCACAGACACAGCCTGCAACAATATAAACAAAATAATAACAAAAACAGCAAGCCCTAGGGAAGGGAGAAAATCTGATTTCAAGATTTACCGTTTAATTAAATTCAGATGTCCAGTTTTCAACAAATAATCACGAGACACACACAGGAACAAGAAAGTATGGCTCATTTAAAGAAAACAGATAAAGCAAAATAAAGTCACCGAGAAAGACCTGATGGTAGATCTACTAGATAAATACTTTAAAATAACCATTATAATGATGTCCAAAAAACCAAAGGAAGACATAGAGAAAGTCAAGGAAACAATGGATGAACAAAATGAAAATATCAATAGAGACAGAAAGGCTAAAAATGAACAAAAAATTCAGGAGCTGAAAATTACCACTGAATGAAAATTCCATAACCTATCACCCAGAGAATATATAAATTATTCTCATACATAAACTAAGGTAGTTCATTAAGTGCTATAAATGCTCAAGGAATCCTGCAGCTTAAAATAAAAGGACATTAGATAGTAACACAAAGCTATATGAATAAGTATATATCTCAGTAAAGGTAAATGCATGGACAATATAAAAGCTAGTATTATTGTAACATTGGTTTGTAACTTCATTTTATATTTTCCACAGACTTCAAGAGACTAATATATTAAACAATTATTAGTCTAAAGTTCCCATTATTATAACTTTGGTTTGTACTTCTACATTTTGTTTTATACATAATAGAGAATACTAATATATTAAAAATGATTATGTTTTTGAATGCACAATGTATAGACATAATTTTGTGACATTAATAACTAAAAAAAGTGAATGAAGATGTTATAGGAGCTGAGTTTTTGTATATTATTGAACTTTTGCTAATATATATTCAAATTAGAGTATTATAATTTTAGAGTGTTAGCGGTTAATACTCATGGTAGCCACAAATAAAATAATTATAGAATATACATTAAAAGGGTATGAAACGAATTTAAATTTTCACTACAAAATATAAATTCAATACTAAAAAAGCTACAAGGCATCTAGAAAATAAATAACAAAATGACAGTTACAGTTATCTTCTTATTAACAATTAATTTTAAATAGCAAAGCCCTTGAAACAAAAGACTGATACTGGCAGCATGGATTATGGCCATGATCCAACTATATACTGTCTAAAAGAGACTCACTCTATATCTGAATACACAAACAGACTGAAAGTGAAAGGATAGAAAAAGATGATCCATGTAAACAGTAACCATCAGAGTACTGGGGTGGTTATACTAATACCAGATAAAACAGACTTTAAATAACTGTTAAAGGGTTGCAAGAGTCAAAAGAGGACATTACATATTAATAAAAGGTTCAATATCCCAAGAAGCTATAATAAATATCAACATGTACATAACAGACCATTAGAAGGAAATTTTGATATAATTGAAGGAAAAATAAATAGTTCTACAATAATAATTGAAGACTTCAAAATCTACCCTTAGTAATCGATAAACCAATCAGAAGATAAGTAAAGAAATAAATAACAATAGAGGACTTAAAAAACACAATAAACCAACAAGATGTAAGAGATATTTACAGAATATTCTACCCCACAACAGAATATGCATTCTTCTCAAGTGCACATGGAATGTTTTCCAGGACGGATTATGTGTTAGGCCACAAATTACATCTCAATAGATTTAAAAGATGTCATACGAAGTATCTTTGCCAACTACAACAAAATTAAGTTAGAAATTAGTAACAAAAGAAAAAGTGGAAAAATCAAAAAATGTGTGGAAATTAAACATATATTTCTAAATTACAAATTGATCAAAGAAGAAATAACAGGGGAAATGTACAAGTATTTCGAAACAAATGAAAACTAAATCACAACATGCCAAAATTTATGAGACATAGAAAAAGCAGTGCTGAGAGAAATGTATAGCTATAAATGCTTACATTTAAAAGTAAGAAATATTTTCTTTTAATTTAGAAAAAGACAGATCTCAAATCAACCACTTTACAACTTAAACCAGAAAAACAAACTGAAGGCAAGTAGAAGAAAGGAGATAATGAAGAGTAGAGCAGAGATAGACAAAATAGATGATAGAAAAGCAATGAAACCAAAAGTTGGTTGTTTGAAAAGATCAACAACATTAGTAAACTTTTAGCTAGACGGACTAAGAGAAAAAGAGAGAAGACTTAAATTACTAAAATAAGAAATGAAAATGGTGACTTTGCTATCAATTCTACAGAAATAAAATGGACTATAAGAGAGTACTATGAAAACTTGTATGCCTAGAAGTCTAATTACATATGAAATGGAAAAATTCCTAGAGATATAAAACTTACCAACACTAAATAATGATAAAATAAAAAATGTAAATAGACTGATAACTACTAAGGAGACTGAACCAGTAATAAAATATCTCCTGACATCAAAAGCCCTGGACCTGATGGCATCACCAGTGAATTCCATAAAACATTTAAAGAACTAGCATCAATCTTTTTCAAACTTTTCCAAAAATGCTGTCATGAGGGAACATTTCCAAAACTCATTCTATAAGACATCATTACCCTAATACTATAGACATATCCTTTATAAGCACTGATGCAAAAATCCTCAAAAAATTACTAGCAAAACAAGTTATTAAGCAGCAGATTAAAATGATTATAGACCATGAGCAAAAGAGATTTATTAATATTAATGGAAATCAAAGATATTTCAACATACAAAAATTGTTAAATGTAATATACCATATTAACAATGAAGGGTAAGAATCACACGGTTATCTCAATTGATGCATAAATAACATTTGGCAAAATTTTATACCCTTTCATGATTTAAAGAAACACTCAACAAAGTAGAAACATAAGGAAACCACCTTAACCTAATAAAAAAAATTCATATATAAAATTCCCATATAAAACATCATAGTCAATCATGAAAAACTTAATAGTTTTCTCTCTGTGATAAGCAACAAGGCAAGGATGCCTGAGCTTACTACTATTCAATATAGTACTAAAAGATCTGGCCAGAAAAAAATATGTAAGGAAAAGAAAAATAAAAGGCATAAAATTGGAAAGGAAGAAGTCAAATTATCATTGTTTACAGATAACATAATCTTATTTATAGAAAATGCTGAAAATTCCACTAAAATACAGAACCAATAAATTAAGTCACCACATAAAAATCAAGTGCATATCTATACAATAACAAAGAATAATCCAAAAACAAAATTAATAAAATAATTTAATTTGCAATAGCATCAAAAAGATAAACTACTTTTTATTTAACCAAGAAAATAAAAGACCTGTCCTATAAAAGCTACAAAACATTCCAAAAGAAATTAAAGAATATAAAAATGAAGGAAAAGGCGTCTCATATTCATGATTGGAAGACTTAACATTGTTATAATGTCAACACCACAGATTCAATGCAAATCTATAGACTTAATGCAATCCCTATCAAAATCCCAGTGATGTCTTAAAGCAGAAATACAAAAAACTCATTCTAAAATTCATAGGAATTTCAAGAGACTCCAAATAGCTAAATTGATCCTAGAAAAGAACAAGCTAGAACACTCAGACTCCTGATTTCCAAACTTCATATAAAGCTACAGTAATCAAAACATTGTGGTACTGGCATAAAGACAGACATATGGACCGGTGTAATAGGAAAGGTTGCCTAGAAGTAAAGTCTCACATATGTGGTCAAATGATTTTCAATTATGGTGTCAAGAGTATTCAATGGGGAAAAGGCAGTATTTTCAATAAATGTTGCAGGGAAAATGAGATATCCATATGCAAAATAATAAAGTTGGATCCTTACTTAACACCATATACAAAAATTTAGTCAAAATGGATCCATGACTTAAATGTAAGACCTAAAACTATAAACTCTTACAAGAAAGATAAGTTTTAATACTTCAGATTTGGCAATATTTTTTAATAAGACACCTGACATTCACACAACAAAATTAAAAAGAGGCAAATGGGCTTCATAAAAAGTAAAAAAAAAAAAAGATGAAATAAAAATGACTGTATCAAAAGAAAATTATCACTAGAGTAAAAGGCAATTTACCTAATGGAAGAAAATATTTGCAGAACATATATCTAGTAAAGGATTAACATTCAGAATATACAGAGCACTCCTAAAGCTCAATAACAAAAAACAAGCAACCTGATTCAAAAATGGTCAAAATACTTGAATAGACATTTATCCAAAGAAGATATACAAATGTCAAATAAACACTTGAAAACATGCTCAACCTCACTAATCATTAGGAAAATGCAAATAAAAACTACAATGAGATTATTTTGTAGTTCATAAGCGTGATGACTGGGTGTTCACACGCAGGTGCAAGTTGTGCCACCCTCGAACCTTGTTACAACGTTGGCACTTTACCCATCAGACATGAAAAAAAAAACTACAATGAGATACAAGCCCATACCCATTTAGGATGGAAGCTATCAAAATAAAACAGAAAATAATAATTTGGCAAGAATGCAGACAACATAAAACCCTTGTGCACTGTTAGTGGGAATAAATATAAAATGGCAAAACTGTTGTTAAAAATAATATGGTGAATCCTCAAAAATTCAACATGAAATTACCATATGATTCTGCAATTCCATTTCTAGGTATGTACCCAATAGTTTCTTAAGTATGTATTTTATACCCATGTTGTTAATAGCATTACTAATAATAGCTAAAATTTAGAAGCAACTCAAGAGTCTATCAAGAGTAGAACGGATAAGCAAAATGTGGTTTTTGTATACAATAGAATATTATTCAACCTTAAGAAGGGAGGAAATTCTAATATATGCTACAACATGTGTGAACCTTGAGGGTGTTATATCAAGTAAAATAAGCCAGTCACAGATAGGCAAATACTCTATTATTCTACTTATATGAGGTACTCAGTGTAGTCAAAATCCTCAGAACAGACAGTGAAATAATGGTTGCCAGGGGCTAATGGAGGGAAAATTTTTCAGTTTTAAAGATTGTAAGAGTTCTGGAGATGGACAATAATGATGATTGAACAATAATATAAATGTAATTAATGATAATTACGTTATGTGTATTTTTACCAAAACACAAAATTGGAGAATATAAACATATAAAAATAAATAAATAAAAAACCAAACCAAACAAAAACCCTGGTTTAAAAGAACAGAATTATGAGTTTGGCTTTGAACAAGCTAACTGGACATGTTATCGGGACTTCCAAAAGAGGATGTCAAGTATCTAATGAAATATAGTTAGTTTAATGCCACTTATTGATATTGTCATTCACAGATTCCACACTCAGAAGTTGGAACAGAAAATGTAATTTTTTGAGTTATCTGCACAGAGCCTTGATCACTAGGGATGCTCTAGAGATAAAACAACCTCACGTTATTCATCATTGAGCAAAGATACCCAGGTCTTAAAGCCATGTCCTCGCTGCATCTGTCACTGCACGCAGGATTCTGGGAGGGGTAACTTTGAGCAAGGCAGCTGTCTGATGCTAGTTGAAATCTCTGAGAGAGGAAATGGTGGAGAGAGTGGTGTTGCTGAGAGTGAAAGAATGTTTGCAGAAAGCACTCCCTAATGCTGGGACAACATGTCCTCCTCTGAAGAGGCAATAAGGCGACAAATCACTTTCTCCACAATTCTAGTTATGCATCACCACATCTACCATACTCCCATGTAATATGTTTAACTTGGTCCCTCCTAAGCTACTAATGACCTGGATCTATAAGATATACCTTTAAGAATGACTACCATAAATATTCATTTAAAAGATGTATATGGTTTATGGACCATGAAGATATTAAAATTACCCATGCAATAAGATGCTTCAGTACTTTCAAAAGTATCAAACAAGATGTGATAGACCTTTATTGCAGATGGAAATGCAGCAAGATAAACCTTTAGCTTTTCAGGTCATATATAAACATGTGTTATAAGTTACCTACATTTAGTGTTATGCTCATCCATACTCTGTCCACTTCTAGGATAACAAAGGGCAAAAAGTGTTCATTTATTCAGGTGTGGAAAGGTTAATTACTCAAAAAATAAATTTTAAAAACAATCAAAACAAACAGAAATTTCCAAATTGTATCAAATACTCAGAGAACTCATCCTTGATTTCTCAAAGAATTTTCTCAAAAAAAAATGAAACAAAAATAACAATTTCAGATGAAACATCATGATGAGAATACCTTCAGAATATTTTACTCTGTTTCTAAGGAAATGTGGGTGAGTCCTTCTACATTACTGAAAGTGGTCTTAGTTTTCTCCAAATATGCTATTTTCAGAAGTAAGAAAATGTAAAGCTCAATAAAACACTGTAATAAAAAGTATGATATTTAATGTAAACTCATTCAGAGTAATCATGTGAACATGGTTCTATTTCTGTCTATGTCTATACATCATCACCCTAATGCCAGTAAATTTATTTTAAACTAAATGTTGGTCTCCTGAGGCAGAGGTAATGCAATAATAATAATTTAGAAAAAAATTCACTTTTTCATAATAGTGCTATTTTTCCCTACATAATGCAAAAACACAGACAAATCCAAAAAGCATATTTGTGTCTTAAATTGGGGCAAAATAGAGCTTTTTTTTTTCTCAAACATGGGATAGTAAGAAGAGCTTTCATCTTAAATTCTTAGTTGAATTGTTTACACCAACATTGCATTTATAAATAGCTTCTCTTTGTTTCTTAAAAATACTAGAATTTCATGTTGCATTTTTTGACAGCTTTATCATCTGTAATAGCCATGTTTAGAAAAGACCTGGCAGGGAACAAATACAGCCAACAAGAATTAGAAAGACAAACATTATTAAGAGGTTCTTAGACAATTTTTACAAAGAAAAACATTTTATAAAAGACAACCCTGTTTTCTTCACATTTTAGAGCTAGTCTTCATAAGTGTCTAATACAACACTGGATGATTGTAGGCATAGTTTTTCACTTAAGTATTAATAGAAATAATTTATTACTAAAATATTCATTTATTTTTAAATTTAAGTTAGAAAGAAGTTTGCTGCTTTCTGATAGGAAATTTTGAAGCTCAGGAACCAATTTTTTTTCTTTGAGAACACATCTCTGAAATTACAGTGTCAATGAGATATATGGCTTGATATTCAAAGAGCATAAAATCTGATTTATATATGACTTTTAAGAATGCCTTTTTGTATAAAGTAATATATATTTACTTATTCTATGAATGCAGTGATTTATACTATACTGCAGGATTTACTATGAGATATCTATCATATCTTTGCCTATATACATAAAGGCAAAGTGGAAAATGTTTTCAAATGCTATTGATTTCCATTCAGACTTAATGAAAAGCATGACCTTCTGAAAACAGACTTATTATCACTACTTCCTTATTCCCTGTTATACACTATTTCTTCTTTCAAATGTTGTCGTCTGTTTAACTTGGCATTAGCAAAGGCAATAATCATTACTTTTAGTTGTTCCCCATGTAAAAACTTTTTTTAAGGTCACTATTATAAAAGCAATATCAAAAGCAAAATTCCCTAAATATAGGATATAGTTTGGATGTTTTCTCTCCTCCAAATCTCATGTTGAACTGTGATCCCCAGTGTTGAAGGTGGGTCCTGGTGGGAGGTGTTTGGATCATGGCAGGTGGCTCCTGCATGAATACCTTCGTGCCTTCCCTGCAGTAATGAGTTCATGTGAGAGCTGGTTTTTAAAGGGTCTGACACTTCATCACTCACTCTCTTGCTCTCTCTTTTGCCATGTGATACACAGGTTCCCACTTTGCCTTTCACCATGATTGGAAGTTTCCTGAGGCCTCACCGGGAGCAGATACTGGCACTCTATTTCTTACACAGCCTGTAGAACTGTGAGCTAAACAAACCTCTTTTCTTTATAAATTATGCAGTCTCAGGTATTCCTTATAGCAACTCAAATGGATGAACACAATATTTTTCATGGAAAGAAATGTGAATGGCTTTATAAGCACATTAGTTCTCATATAAATACAAAATATATAGCTTAAATATGAAAAAAGTAATAAGTAAATATCATTATTAATAGGTAATAATTTAAGAATTCTACAGTGAAGAACTCCTTCATTACACATCAATGTGTACCATAGGAGCCACTGATAAGGTGGCAACTAGAACAAATCTCTTCAAATTAGTTACTAATCTTTCAAAATCTGTTATTAGGTAAAAATATAATAATTGTATTTCAAGTATTACATTGACTTTGCTTAGATTAAAATTATCACACATATGAGACAACTGCATAATCTGAAATATAAATTTAGGGAGAATGAGCTACAAATAAACACTAAGATAGTGAGAAAGATAGTAGGGAATTGGACAAAGATATTACAGTTTATGCAAGCCTGAGATTAAGTATGCCAACTTGCCTTAGATTCTTGAAATTTATACTCTATCATCGTATGCACTATATCTTTGCAAAGCAATAAAAGTATGTAAGGAACCAAGAATGACATAAGTTCGCTAGGATATTTTTTATATGCCACGTGTCTTGCTATAAACTTCCTTCAAATAATTCTGATTGTAATAAAAATATCATTTTAATTGTTTTCAATATTTTATGAAGTTTTAAAATATTCCCAAGGAATGATTATCAGACAAATACTTGACTCTGTGCTCTCTTTAGAGCAGTTTTCCACCTTGGGAAACTGCTTTGAGATCAGCAAAATAAAACTGCTGATATTTTTAGAGCCATACAGGAATGTTTAGAGAAGTTTTCTGGTTTCTTTTTGGATACAGGTACTCCAGAATTATTTAAAGTAATATTCATAAAAGGACACAGGTACCCCAGAATTATTTAAAGTAATATTCATAAAAGGACTGCCTTATGATATTTAATATAAAATGAAAGTAATTTATATTAGAGTATATAAAGTATAGTGAATATTCAAAAGGCTCCAGTACATTCTGTCTCCTTCACACTTGTTTTTAGTTCTGAAACTAATACAAGGATTTAGAAAATAGGACTTTATGCAATATAAACCACCTAGCTAGTATATTAATATATTATAATTTTTAAATATTAATTATTAAAAATTATTTAGTGCCTTCATTATGCCAGGCACTCTTCTAAGCACTGAAGAAACGCAATGACCAAAACACATACAATTATGCTATCTTGGAATTTACAGTCCATGAGGAGTAAGTGAGGAGAGATAAACAACAAACGAGGAAACAAGCAAATACAGAATATGTCATGTACGGATTTTGGTTGTGATGAAATATAAATCATGTAAGGAAGGAAATGGTGGTGCAGGTGTTGAGGGCAATATTTCAGATGCTATGAGAAAACAGGTCTCTCTGTGAAGGTTTCATTTCAGCAGTGAGCTGAATGAAATCAAGGTAAAAGGCATGCTGATAATTGGGGAACAGAGTGTTCGTGTAAAGTGCAATAATGAAATTGAAAAGGTCTAACTTGATGTGGTTTGGGGTACTTGAAGAGCAGCAAGATGACTAGTATGGCTGAAGCAAAGAAGCAGTGCATGGTAGAAAATTATCTCAGAGAGGTCACTAGAACAAATACATTGATCTGTTTGCAGTGAATTGATTCTTAAAATTTTAGTAATTATGATGTTACATTTACTCTATTAGACAACATGACAAGAAGAACGGATCATTACAGAGGCATAAGTGGAAAACACCTGTTTCAAGATATGTAGCGCTATGATAACACCAAGGGAATACATTTGAAAGCATTAGTTTGCAGCTGCAGATGTAATGAGTTTCTCTAATATTGCTTCTTTGTAAGTGAAAAGGAGCTGAGAAAATTAGATGACAAAAATTCTAAAAATGTTAAAGCAACAAAGGTAAATGTAATTAGATGTGAGGAATGTTCAACTGCCAACTGGCAGTATAGCTGTACTTGAAAGAAATTGATGGATCATCTAACAATTCTAGTCCCTTATATTCCAGCAGCTGCTTCCTGATAAAATATTCAGTTGGGAAGAAAGATAGATACCAGGATCTGGCTTTCAAGATGAAACTTCTTGAAACTTCTTCTCTCAACATTGTAGTTTAAATGGAAGTTTGAAATAATTACAAGTTCTCAATAATTCTACTACGTTTCTTTATTGTATATTAGGGAATTCTGTCATTTGCAACAACAGAGATTCCATCGAATTTTATGATCTCATTGAAAAGCTGCTATATTTGAAAATAATCAAATGTAAAAGTCTATTTCAAAGCTTTTGACATTTTAACTTTATACAAAAGAAAATTCGAATTAGCAACAATTTTCAGATTCAATATCAAATTATGTAATAACTCAGCATATACTTCACACTAAGCCAACAAGGTATGCTTACTGTTTTGATGTGTTTTTATTTGATGGCTTATCCTGCTAGTATCAAAGTCTGAGCCATTTTCTGTGTAAAACAATGTATGGTCTATGATGTTTCCATTTCTTATCTGAAAGCAATGATTTGTAACATTGCTTTAATTATTGTATATTATTATAACAAGTTTCTTTTAAATATATTAATATATAAGCTAATATTCATATTACCATCATTAAATGAAAAACATGCTAGCTCATAGTGTGGTATCCTTATTAATATACCATAAGATTTCTGTAAATTTTGAAATTTATTCTTGGTTTTATTGTCACTTACAAAAAAACCACAATGAAGACTGAAACAACTGCTTTCAGAGCTAATATATTCATCCAACATTTTCACTCTAAGACCCAATCAACACTCTTTGGTCTTTAAATGTTAATATGTGCACTGTCAAATGATTCCTTAGTCACGAGTTTTAGCAAGTTATAACTGGATAGTTTTCTCTACTACAGAATTTTTTTGAGTCTGACATACCATATATACAATAAGGCAATGAAATAGTGGTAATTCGTGGGTTTCTCTGAATTAACATATTTCTATGTCCTTGAAATACTATTCCATGGAGCAGAACATGGGAAAAGATGTTTCCGTACCACAAATTTCTAGAGACCAGGACATAGATCTTAGTATCCTAAGCTCCTCCCTCTTAACAGCCTTCCTTTCACAGAGTAGGCAATCAACTTTGGAACTATCAATGAATATCACAAAACAATGTCAGAGTATTGCTTTCCAAGCCTCCTGCTATTGGCAACATGAAGGATAATGTAGGCAGGCAGTGGGGAATATTCTATTTTCCCCTTTATAATCTGAAATCTACTAGTGGACAGCAAATATATAAAATTTTTAAACTTGGAAACAAGTCACACCTTAGTTTCAGGGTGCCAATTATCACAAAGTGTAAAACTCTATACTTTTAATGAGAAAAGAAAGAAAAATATGGTGATAGTATTTTTGACAGCACCAACAATATAATAGACAATAAAGATTTTATGTCCCTGGGTCAAATGCAGCTGCTGCAAGAACCTGAAAACTCTATGAGGATGGATGTTATACTAAGGAAACCTGGGGAGGATAATAGTTTATCTGTCTTCTTATTGTTATATTTCTGGCTTCCTCTATAGGACCTCATTAATAATAGACTTTTAGTAACATCTCTTGATGGTTGAACCTAGAAAATGTATTATTATTTTCAACATAATTATCTCTATATATACTTCCAAATAGGAAGCAAAGTAGTAATAAAGTGTATAATTCCTTCAAATTATTTCAACTCAGAGCTTTTACTCACAAAAATCAGAGCTCTTCCTTGGCTCTCTTATTTGACCTCTGGTCCTAAGGATTGCAGTGGAAGCAGTTAACCTCCATCTATAACACATGATCTGAATCAGTTTAGTAATATTGATTTCTGTAACTGCCCACTCATTAATATATAAAAGTGTTATAGTCGCATTGGTCCAAATTTGACATTTCCAGAACAAACACTTCCAAACAGTTTTTGGTTAATATGTCGAATTTGTAATCTTATAAGGACTTAAGGCCCATCCTTACAATCAGAGGTAAAAAAAGACAAATAATGTTTTCATAGAAAACCATGCAGATTCAGTTATTGTCAGAAAATACCCAACACATAAAATTTTGCCAAATAAAAGTGTATGTTTTTTTCAAAAGTCTATTTTCCAATGTTTGAGGTGGGGACAATAGACTTGGTAGCCAAATGATACCATTAATTCAACCCCATACTGGAAAACAACATAAAATAATTAATTAATTTTTAGAGAAAACTTATGTCCGTAGTTTGTAACGAAGTGCCTATAAAAGACTAGTCTTTCAGAGTAGATTTATTCCTAATTGAAAAGCTAAATTATCAACAAATGTTAACATTTTATAAGCGGTAATTGCCACCTTCTATTTAGTTGTCAAGTGTGCATGGCCGTAGTGCATTTCTCTCCAAGATGCTATTGTCATTTTCTGAAAGTACCAAAAACACATTGCACTTTAATACTGTTAGACACTTGGAGGAAATTCACGAACAATTCCCTTTGGACTAGCAATGAAATACCACACTTGAATATCAGCCTTCTTCGAGGTACTTACAAAACGTCATCCATTCAGAAAGAACAAACCAAATAAAGTTAGATACTCTCTGAGAGGAGGCTTGCTTTGATAGTTGTGTTCACATCTTTACCAATTAACATGCTCTAGAATGGGGCATCCACGTGTAGTATGCTTCACAACGAACTGTTCACTTTCACTCTATCAGCACCTCACTGAATACTCTTAGTTTATTTGAGTTGAATATTCAGTTGACTCTTGAACAACATGGGGGTTGCTGCCTATTGTGCAGTCCAAAATTTGCATATAACTTTTGACTCCCCCGAAATTTAACTGCTACTAGCAGTTAATAGATAATAGTTAGTAGTTGACTGGAAGTCGGTGATAACATAGTGAATTAACAAATATTTTTCATGTCATATGTATTATTAATAAATACCATATTATTAAAATAAAGGTTAGAAAATGTTACTAAGTAAATCATAAGGAAGAGAATAATGTATGTGCTGATAATTAAGTGTAAGTGGATCATCATAAGGGTCTTCACCCTTGTCATCTTCACATTGAGCAGGCTGAGGAAAAAGAGGAAGGGCTGGTCTTTCTGTTTCATGGGTGGCAGAGGTGAAAGAAAATCCACACATAAGTAGACTCATTCAATTTGAACTCGTATTGTTTAAGGGTCAACTGTATTACACTTTGTGATAAGGATAATGTGTGTTGCATGTTTGATATAATGCTACATGGAAATAAATACTCCCAAATGGGGTAATGGTCAAATTTTCTGAAGGATTTGTAACAAGATTAATAAATTTCATTCATCCACAAAATGCTTTTAGTTTCAAATCAATATGAACCATTAGAAAAAAGTAGATGTGCTTGATGATTAAATGAATTTTGTAATAAACTTTCATTTATATACCAAAACCAAAATAACAGATATCTAAAAAAAATGCCTAAAATGAAAACATAGAGTTGGACAAAATAGTGAAAGCAAGAATATTTACCTGTTTAATTAAAATTCTATTAAAACATGACTTATTTGCATCTCATCTCCAAAACAAAAATAATTTCTCAAATTCATTGTAATGTAAACCTATGTATGTGGGTACATGCTTTGAAGTATAATATATTTCACTACAAAAATTCAAAATTGTTTAAGAAGTGTTTTGAGGCCAGGCATTGTGGTTCATGCCTGTAATCCCAGCACTTTGGGAGGCCGAGGCAGGTGGATCACAAGGTCAGGAGTTCGAGACCAGCATGGCCAATATGGTGAAACCCTGTCTCTATTAAAAGTACAAAAATTAGCTGGGCCTGGTGGTGCGTGCCTGTAGTTCCAGCTACTCGGGAGGCTGAGGCAGAAGAATTATTTGGACTTGGGGCTGCAGATGTGGCAGTGAGCCAAGATTGAGCCACTGCACTCTAGCCTGGATGACAGAGTGACTCCATCTTAAAAAAAAAAAAAAAAAAAAAAAAGAGAAGTGATTTGAATTCATATTTAAACTTGGCCAAAATTTATTTTCAGATTTTATTTGTACATACACAAACATATAAAGGTTTAGAAAAATTTTTAGATCTTTACATTTATGCAGTTCTTATATAACTAATATCAATTTTAATACTATACTAAATTCTGTGGAGATACCCGAAGAAAAAGAAAGAATAATTATTTTAGTCAACTATGTATTTATACTACAACTATTTATTCCAGCCCTATCCTCTAGAACTTATTAGTGTACTTAAAATCATGTAAATTATCAGTAACTATTTTGAAGACTTTTTATGGCATTAAGTTTTATATAAAAATGAAAAACACTGTTCTTATGGATAACCACCATATTCCTGGTAAAAGACAAAAAAGGAAAATATATTGAAAATTGAAAAGAGTCAGTTAACATTAGTTTCAATAGAAATTAATTTTGGAGATAAAGCCTAATGTTAAATTCACCTTGGTGATCAATCCACACAACCTATGGCTAACAGCATTCTTAAATGTGAATTCAGTTGTTAATTTGCTGACATCTTTTATATAAAAAAATAAGAATCATAATGAATCTTTTCACAGTAGTAAATTCAATGATTTGAATTTCTGAACCCTTCAGAAAAGAGAAATTTAACTTTTTAAAAAGTCCACCTTTTAATTAAGAAAGGTTAAAGTTAGGAGAGAGAGAGAGCAAGTGTTACTTTTCCAGTCCCTGGATTTAACCATAACAATTGAAAGTGAAAAATTTCTAAAAGTTTCTAAAATTTGTTCAACCTTAAGAACCAAAACAGGTAAGGTTAATATACCCATGGTTTTAAAAAAATTACAAATACTTCTGAATGTTTTAAATTGCCTCTTTGTCTAATTAAGCCAGGTTGAAAGTTCAAATTAACTGAAACAGGATTATTTTATTTTATTTATTTTATTTTATTTTATTTTATTTATTTTATTTTATTTTATTTTATTGAGACGGAGTCTTGCTCTATCACCCAAGCTGGAGTGCAGTGGAGCAAACTCGGCTCACTGCAACCTCCACCTCCTGGATTCAAGTGATTCTCCTGCCTCAGCCTCCTGAGTAGCTGGGATTACAGGCGCCTGCCACCAAGCCTGGCTAATTGTTTTTGAATTTTTAGTAGAGACGGGATTTCACCATGTTAGCCAGGATAGTCTCGATCTCCTGACCTCATGATGCGCCCGCCTCCGCCTTCCAAAGTGCTGGGATTACAGGCATAAGCCACTGCACTCGGCCTGAAACACAATATTTTAAAGTGATAATTCCCAATGTGTCATTCATTATATTTAGTTGAATTATACCAATCGCACTTTCATTGCCGTTGATTTTAGTTTTAATTCAATGTGTGTATTAGTTCGTTCTCACACTGCTAATAAAGATATATATACTCGAGACTGGGTAATTTATAAAGGAAAGAGGTCTAATTGACTCACAATTCCACATGGAGTCCTCACAATCATGTTGGAAGGAGAAGGGGGAGCAAAGCCACATCTTACATGGTGGCAGGCAAAAAAGATAGTGTGCAGGGGAATTCTCATTTATAAAACCATCAGATCTCGTGAGACTTATTCACTATCATGAGAACAACAGGGGGAAGATCCACCCCCCTATGATTCAATTACCTCCCACGGGTTCCCTCCCATAGCATGTGGGATTCATGGGAGCTACAATTCAAGATGAGATTTGGGTGGAGACACAACCAAACCATATCAATGTGAAAACAGAAGAATATGCACAAGCTCTTGATGTTAGTTCTCCATTTTAAAACATGTTTATTTTTTCAAACTTTTGTGGTTTTGGAACAAAAGAGAATCGTTAATACTTTTTAATTTAATAACAATTTTTTATATAGCATATGTGAACTATAGTTACTGAATTTAGAATTTCAAAAGAAACAGTAAATTACACAGAAATATCTGATTGTATTAGTATCACACATCTCCAATTTGAAATACTTTCAGATGAGTAACAATAATATAAAAGCACTATAAATGTACTTTAGATGTTTCAGTAGCTAGATGACATAATTATTGTAGAAGTGAGGGTTTTTAAATGATTTCAAAAGCATTATTAGTGTAACACTTCAAACATCAGCTCCTTCAGGAAGTAATTCCTGATTAGTTCCATACTCTCCCTTGGATCACCCACTTGTACAACTCATCTCTGTAACTGTCCTTAACTACTCATCTCTGTAACTGTCCTTAACTACTCATCTCTGTAACTGTCCTTAGCTAAAAATTTTTATATGATTTCTTTAAGTGACTTTCTGTTCCTCAAGATTCTAGCTAGACACTGTCTTATGTTTTTTCTAAGCAACTTTGTTGTATGATGTGGCAAAATCAGGTATTATGGAAGGAAGCAAAAATATATGTAGCTAATATTAGTGGATGATTAAGATCTCAGAAAAAAAAAGATGTCAAAAATATTTATGATCAGGGCAGCAAACATTATGCTAGGAATCGTAATCAATATTAACCAATGTCCCTTTGCCCTCACCCTCCACTCTTATTCATCCATTCACTCATAGATTACTTGAGCAATGTATTGGGGTTTTTTGTTGTTTTTTTGTTTGTTATGTTTTTTATTTGTTTTTTGTTTGTTTTTTGTTTTTTGTTTTTTGTTTTTGAGAAAGAGTTTCGCTCTTGTTGTCCAGGCTTGAGTGCAATGGCGCAATCTCAGCTCACTGCAACCTCCGCCTCCTGGGTTCAAGCAATTCTCATGCCTAAACCTCCCGAGTAGCTGGGATTACAGGCACCCGCCACCATGCCTCGCTTTTATATTTTTAGTAGAGACAAGGTTTCAGCATGTTGGCCAAGCTGGTCTCCAATACCTGACCTCGGGTGGTCCACGCGCCTCGGCCTCCCAAAGTGCTGGGATTGCAGGCGTGAGCCACCATGCCCGGCCACATATTGTTGTTTTATATGCACACATGTGAATTTATATAAATAACATTTTGTTATATACTTCATTTTCTTAACTATTTTCACTATACACTATGCTTAAGGCCTATATGTTTTTCTGTGTATTCATCATTCATATAACTCACTCATATCCAATGGCTTCTTAATATATGGCTATATGGCTTCTTTATTTTTTTTTTTTTTATTTATTTTTTGAGACGAAGTCTCATTCTGTTGCCCAGGCTGGAGTGCAGTGACATGATCTCGGCTCACTGCAACCTTTGCCTCCTGGGTTCAAGCAATTCTCCTGCCTCAGCCTCTCGAGTAGCTGGGATTACAGGTGCCCACCACCACGCACAGCTAATTTTTGTATTTTAAGTAGAGACGGGGGTTTGCCATGTTGGCCAGGCTGGTCTGGTCTCAAACGCCTGACCTCAGATGATCTGCCCGCCTCGGCCTCCCAAAGTGCTGGGATTACAGGCATGAGCCACAGCGCCTGGCCATTACTATGGCTTTTACCTGAAAAATCCTCAAGTGTTCATGCACATCTACGAATAAAAATCTATTTCCAATATAATAGGAAAAATGGCTCATTTTTCACCACCTTCCATTGTCTCTAGTCGATGTTCTTCTATCGGCATCAGACTGCATCTTCACAGGCTACTGTCCTGAGGAATGTTGCACTGGAATCTGGTGGCTGATTTAGTATAGGCCATACATTGTTGAAGTTCATGAACCATCACAGATGGAAAACTCCAATTTCCATCAAGAAAGAGGAAATATTTCTCCCCCTTTTTTCTTTTCCTCTATGTGAAAACCACAATGAGATACATTGCTTATCCAATTCTCTGAAGATGCAGCTTAATCAGGAGTCAATGATTCCTTTGGAATCCAAAAATGTACTAAAATTTTATACAATATTTTCAATGTACATAATATGCATTTTTGCCTAATTTTCATTGAATCTTTACCCTATGGCCATACATAGAGTCAGCAGTGCTTTTAGGAAACTAAACACACAGGAGACTTTTTTAAATGTTTAGTTTATGACTTGGTACTGTGTGAAATAATCAAGGACAAAATATTTCCAAAACTAAACTAATTTTTGAACTAAGTAATAGCAAAAATAGACAATAAATAACTACTACAGAAAATGCTAATATTCAGAAAAATATGCATTTATAACTGGATATCTATTTAGATTGAAAATGTTTAATTTTCCTTGAAACATTGAAAATGTTTAATTTTCATTGGAACATTGAAAATGTTTAATTTTCAATCTAAATAGATATCCAGTTATAAATGCATTTCAATTGCTGACTACCTAAGTATGAAGGAGGGCTATTTGCTCTGTTTTTTTTTTTTAATGTAAATTTTGCTTCTATCTTAGCATGTTGCTTTTTTCTGCACATAAGTACAAATATTTTCAATAGTGGACTGCATCACATACATCCCAAAAATACGTGAAATGATTATGAGTCAATTTAAAATCTCTGCAAATTAAAACTTAATTTTAGTTCCTTGATGTATTAAGGTATATTAATAAAAGATAAAAGTAGAAGACATTTATTAGACAACTGTCTGAAGGACCTGGTATATGGGCTTCTGCATAAAAAGACTGAAGGCCCAGTAATTAAATAAGAAACCCACTAAAGTCTACCACACACATACATGCGTGCACACACACATTGTTACACATGTGGGCAATTTGTTTTTGGAGGGGGGCATGGGGGACCGATTCTCGCTCCGTCATCCAGGCTGGAGTGCAGTGGCACAATCTCGGCTCACCGCAACTTCCGCCTCCTGGGTTCAAACAATTCTCCTGCCTCAGCCTACCGAGGAGCTGTGAATACATGCCACCATGTAATGGGGAATGTAATTGGGGAATCCTGATCACTACCTTTAAAAAGCATTCTCTGTCCCGTGCCTATGCTAATGGTGTGGACACGGAGGCCTCCACCACTTCTCATCCCAGTGGTGTCCTGGTTCCACACACAGGGTGCAAGAATGGCTTCCTCCTCAAAGCCGTGCTGTACTGTGCAACCAATCTAGAATCTCATAAAGTCTCATCCCTGCTGAGAAGCTCATCCAGTCATCCACGAGCAACAGTTTCTAAATAGTGGCCCTTGCTTGTCTTTCTTTAATCCTAAAAGTGCTGAGAAAACAATCTACCATGCAATTTATCCTCCTGAGCATTCCTACGATCGCCTTCCCCAACAGAAACTGCTCCTTTCTTCTTGAGTTATAAAAGAAAGGTCTATATGCACATTTCTTAATGTAACCAGATACAATTTTTAGACTAGAAGAGTAAAAAGGAATTGGGATTATTATGTGCCTTACCTTGTATATATCTATGTTGGCAGATAAAATATAGGGACATATAAATATGTCCCTAAAATATAGTGGTTGATCTGAAATTCAAACTGGTTATTCTGTATATATATATAGATAGATAGATTTTTTATTTTTTGCTATATTTGATGAACCTAGCCTTAATAAGAAATGGAACCACAGGTCAGCCAACCACAAAAATCCTTCTTAAATCTGTAACCATTTGAAAATGAGGCTTAGAAGAATTATTAATTAAATCCATAGGCAGCAGTTATCCCAAAATGGTCACTTTATTATTGTGATGTGAACAGAAAGAGTTATTGATGAATATTTCACTAATGATCTAAAACCATATTGAAAATTAAATGCAGATGTTAGATTTTGATAGTTTAAATACGTAATTGCCATTAATATATTCACAAAACATGATTAGGAATTTAAAACTTTTTATTAAGTTATCATGATGAAATTGTCATAAATTAAGCTATGGATAGCAAATTCCTTCTCCATAAATTTTTGACCATCACTTTCATAATATCAAGATTTATTTACATTTTTCCTACCATCAATCTTTACTTTATTATAAAATGGGGTGCTCTTCTAATTAAAACATGAATCTCCATGACTGATTAAAATGGAATTATAAAAATTTAACATTCACTCTGATAATTTTGCACATTAATCACGGGGCAAACTAATGAGTATAGCGGGCATTAAAACTAATCACATGCTTATAGTAAAATAAAAATATTGAGGCCAGAGATTAAAGTTTTCACAGGAAGAATTATGCAAGTGTAAAGTGTTTGTATCTTTAACTCCTTCCATTAATTTACATAGCTTCAATAGAATATAACTTGACCCATAATGTTTCTTGTTTTGTGTAAGTGTATGTTCTGTTTGATCTTAACACTATCCTATTTATTTATTTATTTATTTATGTTTAAGACAGGGTCTCACTCTGTTGCCCAGGCTGCAGCGCAGTGGCAGGATCTCAGCTCACTGCAACCTCTGCCTCCTAGGTTCAAGCGAACTTCCTGCCTCAGCCCCCACTAGTAGCTGGGATTACAGGCACGTACCACCATGCCCAGCTAATTTTTGTATTTTTAGTAGAGACAGGGTTTTGCCATGTTGGCCAAGCTGGCCTCAAACTCCTGACCTCAGGTGATCCACCCACCTCGGCTTCCCAAAGTGCTGGGATTATAGGCATGAGCCACTGCGCCCGGCCAACAGTTATCTTATTGACACAGAGAATTCCACAACATCGGTTACATAAATGCAATCTTTTCACCGCTTTTATAAAACATACAATATAAAAAGATTCAGAAAATTTTAATAAATATATTTTGAAAAGTAATATTTTATATATATATACAATTTTTTTGTTTGTTTCAGACAGGGTCTTGCTTTGTCACCCAGGCTGGATGGCAGTGGCGTGATCTTGGCTCACTGCAGCCTCCACCTCTCAGGCTGAAGTGATCTTCCCACCTCAGCCTCTCCAGTAGCTGGGAGTACAGGGTCATGCCACTATGCTTCACTAATTTTTTAAAAATATATATTTTGTAGATATGAGGTCTCACTATATTGTCCAGGCTGGAAAATAACTCTTGTGCTCAAGAACTTTCCTGCTTTCAGCCTCCCAAAGTGCTGGGCTCCACCACACCCACCTTATATCATTTTTTCTAAAAATAAATACATTTTTTATTATTTTCAGAGGTGAAGTTTGCCTGATTTTACATCTGCTAGATGTCTTGAAAGTCAAGTCTCATCAGATGAGTGGGAGAAAAATCACATAAGCCTAAATAGTATATGTAAAAAAGTGTCAGCATTGGAATTTCAATTCTGGAAGTTTCCTTAAAAAAAAAAAAATCAATTAGGCCAGGTGCGGTGGCTCAAGCCTGTAATCCCAGCACGTTGGGAGGCCGACCGAGGCAGATCACGACATCAAGAGATCGAGACCATCCTGGCCAATATGGTGAAACCCCATGTCTACTAAGAATACACAAATTAGCTAGGCGTGGTGGTGGGTGCCTGTAGTCCCAGCTACTTGGGAGGCTGAGGCAGGAAAATTGCTTAAACCCCGGGAAGCAGAGGTCACAATGAGCTGAGATGGCACCACTGCACTCCAGCTTGGGTGACAGAGCAAGACTCTGTCTCCAAAAAAACAAAATAAAAATCAGTTAAAATCCCAGGGCTTCAGCTTTCTCATCTCTAAAATAGATACAGGTATGTAGATACGCATATAGATAGATATAAATATCCTATATTTATTATTAGGATTTTGTTGAAGATCACAGTTGGATCGATTTTAAATTTGGTAAAATGTTAGGCTATAAATAACAAAAGTAATTATTGTATTAGCACATAAATTATAGGTAAATGAATAAATCATACGCACTTGAAAGTAGTATTTGATTAATATGTAGGTTTTTTTAATCCCTGGAAAATTTTGACATCATTAATTTGTTAAGTAAACCCTTCTTGCTTAGTAAATTTTTTCATATTCTATTCAGATAATGGAGAATTATAAATTAATCTATATTATTAATACCATATAAAATTAATTTCTTATATGTATATTTATGGAATTATTGTAGCCATTTGTCTTCCTTCCTGTGAACAGACAGTTGGTAAGAAGAATAACTCTTTGCAAATAACCTAAAAATTATGATCCTATAGCCTCATGGGATTACTGGGGATTGTTTTATTCACTCTTCCTGGGGTAAACAATTACATGGATAACAGAGACTAATGTTCTTGAAGAAAATCAGTGCTTCCTGGCCTTTCAGGAATCAAATTCTCAGCTATATCTTCTTTTAAAGATTCAGAACACTATAAACACTTTTTCATTAGATGCCAAACTTCTGTTACAACACTTCACTGCTCTAGAAATAATTTTTCTGGCCGGGTGCGTTGGCTCAAGCTTGTAATCCCAGCATTTTGGGAGGCCAAGGAGGGCTGATCACCTGAGGTCAGGAGTTCAAGACCAGCCTGGTCAACATGGTGAAAGCCATCTCTATTAAAAACACAAAAAATTAGTTGGGCGTTGTGGTGGGCACCTGTAGTCCCAGCTACTTGGAGGCTGAAGCAGGAGAATTGCTTGATCCCAGGAGGTGGAAGTTGCATTGAGCCGAGATGGCGCCAATGCACTCCAGCCTGGGAACCAGAGTGAAATTCCATCTCAAGTATGTGTGTATGTGTGTGTGTGTGTGTGTATATATATATATATATGTGTGTGTGTGTGTATATGTGTGTATATATATGTGTATATATGTATATATGTGTATATATGTGTATATATGCATATATGTGTATATATGTGTATATATGTATATATACGTGTGTATATATATGTGTATATATATATACATGAGAGAGAGAGAGACTGTTCTGTTGATTTTAAATAAAATGGAAACATCACAACTCAGGATAATTTGCTTGTCAAATTATGCATAGAACTACTGTTCTGCCAGGCAATTGTTGATCTTAATCTGTTGTTTTCACCCTATGGGGTCTCTATATAGGATAAATCTCCACATTTTTGGTCTAAATGTAAAAGACTCTATCCAGCTCTCACTTATGTGTATGAATTCAGCCTAATCTGTCTGGAAATCATCATCATCACCATCATCATCATCACCATCATCATCATCATCAAATAGTAATACTCAAATTTGACAAATGCTCTCTATTCTCTAAGTCTTGGGCAAAAAGGGTCATTTCATTAAATCTGAACAGAAATCTCATGACATAAGTACTATGATTATTCTTGCCTAATAGATATAGAAACAGATGCCAAAGTATCTCTCTCAAGAATATATGACTCATAAGTGGCAAAGCTGGTTTTTGAACTCTCATCTAACTTACTACAAACCCCAGAATTCAAATATTATTTTAAATAATAATATTATTTTAAATATTTTAAGTAATTTCTATTTTAAATAATTTGATTAAAGACCAAACGCCTTGCCTTCTTTTCTAGAATAAATTCAAGCTACCAGTTCCTTGCACTAGCCTAGGCCGGTCTTGTAACTGAAACCCATTGGATTCAAAATCTATTTCAAGTACTTAACTTTCTTCCGAAAATTCCCTCATCTATAAATTTGAGGATGGTGATAATTGCAAAGATACCAGGGAAATTTATAATCATTACTGAACTAATCCTTTTGAAAATATAAAGCAGCATTAAATGTTAATATTACTAATCTTTTTAATTAGATAAAGGGGCAAATGTGTCCAAAAAGTCTGTAACTAAGTTCATTACTCTCATTTATGCAGCTAAGCTTAAGTTCTACCAAATGTATGTTTTAAGCTGATTAAAAATATGATTGGCTGCATTATTAACATGCTATACTGGTAAATATATTTTTGCTCTTATGACAAGAGAATGATGTACTTTGGCCAAAATATTATACCTCGATAATTATCTGCTCTCCTTCTATTTGTATTTTATTTGCAATAGATGTGTATTTATTCATGCATTTGTATTCTTATTGAAAAGGATGTTATGTCACTTGCATTGGGTACATAGGCATTCTTTTGACAAATAAAATCAGAATCTAAACTACAGAACCAGGTTAAAGTAGGAACAGAAGTACGATTTTAATAAAGGCCAAAGTTTTGCTAGTGTTTCACTTAAAATTTGTTTTTAAGCTTTCTGAATGTTCTCTCAAAGAAAAAGACTTAATCATGTACATACCTTTTTTGTATTGTTAACAGGGAAGAAACATACTATTATGAATGGTACTACATACATTATACATGTTATACAAGAGAAGAAAATTATATATTCAAGATAAACATTTTTATAATCACAATACTTCAACATAAATATGTTCAATATAGTAAAGATGCAGGTTGTATGATTTGTCAAGCAAATTCTTCTCAATTATGTTTACATTCTATTTAAAATCAACATTGATGTTGACAATATTCATATTTAAGGCTTTTTAATTATTTAAATAGGTTCAGATTTGCTGTGTTCAGTATTATTAGTAAGAAAAGTAGGCTCTGGTATGGAAAATATATATTTTTAGCTCCCTTCTATGAGTGTTTCCATTAAATGCTATGGTCTCACAGTTTTACATGCCTCTCACCACCTCACTGCTCTTGTTGCCTATAAAATTTTATTAGTTTAATCTTTCTGAAATAATCCTGGTCATTCAAAACCAATATATCAAAATCTTCCAGAGTGAACAAAAGAAAAAAACATTTGTGAAGATTAAAAGAAAAAGGAGACTTCTCAGATATAATAACTTTAAAGAATACATCTTACAATGGTGGTTTGATATAAAGATAATTTAGATCCATCTACTTTGAAAAGATGCTTTCTTGACAGTTGAAATTTTTTACACTATTTTAAGTATTTTCCTCAAGAATTTCTTGTTAAGAGGTCATTTGTTAGCTTTCAAGTTCCTTGAGGCCTGGGTCTGAGAGAGTATCTGAACAGTGGGTGCTCAGTACAGGTTTGTTGAATTGAACCAGAATAATGTCAGTCATATCAAAAAAAGAATAAGAGGAAAAAAGAAAGAAAGCAGAGCAAATGAACTGCTTTGGTTTTGACACTTGTACAAGTGCTGAATCGACAGCATATGGCCAGGTATAACCTAGTGTGTGAGTGGGAAGGTAGATTAATCTGGGCTGACCTTTTCTAATGGACAAAGCAACTTGGATCCTCTATTTTAAAGCGCTTAAAACTTTGATGTAGGAGGTGTTATATTATTTGGTCTTGAGTTGTCATAGGCCTCTGTCACCTTATTAGCAAATGCAAACCTGGGGCTACATTTTTTGACTGTCTGGTAGATATTTATGGCAAAGACAGCAATAAAGAATTCCAGAAAAGAAGTTGCTGGCAGCCAAGACTCTTTTACTTATCTGAATGGTACCAAACCCACAAACTTCTTTGTGAGATTTGCAAGTCGCCTGCTTCTGAAAATTTTTACTGTTCAAAGCTGACATTAATTCAAAGCTACCAAGTATTATAGATGGCTTGCCAAAATACAATATAGATCATAGTTTGTATAAAAACAAAAATGAAACAATTAAAAAAAAACCCATACACATAAAGAAAGCTCGCACAAATGCAAGAAGACCATGAGATGGTGTGTCTTAGTTCTGGTATGACAATAACAGTTTAATGTCAATTCATAATTTTATTAAGATGGGAGTCATAATGATCATGTGCCATGTGAGAACATTTGAGGCAGATCAAAGAGAAAAAAGAATAAAACCTCTAGTATTACCAAACCTTTGCTCTATTATCATTTCTGAAAAAAAAAACTGTAAAGCTAAGAAAAACTGGGACATTTTGAAGAAAATGAAGTCAAAAAGGTGAATATAAAATTTTGCTCTAGCAACACTATGAAAAACTGTTAGAAATAAAGGAATAGGCAAGGCAAGTAACCTCACACCTGTAATCCCAGCACCTTTGGAGGCAGAGGTGGGTGGATCACCTGAGGTTGGGAGTTTGAGACCAGCCTGACCAACATGGAGAAGCTCCATCTCTACTAAAAATACAAAATTAGCCGGGCGTGGTGCCACATGCCTGTAATCCCAGCTACTCGGGAGGCTGAGGCAGGAGAATTGCTTGAACCCAGGAGGTGGAGGTTGCGGTGAGCCAAGATCCCGCCACTGCACTTCAGCCTGTGCAGCAAGAGCAAAACTCCGTCTCAAAAACAAAAAAAAAAAAAAAAAGAAAGAAAGAAAGAAAGGATTAAAGTTACAAAATCTCACAAAGAGGTCCCATTGCCTTATCTAGTAGCTATATAATAACATTTACTTTTCCATCAAAAACATCGAGATAGTTTTCATTTTAGCAATTTACTTGTTTGGCACTCTACATACATTGCTTCATAAAATATTTAAGGCTGTCCTGGTGTGGTGACTCACACCTGTCATCCCAGCTCCTGAGTCCAGAAGTTTGAGAACAGCCTGTACAACACGATAATACCCCATCTCTAAAAACTACAAAAAAATTAGCCAAGCATAATGATGTGCACCGATAGTCTAAGTTACTCTGGAGGCTGAGGTAGGAGGCTTGCTTGAGCCCAGGAGATGGAGGCTTCAGTGAGTGGAAATCAGGCCACTGCACTCCAGCCTGGGTAACGAAGTGAGACTCTCTCTCATAAATAAATAAATAAATAAATAAATAAATAAATAAAGTTATGATAGGCAGAACTTTTTCAGTATTAAAAAAAGGTAAGCGGTCATCATCCACATTTTTCAGTAAAGAAAAAAGCAAGGGGTCAATAATTAAACATAATTAATTAAAATAAAATTCAAGATTTAAAGGAATATCCTATTTGACAAACTTTTGCTTTCTTTTTCTGTGAAAATCTCATCTGAAGACGTCTGAGTATCAGGGGAGGAGTAAGGAGGAATAGGTAGGAAAACCTGGCTAGGAGTAGGATGTTTAGCTTTCATTTGACACACAGCTGTCAAACTGCACTGTGTGTCCTTTTCCATTGTAAACAGTCACATAATACATAACAAAAAATTTTTAAAAAGCAATGCATATATACTTCTAGTTTATATGTTGATTTATTTGAATAGTCATAAATTATTAAATACTAAGATATACTGTATTAGATGTGTAATACACATACATTATATATATGACATATATATGTATACATGCTACACTTGTTTTCATAGACATTGAGTTCTATACATGTAAATTAAAGTGATAAGGATTTTCAAGATCTCACTGAAAGAATACCTCTTAGAGTGAAAATCATAAATGAATATACATAAAGTATTTCTAGTAGAAAAATGAATTCCCTTGTCTAGATGCAGTCGTGAGAAAAAAATAAAAGGAGGAAGATATCTGTGGAGATTTCTTAATGCACCGGTATCTTTCATTTGCCCTGGCAAGTCCAATCTCTATTCTTCTCAAACCTGCTCTGTGCACCCAGGAGGCTGAAATATACAATGTATTATTTCCAGGGCTCCCTTACTGCCTGATGTCAGTGGGGTTCAGCCAATAAAAAGCAGGAGCAAGTGACTGGAGGAAGAGAGAAGAACAAGAACTGGAGGAAGAGAGAAGGGTGTGGTAAGTAATTACATTCCTGGCTCCCTCCTGCTTCTACGAATGCTGGCATTAACTATTTCCTTGACCAAAAGTCAAAGATCCAGCCAGGCAGCCCTGTCCTCACAAGCTTCTCTGTCTTTGGATTTTAGTACATTATCTACCTCTCCCCTACAGGACTAGGAATGATACCAGGGTCCCTTTATTACTAACTGAGAGGTTCTAGACTATTCTTGTGTGGCTTCCCTGTGGGGTGCCCAAATCTTTATTCCATGTTTCTCAAGTTACCACATCAGTTATCTTTTGGAAACCTGAATGTACACCTAAAATATCTAGAAATTTGAGACCTTTGTTTTCCTTTGTTTTCTGGATCTTTTTCAAGAATTAGTTTAAGTGCTGACTTGATAGGAATTTAGCACAGTATTTTTTCAAAAATACACTTAAAACTATGTCAAACTGTTATTTAATTATGTAATATATTTGTTGCTTTATCTAATTAGATTTGCATTTCTTATATATACCATGCATATAAAAATATATTTGATACAAATTATAATACAAGGCATACAAAAATAGACCATTATAACAGAACATTTTCTAAAGAGATTTTAAAAGTGTAAGTCAAATGCCTTAACGTAATACTACTTCTAAAAGAAATAATCTTCCATGTGTGGTTAGATTTAACTACAGAAATATTCATTGTAACCTTTCTTTGGAAGTGAATATTGAAAACTGAAATAAATCTGAATGTCCAACTTTATAATTGCTAGTTATGGAATACTAACAAATGAAATCCATGCTTTTAAAATAGCATTTAGTGACCCAAATATATGTTCAAAATACTTATAACAGAAAAACTGGTATGTTATTAAAGAAGATAGAATAAAATTTCTTTTTGAAAATGTATGCTAACAAGACAGTTTTGATACTTACAAAAACGAAAATGTTGTTAGGTAATATTTTCACTAAAATAAAATAAATTTTCTGTTTGCTGAGATTATAGGTGTTTCTAACAAATTTTACTGTTGTTTATGTATGCTATAGACATTGAACATGTATAATTTATGTCTCCAGGAAAAAATCAGTAAGTTCAATTTTTTCAATAAAAATTAAAAGTCACATAGTATACCCGAGAAGATAAAGACGAATTACACTTTTTTCTTTATCTGACAAAAGAGAGTGCATAGTTTATGGAGAGAGACAATTTTTTCTCTGGTTTTAGCTCTAAGATATAAAAGGAATTTATTGTATACATCTGGAAATAAGAGGTACTGAATACCTAAAATATATTAAGATTAATTACTGTTTTAGCTTTTTTTTTCACAATATAGAAGTACTGTGTGATGACTTGCCTTACCAACCATTGAAAGAGCCATTTTCAAAGACTGATTAAAATAGAAGAGTTCCATAAACAATTTTCACTGAAGCATTGAAAATTATTATCTAAGATTAAGAAAATACTTTTCTAGGGATCCCTCATATCTAGGGATCTAATGACCACTAGATCCACCTTATATAATGGAATTAGGACAACCCAAAGATATGAATGATTGAATTGTCATTTGGGGATTATTACCATCATACAGCTCAGTTTATGGCAATTTCTATACATGTATTTAGTATTAGTTGAAGGAAACTCATAGGAATTAGATGTCAGACATGAGGACTACATACATATCTTTAGAGTGCTTGTGTCCTAAACTGAAAAGTATGTTTTAAGAGTCTGGGATATGAAACCAACTTTTTCTCTATTCTTGTCAAATCCATGTCATTCTAGCTACTGACATAATTTGCACAATATAAGTACAAATAATAATGAGCAAATTTATGTGAAAATATGTTTCCAGTGTACAGGTGGTTTTAACCATTCTTTTTAGAAGAAATGTGTGTGTGTGTGTGTGTAAATGTCTTAATTGTTATAATGATTAAATCATTCACAGATTTGTTAACAATGTTTTTTCCATGTAGATAGAGTGATAATAATTTGTATTACATTTTAGAGTTGTTTGATGCAAATAAATAAGAACCAACTCAAATTTTTGTTGAGGTTAAACTTCAAGAAGATGAAAGGAAAACAAAAATCACAAAGTAAAATATAATTAAAACATTTCAACTAAAAAATGTAAAAAGTTAGGCTATCTCAGACAATGTTCGAAGTTGAAGTTGGTTAATTGCAATGGAAAAACTGCTAATTACCACAAACAGTAATTTAGAGACATAAATATTATACAGGTGTGGCTGCAGGAAGTTGATATTAATCAAACACATTTGGCATTTCCAATGTTGCAAAAATTACAATTGTAAACACCTTCCAATTCAATCAAATGTTATGTGAATTTTAAGTGAGTCTCAGTAAATTATACTGTATAAAAACAGGATTTTTACTATGGATCATAATTGCTAATGTGTTTCATACTTGATGTTGGAATATAAATCAATTCACTCTATTATTTGGTTTGGAAATTTAAGAAGGCAATTCACATTTCCCTTGATATACTCTACCAGTGTCACTGGACTGGTGATGTGAAAGGAAAGGTCTTCTGTAGAACTGAATTGCAATAATATGGAGACTATAACAAAATTATATATGTACCTAAGAATATTGACTTTAAAAGCCTTCTTCAGATTGCAACATTGATTTCTAGATCTGTTGGGAACTGGCTGCCTTACTTAATGTAACAGTCTTGGCAATAGAATAATCATATATATCACCCATGGATAATTAATTTTTAATCATTGAAATTCACTGAAATATGTTGAACATGAAAATTATACAAATATAATTTTGTATGCTACGATAAGTTTCAGATTCTTTGAATTTTATTCTAACCATCAATCATAATGGTATAGCATGAGAAAGGCAGAACATGTAATTATAAATTCAACATTTAGGAAATTTATTTTTCTCTTCTTTTTAATTATCTCAAAATGATCTTGATTTCTGCAAAGTATTAGTATATCTGGTAGGTGAGTCTATTTCTTTTAAACTTCATCTGTATTAACCAGCTTTATATGACCAAAATGTCCCCCAAATTTAAAGCTTTGCACAGTAAGGCCTTATATGCACACCTGGCCTCATTTCAAAAGACTAAAGCAGTAGTTCTCAAATTCAGCTGCCAATTAATATAAACTGGAAAACTGTTTAAGCTCGTGATGACAAAGCCACATGTCAGACTAATTTATGCTGAATCACTGGGCCAAGGACCCAGATATCAGTATTTTTAAAAACTATAGAAGAATAACCAGGATTAAGAACCACTGCACAAAATGGTAAACGCAACTTTTATTTGAGTTATTTTTTTAAAGAAATAATAGTTGAATTGATACTGATCTTAGTACCAAGTCATGGCAATTTTTTCAGACTTAGAGAATTCATCCTGGCATTGAGATTGTTAAAGAACCTAGAAATTCAAGTTTTTTTATTTACATTTTTCCTGTAAATATTAGAGTATGCGAGTGCTCAGCCTTATTTGATAATTTTGGAAAATATATTAAACATTTGAGATTGAATATCAAAAATCTCTAAGATAATTTTAGAAATACCATTCTTTTATGAAATAAGTAAGCTCAGTCAAGATACATATTATAGTGCCCATTTAAGAAAGTCTAATAATAATGCTTGCACTGCTTAAAGATTAGGTTGATAAATTAATTATTGTTAATCCTACTTGCATAATCAACAGACACCTAGAGATGGAGTCTTAAGTATAGACACAGAAGTTGAATACTTTTAAGAACTTTTAAATTTACGTCCTGGTTAAATCTTACTCTAAAATTACGTTGAATGGTTGTGATTAGTGCATGTGTGATTAGAACTGTCTTTCTCAGGTTATTACACCACCATATAGACACAGCAAAAATAATAAAATTAAAAATAAAGCAAGAAAAATAATGTAACACTTTATTGGCTTCGAGATAATTATTTTGAGATCCCAATCCTACCAAAACATTCTGCTTTTCTTAATTTGATCCTACTTTTTTTTGTTTGTTCGTTTTAATAAAGGATGAACCAGTATCCTGAGAAATTTTCAAACAGCGCTGAGTATAACATAACACTCAGTCCCTAGATCTCACTATATTTTAGAAAAATTGTAAAGTATTTCAAATAATGAGTAAAGTTTCAACTCTGCACCATTGTGTCTTTGTAATATAGGGAAAGTCACTTCACTTCTCTCCCTCTCTCGTTTTTGGCATATGCAAGGCAGAGAAAATAATATCTACTCCAGAGAAAATTATATCTACTCCTATGGCTATCCCATAGGTTATTATAAAATATAATAAAAGATAGAAAATCACTTTATAATATTCAAAGCATTATAAAAGTAAGGCATGATTATATGTGGGATTAACAGCGTTTGTTACTTACCATTTAATGTATTTTAATGCATTACGTTTTTGCCATATTTAAAAATTATAATTTTTACATTTTGATTTTTAATTGAAAGGGTAATAGTATGACATTATGCCATGTTACATCTGATGCCATTATGTCAAACAAACAAAAGCATTTTAAACTATTTGGAATATGATAAAAATAAATCTTTTAACTATGATAATGCAGGTTTTTGAGGATTTAGTTTGTACAGCAAAAACAGACGCAATAAAGGCAAAAATAGATAAACAGGATTACGTAAAACTATAAAGCTTGTGCAGAGCAAAGGAAACAGGAGGGTGGAGGGTGGAGAGACAACCTACAAACTGGGAGAAAATATTTGCAAACCTTATATCTCAATGTACTAGTGACTATCACCCTAATAACTAGTCACGGGAGCACTGTCATGCATTTAGTATTTTTAAATTTTCGGGATGCTGCCACTTACCATGGCGGGAGGCTGATCCTTGCAGAATCGATTGTAGCTGGACTTATCTTGAATGTTCCGAGTCAACATACCCAACCATAAGGTGCTAATTCATTCATGCTTGAAGGGCATAACAATCAATACACGTTCTCGCACAAAAGTACGTTCACGCACATACGTACGTTCACGCACACGTACGTTCACGCACACACAGACGTTCACGCATAATTTAAAGGACTCCTTCTGATTAAATCCGAAAATCCACCCTCCCTCCATCTCTGACTTCGTTGTTAAATTGGTAAGAGGTACCCTTGCCGACCCCCAGAAACAAGATACTTAAATTGAACCTAGTCAGAACCCTAAAAATCATAATTTAACCATGAACACTCCAACAGTAGCCCCTCGATTAATGTAATTTTCTAGAAAATCCTAATATTCTCCAACCAAATAAAATCTCCTATTTATATGTTAACTAAATTTCTGTCTTAATACTTATATAATACTTCAAGTATCCCTCTCTGAAAAGCGTGTATCCCAGATATTATAGTCCTAAATCAAATATAACTTCAACTACAAATGGCCCCTCAGCCAAAACCTCTGCTAATTCAACTTTTTTAAAGGCCCTAAACTTCCAGGACTGTAAATGACCACTTCAGATTTATACCCAACAAGATTCTACCCTGACATCCCCCTAGTATTTCAAAATACCACTCAAATGTTTTTCATCCAGTTAATGTAGCTTAATTATTTAAAGCAAGGCACTGAAAATGCCTAGATGGGTCCGCAAAACCCTACAAACATAGAATTTTGGTCCTGGCCTTTTTATGAATTCTCGGTAAAATTACACATACAAGCATCCCCGCCCCAGTGAGAATGCCCTCCAGATCACCTGGTTCAAAAGAAGCAGGTACCAAGCACGCATAAACGCAGCTCATAACACTTTGCTCAACCACACCCTCACGGGAAACAGCAGTGATAAATTTTAAGTAATAAGTGAAAGTATGACTAAACTATACTAATATTTAGGGTTGGTAAATTTTGTGCCAGCCACCGCGGCCATACGATTAACCCAAGCTAATAAAACTTGGCATAAAGAGTGTTTAAGGTCTGCAGTCAATAAAGTTAAGCTCCATCTAAATCATAAAAATCTCCAGCTGAAATAAAATATACTACGAAAGTGACTTTAATGTCCAAGGACACAACAGCTAAGGCACAAACTGAGATTAGAAACCCCACTATGCTTAGCCCTAAACACAAATAGTTATATTAACAAGACTGTTCGCCAGAGTACTACATGCAGCAGCTTAAAACTCAAAGGACTTGGTGGTGCTTTATAGCCTTCTAGAGGAGCCGGTTCTATAATTGATAAACCCCGATATACCTCACCATCTCTTGTCACTCAGCCTACATAACACCAGCTTCAGCAAACCCTAAATATATATATATATATATATATATATATATATATATATATATAAAGTAAACACAAGTATGCACATTGAAACATTAGGTCAAGGTGTAGTCCATGGGATGGTAAGAAATGGGCTACATTTTCTACATCCAGAAAAATCTCACAATAACCTTCATGAAATCTAAATGTTCGAAGAGGATTTAGTAGTAAATCAAGAACAGAGTGCTTGATTGAATAAGGCCAAAAGGCACGCACACAACGCCCATCACCCTTGTCAAGTAGTGCTCTAGAAATTACTATTATTAATAATTGCCTACACACATACAGAAGAGATAAGTCATAACACAGTAAGTGTACTGGAGAGTGCGCCTGGATAAACCAAAGTGTAGCTTAACCCAAAGCACTCGGCTTACACCCAGAAGATTTCATTACAACCTGATCACTTTGAGCCAGCTCCAGCTCCAAACCTTGCTAAAAAATATTATTAGAACTACTTAAATCAAACCATTTACCCTAGACAAAAGTATAGGCGATAGAAATTACTTATTCTGGTGCAATAGATACAGTACCATAAGGGAACAATTAAATAACGATATCAAGCACCAAAAAGCAAAGACAAATCCTTTCATCTTTTGAATAATGAATTAACTAGAATAAACTTCACAAAGAGAGCTCTAGCCAAGTCCCCCGAAATCAGATGAGCTTCTCAAGAACAGCTAGAAGAGTACACTCATTTATGTGGCAAAATAGTGAGAAGATTCATGAGTAGCAGTGACAAGCCTACGGAGGCTGGTGATAGCTGATTGTCCAAGATAGAATTTTAGTTCAACTTTAAACTTAACCTACAGAATTACTTAATCCTCCTGTAAGTTTAACTGTTAAAGAGGGACAGCTCTTCAGATACTAGAAAATAACCCTCCTATAGAGAGTAAAAGATTTTACCACCATAATCGGCCTAAAAGCAGCCACCAATTAAGAAAGTGTTTAAGCTCAACATCTGACTAACTTCATTTCTAATCACCCTGTCGAACTGCTAATATTACACTGAACTAATCTATTATTCAGTAGAAGCAATAATGTTAGTGTAAGTAACATTAAGACACTATCCATTGCATAAGCTTACATCAGACCGGAATAATCCTCTGACAATTAACAACCTGATATTAACAAATGATTAATAGACATCTTATTATCTTTATTTTAACCCAATACAGTCATGCTCTAAGGAAAGATTACAAAAAGTAAAAGGAACTCAGCACATTTCACCCCGTCTCTTTACCAAAAACATCACCTCTAGCATTGCTAGTATTAGAGGCACTGCCTGCTCAGTGACATATGTTTAAGGATTGCACTATCCTGAACTTGCAAAGGTAGCATAATCACTTGTTCCCTAAATAGGGACTTGTATGAATGGCCACACCAGGGTTTAGCTGTCTCTTACTTTCAACCAGTGAAATTGACCTACCTATGAAAAGGCGGGTATAAATAAATAAGATGAGAAGACCCTGTGGAGCTTTAATTCATTAATGCAAATAAAGATTCAAACAAGCCAACAGGCCCCAATGTATCATCCCTGCATTAAAAATTTTGGTTGGGGTGGTTGGGCACAGTGGCTCATGCCTGTAATCCCAGCACTTTGGGAGGCCGAGGTGGGTGGATCACGAGGTCAGGAGATCGAGACCATCCTGGCTAACACAGTAAAACCCTGTCTCTACTAAAAATACAAAAAATTAGCCGGGTGTGGTGGTACATGCCTGTAGTCCCAGCTACTCAGGAGGATGAGGCAGGAGAATGGCATGAACCCGGGAGGTGGAGCTTGCAGTGAGCCGAGATGGTGCCACTGCACTCCAGCCTGAGCAACAGAGCGAGACTCTGTCTTAAAAAAAAAAAAAAAAAAAATTTGGTTGGGGTGGCCTTGGAGCGTAATTCAACCTCCGAAACGACTTAAACTAAGACCGCACTAGTGTAAGTCGGTTATTACACATTGACCCAATAATTCCATCAACAGGATAAGTGACCCTAGGGATAAGAGTGCAATCCTATTCTAGTGTCCATATCAACAACAGGGTTTACGGCCTGGATGTTGGATAGGGACATCCTAAATGGTGTAGCCGCTGTTAAGGGATTATTTGTTCAATGATTAAATTCATTCGTGATCTGAGTTCAGACCAGAGCAATCCAGGTTGGTTTCTATCTATTTAGCATTTCTCCCAGTATGAAAGAATATGAGAAACCGGGCCCACTTCACAAAGTGCCCTTACAAGACTAGGATTTTTACACAATATGCTATTGGTTATTGAGTGCTATTGTAGAACCAGTGCCCAGGTCTTATAAATTTCAGGTTCTTATGCTTTCCACTAAGCTGCATTGCCCTTCTCCTTTTTTGAAATTTTTAAAATTTATTTATTTATTTATTTATTTATTTATTTATTTATTTATTTTTGGCTCCATCCTACAGACTGTCTGGGATTGTGGTACAGATATTTTCAGCCATATTTATGGTAGTTTCCCACCGCACCTGAGGTCTGTGGGTAGCAAAAGAGAAAAGTTAGCTTCTTTTGCCTTTTCCATGCCCTTGTATTTCTTCACTAAACCACATTCAATAAATGATCTGGAGCTTTTACAATGCTCCATGTACAAGAACCTCACAGAGGAATTATACACAGTTCCTCCTTCCAGAGAGCTCTCCATATGTTACGAGATCATTTTGGCAAAGAGAATTACAATAAAATGCAGAAGTGCTATGAGAGAGTTGTGAATGGAATGATGTGGAAACACATACACTTATATATTGAATTATAGCCTAAGAAGTTAGGAAAAGTTTTCAGTAAGAGTTGGCATTTGAACTGAATCTTACAGGAAGAAAGTATAGTAAGATAATTAGAGGAGGATATGATAAAAACAAGGTAATCAAAGTCACATTGAAATGTGTGAATTTGGTGGAAAGTCACTAGTTGTTGAAGGAGAGAGGTAGACAGGAATAATGTAAAAAACAGGAGCCAAGAGAATTAGATTTAAACTAGATTATGCAGAATTATATACAAGACTAGGATTTTTACACAATATGTTATAAGCAAGTACAAGTAAGTGATGTTAATTAGGTGGATTGAAATAATAACGGTTGCAAGATAGAGGTGATAGAGAAATTATAGATATATTATGACAATGATATAAGGAATAAAATTGAGTAAAAAAAAAGGAAGCTGTTAAACATATCAGAGAAATTATTAAGGTTGAATTAAGGTAGCAGGAATAAAAAAGAATTTCATTTAAGAAAAATCTTCAGATAGTATTGAAAAATTCATATACTGACTAGATACAAGGATAAGAGAGGTAGAAGAAAATAACTCTGAAGTTCCTTGAATGAAAGGCAGATGACAAACTGAACAATTAAGTTATAAAATACACACACACACACAGAGACAGAGAGAGAGAGAAAGAGAAAGAGAGAGAGAATATTTAATATTATTTTAGATTTTATAATTTGAGTCATTTATAAAAATATCCAAGCAAAAGCACCTACTGGTCAAATGACAAAACCTGAGTCTAGATCTTAAAGAAACCTTTGGCTTGTAGATAAAGATGGGAGCATCTATGAGTGCAGAAGTAATAACGGATTACATACAGAGTACAAACTGGACTGATAAGAGAATAAAAACAATTACAAACTTCACAGAAGAGAAACAGTGAGTGACTATAATTTGTAAAACAATATAGACACTCCAAAATTTGGAGGAAGGAAGGAAGAAAGGGAGGATGGAAGAGATAGGGAAGAGATAGGGAAGGGAAGGGGAAGGGAAGCGGAGGGAAGGGGAGGGGGAAGAGGGGAGAGGAAAGATAATAAAATACAGTAGGGAGAAGAGGCAAAAAAATTAGAAATGAACTGTGTTCCAGGACTCAAGAAAGAGTCTTATCTCCTTTAACACATTTTCTGTACTTCATTGGGTAGGACAGAAAATGTGTTAAAACAGATGAGACTCTTCCTTGGCTAGGTAAAAATTAGATCTCTTTTCATATGAATTTACTTCAAGCTATAGATATCCATAAATAATTGGTATATGTCTGTTACCAAAACACCATGGGTTCTGTCTAGATCCTGCTGCTCACCACACAGGAAGCCAATCACTGAGACAATGACTACTGCCAAGAAAGAAGACTTTAATCAGGTGCTGCAGCCAAGGAAATGGGAGATCAGTCTCAAATATACCTCCCTGATTGACTAAAACTGAGGGGTTTACATAGCAGGAAAGAAGTGTAACTATGTATGAGAATAAAAGGAATTCAGTGTGGGATAAGAGCAATCATGATGAATAAAGGGCCTGGCATTTCATTGTCTGGATGTGATGATCTGGTTTCTGTTCTTTGATATGTTCTGAGAGGCCTGGGGATCCTTTCCTGAGGAAGAAACTCAGATAAAACAAATGTAAGTTTCAAGCTTTAAGGCCAGAAGGGTTAATTTCTGTTAATCCAAAAGCGATTGTCTATGGGACTATACATATATGTTTTATATATATATGTACACACACACACACACACACACATATATATACACACAATATTTGAGTACTTTTCTTTTTGTTTCTGGACTTGTGTCCCTTGCTAAATGCTTCACTGTTGGCTATTCCAGAAGGTAAAAATGACATCTGACCTGATTGGGAAGAATTGTAATTTTTATATGTGCAAAAACAGATGAGAGAGGATTTGCATTTTCAGATGAGTGTAACCAATATAAATGTATTGCATTATATACAAACCACACTACACCAGATGACAAGAGATGAGAAATCCAGAGGCAGCTCCAGCATTACAAGTTGTGTGAAGATGGGCATGCACTATGCTTTCAAACCTTGATCTTTATATTCATAAATACCTATAAATATACCTTCCTTAACATCTCATAGCTCTCATGGTAATCATCTGATGTCAAATATGAGAAAATTTTTAATAATCTGTAAAGTACTGTTAGGTACTCTTAGGTATTACAAAAAATTGTGCCCACTGTTCAGATCTTTATATCTCCCTGTGCACCTAACTATCGGAATCATATGTCAAAATGAAAGGCCTCTTCATTTACGTATAAAGATATTGTATCATCCAAATATTCAAGTTAATGTACACTGTCCATAACATAGTATATGCAAGAATAATACATATCAAAAATCTGAAAAAAATCATAATCATGCTATCTATTTAACATTAGGCTTATGCTCAGGCATATGCATAAAATGATAAGTAATTCATAAAATGAGTCAACACTTCATCTGGTACATAAGCTTGCAATTGCACACAGAGATTTCATGTGTGGAATTGCTCTGAAAAGCACTGTTCTGTAAAGATAATATTTAGAAAATAAATATCTGATCATATATTGTTAACTGTAATACAAAAGCAAGTAGAAATAGCTCTGTAAACAATATTTAAACTGTCATAAGGAGCAAAAAATTGAAACTATTTTTAAATAATAGGCAAAATAGAATGTGTTCTTCAAACCTTGTGGATTTTATACTGAAAACTTCCAGAGATGTATCTTAGGTAATTATAAGACCAAGCACAACAACAACAAAATCCTAACTTGAATCCACCAGTTGCAGATTTCATGGCTGACTACATCAAGAGGAAGTTGCAAGCTCTAGAAGCTGGAAGGCCAGTCAATATCAGGAACTCCTCAGAAGTGAAGGAAAAGCAGTTTAAATTTGTTTAACAAAACCATGTTTTCAAACTAACTTTAATTTATGCATGAGGACCATTAAATTTGTTCTTTTTAAAAAGGAAACTTCTTAATTGGAACTAAATCATTCATTATTCACTGTGATACAGGTTATATACCCTTAAGTTCCGTGTGATTACTCACATGTTCAGCTGACAGAAAGGAGACAAAGCTATTCTAATGACTTAGCTTCGCTTTGACTCACTGGTTTTTATCTCACTTTAACTTCCAATCTCGGTTACAGAGAGTGTTAAAGCTGGAAGAAATAACATTTTGGTAGATGGTAAAGGATAAGTACGAGTCATTTCAAGTTGTTGAAGCTTTCATTAAATAAAGCAAGCTATTTGAAATCTTAAAGCTATTTAAATAAATGGCTAAGACTTTTCTGTTTTATTTACTTATGTTGAAAACTTAACTGTTAATCTATTGTAGGGTGTGGTTAGACATTTATTTTGACAGTGCTCACTGAAAATTCAATTATACCCCCAGAGTCAAACTTGCCCGTCATCAAAATGTCTAAAGATCTGAGTGTTTATGGGGTGACAACAAACCCCATACTAAACAGTTTGCCAGAAATCTTTCCTACAACATCTAAACGGAACAATTGGGTGATTGTCTAAGGCACGTAAACTCAATATGATATTTCAGCTAAAAAGAGTGAAATTATACATAAGCACTTCATGCAAGTTACCAAAAGAGAAGATATTCTTTCACAAAAAAGTACATTTGTAGAATGAAGGAATCTCAGTGTTGTAAGAAATACTTGAGATCATTTCAGTTAGGCTTTTCATTTCTTAAATTAGAAACTGAAGCTGAGATTAAACAGCCAATAAAAAAACAAAGCTGATCCATGACATTGGTTTGGGCAATGATTTCTTAGATATGACCAAAAATGTACATAGAACAAATGAAATTACATCAAACTAAAGAGCTTCTACCCAGCAAAGAAAACAATTAACAGAGTGAAGAGTGACAACTCACAGAATGAGAGAAAAATTTGCAAATCATATGTCTGATAAAGAGCTAATATACAAAATATACAAGGAATTCAACTCAATAACAATAAAACAAATAACCCTGTTAAAAAAAATGGGCAAAAGACCTGGACAGATATTTCTCCAAAGAAGACATACAAATGGCCAGTAGAGATATTCAAAGGTGTTCAATATCACCATTGATTAGGGAAATGCAAATTAAAATGAGACTTCACCTTACTCATTTTAGAGTGGCTATTACAAAAAAAAAATGAAAGACAAGTGTTGGTGAGGATTTGAAGAAAAGAGAGCACCTGTGAAAGGTTGGTGGGAATGTAAATTAGTGCAGCCATTATGGAAAACAGAAGGGAGGTTTCTCAAAAATAAAAATATATAATTACTATACGACCCAGAAATTCTGCTTCTGGTTGTATACTCAAATGAGTTAAAATCAGTATGTTGACTAGATATCAACACTTCAATGTTCATTGCAGCATTATTCACAATAGCCAAGATATGGAAACAATCTAAGTGCATATCAAGGGATGAATGGATAAAGAAAATTATATATACATAGTTATACTGTATACACACAATGGAATACTATTCAGCCTTTAAAAAGGAGAAAATTCTGTCATTTGTGAAAACAAAGAAAAATGTAGAGGATCTTATGTAAAGTGAAATAAGTCAGGTACAGAAAGACAAATACATCATGATGTCACTTACATGTGAAAAGTAAAAAATGTCAGACTCATAGAAGTAAAGAGTAGAATGATGGTTACCAGAGGCTGGAGGAGGTGGGATGGACAGAAAAAGAAGATGTATTTGTCAAATGGTACAAGGTTCAGCTAGATAGGAGAAATAAGTCCTAGTGATCTATTGGGCAATAGGGTAATTGTAGTTAATAATAATGTATTATATATTTCAAAATTGCTAAAAGAGTATATTTTAAGTGTTCTCACCATAAAGTAATGATAAATATGTGAGTTGAAAGATATGTTAATTCACCTGATGTAAATGTTCCACAATGTATACATGTATATTAACATCATATTGTATGTTATAAATACATATGATAATTAATTATCAAATAAAAAATTAAGATGGAGCTGAGCCAAGAATCCAAGACTCTGAATTTAGATTTTTCATTTTCTATTATGCCAAAGTGTTTCCTGAAAATTAAAATTGAATATGGCATATCCAAAAGAATACATCATAAGAAGACAGGAAAGGGGGGACTGCTGCATATACTCATATTTTTAGTCAGTTGTGTAAGATCTTATTAGAAGAAGAAATTCAGATATTTTAAGAAAATTCTTATAACTCCCATCATACTGAAATTTTATGGCAAACCTAAAACCTTCAAAATATAGGGTTTTATTTAAAGTGAATCATATATTTGCAAAGATTTTATTCAGATTATAGAAGCAAAATCTCTCAAAGTAGCAAAACATAAAGTATATATTTTAGACTGTACTATGCAGAATAGCAGAATGGTGCCAATGGCAAAAAAACTTTCAAAAGAAATAAAAATTATTGAGGTCTCATCCCAGCTCTACTAATCTATGTCTTAGCAACCTAGTGTAATTCCTACAAATTCTGAGCATTGCCTTTAATGTATCTGCATGGTTCCCACATCATTTCATAAACTTCAAATACTCACACTTTATAATTAAAACAATATACAAGCTATATTATTAATAAGCTATGGTATGATATTCTCAATCTACCCTATAAGGATACTATCTTCCTGTCAGAAAAGTTGAAACTCTCCAATACATATTTACTAGACAGATTTTTTTTTTTTTTTTTGAGACGGAGTCTCTCTCTGTTGCCCAGGCTGGAGTGCAGTGGCGCAATCTCGGCTCACTGCAAGCACTCCTCAGATCTTAATTGTGGAATCCCCAGACAGTGTCCAGTCAGTAATTCATTATTAGTTTTGCCTCATGTGTCCTAACCACCTTCTCTTTACCTTGGATCTTAAGCCCCAAAATGAAAGTTATTATTCTTGGCTCAATTATCCAAATTCTTTGAAGGGAACTGGTGACACTATAGCCTATCTTTACCTGCCGCCTTGTGATCCAGGCTTCCTAGGTATCTGTGAATATTCACATTAGGTTACCTGGACTCCATAGAGGCAGCACCAACAAAAAATATAATTGGGATATACACCACTTTTAGACTTTCGAATACATGCCCCAACTTGTAATCTGTGAACTGATTATTCACTTCTAGACATTCAACTTTCAAACAGGTATGCTCTGTATTAAACATCAACATCCTCCTTCCCTTTCACTGAAAGGACATCGGGGAAACAAAAAGATGCAAGGGAAAGTTCACACATAAGGATAATTATTTGTGATAATGGAGACAACGATCCCTATTTCTTTTTCTGCTCCTATGAATTTGCAAATGTCCTACAAACTAAATGTATTGAATGAATCTGTGAAAGTTCATCTAAGTCCCTAGTATTATTTTTTTCTTACTCTCTAGAAAGTTGTAGCCTCATAGCTCAAAGCAAAATAGAAAAGACGCAAATCATTCATAGGACAAGTGTTGATGCAACTTTCAATTACTGAATACATTTTTAGCCATTTAAAACTAAAAGAAAAGTAATGTCTGTAATCCCAGCACTTTGGGATGCCAAGGCGGGTGGAACACAAGGTCAGGAGATGGAGACCATACTGGCTAACATGGTGAAAACCCGTCTCTACTAAAAAATACAAAAACAAAAGATTAGCCGGGCATGGTGGCGGGTGCCTGTAGTCCCAGCTACTCGGGAGGCTGAGGCGGGAGAATGGCTTGAACCCGGGAGGCGGAGCTTGCAGTGAGCTGAGATCGTGCCATTGCAATCCAGCCTGGGCAACAGAGCCAGAATCCGTCTCAAAAAAAAAAAAAAAGAAAAAAAAAAAAAGAAAAGTAACAAAACTCTTTTACTCTTTTTTTATGATTTAAATTTTATTTTAGGTTTGAAAAGTGAGATATATATCACTTAACAGTCAGAAAGCGTGTAGTAAACTCAATCTCTGAACCGATGTTACCTAAAACAGAGATGTTCGTTTTCTTATACTCATCTCTAACATAGAGGTAGACAGAGAAAGTGCTGTTTTTTTAGAGATTGTAATGAATTCAAACATATTCATTAATTTTATAGCAGTTATTTTGGTTTCACGGTGAAACATAAAAAGTTCTATCTTATTGGAAAGAAAACCAAGTAGCTACCTAAGTACTTGATGAGAAGGAATTTGTTCTACTGTTTTAAGTGCATGAGGGATAAAGCAAGACTTAGAAAAATTTTTGTTAGACCGTTTCATTTTAATAGTATCTTCTGTTATAACAGAAAAGACCTACAGTAAAATAATTCAAAATACCCTTCCTTCTGAAGGTGATTTCCACATAAAATTGTAACATTACTATGATCTACATTTAAATAAAATTTTCTATTGATGTTAAAAGTTTGATAATACAGTTTGTTAAAGTGGTTTGGTCACTATTTGGGTACGATCAACTTCAAACCATAGGTGTTTAAATGAACCAAAGTCTTTGGTTTATTTCTATAGCTTTTTGTCTAATTTGATTAATAACTAGTATACCAGTCATTCATATATAGTCATAACTGGCCAACCAAGGTTTACTTGGTAGGAGGGTGACAGTTTACCGTTTAATACCACCTAATTAAAATACACAAGATGTTCTACACAAATAACAGCAAATTGTTTATTTCTAAGAACATAATTTTCCTTTTATAGGAAGCTCTCAACATTAATTTGGAGCCACATTTTAATTTTATAATGTAATCATTCAGTAAATGGTCATTAGATATTGGGTTATTTGGAAAATTGTAAAAAATCAGACTTCTGACGATGTCCTTTAAAATAATTAACTTAGCTGGAAACAGTAAAACAAGACTTAAAAATACAAATCATAACGTGAATATTCAAATGATTGTATAGTAAAACAATTGTATGCAAATAATTAAGAACAGTGACTATAATAAAAAAGTTTAATAGATTTGACATCAACATTTAAAGAATATAACTTACATATATGAAAATAAGACATCAAAACTTGAATTGAAGCTGTCAAACTGTGAAAAACAGTAGTAAACAATAAAAATCACTTACTCATTGGAAACACTGCAAATGTCATGAAATCATTTCAGAAATGAAGGTACATTAATGAAAAATAATCATAGTTTTAAACTCAGTCTCACCTCACCTTTAAGAAACGCACAGTATAAAACAGCAATAAATGGGATAATTTATATTACTGCAATAAAATGCAAATATATATGTTGTATACTAGTACCCTCTCTTCAATGCATACTTTAACCCAATAGCTTTCTACCACTAGAAATTTATTAGAATAAAATAATGGTGGCTTAATACCAGCACTATAATACCAGCACTCTGGTAGGCTGAGGCAATAAGGTCAATTGAGTCTAGGAGTTCCAGATCAGCCTGGGCAACATAGTGGGATTCTGTTTCTACCAAAAAATAAAAATAAAAAATACCAGTCATAGTGGCTGGCACCTGAATCTTTGCTGCTTGGGAGACTCATATGAACCTAAGTTGATTTGAGCAGGAATATAATTTCAGTCCAGGAGGTCGAGTCTGCAGTGAGCTATGATCATTCCATCGCTGCAGCCTGGGCGACAGAGCAAGACCCTGTCACACACACAAAAGAAAATAATTCAGAATGTGCACAAAAATATATAAAGATGTTTCTGAAAGCTGCATTTGTAATACTGCAAAATCAATGCCACATTGAGACAGAGGTACCAAGATTAAGGTGGAGTCACCAGTGACAATTGAAATCTGGAGTCAGAATGTTGTATCTAAGTGGGACAACAGTTTCTTTGCTGCAGCCAACCATTACCATGCAACAGAGTTGCTCTATTACTTCTGAATTTTCCACATTTTTAAAGAAAAGCAGAAAATCCAGTTTCTAAGACAAAAATCAAGTTACAAGTATTGACAGAAAAATCACTTTTAAATAATTGTAAATAGTAACAACACACTTTAACAGTAAATCTAATTCAGCCTGATACCAGGCTGTACCAATAGATACAATGAAACTGCATAATATTGGTAAAACAATTGTATGGTAGAAAAATACTGGCATAAAAATGTTCATAGCAAATTCATAAATGAAAAAGTAGTCTGTTTTATTTAAAGAAAAAGGAGCTAGATGAATTGCAGACAACTACGTATTAATAGTTACAACTTTCAATTTTAGAATTAATTATATACTTTATTTTTTGAGTTTTCATTATTGCAATGTATTATGCTGAAATTAGCAAAAAAAAAAAAAAAAAAGAGTAACTCTCTGAGTGATACAGAAATTTGTAATGAGAAATAAGGTGTGTCCCTAACAAACACACCTATGTGTCAGTTTGAAGGTAGCAAGAAAATTTTTATCACAGTTGGGGAGAATAGGAACCTGTGATATGTGGCAGTGACATATTGATAACACTGTGCACTGAGGTGACTTGAGAAGTATTTGTGTGCCTAATGATTTCCAGTGTCATAAAACATAGGTAAGAACACTGAATATTAGCACTGGTTGATATTTGGTCTCTACAATAGTGAGTATGGTGGTTAATTTTAGATGTCAACTTGAATGGACTAAGTTGCCTAGATAGCTAGTAAAACCTATTAAAGTATTATTTAATATAGTATTGTAGAATATACATTAAATACATTATGTTACATGTATTATAATGTAACACATTATAATATATTAAAGACATTATTACATTAATACATTACTTAGTATAGTATTACTTAATACATTAAAATGGTAGCTAAGCTTGAAGAATCCCTGAGCAGACAAAGCCAGTTAGACCTCATAAGCAACCTCTCAACCTTGCTTGCTTTGCAAACATAAACAAAACTTCAGGTATTTTTTGTAAATGCCTATATGAAAGAAAAACAGAACTTTCTTTTTCTATCCAAACAGGAGTGTTTACTACAGTTTCCTGTTCCTGTATCACATTACACACTGAGTGTGTGGGAGAGCTGAGAGATTAAATTTACAAGTTTTAGATCAAGAGAGCATAACCAGATCCCAGGTTAAGACAACACTACAGAATACTCACATTAGTAATACCTGTCTTATAAAAAGATATACTCTTCACCGTAATTGCTGCAAACAATAAAATACTGTAAAATAATATGCAGTGTGTTTGTGAAAGGTCAATAACATGCTTATATTTTTGCTGTTGAAAAACTACACAAAAGCAAATGGCTAGAACAGTAGACCAATTAGTATCAGTAGAATTATACCATCAAACATTCCACTGAGCTTGAATGTAAGATCTGACATAACCAGATAATTCCATGGCAGGGCAATAAACTGCATTTACATTCTCTTTCTAACCATTAGTGCAAGCATATCCAGATAAACTATATTGATTCTACATTATCTTAGAGTGAAATCACCTAATAACTTCTTCAGTACTCTTTCTTTTAATTTTTATCCTAATTATCTGTCTGAAAATGATCTTTTAAATTGGGAAAACTGATTACATTATATCCTTCAGTTCAGCTTAGCATTGGGTAATGACATTTTGGCTGCAGACAAATCACTCTTTGGCAGTCATCAGCTTTTAGAACATTCTAAGACTTTATTTTCCATCTAAACTTTTCAGTTAATTTTACTCTAACTTTTAACTGATGTTACTGAGTAGCAAACGAGCCTGAAGGACACTGCTTTGTTTTGAAAAATGAAGAAAGAAAGGCATGTAAATCCTATAAATGTAATTCTAATGAAATCAAGATAAAATACAGTGTTTATAAAAAGAAATACAATTATTTCTAATAACTGTGCTTTCATTTCAAATAATTTTCAACAAGTTAGTGATGTAGAATAAATACAATTCTAGAAGAATCCAGGATTTTTTTTCTATTGCATTGCTTTTTATTAAATTATAGCTACTTGAAGGCTTTGAAAAATTGAACACCAGTAAAACTGCGCTTCTTTTGTTAATATGTTTTGTTTTCTTGATTCATTTTTAATTCAATTAGTCATTCACCAGAAAAATTTACTTAGGTAAACTTCTTTGATTATTCTTTCATAGTATTTAATGCAAGTGTTATTTGTTGTAGTCTTTTGTCTATGAATCTATTAATGCTGAGAAACTGAACATTCCTAGGAGGGCCCTAATAGGAAAGAAAAATGAACAATTTCAGCTGTAGTTTTACTTAAATAAATATTCATATA